>NC_140953.1:23464285-24211785 GCF_014529385.1 Adiantum capillus-veneris | reverse complement strand
TTTTCCTTCTGGCCAATGTTCTGTTCCTCCTTTCCAGGGCCAAGGATTTCCTGGTTAGAAAGCAAAGATGTTGTTAATTCTTGAAGGCAATGAACTCTCTGATATTGTCCTTGGAAATCGTGTATGTCCGCCTCAGCCTGTTGATACGGATCATGACAACGTGCTTATCACTGAAGGACCTATATTTGAAGACTAGGATGTTGCATATACGGATTGGCACCGATGTGATAAAGCAGTTCGTCGGTATATTCTTTCTGCTCTTACTAATTCCCTTTTGCTTGATGTGGTATGAACTACCTACTTCCCATGACGTATGGAAGTACCTTGTTGCAAACTTTCTATAGAAATCTGTTACAAAAGACTTTATTTGAGAAGTTTGCTTAACAAGTTACAATATGAAGTTGGTACTACCATGACGGAACATATTGAGTCGTTTAAATCCATTATTAATCAACTTGCTACTGTCGGTGATCCTGTTCCACAAAAACAACTAATTATACTTCTCCTTGACACGATGACAACGTGCTTATCACTGAAGGACCTGTATTTGAAGACTGGCATGTTGCATATACGGATTGGCACCGATGTGATAAAGCAGTTCGTCGGTATATTCTTTCTGCTCTTACTAATTCCCTTTTGCTTGATGTGGTATGAACTACCTACTTCCCATGACATATGGAAATACCTTGTTGCAAACTTTCTATAGAAATCTGTTACAAAAGACTTTATTTGAGAAGTTTGCTTAACAAGTTACAATATGAAGTTGGTACTACCATGACGGAACATATTGAGTCTTTTAAATCCATTATTAATCAACTTGCTGATGTCGGTGATCCTGTTCCACAAAAACAACTAATTATACTTCTCCTTGACACGGTGCAGGACTCTTCTTTATGATAACATTGTTACCATTCTTTCTAATAAAAATGGTCTCAATTTCGACCAAGCCTGCATGTTTTTAATTGAATACTCTCAACGTCAAGAACAATGTAATGCTGTTCATGAGACATCTATGATTTCACATGAGACTGAGTCACAACAGATGGAATGTGTTTTTTTATGCTCGAAGGCATCCATTTCAACGAGGAAACTGCAGAGGTAGCTGTCCCGGTAGTATTATCTCTCGTCTCAAATTTCCTAATAAGTAATGTTCTTACTGCAACAGAATCTACAATACTGAAAATGATTGTTGGGTACGTCAATATGATGAAGAACATAATCATGTTTATCTAGAGATTCTTCTTCTTCTTCTTGTGAATATTGTGGACGGTCTGATCATCCCACTCATATGTGTTATAAGCGTCGATTCAACACAAATCGTAATAGAGCATATGCTACTACTGAACATTGAAACAATATTATACTAGAAAAAAGTTGCACCTTATGTTCAGTTGCTCTAGACAGAATAATTCACGTATGTGATGGATCACTTTTTATTATCGATTCTGGTGCTACAGGAAATATGACATATCCGTCTAAGCGGCTCCATAACTATCATCCACTACCAGCTCAACATGTTGTTTATCTTGTTGATGATATGACTTGTCAAGTAAAGGGTATTGAAGATTTATATATTGGTACCTTATCTTCTTCCATTCGAATTTTGCGAGGAGTATTACATGTACCAAATCTTCTACGTAATCTTCTTTCAATTACTAGACTTATTGATCTTGGTCTCTTTGTTGAATTTGATCATACCAAATGCCGAATTGAGAAAGATGGATAGACTATAACCACTGCTCTTCGAAACAGTAATTTGTTTGAACTCTCTCTCAATGATGTTGTAGCAAATGTTGTCACCGATCTAGGTGATTATGATTGCAAAGTATGGCATCACCGTTTTGTTCATGCTGATTTCTCAAAACTCCTTGATCTTGTCCATGGCATGGGTCTTAAAGCTCATCCCCAGATGGAAATTTGTGAGTTTTGTGCTCTTGGGAAACATAATCATAAACCCTTTACTCTCTCAAATACAACTCATTCTCATGACATATTGGGTCTTGTTCATACTGATATATGTGGACCTCTACCTTCTTCAAGATCACAATATCGCTACTTCATTATGTTTATTGATGCTTTCTCACGGTATATGGCTGTATTTCCACTTAGACAAAAATCTAAGGCCTTATCTGTTTTTGAACAATTCCATAAGGCTGCGAAACTTCAAAGTGGTCGTCGCCTCAGGAAGCTTTGTTGTGACAATGGAGGCAAATATGTTTCTCGAGAGTTTGTGAGTTATTGTACTGAAAGTGAAATTCTTCATGAACACACTATTCCATATTCACCTCAACAGAACGATGTTGTTGAACGAAAGAATAACAATATTCTTAATGTTGTAAGATGTATGCTGATTCATTTTAGGTTATCTCGTGTTTTTGGGTTGAGGCTACTTTGACAACAGTATTTATTCAGAATCATCTTCCTACTACTGCACCCTCTGATAAGATACCCATCACAGCATGGACATGTGACATTCCTTCTGTATCTCACTTTTGAACATTTGGATGTATTGCTTATATTCGCGTTCCCAAAGAAACACGAAGAAAGCTGGATGCTCCTAGTCTTAAAGTTATTTTTATTGGATATTGTGACACTTCCAAAGGCTACAAATTCTATGACCCTTCCTCCAAGAAAGTAATTGTGAATCGTGATGCTACTTTTAACGAACAACTTATGGGAGGCTCATGGTCCATGGATGATTCTGATGATACTAATCGTTGCTTCATGCTTTTCCATTTCTTTCAGACGATGAAACTCTTCCTATAGAGCAGCTTTCCTCTTCACAACCATCCATTCCGAATGTTTTCAATGATGATATTTATATGTTTGTTGATCTGCCCATTGATTTTAAACGTGGTTCATGTCATGTTTATGATGACGATATTGTTGATAATGCTTTCTCTACTTCTAAAAATCCCGTTACTTATAATGAAGCTATCTCTATACCACAAAAGGATCAATGGCAAGAGGCTATGGAAACAGAATATGATTCTCTTATCTCTAAAGGTACATGGTGGATATTAATCGAACTACCTCCAGGTCGTACATCTATTAAGTGTAAGTGGGTGTATAAGACAAAGGTAAAAGCAGATGGATCTTTTGACAAGTTCAAGGTATGTTTAGTTGCAAAAGGTTACTCCCAAGTTGCCGGTGTTGGTTATCAAGGGACCTTTTCACCAGTTAGTTGCATTACAAGTGTTCGAGTTTTATGGTAGTTACTGTTCAATTTGATTTAGAAGCTCATCAAATGGATGTGTGAATTGCTTTTTTGAATGCTGATTTGGAAGAGAAAATTTATATGGAACATCCAGAAGGGTTTGTTATTTTAGGTAAAGAAGACCTTGTTGCTCAACTCCACAAGGCACTATATGGTCTCAAACAAGCTTTGCGGGTCTGGTATACAAAATTTGATCTTTTTCTCACCTCCAAAGAATTCATCTTTTTCTCTTCATGCCCCAACTTATATATAAAGCGCCAAGGTAGCAGTTTTGTGATTCTTGCTCTTTATGTGGTTGATAACATCCTTGTTTCCAATGATTTTTGATTTCTTCATCAAGTGGAAAATTTATTATCTTTTGCATTTGATATGGTGATCTTGGAGAGATTCATTTGTGTATTGGCATTAAGATTCAAAGGAACCGCACAAAAGGTCTTTTATTCCTTAGAAAATCAAAGTTTATTACAGATATTATTCAAAAATTTGGTCTGGAATCTGCAGATTCAGTCAACACACATTGTCTTCCGAGTTCTACGAAGAACATTTCTGACAGTGGCGGTCAACTTGTCACAAATCAACCTTATACTAACTTGATTGGATGTCTTCAGTTTGTTGGCATGAGCACTCGCCCTGATATTTTGTTTGTTGCTAATTATCTTGGACAACATTTTGCACGCCCTTCTCTTAACCATTGGTCTGCAACCAAGCGTGTACTGAAATACTTAAAAGGCACTACAAATTTTGGTTTGGTAACTCGACAACTTTTTGACATCGGATTTTATGCAATTTCTTTCTCTTTTGGGTTACATAGATGCAAAATGGGCAAGCTCACATTTATCTTTGCGATCCACTACTGGAAATTGCTTCTTTATAAATGCTTGTCTTGTTTCTTCGACTAGCAAGAAACAACGTTGTGTTGCAGTTTCTACGACTGAGTCTAAATATGTTGCGACATCACTTGCAGCTCGTGAGCTGATCTGGCTTCGACAAATGCTGGTTGATATTGGTCATTCTCCTCTTTCTAGCACACCCTTGTGGTGTGACAATTAGGTGCTATTTGTTACCATATACATGTGGTAGTGATGTGTGTGAACACACTATGATCGCCGGGGCATTTTTTCCCTCTTTAGGAGGTTTTTCCCCCCGTGCATTGTATATACGTCCATCACTCTAGGGCTATCTATCTTTCCATTGCACACTAAGTAACACACTCTCTATTGTGTGCCTTGAGCTTCCTTCGTCTTCTCCAAGCTGTGTGTGTTTCTCTACAACCCTAATTCCAACAATTGGTATCAGAGCAGGTCACGTCCTCCCTGGCTTGGTCGCCAGCTGCTCCAGCACACGCCTGCTCACTTTCTCCGATTTCAGTGAGCTTTGGCAAGTGTTCGCAGGTCGACAAAAATTTTGGGCAAGCTCGAAGAGCTTGGTCTGCTCAGAATTTTGATTTGGGCTCATTTCGGCCTCCGTTTCCACTACAGGCAGTACTGCATAGGCTATTTCGTCATTTTGTGCAGAATTTTTGTCAGTGCCGTTTTCTGCATAACAGGTGCCTTATAGTCATCTACGGTTTGTGCTATATAGCACAGGATGTTCCCGCTCCGTTTCTCCTATTTTCGGGCAGTTTTCACATCAGGTGCAGCATTTACCATGGCTGACAACAACATAGATGTGTTCAAGATGTTTGCTACTGAGGACAGGTTGGATGGGGACAACTACCCTATGTGGGCTTATATGATGCAACATGTTCTTGTGTCAAAGGGTGTCTGGAACATTGTGCAGGGCATTGATGTACGTCCTGGTTCTGAGAATGTAGGCGATGTTGAGGATGTTGCAGGTCTTGCTGCAAGGATTGCAGCTGTTAGAGTTGTTTTGCCTACGGCAGAACAAGCTCGTTGGGATGTTAAGGATGCGTAGACTCATGCATTGATTGCGTTGTCTGTGAAGCGCACCATTGTTCCTCACATCCGTTCAGCAAAATCTGCGAAACAGGCTTGGGATATTTTAGCAGGTCTTTATGCAAGCCGCAATGAGGCTAAAATTGCTTTGCTGCGTAAAGAGCTGGAGTCGAAGATTATGCATGAGGAAGATGATATGGACACTTTCCTTGCTAGTGTCAAGGATATCAATGAGCAGCTTATTTCTGCAGGTGAAGTCATTTCAGACAGTTCCCTTGTGCAGACTGTTCTTGATGCCTTACAAGATTCCTACCAGACTTTTGCTAGTACTTGGAGACTTATGACCCAAGGAAATCCTGAAGTTGTCAAGTTTGATGCATTTTGCACATTGCTGTTGCAAGAGTCACTTTCCAGAAAAAACAGGACTAGGCAGCGTGCAATTGAACAGGCTTTTATTGCTTCTCAAAGAAAGGGTGGTAACAATAATGCAGCCACTTCTTATGGTTCTGCTGCGAGTGGCAAAAATTCTGTTCCTAATGCTTCTGCTGGCAGTACTTCGTCTAGCAATTCTGGTGATAAGGGCAAAAAGAAGATGCGTTGCCATTATTGTAAAGCCAATGATCACTTGATCAAGTCGTGTCCTAAGTTGAAGGCCAAAGAGGCTAAGAAGAAAGAGGGTGGTTCCACTGCAAATGCTGGTTCCACTACAAATGCAGCCATCGTTGAGTCTTCTGTGAAAGGAGACTGTAATGCTGATGTTGATGCAGAATGGGCTTTTAGCGCAGAGTGCACTTACAATCCTGCTGTCCATGATGCATGCTTGTCAGTTGCTGCAGATTCACATGTGTGGTATTTTGACAGTGGTGCTACAAAGCACATTACCTCACATCGTGAATTGTTTACCTCTCTCGAGTCTGTCCCTCATGGGAATTCAGTCACTTGTGCCAACAACGCGTCTTATCCAGTTCAGGGAGTTGGAAAGATTGTGCTCACTGCTGCTAATGGCAGTTCCTTCACACTTGTTGATGCACTTTATGTACCTGGGATCAAGAAGAATCTCTTGTCTGTATCCGCACTTGAAAGACTTGGACTTGTAGTCAAATTTGTGGATGACAGATGTACAGTTCATGATCTCAGTTTTGGTGATGAAATTGTTGCATCTGGCCTTTTGTGTCGTGGGCTGTATAAGCTCACTTTGTATGACAAGTGTGGAAAAATTTTTGCAAATGCTGTTGCAGATTCAAGGGCTATTTCAGATGCAAAACTTTGGCATGCACGTTTTGGTCATCTGAATTTTGCCATTTTGCTGCGTTTGCAGAAATCTGATATGGTTGCTTCTTTGCCACCTCTTGAAGCACCTGTCAAACATGTTTGTGAAGGCTGTATTTTGGGTAAGATGCAGCGTTCTAAGTTTCCAAAGGATGGTTCAATTCGGGCCACATGCAGGTTGCAGCTTGTGCATAGTGATGTTTGTGGGCCCATGCAAACTCCGTCCTTGGGCAATTACCTGTACTTCGTGACTTTCATTGATGATTACTCCAGGCATGCATGGGTATTTCCGCTTAAAGCGAAGTCCAAAGTTTTTATGTGCTTCAAACAATTTCTGGCTATGGCTGAAAATGTTTTGAAATGTACTATGGGCACCCTCCGTTCCGATCGAGGGGGAGAGTATATGTCTCATGAATTTAATGCATTTCTGGCTAGTCGTGGGATAAAACACCAATGTACAGTGCCTTATACACCTCAACAAAATGGTGTTGCTGAGAGGAAAAATAGGTCACTGACGGAAATGGCACGATGTATGGTCAAAAGTCAAGCTTTACCGCATTCTTTTTGGCTTGAGGCCATCATGTGTGCCACTTATGTACTTAACAGGTGTCCTACGAAAGCTTTGCAGTCTATTACTCCATATGAAGCATGGCATGATAAAAAGCCTTCTATTGAGCACATGCGTGTTTTTGGCTATTTGGCATATGCTTTGGTGCCACAAGTGCAGCGCAGAAAATTGGATGATAAGGCTGTCAAATGTATTTTTGTTGGTTATAGTGCTGAAAGCAAAGGTTACAGGTTGTATCATCCGCAAACAAAACATATTCTGGTTTCACGGGATGTAGTGTTTGTGGAAGATTCTGTTCAGCACTTGTTGTCAAGTACTAGAGACAGTAATGTAAGCTCACATGACATTTATGACACTTTGTTGCCTCTTTTCAGTGGTGGAAATACGAATGTAAGTTCCAATGAGGCAAATGTACAGCCTATGGGGGTTTCTGAAAATGTTTTAGATCAGCCTATTACTGATGCAGATGTACATGATGTACTTGATGAGGAAACGGCTGAAAATGAGCAGGCTAGAGGTATGCCAAAATGGCTGGTGCACACTTTGCATGACAGTAAATTGGATGCACCTTTGTCTAGTCGTACTCGTTCAGGCTCTCGCCATGCATCTTATGCATCAGATTGTTATGCTTTGGCTGTGTCTAGCTTACATGATGTTGAGGAGCCTCTGACTTTTGATGAAGCACAAAATTCAAAAAATTGGATGGCTGCCATGCAATCAGAATATGATGCACTTATAGAAAATGACACATGGACTTTATGTGATTTGCCTCCTGGCAAAAAGGCCATTGGTACGAAGTGGGTTTACAAGTTGAAACGCAAGCCGGATGGTGAGATTGATCGCCATAAGGCTCGACTTGTTGCAAAGGGTTATGCACAGCAAAAAGGCATAGATTATGAAGAGACTTTTGCTCCCACTTGTCGTATGACTACTGTGCGTTCTCTATGTGCATTGGCAACTCATTTTGGTTGGGATGTACATCAATCAGACATTGTTATTGCTTTCTTGAATGGTGACATATTTGAGGAAGTTTATGTAACGCAGCCTCGCGGTTTTGTCATAAAAGGACAAGAGGACAAAGTGTGCAGATGTAAGAAGGCTTTGTATGGGTTGAAGCAATCTCCTCGTGCTTGCTATGAGAAAGCTGACACTCATTTGGTTAAACGAGGCTTTCGTAATAGTCCAACAGAAAGCACATTGTATGTAAAGCGTGAGGGTGATGTACTTCTCATTGTGGTTCTTTATGTTGATGATTTGCTGATCACTGGACCAAATGAGAGACATATTGCTGAATTTAAGGCTGATTTGAATGCTACTTTCAAGATGAAAGATTTGGGGCTGTTGCATCATTATTTGGGTATACAGTTTAAGCAGTGTGATGGTGGTATTGCCTTGTGTCGGAAAAGTTACATAGAGACATTGCTATGTAAGTTTGGACTTGAGGATTGCAAACCTATTGCCACTCCCATGGAAACAGATTTGAAGTCGAGTCTACATTATGCTGGTGATCCTGCTGATGTCACTCTTTACCAAACTGCTGTTGACTGCCTCATTTATGTATGCAACACGGATATTCAATTTGCAATCTCACAGGTCAGCAGATTTATGCATAGCCAAGGGTCTAAGCATTGGCAGGCTGTCAAGAGGATTTTCCGCTACCTCAGTGGCACTTTACATCTTGGCTTGTTTTATCCCAAGGGGGGATCATTGCCGCCAGACTTACATGCTTTTTCGGACTCAGATTGGGCTGGTTGTTTTGACACACGAGTGTCCACAAGTGGTTTTTGTTTCATGCTTGGCAGTTCATGTATATCATGGTTGAGCAAGAAGCAACCTACTGTGGCCACTTCGAGTTGTGAGGCTGAGTACAGGGCAGTCTTCACAGCTACGGTTGAGTGTGTATGGCTCAGACGCCTTATGGCTGATTTGGGTGTTGGACAGGACATTGCCAACACTATCTACACTGACAGTCAGAGCGCATTGGCAGTTGCGAGGAACCCAGTTTTTCATGCTCGCACAAAGCACATTGAGGTGCATTACCACTATGTTAGGGAGAGGCTCTCAACAGGAGAGATCAGCTTGGCTTATGTTCCAACACAGGACAACCTTGCAGATCTTTTCACAAAGGCATTGTCTCGTGAGAAGCTTGAAGCTTTCCGCAAAGCTTTGGGCTTACTCCCCTTTGTGGACTGATCCTGTCCTCAGGGCATGGCACTTCCCTTTACTCATGTGCCAGCTCTCGTTCACCGCATCACTCCAGGGGGGATTTGTTACCATATACATGTGGTAGTGATGTGTGTGAACACACTAGGACCGCAGGGGCATTTTTTCCCTCTTTAGGAGGTTTTTCCCCCCGTGCATTGTATATACGCCCATCACTCTAGGGCTATCTATCTTTCCATTGCACACTAAGTAACACACTCTCTATTGTGTGCCTTGAGCTTCCTTCGTCTTCTCCAAGCTGTGTGTGTTTCTCTGCAACCCTAATTCCAACACTATTAGTCTCGCGAAAGACTATGTTCAACATAATAAGTCAAAGCACATTGCTGTGCATTATAATTATATCCGGTATGAAGTACGCAAAGGTACCATAATGGTTGAACACTGTCCAAGTGATTAGATGATTGCAGATATTCTTACCAAAGGCCTCAATGAGTCACGCTTCATCCTCTTGCGCTCGGAGCTTGGAGTTGCTTCGGCCTCACTCTTTCTAGATTAGCTTCTCTGCTATTATGATAGCTTTGTTTATATGACATTGTAATCATATAGGTATCATGTACTATGCACACTCCACACTTGCACACTCTGATCTCTGAGTCATTTGTATATTTGTACATAGATACACAATTCACTTTCACATCATCATCGCTGGTTCATATTTTCACATTTATATAGGGGTTTGGGTTTTTCCCTTGAACTCCCGAAGGGTTTTTTCATCCAAAGCTAGAGACCATTATTTGAGTGGGGGTGTTGGAGCTATATATGGCTCACTCAACTTGGTCTCACCTATATATTTGTATCTTGTCCTCAATATGAATCAGTCTTTGGGAGCGTACAGGGTGTGTCTCTTGTCTTGTCTCTCTCTGTTTCTATCATCCAAGTGTGGTAGATTGGTTATGCCATTTCCCTCTTGAAAAATAGGTCTTGAGTTCAACTCTCCTCGTCGGATAGATCTTTAAGGTCTCTTAGGATAGTTTCCCATGAAGTTAAAATACTCTTCTGCACGGGTGTGTATGTGTGTGCGCTAATAAAAGGAGGAAAATGGTATAACCTTTCTATCACGCAAGTGTGGTAGATTGGTTATGCCATTCCCCTCTTGAATAACAGGTCTTGAATTTAACTCTCCTCGTCGGATAGATCTTTAAGGTCTCTTGGGATAGTTTCCCACGACTTAAAATACTCTTCTTCTTCTTCTTCTTCTCTCTCTCTCTCTCTCTCTCTCTCTCTCTCTCTCTCTCTCTCTCTCTCTCTCTCTCTCAGATTCATACTCTCTCCTTATTCAAAAATTTTCATATCACACAATGCACACATATGCTCCATCTTTTGGAGTTTTACAAAACACTTCCACAATGAAGTGTAAAAGAAAATACAATGCAAGGCACAACCTATAAAACTTGCACCTTTGCATTTATCACAACCAATAAAGTCACCACTCAACCCACAAGTTATTTATTTTTTATGGTTGTGTGTGCATGCTTTTTGACATTTAAAAATATGGTGCTTCTATTTGATGAATTGTTCATCTGCTCTGGTCTCAATGTAGGGGACTTGATAGAGATGAAGAATAAGAACAGGAGATTGTACTCTCTCCCCATGAGTCCATAAATTCTTTTGGAAAGGAGATGCATGATCCTGGGTAAGAGGTTGAGGATGGGAATGAGGAAAAGGGGGAGTAAGTAGGCAACGCAAACCATGGTGCAGGAGTTGAAGGTGCAGCGTGCAGATAGCCTATCCACTCTCTCTCTCTCTCTCTCCCTCTCTCTCTCTCTCTCTCTCTCTCTCTCTCTCACACACACACACACACACACACACACACACACACACACACACACACACACACACACACACACACACACCTAAGTACTTATACAACTAGCAGTTAACCAAGTACAAAAGAAGACTCTTTTCTGGGATACCTATAAACCAAGATCAAGCTTTTAGCACTAATTGGTTCACAAGCACTACAGAATTGCTGTTGAAAACATCACAACCTATGATAATTAGCAGTAATTGAGCTTGTTTAATTAGTTTTTAAAGAAACCCTTAAGAATTACATTTAATACCCCAAAATAACCCCCCTAGGCTTGCTCTAACTATCATATGGCTTGGCATTACCCAATAAAACCGGGAAAACTCTTTTCTTCTCCCTATGGGTACCCACCAATAATACATAGCTTAAAGAACGTGGCATTCATGCCTCTTAAAATTGGTTCGACCTTTCGTGCCCTCTCCCCCTTCTTGTCCCTACTGCAGCACACCTCATGCTAAGAGAAACCCCGTGCTAAATCTTACCTTCTCTCTCCCTCTCAACCCCCACTATACGAGTAGGGGCGGCCGTAGTTGCTTCTTGGAAACCTACACCTACTGAGTACTTGGATCGTGGGGGGTTTTACCACCTTGGGCAAGATTAAAGAACCAAACCCTGCAACACTATATAAGAGGTGAGGGTGCTTTGGCCCCTCACTTAGCCTGTGGTGTATTTCTTTTTGCGTGTGTTTGTGAAAGAGAGGAGTGAGTGCATAGCCGCGTACTGTTAAGTTATGGAGGTGACTGAACTATCGTCTCAGGTCAGTGTTTACCTTTTGATAAAATCTGGTTGATATACTAGGTTTTTTTTTTGTACATAGCTCATGATTTAATGACCTAGTTACTTTATCTGTTTTTTGTCTATGAGCTTTGCATAAGCATATCACTGCCTAAAAAACATGGCACCTACGTTATTGTGAGTATGGAATTTAGTTGATTGGTTTGTTTCACACAATCTTCACAATAAAGAAGTTACCGCCTGGCTTGTTAAGCATGACTTAGGAGCATCATAAACTGGTGGGATGTCCTACCTTGAACGCGTACTGGTCATGATTTTTTATCTCGTACCGTCTACCTCTTTGAAATAGGTAGAGACTAATAAGTGGCTACAAAAACTTTTTTTTAACCATATTTGACTGACAGTGATAAGGTTTTTTTTTTTATAAACTGTCAAATGTGATTGGTTTTTTTCCATGACAAACTCATTAGGTCTATCATTTAAGTTGGAGAAAATTCTGGCTACCCTGGACAAGGACTCCAAAGATGGGGTTAATATGATTTCCCATTGCATAGCCCAATTACCTATACTTTTTGTACAATATTAGCAAGAGATAGCCCTATTTTCTTCTTCTGGGGCTGAATTATCTAACTTTCTGTAAAAATTATGTGGCCTCAATCCATGTTTTATCAGTACCCCTACTCCTCCAACTTTTCCTCAAACCGGTGGTATCTTTTGCAGAGATAGTGCGGCACTCGAAGCTGTCAAGGAATTTCAAAACAATCTTTGCTTCCTTAGTGGCTCCAATCTTTGCTTCCTTAGTGACTCTAATCTCTTGGAAATGGTACCCAAAGTGTCCAAGGTTTTTCCTTTTGTACCTGTTAGACAAATTGAAATTGAATCTTTTGTTGTGGACCATCAGCTCTGGGTTTTACCTAACAAAGCCTTTCTGGCACCAATTATTAGTGAAACCTGGGTCTATTTGGCTAATCTTCTTGCCTCCACAGTTCAGGATTGTAGACTCAGGATTCTGAAAGGAGGACAATTCTTAGACAAAGGAGAACTCATTAAATCCCACTTCAACCTTAACCTTATTGACCATTCCAAATGCTCTTTCAATACAGGTATATACATTCAGACAAAAGGGAACACGGAGTTTGCTAAAAGTAATCCTGATTACTACACAAAATCCATCTGGAATGTTTTTCCAGCATTTGTTAAATGTGCTTGTAAATTTCTTGACTCTAAAGCATCGTTCAAATCCAACATTATGTGGTTTGACCATGCTATCTGGTTTATCCTCAACCATTTGGACCACCTCTTCCCCGAAAAGCCGGTAGACTTTCATCTATCCCTTATCTGTTCTTGGTTAGGTGGCCAAGCTAAACAATTAGTGAGTGCTCAAATTGCTTTCAATATTTTTCATGGGCTAATGCTGAATATCCTCAAAGAACTGAAATCTAATCAACCTGGTGCAAACTACGAAGGTGTTAAGATTATCACCAGTTTACTCAAGCCATGTATTGAGGATGATGACTCCCCCTCGCTGAAAAGACCTAACTCTCTAGCCACCCCAATTCATTCACTTCATTTCTGACACCTAGCTCTTCCTCAAGTTTTAATAGAGAAAAATCTCGTAGCTTTACTAGGGGAAGAGGAAGAAACACCCCTATCCTGCACCTTCTTGACTTATGATCACTTATGACTGTGCAGGTTGCTGTTGGCCCATGTGGAAGGGTGCATCTCACAAAAAGACTTCTTGCAAAGATTATATTTATGAACATTGTCTTTTTCAGAATGAACTTTTGAATTGGGTACACCCAAAGACACTTTTTTCTGAGTGTTTTGACGTACTATTTGGAAACCATGAAATACTTGATAATGTACTTATTGACTGGAAGTATCAACAACCTATTAAGAATTTGGTCTACAATAATGTTTTTTTACGACATAACACCGTTCCTGATTGTGCTTGTGATAAATATATCCCTTTTTGTAAAGATTTTGATACTTATGGCATGCATGTCTGCACTTGTAATCTTGATCTAATTAAAAATACCACAATCTGGAAAATCTTAGCTAAAGGACTTAATCACATACCCATTTTTCCTAAAAACCCATATCTCACTTTATTAGCTTAACTTAGTTGTTTAACTGACCTTGTCAGTACTCTCCGACTGTAGAAGACAGTCCTACTGAACTTAGCAAATTTAGTTGAACAATGTTTCTTTCAAAAAATCTCACTCCTACCATATAAATGATTGTCTACTGAAAGCTCATGGATCACACCACAACTGGCTATTGAATTACAAAAGCTTTCAAAGGACCGGTGTCGTGCAGCTCCGCTTCCATGATGGGAAAAAGAGCAAAGAAATGCAAGCTAAGCTTCTTTGAAGCCTGCACATTTATTGAGCAGTGATCAGGGCTTGTTAACAGGCCAAGTTTAATGATTAACGTATGCCAGATGCGGCTTTAAAATGCCGACATATGCCTTAATAATGCTAAAAAGGACTATGCTTGAGGTGAGCACATATGGGAGTTTATGATCTAGAATTGCAGTGCTTGAAGTGATCTACCGAACTGTCTTTACGGCTCGTCGATTGGAGCTACAATGAGGAAGTTATGGCAGGTTGAAGTTTGAGTCAATTGCAGATCTGTACCGGATTGGGCAATTGCAGATCTGTACCGGATTGGGCAATTGCAGCCGAGGATACAAAAATGAAATGAATACATGGGCTTGAAGTGCTCACTTTGTGGAGCGCGTCGGTCTTTTCAGATCGGCAATCAAAGCTCTGGTTGCCAAGATATTAACAGTTTAGGTTCCACCGCGGGCCAGTTCCATACCACTCTGGTCACCTCGGTCATTGTTCCATCTGGGAGTTTTGAGCTTCAGCCAGGGCTTTGAATGCAGTAGAATAAGTGCTTGAGGAGAATCTTATCCAGAATGTCATCACTTGAAGTGCATTGGTAATTGGGTGTGCTCGGTAGGCAAAAATGGAGCTCGGCACTGCTTAGGTCAACAATTATGGAAACTTGCTAATGCTTTGGCCAATGCGTACACCAAATGTGGTGCCGTTACGAAAGTAGAAAAAGTTCTTGATGAGCTCTTTGTCTGAAATGTCATCTCATGGAGCGTATTGATTGTGGGATATTCCTAGCTCGATAGGGGCTGCTCGAGAAAGATGTGCTTGGCAATGCTTTGCCCGAGATCTATATGTCAAAACATGGTCACCCAAGGGGTGACCGCCCAATTGAGTCAAGGGTGTGCTCATAAGGCCGCCCAAAGGCATTCCCGCCCAATGTGGCACTAAGGCCGCCCAAAGCAAGAATGGGATGTTGGCCGCCCAAAACCCTTAAGGGGTTATTGTTTTAGTGGAAAAAGGAGAGGAAATGAGGGAGCATGGCATAGCGGCAACAGGCAGAAGACGTAGAGGAAGATGAAGGCACTCGCGATGGCCAGGAGACTGTTCGGATGGTGGCGAGCACGAAGCGGAATTTTCTCAGCACCTCATGGCGCCACTATTTGGCCTCACTCTCGCCAAATTTGAAGTAGCTCCATCCGTCGAACTGCCACATCATCGGCCTTGCCACGTCAACGACGGCGGTGCCACTGCTTAGGAAGAAAAGGGCTATTTTTAGGGAAAAATAAATGTGAAGGGAGAGCATGAACGTGAGAAGGATTGGAGGAGGAAGGAAGAGCCATCGAGGAAGGCAAGTGTGAAGCAAGAGGTCGACCTCAAGGAGGAAAGAATCCTTCTCTCTCGCTCTCTGCCTCGCTCACAAAGCTCAAGGAATTAAACAGGGAAACCTCTCTCTCTTCCTTTCTCTCTCTCTCTCTCTCTCTCTCTCTCTCTCTCTCTCTCTCGCCACGGCAAGAGGATACGAGAGGAAGGCATGAAGGCAAGAGCAAGACGAAGGAATTCTCTCTCTCTCTCTCTCACGTTGCTTAAGCAATGGAGATTGAGGAGGAAGAAGGTACTCAACGAGCTGTTGCATGGGCAAGAAAGGGAACTCTGTCTCTCTCGTGCTTGAGCAAGAAGGAGATTGAAAAAGGTGTAATAAGCTCAGTCAAAGAAAGTGGAAGGGAACTCGCTCAGAGCAAGGTTCTTGAACTCCGACACACCATCGACCTAATTGAAGACGTAAAGTGAATGATAGCAATCGATTCTAGAAATCCGACACAGAAGAATTTTTGTCTATCGGCGAGCAATTGGTACCTAATTTCTTTCACAACTAAAGCTATGAGCAAGCTTGATAGACCCCTTAAGAGAAATTGAAGGAGTAAAAGAGAGCAGCTATGAATGCATCATTGTCATCAATTTAAACTTGAATACTTATCTTGGTTAATCCCGGTGTCGTTAACGGCCCGGGTAATTGTAAAGGGAGCTTAAACTCCTAGTTTTCAATTAATCTAAGTGACGGCGCTGCTAACAGCCCACCCTTGGCTACCTATTAAGTTGTACCTAAATATTTACTCAATTAATTGATGATTACGGTGAGTGCTAGAGCTTTCAGTGTCTGTTGTCTCTCTCTTTCACACCTCCCACAGCCAGAGGCCCGGCGAATGCCCGACTCACATTTCGAACCCATATTGCCCGACATCTTTGGGGAACCCGACGTGAAACGAGTCGGGGTGGGAGGTAAAGATGGAGACTTTGGAGCAGATGATGAAGCTGATTGAAGAGTTAAGTGCAAACGATTTTGATGATAAGTCAACAGTTCCAAATTTTTCAATGATGCTTCAATTGGTTCAAGGATCTTTGCTTGAAATGGAGACCATGAAGAAGAAGAATCAAACAGATGAAGTTGTGGATGCAGTATGCGGTATACGACGAGAGGTGAGTCTTTGATGGTTATGATCCAGAGGGCTACATGGAGTGCTATGAGTTGGAAACCAAGTTGAGGGATACTAGAAGAGTTAACGAGCAGATCTTTTGAGTAGTTAGGGAGTTCATATTTGAAGGAGCAAATTCAAGAGGTTACTAAAGCCTGCAATGACGACTGGGAATACTTCAAAGAATCTATTGTACAAGTAAGTTATGAGCATTATGCAAGCTATGAAGAACAGAGTCCAAGTCTACCAAACTACGTAGATTCGAGAGCAACAACGATCAAAATTAGAAGCTGTGATTGATGAGTGTCTTCTACAAGATGCTACTTTCTTACAGGCTAATGATGAAGACATAGTTGAAGTTGTGTATGAAAAGCTGGGTTTAGCAGATGCCTTGCATGAAGTAGAAGTTTTTGAGGGTGAGGCTCTACAGTCTCAAGATACACAGATGAATTTTGCAAAGGACCTATGCATGCAGTACAGGAGGAAAAGAAACCAAGGGATCAAAACAATGAATTGGCTAAAGCTCAAGAAGAAATTGTGCAAGTGAATGAGTGTAACCATATTCAAGTAGACATGCATGAAGATTCGGTTACAACTGATACTCTTTCTACTGACTCAGAATTAGAGCAAATTTTTTTTGGTACATATTCTACCATAGAGTTGATTGATGATACGGATACAAATTCTACCAAAGAGCTGATTGATGATACAAATGTTATAGGTCAAAGCAAGGCTGCTGTTGAGAGCAGCATGACCATGGATTTGGGTTTCCTAGATTTATCAAATTTGGATATACCAAATTTTGAGGACTTGGTTAAGCAAGAGTATGTGTTTAAAGATATGCATCTTGTTGATTCAGAGGGGGTGCAGACTCCTTCATTGACAAGTTGTTATGATGCACAACTACCAAAGTAAGTGGAAAAATGATATTGAATGTGATGGTGCAGACTCCTTCTTTGACAAGTTTCTGTGACCCAGAGCTATCGATGTGGCAAACTGATCCTGAATTTGCTGATGATTTAGAGGGGGAGAAAACTTTTTTTTAATCAAGATTTTGTGACATAGGGCTCACACTAAGGCAGAATGATCATGAATTTGATGATGTTGAATTAGAGGGGGTGCATAGTGAAGTGCAATCTCTTGGTGTTGAACATGATTGGTTTCATTGCATCGATGATACAGACATGACAATAGATGAAATTTTCAATGTGCATGCTAAACTTTGTGCTATGGAAGTGCAAAGATATTTGGATAAGGGTGAAAGACTTGAAGAGCAATTTATAGCAGCAGATGTGTTTAGTATGCGTGTCATATGTGGAAATCTTTGTTAACAGCCCGAGATGTGCAAGAAGGAGGAACCTTCTGAAGCGGTGGACCTAGATCCTATGTGCTTATTGGACGAAGTTTGGAAGGATTCTTGAATACATATGCTAAGGATACCAATCAATCTGTTAACCCTCACGCACATTCCTATTACTTGCAACGGACGTCGTATTATTTATTTGGTAGAGTCAGGTACAGGGCTTGTTGATCCAATAGGAAAAGGGTAAGAGTGATCGCCGATGAGAGGCGCACTCTAACTGGAACATTTAAGGGATTAGTTGGCTAAGCATGGGTGCCCAAGTGTGAATGGGGCGAGCTCATATGAAAGTCAACTAAACCTAAAATTCACTCATTCTCTCATTTGTGCAATTGAAGAGTGCTTTTGCTACATCTCCATCTTCTTCTTCTTCATCTCCTTGTGTGTGTGTGTGTATGCATGAGAGAGAGAGAGAGAGAGAGAGAGAGAGAGAGAGAGTGAGAGAGAGAGAGAGAGAGAGTGCGATCGAGCATTGCGGTGTCACAATGGCGGCGAGGCGGTTGAGCGCGGTGTAGCGGCGTCTCCCTCTTCTTCGCGGCGAGGAATCCTCCACGACAGCAAGCGTAGAGCTGTGAGTGACACACCATCGCCATCTTTGAGCTTACTAGTTTAGGCTTGTTGTGTGCTTGGAGCCATTTGTGGCTCGCACACAGTGTATCGGCAAGTTCCTTGCATTGACACGTGCGACACACATGCACATTTTTGGCGCCGTTGCCGGGGAATGCCATACACTAAGCTTGAATGGCACTCTGTGCTTCTTTTGTGGTGCAATTTCAATTGTAGGAAAGGTAAGGAAGGAGGGTGTATGTGTTGAGAAGAAGGATTTTGTGTTGCTACTGTGTATTTCTTTGTTAATGGAGTTTTCAAAGGTACTGTGTTTTTTCTCTGTGATAAGGTCTTAGTATTAAGGTTGTTAGTTCTGTGTAATGCAAAGTACAGTAAGTAAAAAGTAGATCTGTGAGAGCTAATGAAGTGTGTTAGTGTGTAACAGTAGGTGTATTAGTTGTAAGTAGGTAGGTAGAGTGTGTGTGTGCTAGCGCGCAGGCCGCGACGACCTTATCCCAAAAAAAAAAAGAAAAAAAAAAGGTAGGAACGGGATCGTGAATATCTCCCAGACCCAAACCCAGACTCAAGCCCAAGCTCACGCTTAGGCTCAGGCCTCAGTCGCCCTTTAAAATTACGTATTTTAGCTTCACACGTAGCTAAAAATTGACTTTTTGAGGACCAACGGAGCTTCAGGTGACCGACGTTGTGCTGTAAAGCACACGATGACCCTCTATGTGATATGCTCGTTTTGAGCTATCACACACTTTAATAAAAAAAACGATCATTAAAAAACATTATTAAAAAAAAACGAATGAAAACGGACGCTTAAGAAAGTAAGCGGTTAACCTTCGAGGTTATTCGCCGACGCTTGTAGGGTGCCAAAGGCACATGCATCTACGCTCTGGTTGTGTGCTAGAGACGGAGCAACTAGAGAGAATTTCGACTTACGCGAGTTCTCAATATCCACTTACCTTAGGTTCCGGGCCCTCTGCGGGGACCCAAGGTAGTACAAACTAAGACACGAACATAGCGACTAGTGAGTCTTCCTCTGACTACGACGTCATGGAGGGTTTCCCAATGCCTAATCCCGATAGCTCAAGCCAAGACATGCATGCCATGGGCCCACGGTCCGGACCGAGTGTGCTTAGCCACTTGAAGGAAACCTTTAGTAGAGCCACTCGCTCCGAACATAGAGCTAATGATGTAAATGAGGGGAGTGGGGAAGTAAATTCTACATTCATGACCAACGTAGACCCTATGCCCTTAGAGAATGTGCACGTGAATACTTCATTCACTGCACCTTTTGACTCTTCAGAGCTATTCCCCTCCGAGGTCATATTACCTGATGGTAGAAGCCTTGCCGAAGTGCAAGAGGTTGAGCGATATATCACTGCGGCTAGGGAAAAGGAAGTCAAGAGCTTATGCAAGGCGGAGCAACGAAGAGAGTTAAAAGCGAAAGCCCCTATGTCAATATCCTTGCTAAGAGAGCAATCGAGTGCTCTTGACTTAGCAACCGCTAAAGGCCAACCCCTAGAAAGAAACATTGCATCTAGCTCAAAGGACACCCCTAGCACCTCAATCCTAGATGGAGCGTTCTTAAATGAGAACTGGGAGTACGAACTACAAACGAAAACTCTAACCGACTTATACACAGGTCACACCTATCACGTGGGTTGGTTAGATGTCCTACAATCCACAATGGGTGCTACTAGTGTGGAGGATCAACAACAAAGAGTTTGTGAAGTCATCCATAGGGTCATTGAGTTAGAGAGACAGACCGAGGGAACAACATGCCTTCAACGGGTCTAATGAGATTCTTAGATTCAAGAAAGGCAAAACAACCGACCTTATCACAAATGGAGACTTCCTCGATAAGTCTGATGGATCCTCCATATGTTGTTTCTCCAGGGGTCTCAATGCAATCTGAACCCACAAGTGATGGCTTTACCTTTCCAAGTCTAGCTCATCTTTCCCTTGATGACACCACGGCTACCATGCCTACCCCAATGATGGGCATGCCAAGAAACACGCCATGGACCTCATTTGTTAGTAAAGCACCGCTACATGGTAGCTCAATGCATGCAACAGTACCTACAAGTGTGTACCAATCGTATACACCCATGGGTCCTTGTACTCATGTAGTCCCTACCCCTCCCATTGTTTCAACTACCTATGCTCCACAACCACAACACCCAAGCTCTTATTTCCATGGGACTATACTGGCTAGCATTAGCATGTCACATCCGATGTCTGCTATGCCTAGGGCCACACATATGAACTATGGACCACCACATGGCACAACATCGTACCCAACGTGGAACCCAAGGGCTTCCTATGTGCCAAGCCCAATGCCAATACCTACTCCACATGTAGTCTCTAGAGCACCTCCACCCACGGTGCCTGCTCACTTAGGTGACTTGGCAACATTTACTCTAGCTATTGGTCAATCTATTGCTGAGAATATGCGTAACACGCCTGATAAAGAGCCTAGAAGTAAGGCAGTACAAATAGCAAGCTCACACAAAATTTAGTGGAGATGGCGATGTGAGAAAGCATATCGAAGTGTTTGAACAAATATGCGATTCTCTAGGGGAACACAATGACCTGCATAAGAATAATGCTTTAAGCCTAACCTTAAGTGGGAAGGCAGGGGATTGGTATAGAACCCTAAGGGTGGAAGAAAAAACGATTTACCCTACTCTTAGGAGACTGTTCTTGCAAGAATACATATGAGAGGGAGTGCTTTGGGGTGTAGCCTCTCAGCTCCAGAAAGCCCAATGAGAGGAAGGAGAGTCGGTGAGAGACTTTATTAGTCGCTTGAAGCATTTGAATTCTCGTTGTAATCCAAATGAACGCTTCAATAATAATCAATTTCTTGATAGTTTCATTAGGGGATTATGACATGAGGATATCTACAATGGCCTAGTCATTAGAGGTATCACCACTTGGGAAGCAGTCACCACCAATGCGATCCAATTGGAGGATAATTTAATGATTCAAGGAGAAAGAGTGTCTATTGAGCCTAAATCTATTAGCTCGCAAGCATCAGGGCATCAGCCAATGACCCTAAAGCCTATTGCTAGGGAGCCAAAGATATCTGAGATGACTTTAGCAGATCTCACCAAGGCTATTCAAGAGAGTCTTAGAGACAATCGTGCTCCGCAAAACAATCATATGTATCCAAGAAGGGAGCAACAATGGTGCTCAGTATGCTATGGACCGCATAGTACCAGTGAATGCCCTACTTTTAGAGTAAAATTCAATGGGAATTGCAATGCCTGTGGAAGGTATGGTCATCAAGCTAAGGATTGCATAGTATTTAAGTGCGCGATGGCCAATAGACCAACCTTAGCATGGATAGACACACCTCGAGTGCCTGCATTGATGCCGGCCCCACCTCTTGAACAAACAGCACAACACATGGTCCCTAGGGCCCAAAATGTTGTCCAAACAACACCCTTACCACCTCTAGTGCTAGGACCGCAACCACCACATCCGAGAATCACTTCGGTGAATCAAGTGGGTTGTGAGTCATCTATTGCTTGTTTGGAAGGCTGTGAGGAGGATATAGACCCTAATATTGCCTATGGCATGGATGTGCTTGAAGAAAGTCCACAATACTACATGGAGGACTATTGGGGACAAGTCAAACCCGTACGCTCTTGTGGCAAGAGGCCAAAATATCAATTACACTGCTAAGAGACCACCTCTTCAATGCTATGAGTGTGGAGGTCCACATCGTGTAGCCGAGTGTCCTATTAGGCTATAAAACAATGCCACACTAATGCAAACTAATCAAGCGAGCACATGTACAATGCCGATACTCATGTGTAATCGATATGGCATAGATCATTTGATTTCCCAATGTCCAAATAATCCAAATGCATTGAAGATCACGCCATTAAACTTGATTGAAGTTACCGAGGAGCCATCACAAAGTACACCTATGGTACCAGTAAACGTACTCACACGATTGATGCTCCAAAAACAAAATTATATTCTTGAGGAAAGAGACACGGCATCAATTGCCCAATCTCAGAAAAAGAAGAAAACACGAACGAAGAGATTGCAAAAAGCAGCGAAGTCAGACCCCAGTTCAAAGACCAACATAGGGACTGGTGGCGACCCTGTATATATGAACGACGCTGAAGAGGATTCTGATTCAGGTGAAACCATGGAGACCAAAACAACCACTAAGATAGAAACTAACAAGGAAGATCTTCATGAGCCACAATGGCCAGGATCCAAAAAGAAGATAGGAACTTACCCAAACCCTACAGAGGAGATTGAGCGAGTCAAGCAATTAAGGTGTTTGGTAGAAGATACCCAAAGGGATCTAGAATCGGCACCTAGGCAGATCCAGATTACAGACACCATGTTCCCTACGCAACAACAACCTCACAAAGTCCATAGACCCTTAGACATACCTAGTGTCATCCAAGAAGAAAGTGACTTAAAGTCATGGGAAAGTGGGCGTACTCACTTCTTGATGGAAAGAATGTTTACACAGGGACTACCTGATCCTATCGAAGAAATGGAGATCCCATCTTCTCCACGTCAAGGGACTGAAGCCCAAAAGGTGCCGTTAAACATTTCCAAATTGATGGATTTCACGTCTTCATAAGTTAGAACCACCATCATGTCCAAACTATATAAAGACCCTGAGCTAGTCTCAGCTCTTCGAGCCTTCCTCAATGGGAACTAAAGTTTGGGCTACCACAATTTGCACAGATGGATGGAGCTGGGGAGATGCCAATAGAGGAGGAACACTTAGATCCACAACCCAACCTAGATGAGAATGTTGTTATAGAAATACCTGTTAACAAGTTGGGACAATACTTTGAGGGTGATGAATCCAATGCGACCATACCAATCACTACTAAGGGATTAACTGTGAAGGGAATCCTTGATGGTGGCGCTGGGGTTAGCATTGTGACTAAAAATTGGTGGAAACTATGGGAAGACCTCACCTTGTGACCACAACCATAGTAGTGAAGATGGCCAATGGGTCTATTGTTAAACCTATTGGGATGCTAGAGGATCTCAAGATCAAGGTCTTTGGACATAAAATAAGAGTTACCTTCATTGTTATGGATTTCTCTAAACACACTATGGCATCGGAGATGATCTTAGGACGTCCTTTCATGAGGGAAGCAAAAATGGTGCATGACTGGTCTAAAAACCATGTCTACTTGTAGTTCCAAGATTCTGACATTCGAGTGGATCTTGTAAGTGGTCGAGCACATCCCCTAGGAAACAGGTTTATAATTGATCTTAGATCTGACACCACAGTTCACTCGGCCCCATTGCAATATTGTTACATGTGTAAAGCGGACACTGGTGTTGGGGAAGATTCTCCTTATATGGATGTACTACCTGGGATGACTGAGTCGGACAATGTGGATTGGGTCCACCTAGCAACAATCATAGACACTTGGGGAAATAGGAGGACGACCTGGGTAACACCTAAGGGGGATGAAATGCCACCACTCGTACCCTTAAATATGCTAAAGGCAATGCATATAGCTTCTGATAAGACTCATCCTAATATAACGAAGAAAACATACAAGTGGGTACCTAAAGCTTCTTTAGCGACCATGGCTAGTACTAAAAAATAGAAGCCTTGTAAGAAACGTCCCACTTGCTCCAAGAAATGTAAGGAAACGTGGCGTTGGATTCCTAAAAAACTATTGGAAGTCCAAGGCTACTATCAAAGAAATGATCAAATATGGGTGCCAAAAATGTAGATTGTGTTCTTACCTATCACCTGAACCATGTGAGCCCAATCCCGTAGCTCCAAAACGAATCAACGATCGCGGAAAGAAAAAAATCATAGAATGCTACACACCCGCTCCAGTGCTAGTTTGGGTACCGAAGAAAGAACGATTTTTCCACCTAGCTTAGGAAGGGGGGAGTCCCATGAAGCTTCTAGCTCCTCATGTAATGCATCCATAGAGGTAAAAGCTTCTCCACAGCCTCCACCTACAATAGTGGACCTCCATAAAGCTACAAAGGAATCCACACCTCCCAGTGTTTAAGAAGCACCTGATGAACCACTTCAAGTTCGATCCTAGCGGAGTACCTTACCACCCTTGCAACTCGACGAGGCACCTAAGGTAATAGAAAACTACTAGCAAAAATCCTCACCTAGTAGCGACTGGAACAATTGGTTTCAAAGGGTGACGAGCACATTTCAAACAGTATGATCTACCCAAGGAAGGGCGGAGTGTTTGCTGACATCCATCATTCACTTGCTTCCCTCTCAACCTTCCTCCCTGACCTCTCAATCTCCCAATCTTTGGGAATGTATATATAAAGCCTTATACTCACCAAAAAAATAAAAAAATAAAGAGCAAGAGCAATTAGCAAATGAGTATGCACAATAAAAGTCAAAACATTGATCCAGACCTACACATTCACATTTGGTACACTGAAACAGAAACCTATGTCATCAAACACCTTTGATCCTCATCACTCGAGTGATGGAGGGTAGGTAAGATTAGAACGATAGGAGTGTTTCTGTTTTAGAGTTTAGTGATTAGCAAAGTTCTTTCTTCCCACTGATGTGCCTCCTAGAGGTATTCTTTGTGTTTCCTTGTGTGTACAGGAACGTGTTACTGTGGTTAGGATTTGGACCTTCATGAATCTTTCTCTCATCCACTTTTCAAATCAAGCGTGATCATCAACACAAACAGGTGTTTCTTGTCCATTAGCATTGCCCCTTATCTTTTTGCATCCATGTTTGTCTGCTTTAATTGTGATTGGTAGCATAATATTCAACGCATTTTCTTAATACCAAACGTTAAATTCAATGTAATTTTTTGTCATAATCACTTGTCTAGGTTTAAAAATCAAGCAGTCTGACTAAGCTAGTTTGACCAAGCTAGGTGTTAGAGATCTTCTCTTAATACTATGGGGAATGCCTTCCTAATAATCAATGGTTACTTAGGTTCTTAATCTGATTTAGGCAGCATTGTGTGAAAGGTACTAGGGCTTTCTAGTGGGCTTAGTCCCTATTGACCTTTAGTTTAAGTATTATAAAGGGAGTTTACTAGTGTGATGAGCCTGGGGAGGGTAATAGTGTTATATGACCCCCCAAAGTTACAAAATTAAAATGCTGAAAACGAACCAAAAAAAAATAAAAATAAAAAAATCAAAGTGCCACAATGTAAAATCTTAAGCTGGAAGAGAAATCTCAGCTTGATTTGGTACTCCACTCACATGTATTGCCTATGGTACTAGAACCCTAGAGGTTCCCAGTGTGGTCGCTTTTCCTTGAAAAGCCAAAAACCCAAGGCATACAAAATAAGCACAGACATCAAAATTGAATCACTGTGAAAAGACTTTGGGGGTCAAAGAAAAGGTAATCAGTCAGGCGATGATTTCATGAGAAATTCCTTTTATCGTAGTTTAACTACAAGGTCTTCTAGGTATAGCCTCTAGTCAGCCCTCGAACATGAAATACTTGGCTCTCGTGATTAAAAAACTTAATTGACCAGAGAAAATTAAGAAGCTTACCCATGGTATTAATGGTTGATCTTTAATACCTTTCGACCGTTAAATTAGCGACCCTAGACTTGTTTAATTTTTTTACCTTTACAACTGTTTATGCGTTTGATTATATTGCAATTTAATGTTTATTGCTGACAAATGGTTTAAAATTCTATTACCAATCAAATTGTCTGCCTACAACTGCATGTGCTTTTTAATTGTTTATGAGAATGAAATTATTGTGCCAATGTTGTTTGATTTTGCAGTGACTGAAGAAGGCTAAGGACATTCATCTCAGATGCTCTTCCACCTCGACTAACGAGCTTCAACTCAATAGCTTCCGAGGACGGAATCTACATCAGGAAGGGGGGCATGTTAACCCTCACGCACATTCCTATTACCTACAACGGATGTCGTATTATTTATTTGGTAGAGTCAGGTACCGGGCTTGTCGGTCCAATAGGAAAAAGGTAAGAGTGATCGCTGATGAAAGGCGCACTCTAATTGGAACATTCAAAGGATTAGTTGGCTAAGCATGGGCGCCCAAGTGTGAATGGAGCGAGCTCATATAAAAGTCAACTAAACCTAAAATTCACTCATTCTCTCATTTGTGCAATTGAAGAGTGCTCTTGCTCCATCTCCATCTCCTTCTTCTTCATCTCCTTGTGTGTGTGTATGCACGCGCGCGTGCGTGTGCGTGTGTGTGTGTGTGTGTGTGTGTGTGTGAGAGAGAGAGAGAGAGAGAGAGAGAGAGAGAGAGAGAGAGAGAGAGAGAGAGAGAGAGAGTGCAATCGAGCATTGCGGGGGCACGACGGCGGTGAGGCGGTTGAGCGCGGCGTAGAGACGGCTCCCTCTTCTTTGCGAGGAGGAATCCTCCACGACAGCAAGCGTAGAGCGGTGAGTGACACACCATTGCCATCTTTGAGCTTACTAGTTTAGGCTTGTTGTGTGCGTGGAGCCATTTGTGGCTCGCACACAGTGTATCGGCAAGTTCCTTGCATTGACACATGCGACATACGCGCACACAATCTAGATTCATGCATGAGAAAGTTTATTCAGATGCAGCTGATGATGTCCTTATGCAGTTGTTGTGAAGAGCGCGTGCGAGAGCGTGTGTGTGTGTGTGTGTGTGTGTGTGTGTTTGCAGCAATGGAGAAGAGAGGAGACACAGGTTTGGGTGGACTCCAAACACAATAGTGTTAGGGTTATGAGTCCTTATGCTTTTATGTAGAATGAATGGTCAGTGTTAGTTCTCGGTAGTCTCCGGCCGCCCAACACTTAGGCGCGGCACATTGGGCTTTACCACCCCAACAACCTCCCACTTAAAGGACAATGTGCCTTTAAGCTGGGGTGAGAATGTATATATATATATACAATACAGACAATGACCATGGTCATCTACCCAATGCCCATGAGTATCCAACAATGTGCAAACCGCTCTGAAGGTAAGCCCTTTGTTAGAAGATCAACAGGGTTTTCAGTGGTGTGAATCTTGGCAAGCTACAATCGCTTGTCCTCAAGCACCTCACGAATGAAGTGATACTTCACATCCACATGCTTTGTCTTTGCATGAAACACTGGATTCTTTCCCAATTGTATAGCACTTTGGCTATTACAATGTAGCACAGGCATCTCAACATTGATTCCCAAGTCTCCCACCAACCGACCAAGCCATATAGCTTCCTTGCAAGCTTCTTAAGCTACAACATATTCAGCCTCTGTAGTAGACAAGGTAACACAATCTTGCAAATGAGATCGCCATGAAACTGCACCTCCAGTGAATTCAAAAACATAGCCTGAAGTGGACCTTCTCTTGTCCAAGTCTCCTACATAATTTGCATCCGTGTAACCAATACACATGCTTCCTTTCTTCCAAAGCAAATACACATGTCTTTTGTACCATTCAAATATTGCATAACCCCTTTCACTGCCTCCCAATGTTTCTTGCCTGGATTTGACATATATCTGCTAACAACTCCCACTGCAAAAGCAATATCAGGACGTGTAGCAATCATAACATACATCAAACTCCCAACTGCAGATGAATAAGGCACTTGTGCCATTTCAACCTTTTCCTCTTCATACTTAGGGCAATCATTTTTAGAAAGTTTCACATATGGAGGCAATGGAGTACTCAATGCCTTCCCCTTCTCCATATTGAAACGCTTGAGCACTTTAGCAATGTACTCAGATTGAGACAAATAGACCAATTTCTTGCATCTGTCTCGCTTAATGCACATGCCAAGGATATGTCTTGCTTCACCCATGTCTTTCATTTCAAAGTTTGTATGTAACTCTGACTTCAAGGTTGAAATCTCATCCTTGGATTTCCCAGCAATTAACATATCATCCACATAAAGGACCAAAATCAGCACTCGCTTTGTGTAGAGGCAATGGTCCATATTGCTACGTTTGTAGCCTGAGAGAGCATGAACGAGTAGAATACCACTCCCTCGATGACTGTTTTAGACCATAAAGGGTCTTTTCTAATCGACACACCAAGTCTTCATTGCCCTTCTCAACAAAACCTTCTGGCCGCTGCATATAAACTTCTTCTTGAAGATCACCATGCACGAACGCCATCTTGACATCCATCTGGTCAAGTTCCATGTTGTCTTTAGCAACCAACACAAGTACACACCGCAGAGTAGTCATCTTGACAACCGGAGAAAAGATCTCATCAAAGTCAATACCCTGCTGCTACTTAAATCCTTTAGCGACAAGTCGTGGCCTTGTACTTGGGTTTATTATCATGAGGTGTAATTTTTTGCTTGTACACCATTTGCATGGTAATGCCTTTTTACCTTTAGGAAACCGAACCAACTTCCAAGTTTGATTCTTATACAACAAGTCCATTTCTAATTGCATAGCTTTCTCCCACTTTGCCTTGTCATCCATTGACATGGCTTCCTTATAGTAGGAAGGCTCTCCGCAATCTATCAACATAATGTAGTCCAATGAGGGAGTAAATCTATCAGGAGGCCTTGAAACTCTTGTAGACCTTCTAATAACTGCTTGAGCCAGTTGTCCCTCAGCAACATCTTGTACTGCAGGAGGATTCTGTACTCTTTGTCTGACATTAGGCACTTCAGCCCTATTGTGGACAATTCCATCTTCTTGGAAGATAACTCTCCTGACCTCCACTATATGCACAGGATTCTTATGCATCTTTTCTTCATTGAAGTATACGTCATTACTGCGAACTATCTTTTTAGCTTCAGGATCCCATAACTGAAATCCCATCTCGCCAGGATTGCCATAGCCAAGAAATATGCATTTCTTTGACTTAGGAGCCAACTTGCTTCGAAACTCCTTTGGAACATGGCAATATGCTCCACAGCCAAAGACTCTAAGATGCTTGTAAGAAGGTGGCTTCCTAGACCAAAGCTCTTTAGGTACCTTCTCATCTAAAGCCTTGTTAGGAGGTCTATTAATAAGATGGATAACAGTTGCTAACGCTTCCACCCAAAATCCATTAGGCAATTCTGCATTAGACCACATGCTACGTAACTTCTCTTGTATGGTACGCTTCATCCTCTCAACAACACCATTTTGTGGAGGGTTATATGGAGCAGTCAACTCTCTTTGATGCCTTTGGAATCACAAAAATTCTGAAAGGTTTTAGTGACATACTCACCACCATTGTCTGACCTCAAGCACTTTACTTTCTTGCCAGACTGATTCTCCACTAATGCCACAAAATTCTCAAAATTTTGAAAGAACTTCATCCTTCTTCCTGAGAGGATATACCCACACTTTCCTTGAGAAGTCATCAATGAATGTAACAAAGTACAATGAACCTCCCATGGATACGTTAGGCATATGTTCACAGACATCACTACCCACACTTTCCTTGAGAAGTCATCAATGAATGTAACAAAGTACAATGAACCTCCCATGGATACGTTAGGCATATGTTCACAGACATCACTATGCACTAACTCTAATGGCTCATTGTTTTGAGTGCTTCCCCTTTTGTGTGGTGACTGTTTGTTTACCATTAAGACAATGTTCACAAACTGAAAAGTCTGAGAAATTGAAGCCAGTCACATAACCAAAACGAGATAAGATTTTCATTCCCTTTTGAGACATATGTCCTAACCGGCGATGCCACAAAGAAACACTTGGCTACTCGGTTACACAAATTACATGGTTTTTAACATTGGATACATGTAGCATGTACAAAGTCCCAGACTTTGATCCATGTGCTACCATTAAAGAACCTTTGGTGATCTTCCATGAACTATCACCAAATGTGTAGTAATATCCTGCGTCATCCAATTGTCCTGTACTAATCAAGCTTTTGGTAAGCTTCGGCACATGTCTCACATTCTTGAGCATGAATGAAGAACCATTCAGAAATTTCAGATGCACATTGCCGACACTAACTACGTCGCAAGCAAAATCATTTCCAAGACGAACACGACCTTTACAGGCTGCATCATATGTACTAAACAACTCTCTGTGAGGAGTCACATGAAACGATGCACCCGAGTCAATAACCCAATCCTGTAAAGCATAGTCATCAGTGGCAACCAACAATGTTGAATCCATGGCAGATGTGAGATAAATATCTCCATCAGAATCTTCAACAAAAACATTGTTGATCTCTTCATCTTTATACTGCTTTCCTTAGTCTTGCCTTCTTCCTACTTCTTGTCTTTACCTTTCTCTTGTTTCCACTTTCGACAGTCTTTCTTCATATGACCCTTTTTGTGACAATAATAGCACTCAATGTCTTTTCGGCCACGTGATCTGCTACGAGATTTTCCTCTCTGATTCTGCTTGCCCTTTTCTTTTGATTGACCACGAACAACAACAGTATTGCTAGTACCACAAGAAGTATCAAGATTCTTCCTGCTAACCTCTTTAGTAAGCAAACTGCCCTCAACATCTGTCATAAAATCTAATATCTAACCAACCCAAATGATTTTCTCATATTAAATTGATCACTTAATGTGGGAGAATGAACGGGAACAAGTGTTAAGATATAGATATGTGCTTATAGATCTATCTCAACACGGGGCCAATAGTAAAGGGGCCCAAATGAGAGATGGTCTATCAAAGAGCAAGGCTAACCAATGGAGCATAAGACCTTAGGGTTAGCTTCATTGAAGACCTCCAATAATGTGTGTAAAAGTCCTTTGACCTTAGGTAAGCTAGGTCTGAGCTTGAGGTGGGAACCCGGCCCAAGCTTGAGGTGCTTCTTGTGCTTGAGGTGCTTGATTAAGGTGCTTGAGGTACTTGACCTGCTGCATGATTAAGGTGCTTGAGGTGCTTTGACATGCTTGCCTGAGATACTTGTGGGAACACCCCTAGTCCAAGTGCTTAGTCATGCTTGATGACTAAGGTGCTTGAGCACCAAAGGTCAAAAAGATCCCTACAAAGAGGGAGGTGAGCCCTTTTCTTAGGGGCTAGAGAGAGAACACACACACACACACACACACTGTCAAGGAAAGCCCAAACTTACAGAGGCAACAGGGACACATGTCAAGCCCTACCCATGTTACCTCCATGAGGTGCTTGAACTCTATTGGCTAGGATTTAAAGGGGTCCAATGATAATTTACAACAATTATCTAATTGTTTTTGCATTTATCAAGTCCTCTCTCTCAAAGGGGAAAGGGGGGCACTTGTCCCAAGACTACACCTATTGCTAGAAATGGCTCAAGCTTGTGATTGGCTAGGCTTGGCATGAGCGAATGAGCTTCAATGATGAGCTAGAAGAGGGGGTTGACCTAGCAAGGAGGGGGGTTGCTTAGGGGGTATACTCACCCACACACACTCACAAACACTCTCATTGTGTGCTATGCAAAGTGCAAGAGATCTCTCTCCTTCTCCAAGCAAGTAGAGGTTGAGAGCCTACACCAACACTCTTGGATATGGAGTGCAAATCCAACCAAGAGCCATGCTTCAATGTTTAAGCTTGCCATCTCCTTCTTCTTCATTACTATGCTATTATGTATGCTAGCAACAAGAGCTATGATAAGTGAGGAACTAATTCTTTCTCCTACGAAATGTTTCTTCTTCCTCTTCCCTACCCTCATTCCTTGCTAGCTCTCTCCATCTTCGAAGGTGTTTGAGGTCTTGGGACTGAGGCTTGGGATAGTTAAAGCTTTCTTCAAGTTTATGTTATGTTTGTGATGCATGAAGCTTTCCATCTTCATTGCATCACCTAGGTCACAAGGAACACAAAGATTGTATTGTAACAAGTCTCTCTTAATGGGAGAAATCATAATACAAATGCCTATTGGAGGGGGGACAAGCTCCACATAAATCTGGTCCTCAACTGTTGTCATGTTCTCTAAATTCTCTCTCTTGCAAAAGTATTGTTCATGCCAAGTTAACTAATTGTTATGATTATGTTGCTATCTTCAATTATGTTCACCCGCTATGCTCACAAAGTCATTTCTCAAAAGTACTCTCATTAATTTCCGCTACTCTCAAATTAAATAGGCCAATTCCATTACAACATCAGCACAACCATCAGGAGGTGCTGAGTTACTTATGGCTGTGCGAAAACTATCCCAACTTTTCTGGCAACATAACTAGCAAGAACATTGCTTTGACCGAATTGTCAAAATTGACTCCTTGCGCAGAAAGCTGACTGAAAATTGTGATGAACTCATTGAGATGGTTGCACATGGGTGTGCCCTCATCCATCTTCAAATTAACTAACCTTTTCAGCCAATAAACCTATAATGCTACACTTTGCTTCTCATACAGGTCACATAACTTCTTCCACAACTCATAACTAGTCTTTTCCATGTTCACATTGAAGTACACATTCTTTGACAAAGTCAGCATGATGGTGGACCTGGCAAGCTCATCCAACTCCTGCCAATCATACTCATCCATATCCTCAGGCTTTATCCCTTTCATCTTTATCGACCGGATCTGCTTCTTCTGTACTAAGACATTGTAAATTTGTTCCTTCCAAAATGGGAGGTTAGTGCCATCTAACTTCTCAATGTTGAACAAAGAGTTCTCCGATGATGAAGCCATCACTCGACAAGGAACAAAAGTGATAGATCCACTCCACTAAAGAAGATGATAGAAAACCTGAAAAATTTTGGCAGAATCTCCCCTGCAAAACTGACTTCTGAACCCAAAACAAAATTATACAATGACTGAAATGCTGATCAGAGTGGCTAAACCGGCAAGATAAAATCTCAAAAAACTGTCACTGTCAATGTCTCCAACTCTAGAGGAGTGTCTCTGACCAACTGAACACTGTCAAAGGCATACGCATAAAGATGACAGCAATGCCAACAATGGCGGGTCAGCAGATGCACACCAATACTGCACTAATCGCATAAACATACATCCTATGTTGATGCCAAAACTATGGGGATGTCGAGGGCTCACTCCAAAATCTATATCACCGAAAGGATCTCCACATTTGAGAATCCCCCAGCTCAATAAAACCTTACGAGGATCCTCAACAATAGGCTTTGCATATTTCCATCACAATACATAAACCGCATAAGATCTTACATCAACCACAGAAACCCTTTTCTGTAATCGCTGCGGCGGTTTGTCTGATATAACCGACCCTCAAGACCTTACATCAAATATGCATGTGACAGACATTGCAAGAAGAGTCTGCAACGAAAACCTGTACGCAAAAGAACCGATGAGGGTAGACCACCTTGCTGTCTGAACTGAATATCTCTCAAACTGTGCAAAATTTGTAGAAACTTTCTTCTTCAAAGTTGTAGACCATGCAAAAACGGTTGGGGAAAGAGGGAATGGACTTAAAATAAGCTGTTTTTACAGATCAAAACAGATTCGTAAAAATTTGCAGCTTCTACTTCACGACCTATAGGCAGTCTGAGTGACGTATCTCAAAATTGGTGAAGATTTTGAGAAAACTTTCCTGTGCAAAGTTGAAGAGGACAAAAAACCAGTCAAGAATAGTGAGAATCGGCTTAAATGAAGACGTTTTGGTAGGCCAAAATAGATATGCAAAAACGTGTTGCAGTTTTTCCTGCTTCTCCGCTTGCCTCCCCGCTGAGCTCCAATGGTGCTCCCAATCCTTGAGCTCTAATACAGTTGAAAAGCGCGTGCGAGAGCGTATGTGTGTGTGTGTGTGTGCAGCAATGGAGAAGAGAGGAGACACAGGTTTGGGTGGACTGCAAACACAATAGTGTTAGGGTTATGAGTGCTTATTCTTTTATGTAAAATGAATGGTCAGTGTTAGTTCCCGGTAGTCTCTGACCGCCCAACACTTAGGCGCAGCACATTGGGCTTTACCACCCCAACATGTTGGATGATGCTCTACTTGATTTTAAGCCTCTGCAAGATAGAGAAATGTTTTCTGATGCATCTTGCAAGCCTAATGAAGAGAGTTTTGATGCAATCAATTATGCATGATTGGGATTCCAATACTAGTGAGAGTGCGGGTGGACTACCAAAGCTTTTACCTGTGATCATGATCGACAATTGGATGAGCCAGTTGCACAGGGGATATGGTAGTATCTAGTGATACCGGATGCAATATGGGATCTAATGTTACCCTATGATGTAGGAGATTTTGAGCTATCTTTTGACACACGAGGTGACATATATATGCATGGTCCGGGGCAATTGACTTATATGCCATATGATATAGACGGTTTTCATGAAGATTTGTAGGTTAATTTATGTTTATGCTCTACTGATTGAAAATTCTTGCATTTTCCCTATGATCCTGGAGGATGGTGCAAATTTTTTAAAGGAATGCTCACAATGGGGCAAATGATTGGTTTTTCATTTGATCCTGGGGGCTATTGAAGTGCAAGTTGCAGATTTGAAGAGTACCAGTTATCTGTTGTAGCAAGTTGCATGGTACAAGGTTTTGTTATTTAGATTTATGCTAAGTCAAAAGAGTTTTTGGTTATGCATTCAATAAGATTACATGGCTGGCTTCCATTTGACTTCTTTGTGAAATTGATGAAATATCTTCACATCTTTTGAGTTGGTTATGCTACCAGAACTTGAAGTAAAGGACTTGACGCGCATTCCGTGTGCAGATAGAGTATAGCATACTTGAGCTTAACAGGGTTCCCTAAAGAGAGCTTGATGATCAAGCCGTGTGCATCATTAACTTTAGTACTTGACTCTGGCGGGGTTCACTAAACAGGTTTTCCATAATCGAATGCTTTAGAGATACGACAGATACAATTTAGAGATTTTTGATGGGCAGCTACCTAATGATTAACCTAGAACATTGATGATAGGATATAAGCCTTATATTATTTTCCATATGTTTACCAGTTATGTGAGTCTGATGTTGGCAAAGAGCTTAAGGTACCTATAGCAGATGCAGATTGAAGTGCAGTTGGCAGACCGGAGGCTGTGCAGGTTCAAAGGGGGTGGATGTCGTGCAGCTCCGCTTCCATAATGGGAAAAAGGGCAAAGAAATTCAAGATAAGCTTCTTTGTAATGGAAATGGCCTATGAACTTTGAGAGGAGCGGAATTAGGAAATTAGATGAAGCACTTTTGTGAGGTTACTTTGTGAGCATAGCGGGTGAACTTAATTAATGGTAGCAACATAAACATGGTACTTAGTTAACTTGGCATGAACAATACTTTTGCAAGAGAGAGAGTTTAGAGAACATAAACATTAGTTGAGGACCGGATTCATACGGAGCCGATCCCCCCTCCAATAGGCATTTGTATTATAGTTTCTCCCATCAAGAGAGACTTGGTACAATACAATCTTTGTGTTCCTTGTGACCTAGGTGATGCAATGAAGATGGAAAGCTTCATGCATCACAATCATAGCATAAAATTTATAGAAAGCATTAAATATCCCAAGCCTCAGCCCCAAGGCCTCAAACACCTTCGAAGGTGGAGAGAGCTAGCGGGGAATGAGGGTAGGGAAGAGGAAGAAGAAACATTCATAGGAGAAAGAAATAGTTCCTCACTTATCATTACCCTTCTTGCTAGCATACATAATAGCATAGTAATGAAGATGGAGAAGATGGCAAGCTTAAGCATTGAAGCATGGCTCTTGGTTGGATCTGCATTCTATCGCCAAGAGTGTTAATGTAGGCTCTCACCTCTCACAAGCTTGGAGAAGGAGGTGGAGTTCCTCAACTTTTTCCAAGTGAGAATAAATCACCAAATGAGTGTGTGTGTGGTGTATATCCCCCTAGCACCCCCTTGCTTTCTTGGGGCGAGTTGCAACTTTTCCACATGCTGCAAGGTCATTGGACCCCTCTCCCCCCTAGCCAATCACATGCAGCATGCATTCAAGTACATGGGTAATCTTTAGGCAAGTGTCCTCCTTACCCCTTAGAGAGAGAGAAAGCTTGAAATATCTAGATATTTGTTGGATGGAACTAGAAGCTCATTGGACCCCTCTTTAGCCCAACCAATAGCATTCAAGCACACCATGTGGTTAAGCTTAGTGAGAGTCTGACATGTATCCCATGTGCCCTTTTAGATAAGGGGTGCCCTTTGGGTGAGTGGAAGGTTAGGTCAAAGATTCCCTAACTTTGGGACTTTCATGCATAGGAAGCTTCTCAAGCAACCTCCTCATTAAGTTTGTAGGGTCTCTTTTTGACTCAAGCACCTTACCCCACATGCATAGGAAGCTTCTCAAGCAACTTCCTCATTAAGTTTGTAGGGTCTCTTTTTGACTCAAGCACTTTACCCCCCATGCATAGGAAGCTTCTCAAGCAACTTCGTCATTAAGTTTGTAGGGTATCTTTTTGACTCAAGCACCTTACCCCCCATGCATAGGAAGCTTCTCAAGCAACTTCCTTATTAAATATGACAAGTACCTCAAGTACCTTAGTTGTCAAGCATGACAAGCACCTTAGGTGGAGTTCCCACCTCAAGTCATCAGCCCTAGCTTGCCTAAGGTCAAAGGCAAGTTTAGGCCGGGTTCCCATCTCAAGATCAACCCTAGCTTGCCTAAGATCAAAGGTAAGTTTAGGTCGGGTTCCTATCTCAAGGTAAGCCCTAGCTTGCCTAAGGTCAAAGGACTTTTAACACTAACCATTGGAGGTCTTTAATGAAGCTAACCCTAAGGTTTTTTAAGTTCCATTAGTTGCGCATTGCTCTTTGATAGGCTACCTCCTTTTGGACCCCTATTGAGATGTAACCATCTCTTCTCTTGGTCCCCCTGCTGAGGTAAGTCCAGAAGCACTTATTGCACATCGCTCTTTGATAGACCATCTCCTTTTGGACCCCTATTGAGATGCAACCATCTCTCCTTTTGGTCCCGTGTTGAGATAGGTCTAAAAGCACATGTCTCTATTCTAACTCTTGTTCCTGTTTATTATCCCATATTAAATGATCAATTTAATATAAGAAGATCGTTTGATAAAGTTAGATATTATATTTTATGACATTCCACGCATTTCGAAACACACTCTTGTATGTTTACTTTTCATAAGAGACCAATAGAAATACATTTCTACTCCTCGAAGAGTAGACTATGGAATCCCTCTTTGCCCCCCACAAGGAGAAGTATGGGATTCATACATGATGTTCTTATTGTATGGGTGATTAACACATAGCTTATTCCCATTTGGAAGATAACCATCCTTCAAGGTGAATGGTTCTTTGTTCTTCCCTATTGCAAAGGCTGTAATTATGTACTTAAAGTCTCGATCAGTATAGCAGACTCGTCTATCATAAAAGATAGATCATTGTGAGTTACCATAGACACCACATTTACCCTTGGTCGTTGTGAAAGTGCATTGACCACTTGATTGTGCTTGCCAACAAGGTGAGCAATATGAAATTTAAATTGCAAAAGAAAAGGTGCCCACCTCATTTGTTTGTCGGAGATCTTGGTTTGCGTCAGGAAGTTCTTGAGGCTTTGTGATCCATTTGTAGGATGAATGGAGTTCCCAAGAGATAGTGTTTCCACTTGTTTAGGGCATATAGAATAGCTAGTAGCTCTTTTTTGTATTTGCCCAAAACTCACTTATCGAAGTTGAGTCTTTGACTCATATGTTATGGCATGCCCTTCTTGAAGAAAAATAGCTCCAAGGCAACTACCACAAACATCACATTGGACCTCAAATGGCTTTGAGAGATCTAGTAGTATGAGCACATGTTGAGAAATAAGATTCTCCTTAAGCTTCTTCAAAAGCTTCTTGTACTTTTGCAGTCCATGAATACTTAACGTTCTTTTTTGTTAAGTCATATAATGGACTTGCTATTAGCGAGAATTTTTTTAATGAAGCATCTTTAGTATGCACACATACCTATGAAGCTTCATACCTCTTGTAGATTCCTTGGATTAGGCCATTCTCTTATTATCTCTAACTTTGTTGGATCCATACGGATGCCATCCTTAGAGATAATGTGACCTAACTATTGAATCTCTGATAGGAAAAATTCACTTTTCTTGTGATTAATTAAAAGCTTATTCTCTCTCACAACTTGAAAGATTACCTGGAGGTGTCGCTTGTACTTCTCAAGAGAATTTGAGTGGCCTGAAGATTTTTGTCCATCATGAGTTTGAATGCGTCTGGAGCATTTGTCAGGCCAAAACTTTCTAAATTATCAAATAGATCTTCTACGCGCGGCACGGGAAATCTATTCTTGATAGTAATCTTATTTAGTGCTCTATAGTCGACACACATGTGATATGTGTTGTCTTTCTTTTGCACTAAAAGCAATGGTGAACACAATGGAGAGGAGATAGACCTCACCATCCCTTTTTCCACCAATTCATGCACTTGCCTCATGATCTCCTCTTGTTGAGCTTGGCTCGATAAGGAGGCTTGTTAGGCAGTGAGCTTCGTGGCAAGAGCTCAATTGCATGGTCATCATCCCTCATTTTAGAGGTAGCTCACTAGGGATGTCATCAATGAAAACATCTTGGGATCCATTTAGGAAATTAGACAACTCTAATTCCTCTTGATTCCCTTTATTGCAAGGATATGGTGTTCCCCAACTCATTAGCATCTATGTACATGCTCTTTTTCCTATAGGTGAATTAGATTCTCCTTTCAAGGAAATTCATGTTGGAAGTCATGCAGTTAAACCATGGTGCCCCAACGATTAACATTCTCATGTTTGAGAGGGGAGATGAAGAAATCCTTTTTGTCCACAGAGGTTTGGACATGAAGCCTCAATTTTCCAGTTAAGGGGGTAATTGAGAGGTCTTGTCCCTTGATAGCTCCATCAGGTTTCAATGTATCTCATATCTTGTGGGCTTGTATGCCTAGCTTGGTGGTCAACTCCGTGGATATGAAGTTGTGAGTTGAAATAGGGTCAAACAAAATAAAAGGCATCATGCTCTTCCATCTTTCCCCAAGCATAGGAAAGGAGAAATCTTTGGCAATGAGCATCCTCTTTTGGAGCTTCAAACATAGAGGCTCTAGAAGTCTCATTACAGGCAATTCTCTTGGGGCAAGGACGATAACCATGGCCTTGCTCCCCACACTTAAAACATTTGTGGTCCTTACAAAAAGCTTCTAGCTCTTTAGGAGAGACTTTATATTTACCTTTGTAAACTCCCTTCTCCTTGGACCGATTGTTGTTGTTGTTGGAATAGCCTTGGTAAGAATTTTGGGCATTGGTTTTCCTCTTGGCATCACTTTTGTCTTTATTTTCCATGGGCTTGACATTCCATCTAGCTCCTTGTTGGAAATTGATGCGCAAAGCAACCATGGTGTGGTGGATTACTTTGGTGATAGAACCAGGCCATTGAGAGTTGACATACTTGGGCATCTCTTTGGGTAATCCCGCACAAAATTGTTGCTTTTTCTTGGCAAAGTCTATCTTTTGAAAGATAGTAGCCTTGAGTTGTAAATTCCCAAAATTGTCCACATATTTGTGGATAGAATCATGAGAGAGAAGCTTTAAACTTCACCATTTGGTAAGCACTTTGTCCTTTGCATCACTTGCAAGGAATCGCTTCATGATGGAAACTCGTAGAGTTTTCCATGTCTTTGGGGCTTCACCGTTGCCACAAAGACTAGCCCACCATTGACGAGCCAATTTTTGGAAGTGCATAGCTACATGGCATAGCTTGGAGGACTCTGTGAAGCCCTCGTCTCCAACGGCTGCATCAAATTGTTGGATGAAGGCTAATGCTTTGTCAGTAGCACCAAAGGTGCCATCATAGGTGAGAAAAGAGATACTCTTTCCTCCCTCTTTGAACTTCTTGAACTTTTGGGACCTTCGCCATGTAGAGTAAGCTTTGCAATGTCCTCCCTCTTGTATTCTCTAGGAGAATAACTATTGCTTTTGTCAAAAGAGGAGGAAGGTGAAGAAGAAGGAGAAGAGGGTGACCTCTTTCTTGTCCTTTTCTTTCTTTGTTTCCTCTCTTCCCTTTTTGAAGTGATGAGGAGAAGGACTATGGATTGACCGTTTCCTCTTGGGAGGAGTTGGTGATTGTATAGTCCACCGTCTTCGTGGAGTCACATCATTGGAGGAACTTAGGGATTCATTATTCCTCGTTCTTTGGATTCCTCCTCTCGTATGGGAGAGTCTTCTTTTGGGGGCTCATCAAGAGGCCTCCTAAGCACTCTCTCTCCTCTTGGAGAGGAAAGGAAATCCCATAAGCACGAAGTTGTTGAGTAACTTCGGCTTGCAAAGCGGGGTTGCCCATAGCTTGTTGCAACCTAGTAACAAGATAATTAACAAACAAGGGGCCAGCATCATTAGCACCTTCGTGTGCAAAATCAAAGTTATCAATGTTCATTCTACTCTCTTAGTTATTGTCAGCCATGTTAATCCCATAAGCACGAAGTTGTTGAGTAACTTCGGCTTGCAAAGCGGGGTTGGCCATAGCTTGTTGCAACCTAGTAACAAGATAATTAACAAACATGGGGGCATCATCATTAGCACCTTCGTGTGCAAAATCAAAGTTATCAATGTTCATTCTACTCTCTTGGTTATTGTCAGCCATGTTAATTAAACTTATGTGTTTACTTAGTGTATGCTTTGGCAATTCAAAACCTTAGTTGCTACTCCTCTTAGCCTTTGAAAATAGGCACTTAAGTATCTACACCCATGGCTCAAATTGGTTAGTTATAGAGAGTAGTGGAGTGAGTCTAACACAGCGAAGTTGCCGAAGGACCCGGGGCAGTCACTTATCAAAAGATCCCTATATCACGTGCGTTCAAGAGGTAATTAATAATACCTCAATATACATATTATATTTACACTGTGAGCCTATTTAAAAAACCCCCACCCCCCTCTAATGTATACATAAAAGTATACATTTTGGTCTTTTAATAATCCTCTCCGGTTAACTCACGTGATATCATACACATTCTAAAAAGTGACCGCCCCGGGCCGAGGGATAGCTCCTTTTGGACTTCTTATGGCTCAATAATGGTAAAGCCGTAGGCAAGTCTAAAAAGACTCCATTATTAAGACCAAAGCTCCCAAGGTGTGCACCATATCCCACATAGTGGGCTCAACAAAACCGATAATAGATCCCAGTCTCACTTACCCTATTATAATTAACAATATCAACCATTAATAGGCTACTTAAGGACCTCTCTTCTTAAGCAAGAAAAGAGAAACCACATGCTCTGATACCAATGTTATGGAAATGGCCTATGAACTTTGAGAGTAGCGGAATTAGGAAATTAGATGAAGAACTTTTGTGAGATTACTTTGTGAGCATAGCAGGTGAACTTAATTAATGGTAGCAACATAAACATGGTACTTAGTTAACTTGGCATGAACAATACTTTTGCAAGAGAGAGAGTTTAGAGAACATAACAATAGTTGAGGACCGGATTCATACGGAGCCGGTCCCCCCTCCAATAGGCATTTGTATTATAGTTTCTCCCATCAAGAGAGACTTGGTACAATACAATCTTTGTGTTCCTTGTGACCTAGGTGATGCAATGAAGATGGAAAGCTTCATGCATCACAAGCATAACATAAACTTTATAGAAAGCATTAACTATCCCAAGCCTCAGTCCCAAGGCCTCAAACAACTTCGAAGGTGGGGAGAGCTAGCGGGGAATGAGGGTAGGGAAGAGGAAGAAGAAACATTCATAGGAGAAAGAAACAGTTCCTCACTTATCATTACCCTTCTTGCTAGCCTACATAATAGCATAGTAATGAAGATGGAGAAGATGGCAAGCTTAAGCATTGAAGCATGGCTCTTGGTTGGATCTGCATTCTATCGCCAAGAGTGTTAATGTAGGCTCTCACCTCTCACAAGCTTGGAGAAGGAGGTGGAGTTCCTCAACTTTTTCTAAGTGAGAATGAATCCACCAAATGAGTATGTGTGTGGTGTATATCCCCCTAGCACCCCCCTTGCTTGCTTGGGGCGAGTTGCAACTTTTCCACACGCTGCAAGCTCATTGGACCCCTCTCCCCCCTAGCCAATCACATGCAGCATGCATTCAAGTACATGAGTAATCTTTGGACAAGTGTCCTCCTTACCCCTTAGAGAGAGAGAGAGAGCTTGAAAATATCTAGATATTTGTTGGATGGAACTAGAAGCTCATTGGACCCCTCTTTAGCCCAACCAATAGCATTCAAGCACACCATGTGGTTAAGCTTAGTGAGAGTCTGACCTGTGTCCCATGTGCCCTTTTAGATAAGGGGTGCCCTTTGGGTGAGTGGAAGGTTAGGTCAAAGATTCCCCTAACTTTGGGACTTTCATGCATAGGAATCTTCTCAAGCAACTTCCTCATTAAGTTTGTAGGGTCTCTTTTTGACTCAAGCAACTTACCCCCCATGCATAGGAAGCTTCTCAAGCAACTTCCTCGTTACGTTTGTAGGGTCTCCTTTTGACTCAAGCACCTTACCCCCCATGCATAGGAAGCTTCTCAAGAAACTTCCTTATTAAATATGACAAGTACCTCAAATACCTTAGTCATCAAGCATGACAAGCACCTTAGGTGGAGTTCCCACCTCAAGATCAGCCCTAGCTTGCCTAAGGTCAAAGGCAAGTTTAGGTCGGGTTCCTACCTCAAGCTCAACCCTAGCTTGCCTAAGGTCAAAGGACTTTTAACACTAACCATTGGAGGTCTTTAATGAAGCTAACCCTAAGGTATTTTAAGCTCCATTAGTTGCACATTTCTCTTTGATAGACTACCTTCTTTTGGACCCCTATTGAGATGTAACCATCTCTTCTCTTGGTCCCCTGCTAAGGTAAGTCCAGAAGCATTTATTTCACATTTCTCTTTGATATACCATCTCCTTTTGGACCCCTATTGAGATGTAACCATCTCTCCTTTTAGTCCCGTGTTGAGATAGGTAAAAGCACATGTCTCTATTCTTCCAAAACAGGTTTGTTGCTCGCATCTTAAGCACTGGTGTCCCATAACTATGATGTCTGTGGCATACAAAATCATTGCCAAGGCAGTCGCTCTTAGAATTGCCCCCGCGTGGACAGAGTCATCCCCCCTCACTAAAACGGGTTTATCAAAGGAAGGTCAATTTATGACAATATCTTGGCAGCAATGGTTGGCATTGAGTACGCACCCTTCACAAAGTAGGAGTGCATTTTGCCTTAGCTAGACCTGGACAAGGCGTATGATAGGATTATGTGGTCCTTCATTGAAGATGTCATGAAATCACCGGGCTTTGGGCCTCGCCTCTGTCGACTTATACACACTCTGGGTGCAGGCAGTCACTCTGAGCTCTTGTTCAATGATAGAATTGTGGACTCCTTTGAAGCTAGAAGATCTATCAAGCAAGGATGCCCCTTGGCCCCTCTTCTCTTTGCCATTGGGTCACATCCTCTAATAACGATGCTCGAGGCTGATGCTACGCAAATGAAATTCAAAAATTTAACTTTGCTCGGCAATGACCAGCTCCTGGTCACGGATGTTTGCTGATTACTCCTTCCTTGTTTTGAAAGCCTGCCCTCAAGGTACCTAGGAAGGTACTAATGATTGTGCAGACATTTGTTGTGGCTTTGGGGTCAAAGTGTAGTATTGAGAAGTCTAGATTCATCTCCCTGACAAAAAATGACTCATTTGACCCGTCAGTCTGGTAAAGGGAGATTATGTCTAAAGAAAGGATATTTTGACATTTTGGTGCCTCCTTGGGGGTGGACATCACACACAAGCAAAGGTTTTAGTGGGTTCTGGAGAAGATCAAGAGAAAAATGAGAAGATGGGAGTATGTGGTTCTTCCTTTCTTGAGTCGGGTCAAAGTGATCAATTCATTTATGCTTCCTTATATTGCCTTCACTAGCCCGCTCCTCAGAATAGCCAGACATAAGTGGAAGGAGTTTTTGAAACCTGTTGAAAGATTATTATGGAAGAAAAACACTAAAGCCTTGTCACCATGGCAATGGGCAAAGTGGGAAGCTATTGCTCGATCGGTACTTCAAGTGGCCTCGGAATTCTCAACCCTACTGCTCATGTTGAGGCCCTGTGTGCCGAGTTGTTGGCCTTAATTGCAAAACAAGACCAGTCTTGGGCTATCATGATCAAGGATATGATAAGAAAAATTGTGCTCTAAAGGTAGTTAGTGGAAAGGGATTGAGATGCACAAAAAACTATTAGCCCCGAGGTGGTCTAGCTTGAGACTGGGAACTTCATCTCACACTAGTCCCCTTGGCTGTCTAAAGCTGTTGCTGTAATTATGAACCCTTATTGGGAAATTGCAAGAAGGATAAACAATAAACGACTCCAACGGTGGATCCACTTTTGGGATGGAAACAATGCTGGAAATCCTCAGACTAGTTGGCTGCCAGTTTCAACTCAATGGCACTGAGAAGCTACTTGTCAACAAAGTTGTAGAAGGCCTGGAGAACATTTTGATGCCAATCTGGGAATCCTCTTTTGAGTGGAAAACTTGGAAATGACCCATGAGAAACCATTTCTTTAAACCTCATACCAAGAGCATTTACCAAGAGTTAATGCATGAGGCTGATGTTACCATATACATGTGGTAGTGATGTGTGTGAAAAGCTAGGACCGCCGGGGCATGTTTTCCCTCTTTAGGAGGTTTTTCCCCCCCGTGCATTGTATATATTTCCGCCCATCACTCTAGGGCTATCCATCTTTCCATTGCACACTAAGTAACACACTCTCTATTGCGTGCCTTGAGCTTCCTTGGTTTTCTCCAAGCTGTTTGTGTCTCTCTACAACCCTAATTGAAACAATTGGTATCATAGCAGGTTGCGTCCTCCCGGGCTTAGTCGCCAGTTGCTCCAGTACACGCCTGCTCACGTTTCCTCTACAGGCAGTACTGCACAGGCTATTTCATCATTTTGTGCAGAATTTTTGTCAGTGCCGTTTTCTGCATAACAGGTGCCTTATAGTCTTCTAAGGTTTGTGCCATATAGCACGTGTTGTTCCCGATCCGTTTCTCCTATTTTTCGGCAGTTTTCACATCAGGTGCAGCATTTACAATGGTTGACAACAACAACACAGATGTGTTCAAGATGTTTGCTGCTGAGGACAGGTTGGATGGGGACAACTACCCTATGTGGGCTTATATGATGCAACATGTTCTTGTGTCAAAAGGCGTCTGGAACATTGTGCAGGGCATTGATGTATGTCCTGGTTCTGAGGATGTAGGCGATGTTGAGGATGTTATAGGTCTTGCTGCAAGGATTGCTGCTGTTAGAGTTGTTTTGCCTACGGCAGAACAAGCTCGTTGGGATGTAAAGGATGCTAATTTGGTCTGGCTTTTGCCTCATTGGACCTCCCCAAGTCAAGCCAATGGGTATTAAGCAGCATAAGTGATAGCCTTCTGACATGTGTCCCCATTTCCCCTTTTGTGAGAGCTTTAGGTAATTAAATAATTAAACTAAACTCTCATTGGACCCCTTTGCTTCCTGGCCAATAGAAATCAGGCAAGCCATGGGGCTTCTGAATGCTCATTGGACCCTTTGGGAGACTGCCCAATAGTCTTCTAGGAGACTTAATTCTCATTGGTTTCTTTTATTAAATGTTTTTAAATTAATTAAACTACATTTACTCTAGATTAATTCTCATTGGTCCACTTCAAGGGTCTTCCAATAGGAATTGGGCACACCTTGTGGGCATCTGGCCTAGGGAGCTGACATGTGTCCCTCATTCCCTTTGTGTAAAGGGAGCCTGTGTGTGTGTGTGTGTGTGTGTGTGTGTGTGTGTGTGGCTTTCTCTCTCATCCCCTACCTTTAGGGCTCGCCCCCTCCCATGTAGGGATGTGCAAAGACTTTTAGGGCACACACAAAGCATCCGATTTTCCCTAGGTTTGACCTTTGGACACAACCTTTGAATTTTGGAACCTTAGCATTTTGGAAGTCTTAATGGGCTGAACCTTAGGGTCTTTTTAGCCCATTGTTGCACATGGCTCTTTTGCAGATGGCCCCCCCTTTGGACCCCTATTTTCCCTCCTTTGGATCCCTACTGTGGCCGGTCTGCTAGCTTAACCAATATTCTACCTTTTTCTCCCCTGGCCTTCCCCACATTAAATGATCAGTTTAATATGAGAAAATCATTTAGGAGAATTAGATATTGATTATTATGACATTACCTCTCTCTTGAAATCATAGTCGTCCTCGACTATGGTGTAGAGAAGATAAAGCATGTTCATGAGTCCTTTTCTTAGCGGGTAGAGGATCCCTATGTTACCCTACGACATCATTCCATAATGGATGACTAGTCCATTTGGCGCTTGAGAGCCTGAGGTTGCCGCAAGCATGTCTGCACATTAGTCCTATCAATCTTCCATAGTAGAGTGACAAGCTCTACTTGGTGTTTGGGAGACGTCGTCTCCGCAAACTTGATCTAAGCATGCATACTACTTCATTTTTGTGCACAAATAAAGAAAAAGAGAGTCTTATAAGACAAAAATTTTGTTCATTTTTAACATTTTGTACATTTGCTTACTCTTGGGAAGCATTGTAAGCATTGACAAGGTTTAGGTTATCCTTTAATTGTATGCCTTGCATCCATCTAGCATCTTCAAAAGGATAATTCTTAAACTTAATAAGATATCGTCGGATAGTCTTACCGCCTCTTAGTACCTTGTCTTCATGTCGGAGAATGGACTCGGGCTGCAGCACCTCTTCTTGGTCCTCGATCTCCGGTGGGTCTTCAATAGTTGGTTCTTGAGGTGGCTCTCCTTTGTAAGGCTTTAATAGGCTCACATGAAAAGCATTGTGTATGAGCCAATGATTGGGCAACTTAAGTTGATAGGCCATCTCATTGATTGGCCTAAGAATCTGGAAGGGACCATAGTACCTTTTTGCTAGTTTAGCATAGTACTTTTGGTGGCCCGTAGGATTCTTGCCCGTCGTGTGCCTTAATCGAGCCTTGGGAAACTTTAACAAGACCCAAACGTTTTCTTTAAAGGCTTGGGATCTTCTGTGCTTGTCAGCAGCAGCCTTTTGCCTTTGCTGTGAGATAGAGATAGCATCCTTAATCTTTTGGAAAGATTCTTGTAGGTCTCGGCTATACTCATCTGCAGCGAAGATCTTCCCATGTACCTTAAGTAGCAAGGGACTTTTTGATCTTCCCTCAATTACCTCGAAAGGTGCTTTTCCTGTGGAAGTATGTACAGTGTTATTGTAACCATACTCTACTAAGGGTAAGTACTTCTCCCATTGGGATCTTTGATCTACTTCCGTTACATAGGCTTTTAGTAGATCGAGAATGGTTAGGTTAGCTATTTCACTTTGGCCATCAGTTTGTGGATGATAGGCCGAAGAGAAGTTTAGCCTTGTTCCTAAATTCTCAAAGAGACCCTTCCAGAAATTACTGGTCATTCTAGGATCTCTATCTGACACTATGGACATTGGCAAGCCATGGTATTTGAAAATTTGTGAAATAAAGAGGGTTGCCACTTGATGGGCTTTGATAGTCTTTTTGACAGGTATAAAATGAGCTTGTTTACTGAACCTGTCTACTATCGTCCATATTCCCGTATTCCCATGGATAGACTTAGGCAATCCAAAGATAAAATCCATGGATATGCTCTCCCATGGTGAATTAGGGATTGGCAAGGGTTGAAGCAATCCAGGTTGCTTCCCTGTATCAAATTTTGTCTTTTGACATACCACACATTTGGAAACATACTCTTGTATGTTCACTTTCATGGTAGGCCAATAGAAATATGTTTCAATTCCCTTTAAGGTAGACTGAATCCCTCTATGCCCCGCATACGGGGGAGCATGGGATTCATACATTACTTTCTCACGTAGTGAGTTAGTAACGCATAGTCTATTGCCATAGAGAAGATAACCATCTTGTAAAGTAAATGGTTCTTCTTTCTTCCCTAATGCAAGGGCTGAAATCACATCTCTAAAATCGGGATCAATAGCATACTCATCTATCATTGAAGATAGATCATTGTGAGTTGCTATGGAAACCGCATTCACTCTAGGTCGTCTTGAGAGTGCATCGGCTACTTGATTATGCTTGCCAGCAATGTGAGCATTATGAAAATGAAATTGCGAAAGGAAATTTACCCACCTCATTTGTTTGTCGGAGAGCTTGGTCTGTGTCATGAAGTACTTAAGACTTTGGTGATCCGTTCGCAGAATGAAAGGAGTCCCCAATAAATAGTGCTTCCATGAGTCTAAGGCATGTAGAACTGCAAGGAGTTCCTTTTCGTATATGCCTAGAGCTTGCTCAATAGGGTCGGGCCTTCGTCTCTCATAGCCTATGGCGTGCCCTTCTTGGAGCAAAACAGCTCCAAGGCAATCACCACAAGCATCGCATTGGACCTCAAATGGTTTTGAGAGATCCGGTAGTGTAAGCACAGGTTGAGAGATAAGCTTTTCTTTAAGCTTTTCGAAAGCATTGTTCTCCTTAGCAGACCATGTATACCTAACGCTTTTCTTTGTTAGGTCATGTAATGGTCCCGCAATTTGTGAGAACTTTTCTATGAAGCGTCTATAGTATGCACACATACCTATGAAGCTTCTTAGTTCATGAAGATTCCTTGGTTTAGGCCATCCTTTTATTACCTCTAACTTGGATGGATCCATTTGGATTCCATCTCGAGAGATAATGTGACCTAAATATTGAATCTCTTGCAAGAAAAATTCACTTTTCTTTCGATTAACATAAAGTTTATTCTCTCTTAAAACTTGAAATATTACCTGGAGGTGTTGCTTGTGTTCCTCCAATGAATTAGAGTAGATGATAATATCATCAAAGAACACTCCAGTGAAGGTTCGATGAGGCCTGAACAGCTTCTCCATCAAGCGGTTGAATGTGGCTGGTGCATTAGTCAAGCCAAAAGGCATTACAATGTATTCGTAAAGACCAAATGTAGTACGAAATGCGGTCTTTACAATGTCTTGATCAACTATCCTTATTTGATGGTAGCCACTTTTTAGGTCAATCCTACTGAAGTAGGTCGATCCTTGTAGCTTATCAAATAGGTCTTCTACCCGTGGAACGGGAAACCTATTCTTGATAGTGATCCTATTTAGTGCTCTATAGTCGACACACATACGATATGTGCCGTCTTTCTTTTGCACTAATAGCACAGGTGAGCAAAATGGAGATGAGCTAGGCCTAACCATGCCCTTCTCAACTAAGTCATGCACTTGCCGCATAATCTCCTCTTGTTGAGCTTGAGAAACTCTATAAGGAGGTTTGTTAGGCGGTGAACTTCCTGGAAGAAGTTCAATTGCATGGTCGTCATTACCTCGTTTAGGAGGTAGCTCACAAGGGATGTCGTCAATAAAAACATCTTGAAACCCCTTGAGAAAATTGGATAACTCTAATTCCTTTTGGTTGCTTTTATTTTCTTTTGTTAAAGCATTAGGTTCATTTTGAGAATCTTTAACAAAAATCATGTACACGGAAATAGAGCTCTTTATTGACTTGTTGAAAGCTGGTGTATGTACAATGGGGATGGTGTTACCCATCTCCCTAGCATCTATATACATGTCCTTTTCCCTGAACTTAAAGGAGATTCTCCTTTCAGGAAATTTAACATGGGCAGCCAGGCGGTCAAACCATGGTGCCCCTAGGATTACATCCTCATGCTTGAGAGGAGAGATAAAGAAGTCCTCTTTGTCCACATAGCCTTGGACATGAAGCCTCAATTTCCCGATTAAGGGAGTGACTGAAGCTTCTTGCCCCTTGAAGGCACTGTCTGCGGGTAGGATATCTCCCATCTCGTAGGATTGTATGCCTAGCTTGGTGGCTAACTCCATAGATATAAAATTGTGAGTAGAACCAGGGTCAAAGAGAATAAAAGCATCATGTTCTCTTACCTTTCCCCAAGCATGGCATAGAGGAGATCCTTTGTGGTGAGTTTGGTGAATCTCCTCCTCTTGGATTTCAACCAAAGAAGCTCTAGGAGGATCTTGGCGGTTGTTCTTTTGGGGACAAGCGCGGTACGCATACCCTTGTTCGCCGCACTTGAAACACCGGTTATCTTTACGATAACGCTCAAGCTCTTCAGGAGAGAGTTTATTCTTTCCTTTGTAAACTCCCTTCTCTTTAGCTTTGTTGGAATTGCCCTTAGGAGACTTTTGGACATTGTCCTTCCCCTTAGGCTCATTGGAACCCTTGTTTTCCGGGGGCTTATTATTTCTTTTACCCCCCGTTTGGAAATTGATTCTCGAGGCCACCATAGTATGGTGTATTACCGCCGATATGGTACGTGGCCTTTGGGAGTTGACATACTCCGCCATTTCTTCGGTTAAGCCCGCACAAAATTGTTGCTTTTGCTCTCCAAAATCCAACTTTTTGAAGACAGTGGCTTTGAGTTGTAGGTCCCAAAACTTGTCTACATATTTGTGGATGGATTCATTGGGAGAGAGCTTTAAGCTTCGCCATTCGGTGAGTACTTTGTCTTTGGCATCGGTGGCCAAAAACTGCTTCATAATGGAAGCTCTTAAAGCCTTCCATGTTCGTGGAGCTTCACCGTTGGCTCGTAGGCTAGACCACCATTGTCTGGCGGACTTTTGAAAGTGCATAGCTACATGGCGTAGCTTAGAGGACTCCGTGAAGCCCTTGCTGTCATGTACTACATATTCTGGTTTTACGGGATGTAGTGTTTGTGGAAGATTCTGTTCAGCCCTTGCTGTCATGTACTAGAGACAGTAATGTAAGCTCACAGGACATTTATGACACTTTGTTGCCTCTTTTCAGTGGTGGAAATACGAATGTAAGTTCCAATGAGGCAAATGTACAGCCTATGGCGGTTTCTGAAAATGTTTTAGATCAGCCTATTATTGATGTAGATGTACATGATGTACTTGATGAGGAAACGGCTGAAAATGAGCAGGCTAGAGGTATGCCAAAATGGCTGGTGCACACTTTGCGTGACAGTAAATTGGATGCACCTTTGTCTAGTCGTACTCGTTCAGGCTCTCGCCATGCATCTTATGCATCAGATTGTTATGCTTTGGCTGTGTCTAGCTTACATGATGTTGAGGAGCCTCTGACTTTTGATGAAGCACAAAATTCAAAAAATTGGATGGCTGCCATGCAATCAGAATATGATGCACTTATAGAAAATGAAACATGGACTTTATGTGATTTGCCTCCTGGCAAAAAGGCCATTGGTACGAAGTGGGTTTACAAGTTGAAACGCAAGCCGGATGGTGAGATTGATCGCCATAAGGCTCGACTTGTTGCAAAGGGTTATGCACAACAAAAAGGCATAGATTATGAAGAGACTTTTGCTCCCACTTGTCGAATGACTACTGTGCGTTTTCTATGTGCATTAGCAGCTCATTTTGGTTGGGATGTACATCAATCAGACATTGTTACTGCTTTCTTGAATGGTGACATATTTGAGGAAGTTTATGTAACGCAGCCTCGCGGTTTTGTCATAAAAGGACAAGAGGACAAAGTGTGTAGATGTAAGAAGGCTTTGTATGGGTTGAAGCAATCTCCTCATGCTTGGTATGAGAAAGCTGACACTCATTTGGTCAAACAAGTCTTTTGTAACAGTCCAACAGAAAGCACATTGTATGTAAAGCATGAGGGTGATGTACTTCTCATTGTGGTTCTTTATGTCAATGATTTGCTGATCACTGGACCAAATGAGAGACATCTTGCTCAATTTAAGGCTGATTTGAATGCTACTTTCAAGATGAAAGATTTTGGGCTGTTGCATCATTATTTGGGTATACAGTTTAAGCAATGTGATGGTGGTATTGCCTTGTGTCAAAAAAGTTACATAGAGACATTGCTATGTAAGTTTGGACTTGAGGATTGCAAACCTATTGCCACTCCCATGGAAACAGGTTTGAAGTTGAGTCTACACGATGTTGGGGATCCTGCTGATGTCACTCTTTACCAAACTACTGTTGGCTGCCTCATTTATGTATGCAACACGAGGCCGGATATTCAGTTTGCAGTCTCACAGATGAGTAGATTTATGCATAGCCCAGGGTCTAAGCATTGGCAGGATGTCAAGAAGATTTTCCGCTACCTTAGTGGCACTTTACATCTTGGCTTATTTTATCCCAAGGGGGGATCATTGCCGCCAGACTTACATGCTTTTTCAGACTCAGATTGGGCTGGTTGTTTTGACACGCGAGTGTCCACAAGTGGTTTTTGTTTCATGCTTGGCAGTTCATGTATATCATGGTTGAGCAAGAAGCAACCTACCGTGGCCACTTCGAGTTGTGAGGCTGAGTACAGGGCAGTCTTCATAGCTACGGTTGAGTGTGTATTGCTCAGACGCCTTATGGTTGATTTGGGTGTTGGACAGGACACTGCCAACACTATCTACAGTGACAGTCAGATCGCATTGGCAGTTGCGAGGAACCCAGTTTTTGATGCTCGCACAAAGCACATTGAGGTGCATTACCACTATGTTAGGGAGAGGCTCTCAGCAGGAGAGATCAGCTTGGCTTATGTGCCAACACAGGACAACCTTGCAAATCTTTTCACAAAGGCATTGTCTCATGAGAAGCTTGAAGCTTTCCGCAAAGCTTTGGGCTTACTCCCCTTTGTGGATTGATTCTGTCCTCAGGGCATGGCACTTCCCTTTACTCATGTGCCAGCTCTCGTTCACCGCATCACTCCAGGGGGGATTTGTTACCATATACATGTGGTAGTGATGTGTGTGAACACACTAGGACCGCCCGGGCATTTTTTCCCTCTTTAGGAGGTTTTTTCCCCTGTGTATTGTTTGCACGCCCATCACGCTAGGGCTATCCATCTTTCCATTGCACACTAAGTAACACACTCTCTATTGTGTGCCTTGAGCTTCCTTCGTCTTCTCCAAGCTGTGTGTGTCTCTCTACAGCCCTAATTCCAATAGCTGATTGGTTTTCTCCTGGGAACAAATAGTGGAAGAAACAATGGTCAGAAGCTCGATGGGTCGAGGTCACAAAGAACATATGGAATCCACAGTGGCATCATTTTATGAAGGTATTTCTGTGGAAGGTGCTATGAGGGGCTTTGCCGACAAGTGTCAAGATTCAAACACGTGGTATCGGGTCCATCGATAGGTGTTCAGGGTGCAGATTGGTTGGCAAAGACCTCGTCCACCTTTTCATAAAATTCTTGGAAATTAGAAGCATGGTAGGGAATGTGTGCAAATGTATACAAAGAACGTGGAAGATAGGGTTTGTCAAGAAGGATCTTTGCCTTGGTGGGAAATAATTTTGAAGTCGTGAACTTCTAATTGGTACTAAAATTGCTAGATATTGTTTCCTCAATAACATTTGGAACGCCAAGGACTATTGTGTCTTTGATAGCGACCTCCCTCTGGCTAGGTTCTTAGAGATTGTACAAGAAAGTAAGGAGATAATATTTGTGATAGATAAAAGGTAAAACTCGTATGATTGTCTTAGGGAGGCCCTCACCATCCGATCGAGCCTTGTTGTGTAAAGGACTGGGCGTTTTAATAATAATATGCTACTAGGTACTGCTAACTAGGCTCTGATGTAATCATTTGTCCCTCAAGACTCGACATAAGGTTGAGGCTGATTTGTATTTCTTGGGGGCATTCTAATACAATCACTTACAATTGTGAGTTTTGCACAAAAAAAGAAACACAAAAGAGTTTTAAAAAATTCCTTTCATAGCAAGCCTCAACACTAAAGACCATGGGGTCTTTAATGAACCCGAAGCCATGGGATCAACGACGCAAGCCAAGCTCAAGAATAAAAAACATCATGCATTGTCAGATGCTATTTGAGTTTTCCTTTTTCGGCCGAGTTTATTTTTTCACGTTTGAGTCTACCATATAATGGTTTGTTTCACCTTGGATGCCAACAAAACCTACGCGCCTGCATGGTTAGAGAATCCGCCTCTCAATGAGTAGGTTGTGGGTTCGATTTGGATGATGGACGTTGACCGTGGCTTTTTTATTATCATCCACCCGCCTCGAGATTCCCGCACTCTGCTCACAATCGTCGATCCCATCTCTCCCACTTCATTAAATACCCCGTGCCACTTAGTGACCATGCATAGCAAGCAATCCTTTTCACAAAAATTCAAATGGAGGAATTTGCTATTTCCATCCATGCTTCTATTTAATTTCCCTTTTGGAACACTTAGGGAAAATTGAGCGCTTATAACCTAAGGGATAAAGTTTTTGAAGGATCATGCTACTGGCTCTACTTTGATTTCCATTACGTGGAATCTCCCTAGATTCCATGATTTGGGAGCAATTTCTCCTCACTACCTGACTAAAATATCCATCGCACTTTGATGAAACAACAGAGTTTTAACCATTGACAGTCAGCTCCAAGAAATCGTTGGTGTAAATCGGTCCACCTCATGTGGTTTTGTGGTTGATGCATGAGCCTACATATTTAAAAAAAAATGCTACATCACTCCCTCCCTCTCTCCTGCCACCTACTCGGCCCCCCATTTGTTGCCTTTCTGGCCTTTCTTGCCGTGTTATGCTCCTCTCGGCTGTGCACTAATTTCCCTTCTAACGTTCTTGCTCCATCTCACTTGCCTAGCTCCTGACTACAGTTGTCACAAGCTACCCCTGCTACAAGTCTCCAGTTGTCGCCCATAGGATTTACCTCTCGGTGGCTACATCTCACTTGCCTACCTCCTGGCTAGAGTTTTCATGAACCACCCCTACTACAGGCCCCTAGTTGTGGCCCATAAGATTTACCTCCATGTGGTAGCCTCTTTGACACCTCTGGCAAGCCCTCAACTTTTCCTCCCTTCATTTTTTTTCTTAGCCCTTAGGGAATCCTCGTAGATTCTCAACAAACAAATAGGTTCAAAATTGAACCGACATACTGAGGACATTTCAACACACTTGGTGGTTCATCTTTCGAGGCTATTACAATGTTTGAGATAATGATTTTAATTTTCCCATTTGACAAATCATGTCCCAAATAGAGTTGGACGAGCTTGAGTGTTAAAAGGGATAGTTAGACTGGTTGGGTTTAGGCTTTGCGCCCAAATGTAAGCCAATGGAGCGTGAGAGGACGTGGCAAATTTATATTGGCTCAAAAAAATACAATTCATTTTTTGACCTACCGTAATTATGGGTGGCCTCAACCCCCAAACACAATAGGTTTCCATGCACTTTTCAACATGCATTGCGGGGAAGCATTGAGGTCACGGCATGAGAATCTTGCAGCCATTTGAACTATCCATTCAATCCTACGCGCTTGTTATTCCTGGAGTAGCAGTATTAGTAGTGTGAATTGAAGAAACTCGAGAGCGAGATCAAATCGGGCATTTTGTGAGCAATCTAAATGCACCCTGATTGCGAAGTGTTGAATCGCATGAGAGCACACATACTTGTGACACATGAGCCTAGCCATATAGGCATTGAATCATTCTTATTAGTAGAGCGAGGCTAGTACGACCTTAAAGTTTTTCCTTAAATTGAGACATGTACTATTACCAGGCTTTTCCCCTAAGCATGAGTGAATTTGAGTCTTTCTATGCAAAATTTCTCTAAGACCTTTTTATGCCCCTACCCCACACTAAAAACCACTAGTAAAACGGCACCGCCTTTGGCGGCGGCATGGCCCCTCTTACTCTCAAACCCCTCGCTCTTGACAAATTTCATAAAAGCAGACAAAGAAAAGTACTCTCTCTCTCTCTCTCTCTCTCTCTCTCTCTCTCTCTCTCCCCCCCCCTTGCCATAGGTTTAGTGTAATCCCACCTCGATAACTTTAAATTCACCTTTCTTATAATGTTGATGGTGAAAAAGCCTACAAATCTTGGCAATTTCAATATGTATTTGTCAAGATGACATATGTGTGAAATCAATATAATATTGAGTACAAAGTGTCTCTCTCGCTCTTCTCTCACCTTCAACAAAAAACACAATCATTTTTTGACGTAGTAGACAACAGTTCACTCTTTTGATCATAACTTCTTCATTCGAACTCCGATTTGGATGATCTATAGCCTCAATCAAAGAGCAAATTCCCTCTATGCATTGATGTAAAGACAAAAAATTTCAGAGTAATGGAAGGCATTTTTGTAGCAGCATTTCCAAAGTGAACATGTTCAAGAAAGTTGTCTCTCATCTCTTATTTTACATACAATGTCTTCCGGCACTCACAAGGGTTCTTCTTCTTCAACAAGGTCCACAACCATTGTGAAGAATGATCCAAAACTCCTAAGTGTGGAGATAGCAATAGAACCAGCCAACCAACGACATCCGAAACCATGATCATGGCATACTTGGTATCGTTGTTCCAAGAGACTGTAAACAAACAAGGCGAAGACTTACGAGCACTTGCAATGGAGAATGGCACATTAAAATACTTGTGGTTGAGAATGAGAATCTCAAGAGGACACTTGAGATGCAAACAACATGTTTGATGCAACTTAAAGAGGAAGTCAAGAAATGTAAACGCTCTCTTGTGGACTTGAATGCTTTGAAGGAGCGCATGAGCAAAATAGAGCATGACCATGTATTGAAAGAGGAGAAATTTGACACCATGATCTAGGATGTATGTGACATGAAATATGTATGCACAAACAAGTCTTGGGCTGATGTATATGATAACAATGTGGTTCTTAATTCCTCACTCATGCAAGCTATGGTTTAAACAAAGAATGTTGAGAATGTGGATGTGAAGGAGTTGAAGGAATGGGAGCGACGTTCCAAGAACATTTTTATTCATGGAATTCTCGAAAAGAAGTTAGAAACACCTCCTTCTTTTGCCATTGTTATCGAAGATTTCTTCAAAACCCACTTTGGCATGTCCAGAGTTATGGTCTATGGAGCACATAGAGTAAGGAAGAAAGGAGCTCCTCGCTCGAGAGAACGGCCAGTTGTATGCACCATGCCGGATGAGACTAAACGAAAGATTATTCTTGATAACAGTTGGATCTATTTGAGGGATACAAAATGTTTTGTATGTGAAGATCGCACTATTAAGCAACAAAATATGCGTCACAAGGTATATGATGAAAAGAATAAGAAAAACAAGGAGATCTCTCGTGAAGAAAATATGCCCAAGGAGGAGGCAAGTCCCTTGAGCAAATAGGGATGTGTGACCTATGAGAGTGAGTTACAATTGAAAATATGCTTTTGGAATTGTAATGGATACCCATGGAATGCGAGGGTTGGCATTGATGAACTAGCAAAGCCAAAGTTGTACTTCTTGTTGAAACTTGGGAGCATGATACACAAAGGATTAACGGCTTTGAGGATTACATGTACATTCAATGATGTGGTCAAAGAATCTCAAGCAACGAAGAGGGCAAGGAGGGGTAGCATGTATGGTTAAGAAAGGATAGAAAGATTTTGTATCAATTGTGATAGATGACAAGTACAAATGTATGTATGGCTGAAAATTATGACACCAAAAAGAGCACCTATTTTTGTAGCCGGTTGCTACATTCCTCACCGTGATTCCCCCTTTTATGCTTGCATGGGAATAGAGATCATCCATTTTTTGATCTAGAAGAGGACATTGCTTATTTCAAAGGCAAAGGTGATGTTATTGTATTTGGGGATATGAATGCTCACACAAAAACATTGCAACATGATACTCAACAACTTCATATGCCATACATTTTAATTAAGGGAATTGGAGGAAGTTCACTTGTATGATCATACTTCAATGGATGAGAAAGTGCCGGATCACTATGGAAAGTAACTTTTATACATATGTAATACCACGGGTATGCTCATTGTCAATGGTTTATCTTTGCGAGTGGAACCAATGGATTTACATGTAGGAAACATAATGGGGACAGTGTGATTGACTATATGCTACTCGCCAAAGCCATCATGTATCACATAAAGAGTTTTATGTTTGGCCAATGGAGCTTGGAATCCAACCATCAGACCTTGTTAACCACCGACGTCTACTTCTAGTAGTCATGGGCCGGGCTTGTCGATCCAATAGGAAAAGGGTAAAAGTGATCACCGATGAGAGGCACACTCTAACTAGAACATTCAAGGGTTAGTGGCTAAGCATGGGTGCCCAAATCTGAATGGGCGAGCTCATGTCACCTAAACCTAAAAATCACTCATTCTCTCATTTGTGCAATTGAAGAGTGCTCTTTCTCCACCTCCATCTTCTTCTTCTTCATCTCCTTGTGTGTGTGTGTGTGTGTGTGTGTGTGTGAGAGAGAGAGAGAGAGAGAGAGAGAGAGAGAGAGAGAGAGAGAGAGAGAGAGAGAGAGAGAGATTGATTCTCTCATTTGTGCAATTGAAGAGTGCTCTTGCTCCATCTCTATCTTCTTCTTCTTCATCTCCTTGTGTGTGTGTGAGAGTGTGTGTGTGTGTGTGTGTGTGTGTGTGTGTGTGTGAGAGAGAGAGAGAGAGAGAGAGAGAGAGAGAGAGAGAGAGAGAGAGAGAGAGAGAGAGAGAGAGAGAGTGCAATCGAGCACTGCGATGACAATACGACGACGAGGAGGCGGTCGAGCGCGGAACGACGATAGCTCCTTCTTCTTCACGGCGAGGAATCCTCCATGAAGGTGACCGTAGGGCGGTGAGTGACACACCCTTGTTCTCTTTAGCTTGCTAGATTAGTCTGTTTGTGTGCATACAGCCATTTGTGGTTCGCACACAGTGTACGACAAGTCCCTGACATTGACACGTGCAAAAGACGCGCACATTTTTGGCGCCGTTGCTAGGGAAATGCCGTGCATTAAGCTCGAGTAGCACTCTATGCTGCTTTGTGGTGCATTATGAAATGTAGGAAAGGTAGAGAAAGAAGGTGTGTGGCTTGTTGAGAAGGATTTGTGACCTTTGTTTTGTTGCAGTGTACTGTTTTTGTTAATAAGGTATTGCAATGTATTGTGTTTTCTCTGTTGATAAGGTGTTAGAATTAAGGTAGTAGATCTATAATGTTAGATTTGTAAGGTACTGTATGTAGATCTATAAGCTAATGAGTTGCTGTAGTACTATGTTAGTGTGTAACAGTAGTCGTTTTAGTTATAAGTAGGTAGGTTAGGTGTGTGTGTGCTCGCTTGTGCAGCTCAGCTGCGGTGACCTTATCCCTCTCAAAAAAAATATAAAATAAAATAAAATAAAATAAAATTTTAAAGGTAGGACTGGGATTGGGAATATTCCCCCAAGCCCAAGCCTAAGCCCAAGCTCACGCTCAGGCTCAGGTCTCAGTCACCCTTTAAAATTACTTATTTTAGCCTCACGTGCAAGTAAAAATCAACCCTTTTGAGGAACATCGGAGCTTCGGGTAACCGAACGCTGTGCTGTAAAGCACACCATGACCTCTTGAGCAATATACTCATTTTGAGCTATCACACGCTCTAATCCGAAAACCTATCATTAAAAACATCAAAAAACGGGGTGCAAAACGCCCAAAAAATCAAGCGGTTAACCTTCGAGGGTATTTGTCGATGCTTGTGGGGTGCCAAAGGCACATGCATCTGCGCTCTGGTTGTGTGCTAGAGGCTGAGCAACTATCCAGCATTTTGACTTGCGCGAGTTCTCAATATCCACCTACCTTAGGCTCTGGGCCCTCGGCAGGGACCCAAGGTAGTACAAACCAAGACCCAAACATAGCGGCTAGTGACTCTTCCTCTGACTACAAAGTCATGGAGGGTTACCCAATGCCTAATCCTGATAGCTCAAGCCAAGACATGCATGCCATGGGTCCACAATCCGGGCCAAGCGTGCTTAACTGCTTGAAGTAAACCTTTAGTAGAGCCACTCGCTCTGAACGTGGAGCTAACGATGTAAATGAGGGGGATGGGGAAGTAAACTCTCCATTCATGACGAACGTAGACCCTATGCCCTTAGAGAGTGTGCACATGAGTACTCCATTCACTGCACCCCTTGATTCTTTAGAGCTATTCCCCTGCGAGGTTATATTACCTGATGGTAGAAGCCTTGCCAAAGTGCAAGAGGTTGAGCGATATATCATTGCGGCTAGGGAAAAGGAAATTGAGAGCTTACGTAAGGTGAAGCAACAAAAGAGAGTTAAAAGCAAAAGCCCTTATGTCAATATCATTGCTATGGGAGCAATCAAGTGCTCCTGAATTAGCGACTACTAAGGGTCAACCCATAGAGAGCCACATTGCATCTACTCCAAAGGACACCCTAGCACCTCAATCCTAGATGGAGCATTCCTAAATGAGAACTGAGAGTACGAACTATAAACAGAAACTCTAATCGACCTACACATAGGTCATACCTATCACGTGGGTTGGTTAGATGTCCTACAATCCACAACGGGTGCTACTAGTGTGGAGGATCAACAATAAAGAGTTTGTGAGGTCATCCATAGGGTTATTGAGCTAGAGAGACAGAAGAAGGGGATCCACATGCCTTCAACGGCTCTCATGAGATTCTTGGATACAGGAAAGTCTAAACAACCAACCTTATCGCAAATGGAGACTCCCTCTGTAAGTCCAATGGATCCTCTATTTGTTGTTTCGCTGGGGGTCTCAATGCAATCTGAGCCCGCAACAAGTGATAGCTTTACCTTTCCAAGTCTAGCTCATCTTTCCCTTGATGACACCACGGCTACCATGCCTACCCCAATGATGGACATGCCAATAAACACGCCATGGACCTCATTCGTCAGTAAAGCACCACTACATGGTAGCTCAATGCTTGCAATAGTACCTACAAGTGTGTACCAATCGTATACACCTATAGGTCCTCGTACTCATATAGCCCCTAACCCTCCCATTGTTTCAACAACCTATGCTCCACAACCACAACACCCAAGTTTTTTTTTCCATGGGACCATACCGGCTAGCATTAGCATGTCACATTTGACGTTTGCTTTGCCTAGGGCCACACATATGAACTTTGGACCGCCACATACAACAACACCGTACCAAACATGGAACCCAAGGACTTCCTACGCGCCAAGCCCAATGCCAATGCCTACTCCACATGTAGTCTTTGGAGTGCCTTCACCCACGGTGCCTGCTCACTTAGGTGACTTGGCAACATTTGCTCAAGCTATCGGTTGATCTATTGCTGAGAATATGCGTAACGCGCCTAATAAAGAACCTAGAAGTAAAGTAGTACAAATAGCCAAGCACACACAAAAATTTAGTGGAGACGGGGATGTGAGAAAGCATATCAAAGTGTTTGAACAAATATGCGATTCTCTATGAGAACACAATGACCTGCATAAGAGTAATGCTTTAAGCCTAACCTTAAGTGGGAAGACAGGGGATTGGTATAGAACCCTAAGGGTGGAAGAAAAAATGATTTACCCTACTCTTAGGAGACTGTTCTTGAAAGAATACATACAAGAGGGCGTGTTTTGGGGTGTAGCCTTTCAGCTCCAGAAAGCCCAACGAGAGGAAGGAGAGTCAGTGAGGGACTTTATTAGTCGCTTGAAGCATTTGTATTCTCGTTGTAATCCAAATGAGTGCTTCAATAATAATCAATTGCTCATCGGAAGTTGGTAGATAATTGGGGTGAATACCTTCAAAGCGTTATGTGGCATAGTCCACAACCCATTGACATCGCACAAATAGAGGCTACAGAGAAGCCAAAGTTGAGCCGTACCGTAAGGAAATGACAAAATCCAAAGTTAGCTCAACAATAAAAGGAATCGGAAGTGAAATCATAGTCCACAAAACAATAGGACCCCACAGACTTACACGCTACACCTGAACATTTCAATCCTACACCACAGAGGAACATAAGGTTGTGTATACAAAGGCTCAAAGAAAACCTATCAATGGAAGCAATGGAGTCTATGATGGTCCAGTGATAGTTAAGGAAATAGAGTTAGCAAACCCAGGAGAAGAGTTCAAACCCATTTTCATTGCCTAAGATATGACAGAGACTGAAGAGTGTGTACTTAGAGAACTTCTCAAGGAATTCAAGGATATATTTGCTCGGAAATATCATGATATGAAAGGTGTTCCACCTTCCGTGGTGAAACACACAATCCCCATGAATAGCATGGCTAAACCAGTTCACAGCAATGACCCTACCCAATGAATCCTAAATATGCAAAGATCGTTCAAGAAGAGATTGAAAAGCTTGTGAAATGCGGATTCATATACCCTATTGAGCACTCATAATGGGTGTCTCCAATAGTGATTGTGCCAAAAAAGAATGGGAAACTCAGAGTGTGAGTGGATTTCTAAAAGGTCAATGCCGCCACTAGGAGGGACCATTACCCCTTGCCATATTCAGAACATATGCTTGAAAGAGTTGCAGGGAAGGAAGCTTATAGCTTTTTAGATGGGTACTCTGGCTACAATCAAATCACAATTGCGCTAGAGGACCAAGCTAAAACAACTTTATAACCAAATTTGGAGTGTTTGCATTTCGTGTTATGGATTTTGGCTTAACCAATGCCCCTGCTACCTTTCAAAATATTAATAAACAGTGATTTTAGAGAATATTTGAGGGAGTTTTGCGAAGCTTTCTTAGATGACCTTTGTGTTTATTCCTCTTGGAAAGAACATCTATCATGCTTACAAAAAGTGTTTGAGAAGTGCAAATTGTATCGCATCTCCTTAAACCCTTTCAAATGCCAATTTTGGGTTAAACATGGAGTCATTTTAGGGCATATAGTGTCGAAAAATGGGATTTCCACAAATGAGAGTGAAATTAAAGCCATTGCTAAATTGCCACCACCTACAAACTATAAAGGAGTTCAAAGGTTCATGGGCCATGTTGGTTATTACCGACGGTTTATTCTAAAATTTGCCGAGATAGCTCGTTCAATGTACAAACTTCTTATTGAGTTCCACTGGACCGCGGAGTGTGACCATGCTTATGAGTCATTGAAAAAGACCTTGACTAGCGCTCCTATTCTACGAGTGCCCGATTGAATGTAATTTTTCATGTGCATATTGATGCATCGAACTTTTCTATTGGGTGTGTTCTAGCTCAACCAGGAGAACGTAAATTGGACTACCCCATTAGCTTTGCAAGTCGTCAATTGAATGATGTTGAGAAAAACTACACCACTACAGAGCGAGAAGGTTTAGGTATGATTTATGTAGTGAAGAAATTTCGCTACTACCTTCTAGCCAACAATTTTGTTTTCTATGTTGATCATCAAGCCTTGTTGTATCTAGTAAATAAACCTTGTTCCACGGGAAGAATTACACAATGGTTGTTAATTCTCCTTGAATTTGATTTTATCGTTGTGGTGAGACCTGGTAAAAGGCATGTCATGGCGGATCATTTGTCTTGCATACCCAATGGTGAAGCCCCTACTAGAGTCGATGATGAGTTGCCCGATACTTCTCTATTCCTAGTCAAAACCATACCTGAATGGAGTGAGAAGATTGTGAACTTTCTAGTTACTGGTTTTCCACCCAAAGAGCTTCGTAAGGACATAGCTCAAAAACTGTTAAAATAATTTGAACCTTACTCTCTCATTGCAGGAACTCTCTACAGGCTAGGGAAGGATGATATTCTTAGACATTGTGCCCGTGAGGATGAGTATCTATACATATTGCAAGAATCCCACATGGGTATAGCTAGAGGACATTTCTCAGGGGAACTAACAGCTAGAAAGGTGTTGCAATCAGGCTATTGGTGGCTTACCTTATTCAAGGATGCATCACGTTTTGCAAAAGGATGTTATGAATGCCAACGTTACAAGATCACGCAACGAAAGGATAAGATGTCCTTACATCCTGTTAAAGTGACTCAACCATTTGAAAAATGGGGTTTGGACTTTGTAGGCCCAATTAGTCCGGTAGCTCGTAGCACTCAATCTCAATATATTATTGTTGCCACTGACTATGTAACAAAGTGGACGGAAGCGAGGGCGACACGCAAGATTGATGCAAGGTCAACTGTCAAGTTTCTCTTTGAGAACATTATTACAAGATTTGATTGTCCCTTTGAGATTGTGAGTGACAATGGCACTCATTTTATAAATGGAGTGATAAAAGAACTCACTACAACTTCATTATAGCTCACCATAAGTCCACACCTTATTATCCACAAGCAAATGGCCAAGCTAAGAGTACCAACAAAACTCTCATCTCCATTTTGACAAAGACATTTGAGGCTCATCGTACAGATTGGGATCTAAAGCTTACATCAACTCTATGGGCTTATCGTACTGCATACAAAGTTGTTATTAATTGTACACCATTCAAGATGGTGTATGGACAAGAAGTGGTTATGCCATGGGAGTTTGTCATTCCTAGTCTTTAAGTAGCTTCTCAAGAAGGTTGGGATGGTAACCCCTTAGTTGAGCGATTATATATCCTTGAAAGGCTAGATGAAGAGAGGCAATTAGCTGTGCAAAATGCACTTATGGAAAAAGATAGAACGAAGAAATGGTTTGATCGTCATCTAAAGAACAAAGATATCAACGTTGGTGATAAAGTCCTCATGTATAGAGTGCGTACGAAAAGAAAAAGTTGAAATATACGGGACAAGGACCATATAGAGTATGTGAAATCACCCCACAAGGAACCATTCATGTTGAGACTCTACATGGAGTTGAACATTGGATTCCTCAATGGTAGAAAATTTAAAAGATATTATGATCCTTTAAGCCAAGAGGAGCTACATGCCATCCATAAAAAAAAGGCAGCTAAGGCACAAACAGAATTGAAAAAGATACAAGCTTAAGCTGAGGCGAAAGAGCGACAACAACGCATAAGGCGCAACAGAGAGGCCAACCTTGGAGTTACACATGCATTCCACGTTGAAACAGAGGATGATTGGTTGGACTGTGACACACCTCTACGATACCCTATTGAGCTAAATAGTGAGGCGGTCCAGGGCGGGCAACAAGAAGAGTGGCCTCTAAGCACCCTTCTAGGCTCCTGTGCGGCTCAATTGGGTTGGGGTTGGAAGAAAACAACAAACACACACACAAACCCGCAACCTAACCTTACAAAAATTTGGGGCACCACCTAGTTTTGGATGCGAACTAGGACACGTAGAGAGAGAGAGAGAGAGAGAGAGAGAGAGAGAGAGAGAGTGTCATAATAATCAATATCTAATTCTCCTAAATGATTTTCTCATATTAAACTGATCATTTAATGTGGGGAAGTGCCAAGGGAGAAAAAGCTAGAATATTGGTTAAGTTAGCAGACCGGCCACAGTAGGGATCCAAAGGAGGGAAAATAGGGATCCAAAGGGGGGGCCATCTGCAAAAGAGCCATGTGAAACAATGGGCCAAAAAGACCCTAAGGTTCAGCCCATTAAGACTTCCAAAATGCTAAGGTTCCAAAATTCAAAGGTTGTGTCCAAAGGTCAACCCTAGGGAAAATTGGATGCTTTGTGTGTGCCCTAAAAGTCTTTCTACATCCCTACATGGGAGGGGGCGAGCCCCAAAGCTAGGGGATGAGAGAGAAAGCCACACACACACACACAGGCTCCCTTTACACAAAGGGAATGAGGGACACATGTCAGCTCCCTAGGCCAGATGCCCACAAGGTGTGCCCAATTCCTATTGGAAGACCCTTGAAGTGGACCAATGAGAATTAAGCTAGAGTAAATCTAGTTTAATTAACTTAAAAACATTTAATAAAAGAAACCAATGAGAATTAAGTCTCCTAGAAGACTATTGGGCAGTCTCCCAAGGGGTCCAATGAGCATTCAGGAGCCCCATGGCTTGCCTGATTCCTATTGGCCAGGAGGCAAAGGGGTCCAATGAGAGTTTAGTTTAATTATTTAATTACCTAAAGCTCTCACAAAAGGGGAAAGGGGGACACATGTCTAAAGGCTATCACTTATGCTGCTTAATTCCTATTGGCTTGACCTGGGGAGGTCCAATGAGGCAAAGGCCAGACTTATTTAGCAGCTAGGGCTCGCCCAAGAGAGGGGGGGGGCTGATTTTTGCTTGGCATTGACACACACACTCTCACACTTGACCATGTGTGAAGGGAAAATACTCTATCTCCTCCCAAGCTTTAATGGAGAGCTCATCACCTACTCCAAGCTTGTGAGATAGAAGCCTACATCAACACTCTCTTGGCATGTGGATGCAAATCCAACCAAGAGCCAAGCTTCAACGCATGCTCATCTTCTCTACCAAGCTAATTACTAAGCTAAGCTATGCTAATATGAGTGATTATGTGAGGAGATGTACTTCTTTCTCGTAAGTTACTTCTTTTTCCTCTCAATCTACTCTCATACCCTGCTAGCTCTCACCATCTTCGAAGGTGTGTGAGGTCTTGGGTCTGAGAACGGGGATAATTCAAGTTGTGTTTGATTAAGTGTTTTGCTTGGTGTATGAAGCTTCCATCTTCATTGCACTAGCTAGTATTGAAGGAACACAAAGAATTGTATTGTACAATGTCTCTCTTGATGGGAGAAACCATAATACAAAGCCTTTTGGAGGGGGGACCGGCTCCATGCAAATCCGGTCCTCAACTGTTGTCAATAGCTTAATTGCTCTCTCTCTTTTGAAAGTATTGTCGATGCTATCTAACTAGGTGTTATGCTTTTTGTTGCTCTCTCCACCCAAGCACTCTTGTAATTCTCATTAGGAATCAACTCTAATGAAATGCTCACTATGTTCATGCTAATTTCCGCTACACATAAGATTTTAGGCCATTAAATGTTACATTGGTATCAGAGCTCAAGGTTTCTCTTTTCTTGCTCAAGAAGGGAGGTCCTCAAGCTAGCTACAAATGGTTGGTATTATTAATTGCCTGTGAATAAGTAGAATAGGGATTTTTCAGCCTTGCAGTGCGCCTGCCTTTGTGCAGTTAACGGGGCATCACCGTCGAGAGCTATGGTCTTAATAGTGGAGTCCTACGGGGCTTGCCTACGGCTTAACCACTATTGAGCTATTAGAAGCTTGACAAGAGCCGGTGCTGTTTTGGTGTCGAAAGACCCTCTCTTCTATTCCTTGCAATCAATGGTATTCGAGCCGCGGGTACAGTAGCTTGAGTGCTTTTTCTAAAGGGGTAAAGAGGAGTAGCAACTAGGGCTTGAAGTGCCAAAGTACACCTAAAAAGTTTACACCTAAAAGTTGTTAGAATGGCTGACAATATTAAAGAGAGTGAAATTAATGTTGATAACTTTGATTTTGCTCATGAGCAAGCTACTAATGATGCTTCAATGCTTGTTAATTATCTTGTTTCTAGGCTTCAACAAGCCATGGGCAATCCATCTCTCCAAAGTGAAGTGCAACGGCAGCTCCGTGCTCACGGGATTCTCCAAGCTCATCACCATGACGAGAGAACACCTAGGAAGCCTCCTTGTGAGACTACCAAAAGAGGTCTCTCTCCGATTCGGGAAGAAGAAGAGAATCCATATGAAGGGCTCAAGAACTTACTTCTTGATGATGCATCTCCTTCCCAAAGGAGAACTCAAGAGCCTCCACCGAAGGAACGAGAAAGAAGCGAGTCTCCCGCCACCTCGGCGGAGATGGCTCCACGAAGACGGCGGGCTAAACGCTCTCCATCACCACCAAAGCGGAGAAGACCATTACACTCTTCTCCACGCCATAATTCAAAGAGGGATGATAAAAAGCAAGAGAAGAAAAAGGCGAGAAAGAGGACACCCTCTTCTCCATCTTCTTCATCCTCTTCCTCTTATGAAAGCTATGGTGAAGACGACAAAGATCAAGACAAGAAAAAGGCGAGAAAGAGGTCACCCTCTTCTCCACCTTCTTCAAATTCTTCATCTTCTGAAGAAAGTGATGGTGCAACTTTTGAACCATAAAAAAGAAGAGGCCATAGGAAATCCTATGCCGCATGGAAGAGGTCGTCCAAGTTGAAGAAATTCAAAGAGGGAGGGAAGAGCATCTCTTTCCTTACCTATGATGGCACCTTCGGTGCTACAGACAAAGTTTTGGCCTTTATCCAGCAATTCGATGCGGCGTTTGGAGATGAGGGCTTCACGGAGTCCTCTAAGCTACGCCATGTAGCTATGCACTTTCAAAAGTCCGCCAGACAATGGTGGTCTAGCCTACGAGCCAACGGTGAAGCTCCACGAACATGGAAGGCTTTAAGAGCTTCCATTATGAAGCAGTTTTTGGCCACCGATGGCAAAGACAAAGTACTCACCGAATGGCGAAGCTTAAAGCTCTCTCCCAATGAATCCATCCACAAATATGTAGACAAGTTTTGGGACCTACAACTCAAAGCCACTGTCTTCAAAAAGTTGGATTTTGGAGAGCAAAAGCAACAATTTTGTGCGGGCTTAACCGAAGAAATGGCGGAGTATGTCAACTCCCAAAGGCCACGTACCATATCGGCGGTAATACACCATACTATGGTGGCCTCGAGAATCAATTTCCAAACGGGGGGTAAAAGAAATAATAAGCCCCCGGAAAACAAGGGTTCCAATGAGCCTAAGGGGAAGGACAATGTCCAAAAGTCTCCTAAGGGCAATTCCAACAAAGCTAAAGAGAAGGGAGTTTACAAAGGAAAGAATAAACTCTCTCCTGAAGAGCTTGAGCGTTATCGTAAAGATAACCGGTGTTTCAAGTGCGGCGAACAAGGGCATGCGTACCGCGCTTGTCCCCAAAAGAACAACCGCCAAGATCCTCCTAGAGCTTCTTTGGTTGAAATCCAAGAGGAGGAGATTCACCAAACTCACCACAAAGGATCTCCTCTATGCCATGCTTGGGGAAAGGTAAGAGAACATGATGCTTTTATTCTCTTTGACCCTGGTTCTACTCACAATTTTATATCTATGGAGTTAGCCACCAAGCTAGGCATACAATCCTACGAGATGGGAGATATCCTACCCGCAGACAGTGCCTTCAAGGGGCAAGAAGCTTCAGTCACTCCCTTAATCGGGAAATTGAGGCTTCATGTCCAAGGCTATGTGGACAAAGAGGACTTCTTTATCTCTCCTCTCAAGCATGAGGATGTAATCCTAGGGGCACCATGGTTTGACCGCCTGGCTGCCCATGTTAAATTTCCTGAAAGGAGAATCTCCTTTAAGTTCAGGGAAAAGGACATGTATATAGATGCTAGGGAGATGGGTAACACCATCCCCATTGTACATACACCAGCTTTCAACAAGTCAATAAAGAGCTCTATTTCCGTGTACATGATTTTTGTTAAAGATTCTCAAAATGAACCTAATGCTTTAACAAAAGAAAATAAAAGCAACCAAAAGGAATTAGAGTTATCCAATTTTCTCAAGGGGTTTCAAGATGTTTTTATTGACGACATCCCTTGTGAGCTACCTCCTAAACGAGGTAATGACGACCATGCAATTGAACTTCTTCCAGGAAGTTCACCGCCTAACAAACCTCCTTATAGAGTTTCTCAAGCTCAACAAGAGGAGATTATGCGGCAAGTGCATGACTTAGTTGAGAAGGGCATGGTTAGGCCTAGCTCATCTCCATTTTGCTCACCTGTGCTATTAGTGCAAAAGAAAGACGGCACATATCGTATGTGTGTCGACTATAGAGCACTAAATAGGATCACTATCAAGAATAGGTTTCCCGTTCCACGGGTAGAAGACCTATTTGATAAGCTACAAGGATCGACCTACTTCAGTAGGATTGACCTAAAAAGTGGCTACCATCAAATAAGGATAGTTGATCAAGACATTGTAAAGACCGCATTTCGTACTACATTTGGTCTTTACGAATACATTGTCATGCCTTTTGGCTTGACTAATGCACCAGCCACATTCAACCGCTTGATGGAGAAGCTGTTCAGGCCTCATCGAACCTTCACTGGAGTGTTCTTTGATGATATTATCATCTACTCTAATTCATTGGAGGAACACAAGCAACACCTCCAGGTAATATTTCAAGTTTTAAGAGAGAATAAACTTTATGTTAATCGAAAGAAAAGTGAATTTTTCTTGCAAGAGATTCAATATTTAGGTCACATTATCTCTCGAGATGGAATCCAAATGGATCCATCCAAGTTAGAGGTAATAAAAGGATGGCCTAAACCAAGGAATCTTCATGAACTAAGAAGCTTTATAGGTATGTGTGCATACTATAGACGCTTCATAGAAAAGTTCTCACAAATTGCGGGACCATTACATGACCTAACAAAGAAAAATGTTAGGTATACGTGGTCTGCTAAGGAGAACAATGCTTTCGAAAAGCTTAAAGAAAAGCTTATCTCTCAACCTGTGCTTACACTACCGGATCTCTCAAAACCATTTGAGGTCCAATGTGATGCTTGTGGTGATTGCCTTGGGGCTGTTCTGCTCCAAGAAGGGCACGCCATAGGCTATGAGAGTCGAAGGCTCGACCCTGTTGAGCAAGCTCTAGGCATATACGAAAAAGAACTCCTTGCAGTTCTACATGCCTTAGACTCATGGAAGCACTATTTATTGGGGACTCCTTTCATTCTGCGAACGGATCACCAAAGTCTTAAGTACTTCATGACGCAGACCAAGCTCTCCGACAAACAAATGAGGTGGGCAAATTTCCTTTCGCAATTTCATTTTCATATTGCTCACATTGCTGACAAGCATAATCAAGTAGCCGATGCACTCTCAAGACGACCGAGAGTGAATGCGGTTTCCATAGCAACTCACAATGATCTATCTTTAATGATAGATGAGTATGCTATTGATCCCGATTTTAGAGATGTGATTTCAGCCCTTGCATTAGGGAAGAAAGAAGAACCATTTACTTTACAAGATGGTTATCTTCTCTATGGCAATAGACTATGCGTTACTAACTCACTACGTGAGAAAGTAATGTATGAATCTCATGCTCCCCCATATGCGGGGCATAGAGGGATTCAGTCTACCCTAAAGGGAATTGAAACATATTTCTATTGGCCTACCATGAAAGTGAACATACATGAGTATGTTTCCAAATGTGTGGTATGTCAAAAGACAAAATTTGATAGAGGGAAGCAACTTGGATTGCTTCAACCCTTGCCAATCCCTAATTCACCATGGGAGAGCATATCCATGGATTTTATCTTTGGATTGCCTAAGTCTATCCATGGGAATATGGGAATATGGACGATAGTAGACAGGTTCAGTAAACAAGCTCATTTTATACCTGTCAAAAAGACTATCAAAGCCCATCAAATGGCAACCCTCTTCATTTCACAAATTTTCAAGTACCATGGCTTGCCAATGTCCATAGTGTCGGATAGAGATCCTAGAATGACCAGTAATTTCTGGAAGGGTCTCTTTGAGAATTTAGGAACAAGGCTAAACTTCTCTTCGGCCTATCATCCACAAACTGATGGCCAAAGTGAAATAGCTAACCTAACTATTCTCGATCTACTAAAAGCCTATGTAACGGAAGTAGATCAAAGATCCCAATGGGAGAAGTACTTACCCTTAGTAGAGTATGCTTACAATAACACTGTACATACTTCTACAGGAAAAGCACCTTTCGAGGTAATTGAGGGAAGATCAAAAAGTCCCTTGCTACTTAAGGTACATGGGAAGATCTTCGCTGCAGATGAGTATAGCCGAGACCTACAAGAATCTTTCCAAAAGATTAAGGATGCTATCTCTATCTCACAGCAAAGGCAAAAGGCTGCTGCTGACAATAACAGAAGAGCCCAAGCCTTTAAAGAAAACGATTGGGTCTTGTTAAAGTTTCCCAAGGCTCGATTAAGGCACACAACGGGCAAGAATCCTACGGGCCACCAAAAATACTATGCTAAACTAGCAAAAAGGTACTATGGTCCCTTCCAGATTCTTAGGCCAATCAATGAGATGGCCTATCAGCTTAAGTTGCCCAATCATTGGCTCATACACAATGCTTTTCACGTGAGCCTCTTAAAGCCTTATAAAGGAGAGCCACCTCAAGAACCAACTATTGAAGACCCACCGGAGATCGAGGACCACGAGGAGGTGCTGCAGCCCGAGTCCATTCTCCGACATGAAGACAAGGTATTAAGAGGCGGTAAGACTATCAGACGATATCTTATTAAGTTTAAGAATTATCCTTTTGAAGATGCTAGATGGATGCAAGGCATACAATTAAAGGATAACCTAAACCTTGTCAATGCTTACAATGTTTCCCAAGAGTAAGCAAATGTACAAAATGATAAAAATGAACAAAAATTTTTGTCTTATAAGACTCTCTTTTTCTTTATTTGTGCACAAAAATGAAGTAGTATGCATGCTTAGATCAAGTTTGTGGGGACGACGTCTCCCAAACACCAAAGTAGAACTTGTCACTCTACTATGGAAGACTGATAGGACTAATGTGCAGACATGCTTGCGGCAGCCTCAGGCTCTCAAGCGCCAAATGGACTAGTCATCCATTATGGAATGATGTCGTAGGGTAACATAGGGATCCTCTACCCGCTAAGAAAAGGACTCATGCATATGCTTTATCTTCTCTACACCATAGTCGAGGACGACTATGATTTCAAGAGAGAGGTAATGTCATAATAATCAATATCTAATTCTCCTAAATGATTTTCTCATATTAAACTGATCATTTAATGTGGGGAAGTGCCAAGGGAGAAAAAGCTAGAATATTGGTTAAGTTAGCAGACCGGCCACAATAGGGATCCAAAGGAGGGAAAATAGGGATCCAAAGGGGGGGCCATCTGCAAAAGAGCCATGTGAAACAATGGGCCAAAAAGACCCTAAGGTTCAGCCCATTAAGACTTCCAAAATGCTAAGGTTCCAAAATTCAAAGGTTGTGTCCAAAGGTCAACCCTAGGGAAAATTGGATGCTTTGTGTGTGCCCTAAAAGTCTTTCTACATCCCTACATGGGAGGGGGCGAGCCCCAAAGCTAGGGGATGAGAGAGAAAGCCACACACACACACACAGGCTCCCTTTACACAAAGGGAATGAGGGACACATGTCAGCTCCCTAGGCCAGATGCCCACAAGGTGTGCCCAATTCCTATTGGAAGACCCTTGAAGTGGACCAATGAGAATTAAGCTAGAGTAAATCTAGTTTAATTAACTTAAAAACATTTAATAAAAGAAACCAATGAGAATTAAGTCTCCTAGAAGACTATTGGGCAGTCTCCCAAGGGGTCCAATGAGCATTCAGGAGCCCCATGGCTTGCCTGATTCCTATTGGCCAGGAGGCAAAGGGGTCCAATGAGAGTTTAGTTTAATTATTTAATTACCTAAAGCTCTCACAAAAGGGGAAAGGGGGACACATGTCTAAAGGCTATCACTTATGCTGCTTAATTCCTATTGGCTTGACCTGGGGAGGTCCAATGAGGCAAAGGCCAGACTTATTTAGCAGCTAGGGCTCGCCCAAGAGAGGGGGGGGGCTGATTTTTGCTTGGCATTGACACACACACTCTCACACTTGACCATGTGTGAAGGGAAAATACTCTATCTCCTCCCAAGCTTTAATGGAGAGCTCATCACCTACTCCAAGCTTGTGAGATAGAAGCCTACATCAACACTCTCTTGGCATGTGGATGCAAATCCAACCAAGAGCCAAGCTTCAACGCATGCTCATCTTCTCTACCAAGCTAATTACTAAGCTAAGCTATGCTAATATGAGTGATTATGTGAGGAGATGTACTTCTTTCTCGTAAGTTACTTCTTTTTCCTCTCAATCTACTCTCATACCCTGCTAGCTCTCACCATCTTCGAAGGTGTGTGAGGTCTTGGGTCTGAGAACGGGGATAATTCAAGTTGTGTTTGATTAAGTGTTTTGCTTGGTGTATGAAGCTTCCATCTTCATTGCACTAGCTAGTATTGAAGGAACACAAAGAATTGTATTGTACAATGTCTCTCTTGATGGGAGAAACCATAATACAAAGCCTTTTGGAGGGGGGACCGGCTCCATGCAAATCCGGTCCTCAACTGTTGTCAATAGCTTAATTGCTCTCTCTCTTTTGAAAGTATTGTCGATGCTATCTAACTAGGTGTTATGCTTTTTGTTGCTCTCTCCACCCAAGCACTCTTGTAATTCTCATTAGGAATCAACTCTAATGAAATGCTCACTATGTTCATGCTAATTTCCGCTACACATAAGATTTTAGGCCATTAAATGTTACAGAGAGAGAGAGAGAGAGAGAGAGAGAGAGAGAGAGAGAGAGAGAGAGAGAGAGAGAGAGAGAGCTCCGGCTGCTTTGAAATGTATCGGTAGTGATCAAGCAAACACGAATATATACGTAAGAAAGAGAGAGAAGGAGGGGAGGGGGTGCTTGTTGCACTAATACCTTCTTACAAATCTGTAATGACCAATCAGAGTGAAATTTGTATTTGTTCAACATAGCTTGAGTAAATTACACCGCAACACATAACAAGAAAGCCACCCCAATCACTGTCTTAAGGCCAGGGGAGTCCTCTCCACCCTGTCGTCCTCTTACAGCATGTGGGTTTTATGGCTAAATTGATAACAACACCCAGAGACAAGCTATCAAGAACTTAAATAAAACACCAAGCAGTTACACATCATTGTTGTCCATGACTTCACGTTGGAAGAGAGACAAAGTATTCATGCTTAGTCCAAATCCACCCTCCTTGATTCAACAAATGTTGGGCTTACACTAGTAGGAGAAATGATAGGCTTCCTACTCTCAATTAAATGATCACTCTCTCTTACAATGGCATAGAGCTCCCTTGCTAATAGCCCCTAATACAACACATAGATATGCATAAGCCAATGAGATTCCACTCAAGAGCTCCTTCTCAAGAGGTTCAGCTTGGCTTCTCAAGCTATGGCATAGTGCTCTTGCTTATGGATTCCCCCCTTTTGTGCTAGCTACACCCTCTTTTTATAGCAATTTTGAGTGCTAGGGTTACTCCTCTAACCATGGTTGCGTTAGATTTTGAGTAGTTTATCTAATTTCTTTTCCTTGGAATTATCAAGAAACTGATGGGGATAGATGAAGAAAAGAGAGAGGAGAGAAATGGGGGTGATATGACTTTTCATAGTGGGTTAGTGTTAGTAGATTAGTAGAGTTAGGATTTTTATTAATTTACAAATGGAATTGGATATTTACAATGGGAGTATCCATGTAGGATACAAATAAGGAAGAAAAACTCTTAAGAGGTAAGAAAAGATGGATTTCTTACAATGTTGATGCTCCAAGTGTCTTGAGTAGGGCTAATTTGATGCTTGTTGATGGTTCACTACCTTTGACAGTATGTTTTTTCTCCACTCTTGACCTTACTTGGGAGCCAAGGTAATTGAAGATGAGTAATCAATTACCATGATGTTGTCTTTCAAGAGAAGAGACTGAATTTTTTGGTGTTTTTGATAGATATGAGTAATTTGGAGGAGTAAAAATGAGACTAGGTGGTCAATTTTGGAATGGAAGTGTGTGTAGGAGGCATGGGTTCACCATGGTTTCTCTTATTCTCCAAGGTTGAGGAGAAGGTGAGTAGGGTGCAGAGAGAAGTGGTGAGAGAGGTGGGGATGATGAGTGGAGAAGTGTGTGTGTAAGAGGAAAATGATAAAGTGGAAGAGGGAGTGTGACTGCATGGCATCGGCAAACTGGGGTCCACCAATAAAATCATAGCTCACAGCTCGTAGATCAGAAAAATATGAAAAAGTTGAGGCAAAAGTTTAGCTCACGAGCTACAATTCTTATCTTTATCACCTTTTCAAATTCGAAGAGCAAGTGGCCTTTAAAAATTAATCAAAACTGACTGTCTTTTTCCACTGCACAAAGTCCTTGTGGGGTCCTTCTTTGGATGATTCTTTTGAATGCCTCCAAGAGTGAGCCCTCCATAATGCATGCATGCATGGCACATATCTTTGACCTTATTTTGTAGATCTATAATTTAAGATATTGTTGAGATCATGATATAAGTGAATAGTACAACTAAGGAAATCCAATATTGAGGGATCTAAAAAATATGTACATGTCAAAATATAAATGATATAGGTGAAAAAATATAAAGGGGTCAACTTTAAAAGTAAATCTCTCTCATTATGAGGCTACCATAAAAAGAAAAATATTTTGGTGTTCTAATTTATGAGAGTAAAAGAGAATAAATGTAGGAAGGAAAAAATCACAATAGTGAAAAAATATACACATAAATAAAACTAGTTTTTTTGGATTTTTGTGGAGTGGAGTTACACCAAAAATAAGAGAAGCTTGCATGAAAATATTTCTATATGAAATAAAGAGTATGCAAAATGATAAGAAAAATTATGGTAATGGTGAGTTAATATACATAGCATAAATAATGCACATCTAGGTAGAAATATTTAAATAAATACCAAAATAAATATGAAAAATCCTTATATTTAGGCGCTATATACAATGAAATATCTACACAAAGAAGGCCATAATATACTTATCTTTTTTATTATTTTTTTTAAATTTTTTGGCTCAACTAGCCTAGTGACTAGCTAATTGAGGGTTTTTAAGAAGATATGGGGAAAGTCCCCTAACTCACACGTGCCTGTGTACAATGAAATGGTAGGGATAGCCACAGTGTTTGGGTGATTTTGGTAGGGTGAGGTAGCTCACTATGGCAATTTAGATAGCCAAAAAATGGCTATCATTAGCCCTCCCCCAGGATGATGGTATATTCATGTACCATCATAAAGCATCTTTTCCAAAGAGAATACTTCAAAGTCCTTGACAAGATTTTCATTGTTTGGCCCCTTGGCATTTTGGTTTGAGTTACACTCATGCTTCATGGAACAATACTTACATGAGATAGCTACCTTTTGATAGGTCTCTAGTAGATCATTTGGTAGAAGGCGACTCAAATAGGGCTTCAAACGATACCAATTTACCATCCTGGAGTGCTCTTTCCCATTCAAGTCCGTAAGCTGATAGTACCTTGAGTTGAAAGCCTTCTTGACTATGTATAGCCCCTGCTCAAGTCGATTGTCATACCTTAGCACAAGATCTCCTTCATTGATGCCTTTGTCCTTCAGTTTCTTGTCAAGCTTCTTCTTCGCCTGTCAACTCAAGCTCAGCTAAGGTAAGAAGTCAATCCATCCATGTTTCTTGATCATATTGTGATGCTTTCCCTATATGTGGTTCGATACGCCCACAAGGCACCATCCAAGAAGTCATCCCACAACTTTTTCTTGTTTTTCACCATCTTTCTAATGATTCCTGCAATGACACCATTAGCCTTTTCTACCAAACCGTTTGATTAAGGATAGTAGGGTGTACTGTGGCGATGTAGAATGTGAAGTTCTTCATAGACTCTGTGAGTAGCCCTTACTAAACCCTGGACCATTATCGGAAACAATCTCCAAAGGTGTGCCAAATCTACAACAAATGTGAGTGTAGACGAATTTGCTCACTGTCCTCTCATTTACCTTTGCCACACTTTGTGCTTCCACCCACCTAGTCATATAGTCTACAACCATTAGAATGTAGGGTTTAACATTTTTTATCCTAGGTAGAGGTTCCATATCATCAATGCCCCACTTTTCAAAGGGTCTATTTGCAAGCATGATTTTCCTTGGACCATACACCAATCTTCTATTCCTATTTACTTGACAATTGTGACAACTTTTACACCAATGTTGTTCATCCACATGCAAACTTGGCAAAACATACCCCACAAGCAAAATCTTCTTCACAGTTACTCTTGGGAAAAATGACCACCACATGCCTCTTCATGCAAACCTTTTAAAATGGCTAGAATTTCCTCAATAGTTGGTACTCTTCTGCACACTTGATCCTTCCCTCTTTGATAGAGGGATCCTTCTAGGAAGAGATACGCACTTGCCTTCTTCATGAGTCTCCTCTTTTGAGCCTTTGTGAAGTCTTGTGGAAACTCACCCTCCAAAATGTAGCCAATAATGGGAGTCAATGACTCCAATCATTGGTACCTCGGCTGGTTGACCGTTGTTGCCATCATGACGACCTACACTTCTTTCTCAACACATGCAATTGCTTGTTGTGCAAGTAAATCAGCATCCTCATTTTGTTTCCTAGAAATATGATATAATTGCACCTCCTCAAATTGATTGAATACCCTACATATGGTATGAACTTTGGCCCTTAGTCTTTCATTTTTGCAGGCCCAAATGCCTAAAATCTGCTTCACAATGAGAAGTGCATCCCCCTTTACCATGAGATGTTCTATACCTTGGCTAATGCACATCTTTAAACCATGGAGTAGCGTGTCGTATTCTGCTTCATTGTTGCTAGTTGAGAATCTGGTAGATTGACCTTCTGTTTGGAATTACAAAAGGTTTTTGGTAGCAAGTAGGATCTAAACTTTCTCATTGCAAATATGAGAGAAAGCATCATGAGTTCTGCCTCTATGTAGACTCTCTCCAAGGCATTCATGACCCTACTAGCAAAGTAGATGGGTCGCATCCTGGTACTGTGGGGGTCTTGTTGTAATAAAATTGCACCAATTGTTTCCTTCCCCACAATAGAGCTAACAAAGAATGTGTACTCCCAACAAGGAGGCATGAGTGTTGGTAGCTCTAACAAAATGATTTTAATGTTACAAAAGTACTCTTCAAGCTCATCAGACCATGCAAATTCTACTTGTGTCAACTTTTGCAAAGGATGCATGAGTGTTGGTAGCTCTGACAAAATGATTTTAATGTTACAAAAGTACTCTTCAAGCTCATCAGACCATGCAAATTCTACTTGTGTCAACTTTTGCAAAGGATGAAGCAACTCCGAAGCTAAGTGAATGAAGTGTGACATATCTTGTTGTAATAAAATTGCACCAAGTGTTTCCTTCCCCACAATAGAGCTAACAAAGAATGTGTACTCCCAACAAGGAGGCATGAGTGTTGGTAGCTCTGACAAAATGATTTTAATGTTACAAAAGTACTCTTCAAGCTCATTAGACCATGCAAATTCTACTTGTGTCAACTTTTGCAAAGGATGAAGCAACTCCGAAGCTAAGTGAATGAAGCGTGACATATACTTCACCTTTTGAATGAATGAGATGACCCCTTTGAGATTCTTGGGTGATGGGAGCTCAATAAGATCCTTTGCCTTTGAAGGATCCACCTCAATGCCTTTATATGAAACCTTGTGAGACCGAGAAAGATCACTTCATCCTCACCTATGTGACATTTGTTGGGATTGAGCTGACCTCCCATGTCGTAAAGTTTTGTTTAGACCTTTTTCTACCTTTTGTAGATGCAATGAATTTGAGCTATAAATGCAAAAATCATCAATGAACACCCTAATTGACTTTCCAAAGAATGCTTGAAACACCATGTTCTTGAAATGTTGGAAAGTTGCAGGAGAATTTCTCAGGCCAAATGGCATGACTCTAAAAGCATAACAACCCCAAGGAGTGATGAAGGTTGTTTTTAACTGATCCTCCAATGCAATACCTATTTGAAAGTAACCTGAGTAGCCATCGCACACAGTGTACTTCTCGTGACCAGCTACCTCATTTAGTATCTCATCTTGAAAATGGGAGGGGAAAGTGATCTCTTTTTGTTGCCTGATTTAGTGGACGGTAATCCACACACACCCTCCACTTGCTGTTCTTCTTGGGAGTGACAACAACGGGAGAGACCCACTCTGAATTCTCCACTGGATAAATGAAACGTGCTGCTAGAAGCTTTCTTACCTCCTTGAGTAAAGCCTGCTCCTTGATGACTCCTAGCCTTCGTAGCTTTTGAGCCTTAGGTGTGGCCTCTGGCTTTAACTCAATCTTGTGTTGAACAACATCTACTCCACGCACGTCGGTGTAGTCCTTAGCAAAAAGCCTAGGAAACTTCCTTAGCACACATTTGAACTCCTCTCTTTCGTCCTTTGTAAGTGTTGTAGACAACATACCTTCTAACATTGCTTCATCTTGCACATTCTAGTTCTCTTGAGTACCTACCTCTTCCAAGCCTTGACAAGAGGTCTCTTGGTTGCTTGGCTTAAACCTTACCCCCATGACTTCGATGGACAACTACTCTTCGGTAATGCTGCCGCTACTTTCTTCTTCTGAAGTGCTATCGGTCCCTTCCTCCATCTCGCTTTGTGATGATTCTTCATGGAGCTCCTCTTGGTGTTGCTCCTTCATGTCAAAGAAAACCTTCTTATGAGTGTCATTCGTGCAAATTAGCTTTCCACTCTCCCAATCTTGCAAAGCTCGCATTTTCATTAGCCATGGTTTTCCTAGGATAAATGGGTAACCATTTTCTTTGGTTAACGTAACATAGAAATCCACTACCTTCTTAATGCCAAAGGCCTCCACAAAAACATTTTTACAAATGTCTATACACCTAGCTTTGCTATTGTTTGCCATCTTGACTTTAATTTCAGGTGTCTCATGGATGTGCATGCCTAGTCTTTGCATGAGTCCCTGTGTCATGATGCAAATTTGTGCGTCCCCATCCACTAGACCTTTCCTAACCAATATTCATTTGATGTAACAATCTAGCACCTGTGTAATATACTCATTCATTTCAACTTGTGAAATTTTTACAACAGGCACACTCTCTTTTACCTTTCTCCTAGTGCTAACTGCCTTTGTTATATCCCTCCTAACTTGTGAACATAATGCAAGAAACCGAGGCCATGAGATATTAGCACCCTTACCTCTCATGTCTTCCAACAAGTTGTATGGAGCCATAGCATGTCCAAAAGGGAAGTCTTGGAGGTTGATATGACGTGGAGTCCTCTTAGCTTCCTTGGTATCCTTCGCCTTCTTTTCTCATCCATGGTCACTTTGTGACGTAACTCCTTCTTTCTCCTTACCTTTTCCTCGGCCATGCTTAATGCCATTTCCTTCCATGCTAACCCCATTTGAATTCGTCACCTCTACCACATGCACATTTGGATCTGGCAAAGGTCGAACTCCTTCTACCCCCCGCTTGTGGAGGTGGTCTTGCTCCATTTGGCCTTTGTAGAAGACTTGATTGTTGACCCATTCCTTCACCTGCATTCATCACTGGGTAATTCAAGTTAGGTCTCCGTGGCTTCCCATGGGGCCAGGGCCAATATACATCCCAGTCCATACTCTCCGCAATTCCAATATTGTAAGACTCTCCTAGGTTGTGGCTCTCTCTCTTCTGACTTCTTTGCTTGTGCCTTTGGACCTACGGCTTGTGCAAGGTGAATTGACAGGCTGCTTAAAGATTCATTTAACTTCTCGATCACTTCAACTGTTAGCTCAGGAAGCTCCCTAGATGTCGATGCTTGTGACTTACCTTTGGATCTAAGACCTTCTATTGGAACCTCTCCCCTTAGGCACTTGAGTTTCCTATACTTCTTGGAAGCTCTAATTTCATCTGCATCATAGGTGGCAGGTGCATCCGCCTCCACCTTTACCTTAAGATCAGGAAAGAGTCCAGCTATGAACCTCTCCTTCTTTAGAAATTCTGCACCATCACCAGGGTTAGCAACATTTCATATCCATAGAGCCCAAAGACGTAGAAACTCTTGCTTGTACAAGTAGTAGTCATCTAAATCTTTTTGCTTATGAGAAACAATGTCTAGCCATAGTTTTTGAGTGTTTTGGGGATCAAAGAAGTATCTCTTGAAACGATTAAAAAATTCTGTGTAATTCTCCTTAAATTCCTCAGGCAAAGAGTCAAACCAAGTGCTAGCATCTTTCCTAAGGACCACCTCAAACATTCCTCCACGTTCTTGATCAGTTTCTATCCTCTTGATACGGCAAGACATCTTGAAATTTGCTAAAAATAATTCTGCATCCTCTCCAGGCTCTCCAAAGAAAAGAGGATATCCGGACATTTGGTGTTGGCTTTCCATTATTATGAAAGATTACAACACGAGTTACAACAAGGCATACAATAGAAATTTAGAACCACTTGCTTGCAAATGAAGAAGTAAAAAAGTATCACTCTAGGTTTTCTTCTTCAGCTATCCAAGCTTCAATGAGGTCTTGATTTGTTTGATCAAAACAAAAAGGTAGACTATTGATGAGCTCTAGGAAGGGTTGAAATTCTTCAAAGCTAAGGCGATAAACAGAAATCTCTAGAACTTCATTTTATAAATCCAAAAGAGCACTTGCTCTTTTGGATGAATTGCACTTGCTCTACAATTCCCAACGCAGAAGCGGTTTGTATAAAAACTAGACCTTCATGCTCGTCGAAGGCTGTGAGAAAGTAGCAATTGACTAGGAGCTCCTTTCCTTTGAGTTCCACACAGTTGGAGTGAGGCAACCTTCTCACAATTTCATAAAGAACATCCTCATCAAGTCCAATCAAGCTTGCAGGAGTTAAAGACTCCACTTGTGCTACAAAATTTCTGGACAAAAATTCCTTAGGATTATGGTTAAATCATTCGTAAGCATAAAGATATTTACAATGTCTCTATAAACAAAGTGTCATAGAAAGTAGAGAAGGATGAGAATTTATACAAATTTGCAATCTTCTCTATGATCTCTTTATTAAGACAAGTCCTAAATAGCTCCCTATATCCTTTGTTGAAAGTGAAAGGAAGACTATTAATAAGACGCAAATGAGGGAAAAATTCACCTAATGTGAGTCTATAAAGCATGAACTCTGGCTGCGAGTTTCTTGAAGAGTCTTCCTCAATGGTGAAATGTACTTGCCAAACACCAAATTTCACTCTATTTACCAATCTTAGGGCACACACTATTTGGATGAATGTGCGGTCTTTCTTAGTATCCCCAACAACAAGAGGAAAATGGAATCCACACGCAGGACCTTTCATCTTAACTTCACCACCCTCTTGTTATGAGGGAGATGCTTTACTACCTGCTCCTGCAACTCAATTGGTAATAGAGCTAGATCTCTAAGGATTGAACTTTCATTGTACACACATTCTCTGTTAGAACAAATGATCGTTTTTTATTTTTTGTAAAAACTTGGACAAAGAAAAAACCAACATACATACTATTTTGCAAGGCTGCACTTCATTTTAAAACAAAATGAACACATGTACATCAAAAGAAGTGTGGTAGTTGATGAGAGGTAGGATGACAGCTTGTGGAGATGCAAGAATTTCCCCTGTTCTTTCAGCCCCAAAAATAAACACCATACGTTGCTGAATATGTATCTTTCTACCGAGTGCAATATTTACCCTAATATATAGTGTGAAGTAAAAAGGGAAAATTTCTGGGGCATTATCTATGCTCTATACATAACCTAATGCTTAAAATAGAACAAAGATATATACATCTAAACTAAGATCGTACCTAATGAGATGCAAAATAAAAGGATTTACCAAAGCGTTTATTTTGGCTAACCTAAGAGAACCCAAAATTCTACGAATTACATGTTGAAATTGCAACTTAGTACTAACAATTATGTGTAGCCTTTTGCCTTGCAATGGGGATGAAGAGATCATACAAATTCTCGTGATTCATGCAAACTACTTGACTATTCTAAAGATTGATCCTACACAAAAACATACACAAGTTGATTCCTTAGTGGGGGCACCAATTTGAAGGCGGTCCGGGGTGGCGGGCAAGAAGAAGAGTGGCCTCTAAGCACCCTCCTAGGCTCCCGTGCGGCTCAATTGGGTTGGGGTTGGAAAAAAACAACAAACACACACACAAACCCGCAACATAACCCTACACAAATTTGGGGCACCACCTAGTTTTTGATGCGAACTAGGACGCATAGAGAGAGAGAGAGAGAGAGAGAGAGAGAGAGAGAGAGAGAGAGAGTTCAGGCTGCTTTGAAATGTATTGGTAGTGATCAAGCAAACACGAATATATACGTAAGAAAGAGAGAGAAGGAGGGGAGGGGTGCTTGTTGCACTAATACCTTCTTACAAATCTTTCATGACCAATCAAAGTGAGATTAGTATTTGTTCAACATAGCTTGAGTAAATTACACCGCAACACATCAAGAAAAGCCACCCCAATCACTGTCTTAAAACCAGGGGAGTCCTCTCCACTCTGTCGCCCTCTTACAGCATGTGGGTTTTATGGCTAAATTGATAACACCCAGAGAAAAGCTATCAAGAACTTAAATAATACACCAAGACACTTACACATCATTGTTGTCCATGACTTCACGTTGGAAGAGAGAGAAAGTATCCATAGTCCAATTTCACCCTCCTTGATTCAACAAATTTTGGGCTTACACTAGTAGGAGAAATGATAGGCTTCCTACTCTCAATTAGATGATCACTCTCTCTTACAATGGCATAGAGATCCCTTGCTAATCACCCCTAATACAACACATAGATATGCATAAGCCAACGAGATTCCACTCAAGAGCTCCTTTTAAAGAGGGTGAGATTGGCTGTTAAGGCAGTTACGCCGCTAGCGGAAGCTAAATAGCGAGAACTCAACCAACAATAGAATTTGTCAGACGAGGACGAAGCTTGACCCGCAGGCGCATGGAAACAACTAGGTGGGTGTCAAATCACCTACTCGACCTTCTAATGACAATCACTACTAAGGAAATCAAATCTAAGTTCTAAAATACGCAAGTGACTGAAATCCGTACTACGAACGAATGCTATACGAAACAGGATCTAGAATCATTGAATCGATCTCAAACTCAAGGGGAAGTCTATACACTAGGTAAGAACAACACCCTAAAGACTTGAACTGCAAAATCAACCTATAACCACTCCGTGCGGTAAACGCGTATGAAGACAGGCCGAAAAATACAGGTGACCGAAACTTGACCCCGATGGTACTAATGTGTAGCTCTAGTTGAATTTCTTCAACTTTTCTTCTCGAGAGTTGCATTTCCAGCTCATTGGATATGTTGTGAAGCCACCTATTTGGTTGAACTTGACTTTGGCTCCCCGTTCTCCATCTTTCTCCATTTGGCTGCCCGAAAGCGTCTTTTTCACCATCGGTAAGTGAATCAGCTTTCTTTTGGGTTTTGCTTGCAAACATAAGTCATCCATGTATATTTGAAGCTGCTTGTGAAGTTTCATTTCATTCGGTCGTCAATTTCAGCCGTTATGCCAAAATGACGCTTTGTGTGTCTGTAGCCGAATCGGTTGTTTTGATCCACTTTTGGTGGTCCAAACCTGGAGATACTCCATGGTTGCATTGCCCTCGATGTTGTTAAGCTTCCTGAGAAGTTTTGTGTCGTTTCGACAACTTTTTCCTGTTTGCCTCTTGCAGGCTCTGTTGACCTAGGGTTTTTCAAGTCGTTCTTTCTCGAGCTTTGAGTGTTAGAAACCCATCTTCTATGCTAGGGTAACCCACCTCTAAGTTCTTGCAAGGTTTGGTTAGGCGGTTGTGCCCCTACCTAGCGTTCCTCCCCATTCCCCGTCTGCTCTTGTTTCTTGGTTTTGGTCAGTTTTCGCGACAAAAGTTAACGATAAGCATCAAAAGCTTATGGCAACGAGTCTACCTCTCATGTCTGGTGTCCTCTGAGCTCTCGTAGCAATCGTAGAAGGCGGTAGAAGGTCGGATGCTCCTGTGTGCTCTTTGCTCTCTCCAAGAAGGTAATAGTGGAAATGAGCTTGAAAGTGATGTGAAAAATACTTAACTTCGGACTTCCCGGATCACTTGTTACCAAATTTGACATGTGCTCCTATCTCGTCGTGAAATGCACTTTAGGATTTGAAATTTCTCAATTTGGACTCCGTTTGACCTGTTTCTGAGAAATCTGTCCACTTTGCCAAAATTCTGTCATTTCGGGCTTTCCGCAACTTTTTCAGAAATGTACCCAATTTTTTACCATGGGTTGCCCTTGTCATTAGGACCATCACCGTCTATTCTTTTCTCTTTTCCGATCTCATTTCACTTGCTTTTTTTATTTTTCTTTTACTTTTATTAAGAACATCATAAAAAATAAAGGAAAATAGCAAATTGAAGCCAAAAAATTCCAAACATACACAACAACTAGCTGGTAACCCTGTGTATATGAATATACACTTATTTGTGATTTTTGGACTTGGATTACCACTTTTTAGCTCCAAAAACACTCTTATTTAGTGATATTTATACGTCTAGAGACCCAAATTCATCATTTGATCTCTTCTTGTTGCAAAACAAGGTATATAAGGGCATAAATATTATCAATATCCGCAATCAAACATAAAAATTGCAAAATCATGTAAGACACTGCCCTTGTAATATAATTTTTGTTTTTCTTTGTTTTCGACGCTTGTAGCTGCTTTGTAACTCCTGTATGCCTGTATACCTCCCCCCCTCCTAGTCTGAGTCCTCCCGGACGACTATGAAGTGTCTGTGGGCGAAGCATTGTAGTTGTTTTGGTCAAAAATTCCCAATGCAATTGCAGAGCGAGGATACAACAGTCTTTCCAATAAAGCTGCTCTTTGTTTGATTGAAGGATTGGTGGTCGGGTTTTGGGTTGGTGATACTTCGGTAGTAGAATCAGTCGATGGATTCATCTTTACCCTGTTGTTCTTTTGCACTATCCAAATCTGCTTCCGCTTCGCTTGTGCTTGCCACAAACTCTTTGCGACCCAAACCTGCTTTGTCCTTTGTGTTGATTTCCTCGCCTTGAAATACCTAGGAGTGTCCGTTGATTGTACTGAAGGGAGTTCCTGTTTACAAATCTTTGGGATCCAAATTTGCTTGCTATAGCTTTGTGCCGTCATGAACTTCTTTGGAATCCAGATCTGTTTCACTGTCCTTTGTTGTCTGGAATCACTCTGTTGTCTGGTATTGAAGACTCTGTTTTCCACCTTTGTGTTCTCTGGCACAACCTTTTTTGGTCTCCATACCAACTTTGACTCCGTTTTTTCCCAAGGTTGAGCTGTTATATTATTGCTTGTCTTCCTTATCCACTGTTGAGAATTCCTCGTCGAAGAGTAATCCGGTTGTAAAGAAACTTTTGGTTGCCATTGCTTCTTCTTTTTTTCTGGTTGTTGTTTACCTTTGTCTTTGGATTCGTCCTTTGGAGTTGGCTCTGCTCCTTTGGTGAACTTAACTGATTGACTTTCACCTTCGTATTTGAGAAGCACTGATTTAGAACTCCAGTCAATCATTGCATTGTATTGCTTCTGCCATGGTTGTCGTAGCAATAATGGATGTTGTGTAGCTTGGTCTTCAACCACGTAAAACATATGAGGATACACATAATGGTTAATCTGTATATGTAAAACTGTGCATCCGACAGTTTTGATTGAATTCTCAGAGTAACTCTTTAACTCTTGCTTGGCAGTTTGTAGTTTAGTGTCATTTGTCAATTGTCTATACAAACTGAGTGAAAGTAGGTTAGCTTGAGCTCCTGAATCCAATAGTGCTCTGGATTTGATTTGGTTGGTTCCTACTTTGCATTCAATGATGAATTCTTCTTTGTCATTATCCATTTCTGTTATACTGACTGCGTTTATTCGTATTGCTCCTTCATTGCACTGTTTCTGACGCAGTAGTCTTCTTTTCTCCATTCTTTCCTTCGCCTCGGCTTGCGCTTCCTCCTCAATCTTTTTCTTTTTCTGGACACGCAACTTTTCTTGATGTATTTTGAGAAGCATGTCTTGGGTTAGCGGAAAAAGATACTTTTTCACTCTGCATTCACTAATCCAATTGGGCATTTCTTCTCCGTCTAATGTAGCAAGCTTGACGGCTCCACTTGGTGATAGATCTTTAATCACCAGAGGTCCCATCCCTCGCTTTTTAAGCTTCTTAGCATGTTGTTTCAGAGTGTAAACTAGGACATAGTCCCCAACCTTAAACTCTTTAGTCCGCACATGCTTATCAAAAAATTCTTTTTGTCGCCTTTTTTGAGCGTAGATAGAAGCTACTGCTTTTAGGCGAAGCTCATCTAGCTTTTCCAGGTCATCTATTCTATCAGAAAGCTCGTGCCCTGTCCACTCTAGATCCTTAGCCACCCTTAAGGTTGAAATCAAGAATTCTATTGGTAAGATAGCATTTAGCCCAAAAACCATGTTATATGGGGTCGTTCCTATTGATGTTTTATATGCTACCCTATATGCCCATAATGTTGAATGCAACTTCTGGTCCCAGTCAGTTCTCGACTCAGATACAATCTTCGTGAGGACCGTGCATATGGTTTTGTTTGTTGCTTCAGCTTGTCCGTTTGCTTGTGGATGATATGGGGCTGATTTCCTATGGATTACCATGAATTCATCTAGAAGGATCTTTATCACTTCATTTATAAAATGTGTGCCTCGATCACTCACAATTTCTATTGGCAATCCATATCGTACAAAGACGTATTCATATAGAAATTGTGCCGTGGTCTTGGCATCTGCTTTTTGAGTTGCCTTTGCTTCGACCCACTTTGTTAGATAGTCTGTAGCCACAATGATGTATTGTGCATGAGTGTTATATGCAGGAGGTGAAATGGGTCCGACATAATCAATCCCCCATTTTGCAAAAGCTCTTGCCCCCATCATTGGTCTAAGCGGCATATCATCTCTTTTAAGTGGTACTTTGGTCCGCTGACAGTCATCGCACCGTTTAACGTATTCCTCAGCGTCCATATGTAATGTTGGCCACCATATTCCTGCGGCTAAGACAAGTTTTGCTGTCTTATCACCTGAGAAATGGCCTCCACCTACTCCTCCATGAGCTTGCTCCAGGATTATCACATACTCAGACTCTGATGCGCAAATCCTAAGCTGGTTGTCTTTACATCTCTTATAGAGTTGATCTCCTATTAAAGCGTAATCTCTAGCTTCTGTCTCTACAGATTTCTGACGAGCTTTTGACATTCCTTCTGGGAAAGTTCTATTTGTGAGATATTCAACAATATACTGACTCCATTCTGGAGCGATCGTTATCTGATATAATGTCGAATACTCTGCTGGCGGTTTTGATGAACATACAATACATACAGTGACATATTCATGTACGCTTTCTTTCATTCCTGGCCAATAGACTCCCAATTGTAACAAATTCCTATATGTGTTCCTTCTTGAACAATGAAATGCACATTCCTGAACATGTGCTTTGCGCAGATATATATTATATTCCTCAGGATTGATGCATAGTCGTAAAACATGATCATTTCCCAATTGATACAACCTTCCTGCAACCAATTGAAGATTCTTGGATTGCTGAATAGCAATATGTTTCTGGTTGTATTCTCTTCTATCGAACTCTCCTCCATAGGTTAATAGGTTAACGACATTTTGAGACCACTTCGGTATCATTTCTATGTTGAACAAGTACGCGTCTGGCATGTCGTCATCTACTCCTATAGGGTCTTCTCCATTCGTCAATCGCGAAAGATGATCAGCTCTAAGATGTGTTTTTCCTTTCTTTACTACTACCGTGAAGTCGAATTCCAGTAAGATAATGAACCATCTCACTATTCTCCCCGTATTGCATGGTTTATTCACTAGGTAGAGCAAGGCTTGGTGATCCGTAAAAAACACAAACTTGTTGGCTAGAAGATAATGCCGAAATTTCTTCACAGCATATATCATTCCTAATCCCTCTCACTCTGTTGTGGTGTAATTCTTCTCTGCATTGTTGAGCTGTCGACTGGCGTAACAGATAGGAAAATCCATGTTTCCTTCTTCTGGCTGAGCCAGAATGCATCCTATTGCATATGCCGAAGCATCTATATGCACATGGAATATCTTCTCCCAAAATGGTGAGTTCAAGACTGGAGCAGTATTGAGTGCCTCTTTCAATTTCTTGAATGATTCCTCACACTCATCTGTCCATTCAAAGTTCACTATTAGCCTGTAAAGTGGTTGGCCTATTATAACGTACATGTAAATGAATCGTCTATAATATCCGCAATGTCCCATGAAGCTCTGCACTTGTTTCGCATTGGTTGGTCTAGGCATATCCACTATAACCTTTATCTTCTCTAAATCCGTGGATATTCCGTTTTGTGAGACAATATGTCCCAGAATTTTGCCCTGTCGGACCATAAACACACATTTCTCAGGATTGAGACAAATGCGATATGTCCTACATTTCTCAAATACTTTTCTTAGGTGTTCTAGATGCTCATCTCTCAGAAGAGAATGTACACACAAGTCATCCATGTATATTTCTAGAAACAACCTTAAGTATTCTTTGAAAGCATGCATCATCAGCCTCTGGAAGGTTGCGGGAGCATTGGTTAGACCAAAAGGCATAACCCGATAAGCATAAATTCCCCATTCCGTTGCAAAAGCTGTTTTATGTTGATCTTCCAGTGCTATGGCTAGCTGGTTATATCCTGAAAAACCATCAAGAAAAGAGTATGCTGTTTTCCCTGATACACGCTCTAGAACATGATCAGTTATCGGCAAGGGATAATTGTCCCTGATTGTTGCAGCATTCACTTTCTTTAAGTTGACACACACTCGGAGTTTTCCGTTCTTCTTGGGTACTACCACAATTGGAGATACCCAATCGGTGTGTTCAATCTCGTATATGAATTCAGCTTCCATTAGCTTATCTATCTCTTCTTTGATTCGCTTAGCAAAAGTATCATTATATGTGTATGGTCTCTGTCTACTAGGCTTTGCGTCTTGTTTCAGTGGGATTGTGTGTTGGCATATCGATGGGTCAACTCCCTTTAAGTCCTTATAAGACCATGCAAACACATCCCTATACTCTCTGAGAAGACTCAAAAGTCTCTCTTCCTCGCCTGGAGACAAATCTGTGGCTATGTACACCGGTCTAGGTGGCTCACCTGGAGCTGCTAAATCAACTTTTTTTGCATCCTCCGGTCCGTCATAAGATTCGTTCTCCTTCCTCTCTCGAATAGGTGGGGTTAATACCATCTTCCTATCCTCTATTGTGAATTTCCTATAGTGAGAGGGAACATCCATGTTTTCCTTGATTTTGGCGTTTTTGTCCTCTCCACTCTCAATTTCTGTCGTTCAAACTTCTTTCAGAGTTTTCTTGAGCTCTCTGTACTTGTTTCTACGTTCTAGCTTGGACTCCGTGTGTTCTCTGTTGCGCTTGTTTTTTTCTGATTTTTCTGTTTCTGTTTTCGTTCCATTCCTTTGAACTTGATTTCTTGAGCCTTTTTTGTCTTTACGTAAGCTCTTTTGATCATTGCCTCTCATTCTTCCAGAAATCTTGTCCTTAACACAATCTTCCGCCTTTACTAGCATTAGGAATTGATTTTTTCCTCTTATTCTAGGCATCGGATTGGTTCTAACCCCCTTTGTTTTTCTCTTTGCTCTAGAGCGTTTCTGGCGTTGTTTAGTTTGGTTCGGAAAATCATAAATCGGACATCCGTTATAGTTTCTTCGTTTCCGCTTGAATTGTCCGTTGACTCGTTGTCTACTTCATTTCCCCACTCAGGATGATCGGGAATGTCGTGAAATACCTCCTCTTCATCTTCCTTTTCCAGTGTATCGTTCTTTTCAGTTTCTTTTTCGAGTACAGTTCTCAACATGAAATACGGAACCACGTCGTACCCATCCTTGTCACAAAATTTCATTGTGGGACCATCCGGAATTGCACAAACATCTAGGGTTGCTAGAATGTGTGTCCATTCTAATGGTTCAAGCGTGTCCTCTGGAAAGGGTTCTCCTATATAAGTTTTGTCTTCGATAGCCCTTTCTAAAACACAATCTTCTCGTTTCAGACTTCCACATTTCGAAGCTCCACACATCCATAACTCCTTGGGTTTACCTAACCAAGCTGGAAATTCGGATCCCGCCAAAGTAGCTGAATCAAACTCCTCTACCGGTGTTCGGTTCACATCTTTGTAGCTATGGTCTTTCAGGTTCACACGTGTAGTGGTTTCCATATTTCTTAGGTATATGTGATCGTAGCCCCAGTCTTGGACCATTTTCAACTGTCTCATGAATGGTCTACCCAATATGATATCATAGTTATTCTCCTTGCCAAAATCGACAATAGCAAAAGTATGTTCGTATTCAATGCCGCAAGAAGTCACTATGACTTTCTCTAATAACCCCATAGGTTTCTCCATGTGTCCATCTGCTAATTGGAGTTTCAACCTAGTCTTCCTTATTGCTGGTTTCCCCCATTTTTTCCAGATTTCTTTTGTAGCAATGGCTACTCCAGCTCCGCTGTCTAGTATTGCCATCGTCTTCACTCCTTGGAATTCAATTGGTAAGGTTGTATTCCCCTCTTCACCTTCGCAATACTCTCCGACCTTGTTTAAGGGTACATGCTTAGCGTTCTTTTGTGGTTTACTCAGCTCTTGTATACCCTCTTGCAGTCTCGATGTTGGGTCTTTTATCCCGAATTTCTCCAAGCATTTTCCTACAGTGGTCCACATATGTGGTCTTAGCCTCAAAAGCTCAGCTAGAGTGATAGTGCATGTTACTGTGTTGACAATATCTCTATCAATCCTTGCGAGTCCATGACTTTTTCTGATGAGATTCTTCGTGAGGGAAGTGCTCTAATCTCGGATTTTGCTTCATACTCTCCTAAGTATGAAGGTAAGGTATTCAGTGAGTGAGGTTTGCTCTCCATTGTTCTAACAGAGCCCCCATCTCCCCAGTAAGATTGCAGATCCAAGTCCACTTGAGATCCTGCCTCAAATTCCACTATGGGAGGGTTCCTGATGTCCTTTTCCCAATTTGTCTGATTAGCTTGGCAACTTAGCTCGTTTGCAAAGTTTGCCTCTCTCACTTGTTTCCAAAATTCATTGTAATCCTCATCTCTTTCGTAAGACCTCTGTATGACTGGATGAAAATTCTCTATCTCCTGATCGGTTGTGTTCAACACTATGCGGTCATCCTTGTGTGTATTTTCAGGCTTTTGTGCACTGGGAGTCTTTTCAGCTACTCGTGAAACGATAGTCTCATGCTGAATTGGGTTTTCCTTTCCACAATTCATTGTTTCTTTTGGTGGTTCTAATAAGGCTTGTGCAGTCTCGATCATTCTCTTGCACATTTCAAGTCTTTGCTTTTCCAATTCCGCGTTTGGGTATGTCATCCACCTGTGATCTTGTGTTTGGTTGTTCTTTAACCTAGCTTCGTAAGCTCTCATCAGTGCGTCCAATGGTTCGTGTACTTTGTCGACTAGCACTGATCCCCCTGAGCTTAAGCTCGTTGTTTCTTTGATACTCTTTTGTTTCGTTCTTTCCGGGCTCATCTCTCGTTTCCCGTTTTGACTCTCAATTTTTTCTAATCTATCTTTAGTTCGCTTTAGTTCCTCAGCTAGAATAGCGTCTTCACGTTCTTTTCTCAACTTCATGCGTGCTTTTCTAGCTTTCCATGTGTTTTTCTGACTCCGCGGTCCTGGACTAACCATTTCATTCGCTAACTTTCCATTCTCAGGTTCTCTAGTGGTTTTCTTAGCTTGAGCTCTAGTAACAACTTGCGTTGGTACCAGAGTTTCATTTTCAGACCCACTGCTGGTAGGAATAGTTTCTAGCATATTCAATGTCGTCTTTTGCACTTTGTTTGGATTCTTTGAACAATCCTCAATGAAGTGAGTAACCCCACACTCAGTGCAATAAGCGTTAATTCTAATGATTTCCGTATGTGGACAAACATTCATCAGATGGTCACCTCCACACTTGTAACAGGGTCCTAGTGCTGGTCTTGGTCCCATTTGATTCGTCCTTTGTGGATAGGATGGTCTTTGTCCTGTTAACCCTCCATGAGCTATGAACATCAATGTTCTTGCGTCCAAATTGTATCTCTCTTCATCAGAAGCACTTGTAATTGTTGGTATTCCAACATTCCCAATCATGCCCCATGGTTCTGGTTGTTTGGGTTCTTCTGGTGGGTAATACACAGTTGGAGACATGTGTGCACCAGATTCTTCATAATAGGCTTGAACAGGCACTAGGGCTTGTTCTTCCTGATTCTCTAAGGTTGGTGCATATCTAATGCCCACTGGTCTTGCTCCTGGTAAAGGTGGTTGTTGTCCCAATACCGGTTGCGGTCTTTCTATCCCCATAGGTCCTGGCACATTTCTCGTTGGGTATCGAGGTACTGGATGTACTTGAGGTGGTGCTAATTGAGCAGGAGGTGCATACTGACGCTCCCTTACATACCCCTTGTTGTAATAGCACTCCTCTGTTGGATGGTTTGTCCATTTTTGTTCAATAGCACACCATTTCAGTGTTTTTGGCAATGGTTTTTGGTATGGTGCCATCCTTTTTAGAGCATCTTCTATCATTTGCTCTACATTTGGCATGGTTGTTGTTTGAACATTCTTTTTAGTGGTAGTCTCGCTCGCTACGGAGGAGGAGCTACTGGATGCAAAATCTGTATCCGCTGACACCTCTCCATAAACCGTACAGTTATCCACTAAGTACAATGCCTCTCTCGTTACTTGCTCGAAACTTGTACAAGCTTTCAAGTGCAAGTCCTTCTTGAGAGTGTCATTTCTCATTCCCTCAATAAAGAGAACAGATAGTCTGTCATCTTGTGGTCGTTCACGTACTGGACATCTCTCAATGTATTGTTTGAAGCGAAGTGAAGCTTCCTTCACTTTTTCGTGTTCTCTCTGTTTAAAAGCATAAATTTGTGAGACCGTATTGTGCTTAATCCCTCGTTTTGAGAATTCCTCAGCAAACTCTCTTAGCAGATGGTCAATGTCATGGAATCCCCCTATGTTCAGTGGTTGAAACCATGTCAATGCCGTACCTTCTAGAGTAAGACCAAATCCCTCGTATTGTGTATGGAAATCTGTTATCTGCTCAGCTCTTAAGACTTGCTTAAAGAGTGACACATGTGCATACGGATCTCCCGAACCACCATACTTCTTTGGCATACACTTCGCTACTTGAGATGGTCTCATACGTCTATGGGCTGCTACCAATCTCATTGCTCCTGTGTCCCGGCTAAAGCTTTCTCTAGCATCATGGACTTCATGGGTTACCCTTGTCGGTTCCCCTGCCCTGAATCTACTACTAGGAGGTAAATGTGATGGTTCCGCTTCGAACCTTGGACCTGGAGTGGTATACGTGGGGATTGGAACTGCACTACCTCGATTCGTATCCATCGACTCTCTGGAATGTAATGATCCCATTGGTCCGGGCTTCGAGTACTGAGGTTGACTGAAAGAGTCAGCAGCCTGAGTTCTTTGTCCTCCTGTCGTCATTGGGTTTTGCCCTCCATTTGTTGGTGCTCGTCTTTGTGAGCTAGAAGTAACATAATCCTGATGTAGTGGTCCCCCAAAGTATGTATATCTTTCTAATTCTTTCTTGCCCATTGTTGAGTATTGCCTCCCATACTTGTCGTAAGCGGCAATTTTCACTTCCGATCCCTCTGTGTAGGTAAAGACATAAAGTATTTTTCGGTCTGTCAACTCTCCCGTGTAGGGTTCTTCACATCTATAATAGAGATCCTGCTCCCCATTATTATATTTGTATAGCCCCACATAGATGTTATCAGTGTTGATCCTTGTAGTTTCATTCTCTCTTCTTAACCTCGCATCAGGGAAGTTCATTATTGGTGCTTTCTCCTCAAGTTCTTCATCTACTTTGGCCTTGGTGCCCATCAATCCCCACTTGTCCACAATGTTAGGGTTTAGGACTACCAAGTACATGGTACCCTCTTCATCTAGATATCTATCTCCGCTATAGCTCACAGGCACTAAGTCCTTGAACTCACTAGGTCTCTCTTCTATCTTTACACAATAGCGGTCCATTCCATCTTTGTAGATCTTGGCACCTTGCTCATTGTCGTACTGGTATTTTATGAACAATAGCTTCATTGTGGCGGAAGGGTTTGATGATCCTGCTGCATATTTTTTCTGTTGCTCAGGTTCAGGTGTTCCAAGTGTTCGGTGAAAATCTCGTAAGATCTCTCCGAAGAAGTATCAGCGACACTTCCTTCAAAGATCGGCTCTAATGGTTGCACCCAACTTTGGTTTACACTTCCCTCGGTTGATATGACACTTGCTGGTTCCCCTTGTCTTAGTTGGTTATTCTGGAGATTCCTGCCCGATCTCAAATTCATCAATTCCCCTAAAGGACTTTAACTTTTCCGTCTCGGCAATTTGTTTTCCCCAAGTTTTTGTGGTCAGAATTGATCCAAACTGATTGATACTTGGTCAATTGTTTAATCTTGTCAGTTGGACAACTTCTGTTTCATCAAGTGAGAATTTTGTTGCAGTTATGCTGAAAAAGACATTATACGCGTATGATGTCTTTTTTCACAGATTTAGACTATTTTGGTTATGCTCACTCTCAGTAGCCCCCTTATGCTCTTTCCACTCACAAAATTCAGTTTGAACTCTGTTTGAGCAAGTTATGGCTAATTTAGGCTTTTCTTGGCAATTTTCCGCTTTTAACTTGTTTTTTGGGTCAATTGTGATCCAAATGGGATGAAACTTGAAATATAACCTCTAGACAGCTATTACAATGTATCTGTGTTGGCAAAGTATCAAAATATGTCCAAAATTAGGTCAAAGACATCATACGCGTATGATGTCTTTTTCATCAATTTGGGTCAAAACTTGATATTTATGCTTCCTACAGTGCTTGTAACAATCTTGTCAGGTCAGATATCAAAAATAAGCAGTGGATGTGCCAAAAGACATTATACGCGTATGATGTCTTTTGTCCCAGATTTTGACTATTTTTGGTTTTAAGCCTTCTCCAATGTTTATAATTGAGTTTCAAGTGTTTTTGTCAGGTTTAAATGTAAGAACAAGATCTGAATCCAAAATTTCCTCTTCTTTGCGTTTCTTGGACTCCGACTTGTCTTTTTGGGTTTCTGTGAGTGTTAATGCTCTTGTTTTAAGTTGAAATTAGGGTATAACCCCCCTTTTGAACACTCTGGTAAAGTCAAAATTTTTGTTTTGGTCTCTGTTTGGTCATTTAGACATCATACGCGTATGATGTCTAAAGTTGCAGATTTCCAGTTTTTTGGCACAGAATCCTTCCTAAAGCTTTCTCAAGTGCTCAGCAACTCCCAGATACACAGAAAATTTCTTTGACTTTTGTTTATTGCAAGTTTCAGTATTAACTCGACGGTTTAGTGATCTAACATGCAATCAACCATATCAAGCAAATACTCCAATGATTATTAGGCCTAGATCAAGATCAAATGAAGTCCTACCTAAGCTATTCCTAATCATAAAATGGGTTTGGTAATTGTGATTTTAAAGAGATCCACTGCCACTCACAGACTAGCAAATTCTTCTTCTATCAACAACTACTCAACACCAACAAAACAACAAACAAATCTAAGCTAATCTAAAAATACTGTCAACACGGAAGACCCAGGAATACCCCACTTCCTAGTATCTCTCGAGATCTTCGGAGTCCACCACTCCTAGATCTTTTCTAACTAAAGTATACAAAGTAGTTTATATGACTCACCTCGTAGGATTAGTCTAAGGTCACCTACTTAGGGCTCTCGTCCCCGGCAGCGGCGCCAAATGTTAAGGCGGTTACGCCGCTAGCGGAAGCTAAATAGCGAGAACTCAACCAACAATAGAATTTGTCAGACGAGGACGAAGCTTGACCCGCAGGCGCATGGAAACAACTAGGTGGGTGTCAAATCACCTACTTGACCTTCTAATGACAATCACTACTAAGGAAATCAAATCTAAGTTCTAAAATACGCAAGTGACTGAAATCCGTGTACTACGAACGAATGCTATACGAAACAGGATCTAGAATCATTGAATCGATCTCAAACTCAAGGGAAAGTCTATACACTAGGTAAGAACAACACCCTAAATACTTGAACTGCAAAATCAACCTATAACCACTCCGTGCGGTAAACGCGTATGAAGACAGGCCGAAAAATACAGGTGACCGAAACTTGACCCCGATGGTACTAATGTGTAGCTCTACTCGTAGTGGTTCTATAGATATGCGGCACGCTCTATTCCGACACACGAGTTGGAAGAAAACTCACACCGAAGCTCGTAGGAACTTACCACACATAGAAGCCGATAGCGCGCACTCTTGGTATCAGTGCGTAGCTCTCGCCGTTGCTAACACAATGGCGGTGTCGCTTCTCCAATGGCGGCTCCGTAGCTCGCGTAGCAAGTAGATAAGACTCTCTCTCACTCTCTCTCAGACACAGTCACGGCGCTCAAAAACTCACTTTGATTAATAATCTGAATCCCCTTAGGTTACAAAACTTTGGCTTATATACCTCAGCCTTGGAGGTGAGAACATCTCTAACTAATTACATCAGCAAGTGAAATTACTTCGGGATTACAAGCTGGAAACTCAATTGAGTTTCGTTACTTAATGAATGGCTCAATTCAAAATCAATGTCGGAAAGACATTTATTACAATCAATGGTTACAAAAATGATGAGTGTGAGCAAAAATGTGGGTGTGATCCTCTGCTGGCTCAACATTGGCTTCTCAAGCTATAGCATAATGCTCTTGCTTATGGCTTCCCCCCTTTTGTGCTAGCTACATCCTCCTTTTATAGCAACTTTGAGGGCTAGGGTTACTCCTCTAACCATGGTTGGGTTAGATTTTCAGCATTTTATCTAATTTCTTTTGCTTGGAATTATCAAGAAGTTGGTGGGGATAGATGAAGAAAAGAGAGAGGAGAGAAATGGGGGTGATAGGACTTTTCATAGTGGGTTAGTGTTAGTAGATTAGTAGAGTTAGTATTTTTATTAATTTACAAATGGAATTGGATATTTACAATGGGAGTATCCATGTAGGATACAAATAAGGAAGAAAAACTCTTAAGAGATAAGAAAAGATGGATTTCTTGCAATGTTGATGCTCCAAGCATTAGGAAAAATTTGAACTCATTTTTGGGCCTTTTAAGAGTGCCACATCATCAAAGTTGTATAAAAGAAAGCAACCCGGTAGACCCATCTAAATATTGCTTAGAACCCCATGATATGACCTATCATTGGAAAGTTCTTGAAAAATGGATTCTAAAGAGCCAAAGTCTGAAAAGTTTGGATGACTTCTATGAAAGTTATGCCATTTTTTTTCAATCAGCCAGGTTTTGTTATCGTTACGGTAATCTAAAATCACCTTTTTCTAGATCTACATGAAGGCAATGTCTGATACATGCATGCTATATATCAATAGATAGCATTTGAAGAGTAGATTCTAAATATCCAACCTCCGACAAATTTGGATCTTATTTGCAAAAAATTTACCAATCCCCACTTTTTGCAAGCTATGCCACATCAACAATTCTTACAAGGCCCATTTTTGACTCCAAACTTTTCCTAATGTGTCTTGAGTAGGGACAATTTGACGCTTGTTGACGGTCCACTACCTTTGACGGTACGTTTCTTCTCCACTCTTGACCTTCCTTGGGAGCCAAGGTAATTGAAGAAGAGTAATCAATCACCATGATGATGTCTTTCAAGAGAAGAGGCTGAATTTTTTGGTGTTTTTGATAGATATGGGTAATTTGGAGGAGCAAAAATGAGACTAAGTGGTAAATTTTGTAATGGAAGTGTGTGTAGGAGGCATGAGTTCACCATGGTTTCTATTATTCTTCAAGGTTGAGGAGAAGGTGAGTAGGGTGCAGAGAGGAGTGGTGAGAGATGTGGGGATGATGAGTGGAGAAGTGTGTGTGTAAGAGGAAAATGATAAAGTGGAAGAGGGAGTGTGGCTACATGGCATGGGCAAACTGAGTCCACCAATAAAACCATAGATCACAACTCGTAGCTCAAGAATTTATGAATAAACTTGAGGCAAAAGTTCAACTCACGAGCTACAATTCTTGTCTTTATCACCTTTTCAAATTCGGAGAGCAAGTGGCCTTTAAAAATTAAGCAAAACCGACTGTTTTTTTTCACTGCACAAAGTGCTTGTGGGGTCCTTCTTTGGATGATTCTTTTGAACGCCTCCAAGAGTGAGCCCTCCATAATGCATGCATGCATGTCACATATCTTTGACCTTATTTTGTAGATCTATAATTGAAGATATTGTTGAGCTCATGATATAAGTGAATAGTACAACTAAGGAAATCAAACTTTGAGGGTCTAAAGAATATGTATATGTCAAAATATAAATAATATAGGTGGAAGAATATAAAGGGGTCAAAAGTAATTCTCTCTCATTATGAGGCTACCATAAAAAGATGAATATTTTTGGTGTTCTAATTTATGAGAGTGAAAGAGAATAGATGTAGGAAGGAAGAAATCACAATAGTGAAAAAATATACATATAAATAAAACTAGTATTTTTGTATTTTTGTTGGAGTGGAGTTACACCAAAAATAAGAGAAGTTTGCATGAAAATATTTCTACGAAATAAAGCGTATGCAAAATGATAAGAAAAATTATGGTAATGGTGAGTCAATATACATAGCATAAATAATGCATACCTAGGTAGAAATATTTAAATAAATACCAGAAAAATTATGAAAAATCCTTATATTTAGACCCTATATACAATGAAATATCTACACACAAAGAAGGCCATAATATAATTCTCTTTTTTATTATTTTTTTAATTTTTTTTTGGCTCAACTAGCATAGTGACTAGCTAATTGAGGGTTTTTAAAAAGATATGGGGAAAGTCCCCTAACTCACACACGTCTATGTACAATGAAATGGTAGGGATAGCCATAATGTTTGGGTGATTTTGGTAGGGTGATGTAGCTCAGTATGGCAATTTGGATAGCCGAAAACGGCTATCAATAGTGCTTATGGAAAAGTGCTTTATAACGCCTTATTGGACACGGGTGCTAAGTATAATCTACTATCATATGGGGTGCGGTGTCAGTTGGAAAAGCCACCTCCATCTGAGAGTATTATCCAAGTCAAGGGTGTCAACAACAGAAAAACTACGGTTTCTAGAATCTGACACACTTCTATCAATTATGATAATGGGGTTGTAGCTCAAGACTTTTTGGTCATGCCTGCTGGAACTATGGAGGGTAATATAAACCTATGATGCACGTGGATGATAACCACCAAATGCACTATTGATTGGGGGACGGGGGGTGTCATAACGCAAAAACCAACTCTTAGCCCTACCACTCAAGCCATAGTCCCTGAGATATTGCCTCTTAATGAAATAAAACCCAAAACATTGCACGTTCAGGAGGTTGAACCATATGTCCCTATAGCCCAACTCTCTAAAGCTTCAACTATTGTAGTTGAAATAAAGCTTGAGACATACAAGACTCACTCTAATATAACAAAGAGAATATATAAGTGGGTCCCTAAAGCTTCTTTAGCGACCATAGCTAGTGCTAAAAGACATGAGCGTGGTAAGAGATGTCCCACTCGCCCCAAGAAATGTAAAGAAACGTTGTGTTGGATTCCCAAAAAACTATTGGAAGCCCAAGGCTACTATCAAGGAAATGATCAAATCTGGGTGCCAGAATGTAAATTATGCTCTTACTTGCCACCTGGCCCATGTGAGCCCAATCTAGTGGCTTCAAAAAAAATTGAAGATCGTGGAAAGGAAAAAATCACGTAATGCTACACACCCGCTCTAGAGCTAGTTTGGGTACTGAAGAAAGAACAATTTGTTCCACCTAGCTCAAGAACAAGGAAGTCAAATGAAGCTTCTTGCTCTTCATATAGTTCCTATATGGAAATAGAAGCTTCAACACAACCTCCACCTATGATTGTACATATCCATACAAACAAGGAAGAGTTTGCACCTCCCGTAGTAAGTTCACCACCTACAAAAACGTTGTAAATAAAATCATGGGAGAGTACCTTACCACCCTTGCAACTAGATGAAATGCATAGGGTGGTCAAAAACTATTGGTTAAAGACTTCACCCATAACAACTTGGAACAATTGGTTTCAAAAGGTAACGACATCATTCCAAAAGGTATGATCTACCCAAGGAAGGAGGGAGTGTTTGTTGACATCCATCATTCACTTGCCTCCCTCTCAACCTTCCTCCCTGACCTCTCAATCTCCAATCCTAGGGAATGTATATATAAAGCCTTATACTCACAAAAAAAAGATAAAAAAGTAAAACAACAAGAGCCACCAAACAATAATGTGGAAACTTACAAGTTCTATACATAACATAAAATTATAAAAACACATTATGCACAAGAACACAACCCTTGTAATATTTGCACTGTAACCATCATCTATCTATGTGTACAGATATGGCTAGTATGCTAGAGTCATCCACTCCTGCCTTGGGTGAGAGGTACCCTCGTTACTTTTCACAAGTGTTTCACATGGTCTTTTTGGTGCTTTCCTGTGATGATGAATGGGATTTGGTAGGTATGCTAGCATTGTGAGAGGAATTTTGAGGAGTTAGAATGGCTGATACGTCTCTTAACCACGACTAGTCCATACTTAGTAGAGAGTGTCTCTTCCATTGCACAAGCCTACCCTTTTGACCAAGATGACTATAGGCGTCTAGTGACCTTCTTAGTAAACATTGGTGCCTCTGATGATGAAGAAGATTTACATGATTACACGGATGACACATATGGTCTCACGAATGGTGACTTTGTTTTTCTCGACGACAAGGATAAGGGTTTAACTTTAGGGTTCCACACCAATCTTTACAATATCCTATTCCCTTGACTCTCTAGGGGGAGTGCAAATAATTAGTTTAGGGTTCCTTATGTTTTTTAATTGTGTTCATTAAGTGTTGGTACCTTTTCCCACTGATGTGCCTCTGGAAGGTGGATGTTTGGTGGTGACTACTGTGCAGTTTGTGACTACATAAGGATGCCTTCAAAGGGCAACGACAATGGATGTTTACATGTTACAATGGGTGTTATCCATTATATCAGGTGTACTACTTCCTTTTATCTATGCTTTCCACAGTTACATTTTTGCATCTTGTCATTTAAGTTTCTAACAATGCATAAAATTTATGAAGTTGTGACATTGCCAATTTAGATGCTATAATTTTTTCAAACTTCTAGTACCTTGTTCTTCTCTTTGAGTTTGGTCTACTAGTTGGATTTAAGTAGGTATCAGGACCTTATGCTAAACTAGGCCACTTAATTGCTGACTTTAATTCCTAAATAGTCTATTAATGGTAGTAACTTTAGTAATGGTTTAGGCTATGAGGATATGATTCTCTCTAGCTTATTCCACCTAAATGTGACTTGTGTTGTGGAAGTCCATGTGTCAAGCTGGTATTTGAGACCTTGAGTCTCACGACTAGTTTATGCTCAAGCTGGTATTTGAGACCTAGAGTCTCCTAGCTGCTGGTATTTGAGACCTCGAGTCCCCCAGCTACTTGTAGCAACTATGGAAACGCCAAAAAAGAAAAGAAAACAAAAAAAGAAAAAGAAGAGAAAAGAAAAAGAAAAAGAAAAAGAAAAAGAAAAAGCAAATAGCACAAACTTCCTTGTATTTTATGTTGATCACACTTAAGTGGTATAAGTGACATAAGTGGTATAAGTGACAAGATCACTAGTCTTTAGACTGCGACGAGCATTCCTGGTTAACTACTCTTTAGTCGACGTTTTTTAATTAAGTGGTATAAGTGACAAGATCACTAGTCTTTAGACCCCGACGAGCATTCCTGGTGAACTACTCTTTAGTCGACGTTTTTTAATTAACGTTAGACAATCTAGTACTTACTTTAGCCCTAACTCTTGTGTACTTCTCTTAGAGTCAACCTAATAGACCTTAACTCAATTGCATTTCATTCATGTACTACGCTTGTTCTAGTTGGCAATGTTACAATTCATGATTTTTTTTGCATTTCATAGAATATCATGTATGCATCTCACTTATTGCACGCCTGCACATGCTACCTTTGATCTTTCAAAATGTTTCTTTTCTTCTAACACATGTACTCCTATTGTGGATCCCAATGCTGCTCTGTTATATTCCAAGGGAGGAATCTACATTAGGAAGGGGGGCATGTTCACCACCGACGTCCACTTCTAGTAGTCATGGACCGGGCTTGTCGATCCAGTAGAAAAAGGGAAAGAGTGATCACCGATGAGAGGTGTACTCTAATTCGAACATTCAAGGGTTAGTTGGCTAAGCATGGGTGGCCAAGTGTGAATAAGCGAGCTCATATAAAAGTGACCTAAACCTAAAAATCACTCATTCTCTCATTTGTGCAATTGACGGGTGCTCTTACTCCATCTGCATCTTCTTCTTCTTCATCTCCTTGTGTGTGTGTGTATACGAGAGAGAGAGAGAGAGAGAGAGAGAGAGAGAGAGAGAGAGAGAGAGAGAGAGAGAGAGAGAGAGAGAGAGAGAGAGCATTGCGACGATGGCACGACGGCGACGAGGCGGTTGAGCGTGGCACGGTGGTAGCTCCTTCTTTTTCGCGACGAGGAATCCTCCACGAAGGCGAGCGTAGGGCGGTGAGTGACACACCCTTGCTCTATTGAGATTGCTAGATTAGTCTGGTTGTGTGCTTGCAGCCATTTGTGGCTCGCTCGCAGTGTATGGCAAGTCCCTTGCATTGACACGTGCGACAGACGCGCACAGACCTTATATATTGACGTTTCATGTGGAGAAGCAACTAAGCATGATAATCTCAGTCAAAGGAAGAGAAATTATCACTATGTATGGATTTCAAATGGGCACCAATGTACATTGAAATGGTTGAGAAAAAGTTATGGATGACAAAGCTTCAATATGCCGCACCATTGAAAACTAAATGGGAAGCTTTCAAGAAAGTTGTTTGTTCTTGTGCAGAAGAATGCTTTGCCATAAAGCATCTCCATGGTATCAACAAAGATAGATCGTGCAAAAGGTGGTTTGATAAAGAATGTCAAGATTCTCAAAAGTCCTTGATAAAGCTTGATGCAACTATGGAGAAAGACAACTATTAAAGTAATTTGCATACATATAAGGCACTGATTAGAAAGAAGAGAAGAAGATGGGAAGTAAAGCAACAACCATTTCAAGTCCAAGAAAAGGCACATACATGTGGAAGATTTTGGAGAAACTTGAGGGGCAAGTGGGTTGAGAATTTTGGTAATTTGAGTCTTGGGGATATGTACACACATTGTAGGAAATTATATGAGCAAGAAAATGCTGAAAAAATGCCATTTTATGGTTCACACTCATGTATGCCCTGTTTTTTTTACTATTGAGGATATATGTGGTGGGCTTGAAAAGTTGGCCACTCACAAAGCGGGAGATCTTCAAGGTATGAAGTCGGAGATTATCAAATGGACACAAGATTTTACCCATGAGTGGATTGTGATATGTTCAACCTTGCATTTCAACATGGTATGCCTTATGATTGGAGTACTAATTGGGTTAAGCCTTTGCATAAAGGAGGGGATGTAAAGAATGTAAACAACTATTTGTTGGGGTATAAAGCCCAATGTGGTCGCCCAGGTAAGTGGGCGGGCCGCCAGGTATGTACACATATTCTTTTGTTAAAACCTAATAAGAACTCACTATGCTCTACACATTACAGTAGAGCGAGTTCACCATATCGTCGTGCATTTCTTCTCGCACTCTCTCTCACGTCGCACTTCCGCTCGTACTCCTTCAACGGGTATCAGAGCTCAGATCGAGGCTCGAGGCAGCATTTGCAGGTAGCCAGAGTCACCTGCTCAGATTGGAGTGAGATTCGACAGGCGAAGATACGGCCCCAAATCTTGTGGGCAAGCCTGAAGGGCTTGGTGTTCTCAGAATTTCATTCTGAGGTCATCTCGACCACCGTTCGGCTTCGACAAAGGTCTGCGCAGACCATTTTTGACTACGTGGTCTCAGCGGGTGCAGATCCGACTCTGAAAATTTGGGGTTTTCGGCCTACGACTGCAGGTGCTAAGGATATTGACACTCCCAGAGTGTTGATTTGTGGCTGTCTACACATCGAAGGACAACTCACAGTTCTTGGAGGCGTGTCACATACGACACGGGCGCATCTACACACCGACTGTAGGCGACATCCACTAGTTCATGAGGTAGCTTGTGTTTGCTGCTTGATATTCCAGATTTCATCCTGACATTGCAGGTACTTCCACATGGGATGTATTGTCAGAGATGATGTATGTCTGTTGAGGGTTTGCTGGCTGTGAGTCACGCAGCAAAAAACCGCCGCAGCGGTTACATCATACAGTGGGAAATTTGTGGATGTATGACTTTGTGGGAAGTCTATGTACTGTCAGATTTATTGCAGCCTTTGTTGAGGGCCGAGTGAGGTTTTATTGAGCTGGGGGATTCTCGAATGTTGAGATCCTTTCGGTGATACAGGTCTTGGAGCGATCCCTCGAGCACCCTTAGATAGGCAGCTAGGATGTATTGACTGTGAGTTAGACAATTGGGATTGCATCTTTGCTTTACTGCCGTTGAGGCATTGTTGCAGTCTATGCTTATAGGACAGTGACAGGACAGTGAGAGACAGTACAGGTGCAGGACAGGTTTACCCGCAGCTTACAGTGTCAGTGAGACAGTGTTTTTTGAGCTGTTTTTTGGTCTGTTTTTTGAGTACACCAGAGCCATTTTACAAAGGAGACTCTGCCAAAATTTATGCAGAATCTGAAGCTTTCTTGGTTCATTTGACAGGTTGATATTGGTTCAGAGGTCAGTTTACAGGGGAAACTCTGCCGAATTTTTCCCAGGAAAGTAAACCACTGTGAAGCGTAGCTATGGCTGGATCACAGGACACTGCTCTTTACAATATCAAGAAGCTGGATGGAACCAATTTCCCATTGTGGAAGAAGCAGATTTGGCACGTGTTGGTACAAAAGAAGCAGATAAAACCTATAAAGCTCAAGGGGATAAAACCAGAAGATATGGACGAAGATGAATGGAGCGAAATGGATGAATTGGCACTTTCTACCATTATGCTGACTTTGGCAGAAAGCGTTTACTTCAATGTAGCAGACGAGATGTCGGCTTATCAAGCAAGGTTAAAGCTGAGTGATCTTTATGAGAAGCAGAGTGCAGCTTCACAGGTATACTGGCTTAAGAAGCTTGTTGACTTGAAGATGAAAGAAGGGACACCTATGTCCAATCATCTGAATGAATTCAACACAATCTAGAGTCAGTTGTCAGCTCAAGGTGTCAAGTTTGATGAACCTGTTAGAGCTATGTTCCTGTTGATCACATTGCCAAAAAGTTCGGACACTTTTCGCACAGCTTTGAGTAATTCTGCACCTCCAGATGGTTTGAACATAGCAGGTGTAGAAGGAAGTCTGCTTACTGAAGAAACCAATAGAAAGACAATGGAAAAAGGCAAAGGAACAGCCTTAGTTGTCAGGGGAAGGACCAAAGAAAAGTACAAAGGTGGAAACAGGAATCAATCTCGTAGCAAGTCCCGCAGTGCTAAAGGCAAGAGTGACATAGAATGCTACCATTGTGGCAAGAAGGGTCACATGAAAAGAGACTGCAGAGAATGGAAAGCAGAAAAAGACAAAGAGAAAGCTGAAGACCATGGTGAGAAGAACAAGTCCTCAGTGAAGATTCAAGAAATAAAAGTGACAAACACTATTGCAGAGGATGACAGTCTAGTGTCAGGAGACATCTACTTCTTGAAGAATACAATTGACTCAGCTCTTCTTACAGCATCTGATGGAAATGCACTGAGTGACTGGATTATAGACTCATGGGCATCACTTCATGTGTCTCCAAACAAGGAGTGGTTTACCTCTTATGTGACCACTAAAGATCATGTTCGGCTAGGCAATGGGCAGACATGTGAGATCTTAGGTGTTGGAGATGTTCAATTGAAGTTTCAGAATGGCTCTTCTTTCACGCTGAAGAATGTGAGACATGTTCCCGCAATTACAAAGAGCTTGATCAGCACAGGTTTACTTGATGATGCTGGCTACGTCACCACTTTTGGACAGAACATGTGGAAGATATCCAAGGGTTCTATGACAGTAGCACATGGAGTAAAGTCTGGAGGACTTTACATGATTTATGTATCAAATGTCTCTAAAAATGTAATCAATGTAACCGAGAAGCCGAACGTTTCTTTGTGGCATAGCCGGTTAGGACATATGTCCAAGAAGGGAATGGAAATCTTGTCTCATTCTGGTTATTTGCCTGGCTTTTCATTTAATGATTTTGAATTCTGTGAACATTGTCTGTATGGTAAGCAAACACAGCAACCACATAAGCATAGAAGCAGTAGAAGAGATACACAGTTGGCACTTGTTCATAGTGATTTGTGTGGACCTATGCCTAACCTATCTCTAGGGGGAGCTTCTTACTTTATGACATTTATAGATGATTACTCGAGGAAAGTATGGGTTTACTTTCTCAAGCACAAGGATGAAGCGTTTAGTGTTTTCAAAATGTTTGTGACACTTGTGGAGAATCAGAGTGGCAAGAAGCTTAAATGCTTACGCACTGACAATGGTGGAGAGTATGTTTCAAAGGCCTTTCAGGACTTTTGTGAGTCAAAAGGTATAAAACGTGAACTTACTGCTCCTTACAATCCTCCTCAAAATGGTGTTGCTGAGAGGATGAATAGGACCATGCAAGAGAAGGTCAGAAGTATGTTGTCTAATGCACAGCTGCCAAATGGGTTTTGGGCTGAAGCTGTATCAACAGCTGTTCATCTTGTAAATAGATCTCCTAGCAAGGTTTTGCAGAAGGATTCAGTGCCAGAGATGGTATGGTCAGGCAAAATGCCCTCATACAAGCATCTCAGAGTCTTTGGCTGTGAGGCATATACTCACGTTCCAAAGGAATTTAGGAACAAACTTCAGCCAAAGAGTAGAAAGTGCATCTTTCTAGGCTATGGTAATTTTGGTGAGATGGGGTACAGACTTTGGGATCCCGAATCCAGAAAGGTTGTCCGCACCAATGATGTTCACTTTAATGAATCCAAATATCATTCTAAACCAGAGAGGGTTGAGGAGATTAGAAGAGTTGTCTTCCAAGAAGATGGACCTGCACGTGCAAGACAAAATGTCAGGGCTCAAGAGGAGCAAGGACAGGATAGAGTGGAACCACAGGTTGTGGCTGAGCCTGAGCCTCCTATTGTGCGTAGATCTGGACGTATCACGCGGCCTCTTGATAGGTTTGTTCCATCTATGAACTATGTCATGTTGACTGATTGCAATGAGCCTTCATGTTACAAGGAAGCAGTGCAAATGAAGGACTCCGGGAATTGGAAATTGGCCATGCAGTCAGAGATGACAGCTCTGCATAAAAACAAGACATGGAAGCTAGTTAAATTACCACAGGGCAAAAAGGCTCTACCTTGTAAATGGGTTTATAGGTATAAGATCACCGCTCATGATAGTCAGCCAAAGTACAAAGCAAGGCTTGTTGCCAAGGGCTTTAAGCAAGAACAAGGCATTGACTTTGATGAAGTCTTCTCTCCGGTGGTCAAGATGACTACATTGAGATGCTTTCTTGCATTCGTTGCCATATTAGATTTGGTGTTGCACCAAATGGATGTCAAGACAGCGTTCTTGCATGGTGATTTAGATGTGGAAATTTACATGCAGCAGCCAGAAGGGTTTGTTGAGAAAGGAAAGGAAGATTGGGTATGCCAGTTGTTAAAGAGTCTTTATGGCTTAAAACAATCACCGAGGGCATGGTACCATAAATTCCACAAGTTTATGCTTTCTCAAGGCTACAAACGTAGTGAGTTCGATCACTGTCTATATACAAAGAAGGCTAAGGATGGTAGTTGGCTGATCCTTATTTTGTATGTGGATGACATGTTGATTGCTGGCAAGCACTTGGAAGAAATTTCAGCTTTGAAGTCAAAGATGGAAAAATCGTTTGACATGAAAGACATGGGTGAGGCAAGTCATATCCTTGGTGTGCGCATTGAGAGAGACAGATCAAAGAAGTTGATTTGGTTATCTCAAACAGAGTATATTGACAAGGTTTTGCAACGTTTCAATATGGAGAAGGGAAAGGCACTGAGTGTTCCATTGCCACCATATGTGAAACTTAGCAAACAAGATTGTCCCGTGTCTGAGAAGAAAAGGCTGAAATGGATAAGATTCCATATGCGTCTGCAGTGGGTAGTTTGATGTATGCAATGATTGCTACTCGCCCAGACATTGCATTTGCAGTGGGAGTAGTAAGTCGATACATGTCAAACCCAGGCAAAAAACATTGGGAGGCAGTGAAAGGAATATTGAGATACCTGAAAGCTACAAAGAGTATGCGTATATGCTATGGGAGTCAGGAGCTAAGTGTAAAGGGTTTTACAGACTCAGATTATGCAGGTGACTTAGACAACAGAAGGTCTACGTCAGGGTATGTTTTTACATTGGCTGGTGGACCAGTATCATGGCGTTCTAGATTACAAGATTGTGTTACTCAGTCTACTACAGAGGCTGAATATGTTGCAGCATCAGAGGCATGCAAAGAATCAATTTGGCTTAATCGACTAGTAACAGATTTGGGAATCAAAGAAGAGATGCCTGTGTTATATTGTGATAGTCAAAGTGCTATACAATTGGCTCGCAATCCAGTTTATCACTCAAAGACAAAGCATGTGGATGTGAAGTATCATTTCATCAGGGAAATGCTCGAGGATAAGCAACTTCAGCTTGTCAAAGTTCACACCACAGAAAATCCTGCTGATCTACTTACAAAAGGACTTCCCTCAGAGAGCTTTGCGCATTTTCGCAAGCAGTTAGGTGTAGGGTAGTACATCACTTCTCTACATCTCTTGTATATTAGCTTGTATAGTAGCTTCTCTCACACTTAAAGTACCACATTGGACTTTAAGTGGGAGGTTGTTGGGGTATAAAGCCCAATGTGGTCGCCCAGGTAAGTGGATGGGCCGCCAGGTATGTACACATATTCTTTTGTTAAAACCTAATAAGAACTCACTATGCTCTACACATTACAGTAGAGCGAGTTCACCATATCGTCGTGCTCTTCTTCTCGCACTCTCTCGCGCGTCGCTCTTCCGCTCGTACGCCTTCACTATTGGACTATAATGATTGGGTCTTTTATGGAAAAGTTGTCTAGGTGCATAATGGAGATGAAATTGAGTGATTGGGATGAAGAGAATGTCAAGCGTGCAAAAGGACAAGCGGGTTTTTGTCGATGCCATTGTACCATTGTTCATTTTGTCACTCTTCGTGTTCTCATGGAGGAAAGTTGGTTGAAAGGAAAGTGATTGTATTGTTGTTTTGTGGACTTTAAGAAAGCCTTTGATATGATTCCACGTAAAAATTTGTGGAGAAGGATGGAAGAACTCAAGTGCCAAGTGAGTTTATGCTTGCGATTTCTCGAATCTATGAGGGTGATTTTTCAATTGCGCATGGGAAGAGAAATTTCAGAAAATTTTGTAAGCACTATTGGGGTTAAACAAGGATGTTTGTTGTCACCAACTCTCGTTGGTCTATGCATTGATCAATTGGAACAAATGGTACTTGACTTTATGCAAGAAGAAGGCATTGAATTGTTCACTATTGGCAATGCGGTAATCATGTTTTTGTTGTATGCGGATGGTGTAGTGCTTCTAGCACACACTTTAGAAGATGCAAAAAAGCTTATGGTTGTCCTTGAGAACTTTTGCTTGCATAGTGAGATGATTGTGAATGAATCCAAAACAAAGGTTATGCTTATGAAAACAAACCATAAGGAGAAGCCATGCATTGTGTAAAACAAGGAGACACTTGAAGTTGTTGAGAGCTTTAAGTACCTTGGCCTTGAGGTTCCGTCCAATAACAAGTGGCATGAATGTGCTATGCGTCATTTGGAAGCAAAAAAGATAGCATATTATGCATTTGAGAACATGTGTAATGCGGGAAACATCAAGTGTTGGGTTCTCAAGAAGTATTCTTTTGATTCATTGGTGACACCGGTTCTTCTTTATGGAGTTGAAGTGTGGGGTGAGAGCATCTCAAAGTATACTTGGAAAGTGTTTGAGAACGTCCAAAAGCATTTGCTTACAAACTTTCTCCAAGTTAAGACACAAACACCATATACGCTCCTACTTCTTGAGTTGGGATCTCTTCCAATTAAGGTTATGGGCATGGAAAGGGTTGTGGAGTACAAGATGTGTCAAAACCCCTAAAATTGCATGGGAAGCAAGCAAAAAAGTTCAAAAGATGCATAAAAGCAAGATCTTGAGCACAAGATGTCAGCCATACGCACTATCGCAGCCTATCGGCTTAGCTCCCATTTCCTTCGATGCGAGACATGGCATTGGGGCAATAGAGAAGAGTCAAATCAACTGTGCACAATATGCTCACTGCAAGTTCAAGAGCCTGAGTACCACTACCAGAGTGCTCAACTTTTGGTCACATCCGAACTTGCTTCTCTCACATTTTCAGCCATGACTTAGACCTACACACGTTCCTTTCCCAGCCATAGTGCGGTCTCTCCATTGCAACTCTCATCACCACAATTTTGGAGCATCAAGAGTCACTCATCAACCATACACATACTACATCACATGTAACCATAGGTCCTATTTGACCTTCAAGGACGATAATAAAATCTATCTATCTATCTCTCTCTATTTCCCTACCTCACCATATCTATCCCTTTATCTCTCCAATTCTGTCTCTTGTCTCTCCACTTCTCATTGTATCCCTGCTTCTCTTAATTTCTCTCTCTCTCTCTCTCTCTCTCTCTCTCTCTATCTATCTATCTCCATCCCTCTTTTTCTCTCTACCTATCTCTTGATTTCTTTTTCTCGTCCTCCTCCTTCTCCTTCTCTCTCTCTCTCTCTCTCTCTACTTTTATATATACCCCCCCTCTTCTTTGTATTTCCGTCTCATTACCTTTTTGCTCTCATTTGTCAATTTCTCCCCCCCTCTCTCTATTTATATCACCATTTCACCAGTTTGTAATGGTTTGGTCCCATAGGTCATTTTTCCAGCTACCCCACACAGTTCCAGCTACCCTAGTAGTTCTTCTACTTTCATTTTATTTTTCTTCCAACACAAAATTTTTAGAGAATATATTAATTTAGGATTGTGCCCCTAGTATGACCCATGTGTTAGAACTTTCATGTAATTTGGAAATGAACATTTGAAAAGACAACGTTCAACCCTTTATGCAATGACTTAGGAAAAAAACTTTCACAATATACACTGATGTCCAAAAATATAGCATTACAAAGACCACTTCTTGGATTTAAATTGCAGAACTATATAACTGCAGCATTATGTTTCAAGTGCAAAACATACAATGGAAAACCTCCCCAAGATCTAAAATGCTATCACAATGTGATTTACATACTAAGTATGCACTGACATATTCCAAATTGTTGCAATACCAAATTATTTATAGCATCCTTGAAAAGTTTTCATGGCAAGATATTGTTGAAGGTCTCCATATACGCAATCAAGAATACACAATGTCCAAAATAATATTTATGTGTAGTACATAAAGATGCAAGCTTTCTACATCCTAAAGCGGAGCCTACTGAAGGGGATCGGGGAGCACCACAGACGAAGAGTGAGAGAGAGAAGGAGACACACGACACAATGTGGGTGGGGAGACTCAATGAGTGAGCAGCCCCCCATACACTTATGCTATGTATAAGGTATACAAGTCAGTGGGCGCCCAGACTCTGGGCGGCCGGGCAAGGCACATGCGCCTATACCCCAACAACCTCCCACTTAAAGGCGACTGTGCCTTTAAGCAAGGAAACCTAGTCTAAAGACTACAAAAGGTGAGAGAAAACCGCTCTCAACCGATGCCCACTGGCTGGCTGTGCATCCGGCTGTCCTGCTCCCGTGTAAGTCCATACACCACCAGACGTACCGTACACGTACTGCAAGTATGTACGCAATACCTGCATATCTCCCTCGTGCACTATGCCATCATCAGTCAACAAACGACTGACAACCCCAACTGCAAATGCTCCCACTGCAGCTGCGATATCCGGTCTCAATATCAAAATCTCATACGTGAGACCACCGAATGCCGATGCAATGCTAGCGGGCCCTGCTAGCTCTACAGAGCATGCATCAACATATATATCCCTGACAATAGGCATCTCTGATTGACAAGGCGTGTCAGCCACATGCATCTCCTGACTGTCCGCAAAAGACGCATCAACCTGTCGTGCAACCTCAGAGCAAACCAGCTGCTCTAGATGTCTGCTGGAAGACATATCCTGCACAACTATATCCCCATGCTCATTGTCGAGCATAGAAAGGAATGACTGCATAATCGCTGACATCTCAGTCTCCTCTGCAATCATCCACTGCAAACATGACCACTCAATCTGCTGTGACTCACTAGAGCTCTCATGCTCTAACTCCGTATGCATAGACTCTTGCACAACGTCCTCCTGTCGTGACTCACTAGAGCAAGACCGCTCTACTTGTCTATCCTGCATAGAAGTATCTCGCACAACTGACTCTCTGCTTTGCTCAGTCACTAGCAAAGCATGCATGTCTGACTCTGTCACCTCTCTGTGTGACTGCTCAAGTCGTGCCCCAACTGTGTGCACAACGAGCTCACTACTCTGCACTCCATGCAAAGCACCTTGCAACCCATGAGCAAAAGAGACTCGCCTGCTCTCTCGCTCTCTACCTGGCTGCACGATCACAGAAACAACACCGTCTCTCTCGTGATCCACATGCAATGGGTAACCTGTACCACTCCTGGCACCTCTCGCAATCACTAGCGAACCCAAATGCAACGCAAAAGATCGCTCAAGCAGAGATACCCGACATCCACTATACCGTAACTGTCTGACTGAGATCAAATCCCGTCTCAGATCTGGCACATAACGCACATGACGCAGGGCAAATCTCATACCAATGGGCAAGGACAAACATACGTCTCCTGCACCCTCAATGTCATACACAACACCATCAGCCATGTGCACACAACCAAGTCTCCCACTAGAAAACGTGCTAAACCACTCACGATGCGACGTGACATGGAAAGTAGCATTTGAATCTAGTAACCAATGTGAAGGGAGTGCACTATCCACATGTATAGCATCTCGTGCATAGCTCAAGGTAAAAGTGAAATCCCCGTCACTAGTATACTCTGACACTACATCTGCCTCAACTGTCAAAGCAACTGAGTCCATGGCATCACTACATACATCTCTGAGACTGCCATGTCTCCTACGATGTCGCATACGACAAAAACAACGCCGTCTAACGTGTCCAGAATGACCACAATACCAACATATCACCTGTCGGCATACTCGTGAATGTACATGTCTCACACGAGTCCTTGATGACTCAGATCTATCATACATATCATGTAATCTGCGCCAAAGTGCTCTCGAAGTAGCCTCATACATAACAAGAGCATATACAGATTCCACAAGGTGCAAAGAGAGCGTAGATAGTGCCATCTCCTCTAGCTCCTGCCACTGATCGTCAGACATGTTTGAAGGTCTACCTGCATCACCACTCAATGGTCGATGCAGCCCTCGCTGTGTCAATGCATCAAGCATACACTCTCTCCATGCCGCAAAGTCTGACCCATCAAACACGCGCATCTGTGAGAGGCCACAATCTGATCGATCACCTATCTCTGCCATGAGCACAATGTAGCAAACTAGAAAGCAAAACCACCTCACCAACAACACCTGGAAATTGTCTACAAATATGGCCAGAAACACAATGTAAAACCTGTGAGACACACTCCAAAATAGAGCTCCCGCAATGTCAATACAAGCCTCACATGCTCTAGTATCACACTGCAATCTGTGAGCTAATCACCAAGCCCACACTGTGCGGTATCGATGCATACACACGCACAAGAACTCCCACCTGTAGAGAAAACCGCACGCAAATGCTGAGTGCAACCAGCAATCTCTACCTAGATCGCATAAATGATACTCATAAAATTCCTGGGAAAATTTCGCCAGAGTTTCGACGCACAATGGCTATCAACACAAAATAACCATTGTCATGCAAGCTCAATACAATGAGCAATCAATGCGCATCAAACTAGACTCAACATACATGTATAAGCTCTGCGAAACTATGGCAAACAATGCTCGAGATCACAAGACTCTCCCACCTGAGAGCAAACCACTGTCTCAAGCAAAGAAAGATACACAACTCCTCACTCTTGCGAGAGTGGATACAAAAAACACAAAACTGTGTCCAAACTGACAAAACCTCTCAAAGTGAGAGTAAACACTCGATCACAAACTATGGCGAGAATCTGGGAAAAATCCAACAGAATTTCCCCTGAAAACTGAGCAAAAAACTCAAGTACAATCTCTACCATAAACCATAACACTACTCAATGCCAATGAGTAGAAATGCCAAAATGGCTCCACATTTTCACATACAATGGCAATCCGCACTCAACGTACATCAACGGAGTGACCGCACAAAAGCAAGCGCCAAAAGATTTGCAATCCGGAAACTTATTCAATGCGAAAACAATGCTCTCAAGAGAGCTCACCGACACTTGAAAGTGCTCGTCAAAATGCATGTATAATGGGCATCAACCATGCGCCATAACCATATGCAAACCATCCGCAAAGACCATGAATCCAAGCACAAAATCACTGCCAAAGTATCCTGTGAAAACCAATGAAAGAAGCTCCACCTGTGTGCTCCAAAAACCTGCGTCTCTCAAGAGACCGCTTCGGTGGTGTGTAAACGCCTCCGTACTTCGTTGCCCAAGTCTACCAAAAAACCCTCAAACCACAAGCTTAACACAAGCTGCAATTGCATCTTCAGCTCAGAATTTATGCACTCAACTTCAAGCATCTCCCGTGCTTCCAAAAGTGCATCAAACTCGCACACAATGCGACAACAGAAAATATGGAATTTCTGTATACAGTCAGTCTGAGCTGAATATCAACAAAACAGTGAGGCATTTGCAAAAAGTTTCTTCTGCAAAGTTGTAGACCAGGTCGAAACAGATGGGCATGGCGGACAGAATTCTCAGATCTGCATTCTACAAGGAGGAAAACGAATCTGAAAACAGTGCTGCTGCGCACATAGTTTTAGGGCAGCACCTTCACTTACACACAATCTTCCACACTCCTTTCTGAGCTTCCACAAGAGCATACATCACTCTCAACTGAGCTCACAAGCTCCCATTGCATTCTCACAAAGTCTTCTGATTTCTTAATCTCTGTACCGTCGAGAGCGAGTGAGCTATCGCCTCGAAGCTCTCAAAGCCGTCGTGCTCTCCGCGGTCGTCGTGACTGTGCACACATGCGCTCCCTCCGCACCTACGCTCTGATACCAATTGAAGGGGATCGGGGAGCACCACAGACGAAGAGTGAGAGAGAGAAGGAGACACACGACACAATGTGGGTGGGGAGACTCAATGAGTGAGTAGCCCCCTATACACTTATGCTATGTATAAGGTATACAAGTCAGTGGGCGCCCAGACTCTGGGCGGCCGGGCAAGGCACATGCGCCTATACCCCAACACCTACGGCATGCTCTACCACGGTATCGAACCACCCATGGTCCGCGATGTAAGACACATCAACCAATCACTGGGGGGATAGACCCTAGAACAGAAATACGTAGGGACCAACTACCATGGGTTAGACTTTGAGAAAACACAACATTCATTGGGAAGGTTCTTCCTAGCTCTGCAATGGTGATACGTGCTCTGCATCCCCATGGATAGAAACTTGGACGTAGTGTAGCAAGCTTGGATCATATGAGGCCTCAAAAAATCCCACCAATAAGAACTGTGAATAATTTTGTAATCTATATCCAATCAAAAATTTATTAGTATAAACAAAATAAAACTTGATTACTTTACTACATCAAGATTGTTACCTTACTACATCCAAAACCTGGAGAAGATGAATAACCTCCATGGATGTGATATGACCCCTCCATAGTAGTGGATCTAAAACATAGTTGGTGATTGTGAGTTTTAAATTCTTTAGAGAGAGAGAGAGAGAGAGAGAGAGAGAGAGAGAGAGAGAGAGAGAGAGAGAGAGAATCTTTTACCTTGGATGTGTCGAGGTCGCCTTCCTAGCATGTAGGTCAAGGAGATGTTAGGATCCATCTTCACTCATACAAAAAAGTAAATGAAGGTCAAAGATTGGTGAAATTTTTTTTGGGGGGGGGGGGGGGAGAGAGAGAGAGAGAGAGAGAGAGAGAGAGAGAGAGAGAGGGAGGGAGAGGGAGGGAGAGGGAGAGGGAGAGAGAGAGAGAGAGAGAGAGAGAGAGAGAGAGAGAGAGAGAGAGAGAGAGGGAGAGGGAGAGAGAGAGAGAGATCAAAAGACATATAAACGTAAAACACATAACACAATTATGGAGATCCCCTATCATATCACTATATAAGGCCTCAAAATATAATATCCAAAGAAGACACCATTGAAATTCATGAGCAAATAAAATGTAGGTTTACAAAGCTTATAAATGAGATGGGTGAAGTTATATATATCTATAAAGCTACTGCATAATTCAAATCTTGCAAGGGTGAATGGGTCGTTAGACACTGCATTTAATTTCATAATGAGGTCAATTCTTGCAACACTTCCTTGTAGACAATGTAAGAAGTGTATGTCCCTTGGTCTCCCCGTTTCGTAACACTTTTGGGGTGACCATCACCAACCACAACCTTGATGGCAGAAGAAGATCTCACGCAAGACATTGCCACATACAATTGACCATGGGTGAAAACAGGTGTTGTTGGGAGATACAATCCAAGCACTCCCAATGTTTGGCCTTGCACCTTGTTGATCGTCATCCCAAAAGCACATCTTAGGGGAAATTGTCCGACATTTCAACTCAAAAGGGAGGCCTTCTCTAGCTCCCATGAGAAAATCAATCCTTGGGATGAACACTGCATCTCCTACTTTGACCCTGTAATGATTTTTGCTTCAATCACTTTGCTATGGAATTGCTTACAAATCAAAGGGAGTGTTTCAAGGTCTCGATATATGCAATCAATAAGTGCTTGCAAACTATTTTGTGGTAGCATCATGCAGGCTGGCAAAGCTACATTATCATGTAGCTCCCCATCATAAACATTTCCATTGCCAATATCAAGTGTCCACTACACAAATTCTCTTTCTCTCACATTACGCACTGCTCTATTAGACGCAGAATTTTTGTACAACACCAAATGTATGAGTGGCACAAAGATGCATCAACAATGTCTGTCCTTCCTCCTCTACATACAACATGCAAGATCTATCTAAAATCACCACCAAGGAGGAAAACCTTTCCACCAAACAATATGTTATTATGCATGACATCTCTTAGTGTCTTACTAAGAGCCTCAAAAGCATGTCTACGAGTCATGGGAGCTTCATCCCATATGATCAATAAGCCATTCGCAATAGCTCAACAAGCTGGCTATTTACTTTAATATTGCATGTCGAGTCAGAAGTTATATCAATAGGGATCTTGAATCTAGAGTGTGCGGTCCTTGCATTGTCGAGAAGTTGTGTTGCAATACCAGATGATGCACATGCCAAAGCAATTTTTCTCTCTCCACGTATGTGAGAGAGCAAGGCATTATAAAGATAGGTCTTTCCTATTCCACCTGGCCCATCCAAGAAGATGGCACAGTCCCACTATTCATGCCAATGGCTTGTAAAACCTGATTGTAAGCTTCCCTTTGTCCAATAGTCAAAGATGATTCCATTCAAGCAGACAGGCCTTTTTGTTCCTCTACATTATACATTAACTCTTTAGCAAGCGCTCCATGATCACTCATTATTTGCAATGTGAGATCCACTTGGGCCATTCCAGAGTAATCTAAGAGCCTCTTTCCATATTGTTGAAGCATTGTCTCTAAGTTCAACAATGCTTGGTTTTGTTCCATGCTCGCACATTGGTTGTGCAAGTCCTCATATGATATACATGGTCCTTAGAAAGCTCCTTACAGAAGTGTTTCCATAATGCACCAGGACATATCAGCTCACAAAAAACCGAAATGACTACAAATAGTAGCCGTAATTGTTTTCCTGTTTGTTGAAATGAAGCTTCTTCTAAACAAAGAAATTATTCATCATCAACTTGCAATAATCCCCATGCATTGCATGCTTCTTTAAACGTAATATATACTTGTCCATTGAAGGTCCAAATATCCTCAAAAGACCTACATCCTTTGCGCACTTGTTGATTAACATGCGCAAATAATATAACTCTCCGGCAGTGGGAACTATATTGTACATTCTGCCAATCACGCCTCCTTTCTGTCTTGGAGTCCATGTTCTACTTGCTGACTTCCAAACCCACTTTGTTGGGAAGTCTATGTACAACAAATCATTAGCCTCTAGATATCTTTGATTTGCAACAAACCACTCAGTGAACATAATCTTTTTGTTGGCCTCTGTCTCCATCACACTCTATATAGTCGAATTTTGATGAGGTAAATGAACATGGAGGCACTGTCTCTCTTTCTCTCTCTCTCTCTCTCTCTCACACACACACACACACACACACACACACACACACACACACACACACACACACACACACACACACACACACACACACACACACACACACACACACACACACACACACACACACACACACACACACACACAAACCTAGTCACAGGTCATTTTGACCTTTTGAAGATGTTAATATATCATTTCATTTCATTTGATCTCTTTCTCTCTCTATCTCTCTCTCTCTCTCTCACACACACACACACACACACACACACACACACACACACACACACACACACACACACACACACACACACACACACACACACACACACACACACACACATACCCCAAACAGTTCACACACACATATAATCCCTCTCTCTCTCTCTCTCTCTCTCTCTCTCTCTCACACACACACACACACACACACACACACACACACACACACACACACACACACACACACACACACACACACACACACACACACACACACCCCAAACAGTTCCATCAGTTTGTAACGGTTTGGTTCCACAGGTCATTTTGACATTTTGAAGACCTTAATATATCATTTCATTTCATTACATATTTCTCTCTCTCTCTCTCTCTCTCTCACACACACACACACACACACACACACACACACACACACACACACACACACACACACACACACACACACACACACACACACACACACACACACACACACACACACACACACGTGACGGTCTGTTTATTATCTCACTCTATCAAAATTGTTATATAACCTTGGCTAGGCTTGCAACCATCTTTGCTATTTACAATTATGTTCGGACATCATACGTGACATCGGCCACTCTTAATAACTGACCACTTAAAAATTGTGGCTTGGTAGGCTGCTAGCCCACATGCTCTCTGTTAATGTTGACCACTTGTAATTGCTGGCAGTGCCTAATCTATACCACATTTATACCACACTCACACTCACACTCACACTCACACCCACACCCACACCCACACCCACACCCACACCCACACTTGCTTACTTAATATAGATACTATTATCCCTATTTGGCCCTTCTCCACTCATGAACAGTGTCTCACTCTACGAGCTGACAACGTGATCGATTTATATATCTACGCTATGCTTGTATATTGGACGTCCTTCGAGAATCCTTTGCTTGCGTATACATCCTGATGTTCCTCACCCTTCATACTTGCAATACACTTGCAAAGGTTATACGAGGTATGTAGATCAGAATACCGTCTCCTTCTGTCACAAACACCTACATACACACACTACATAATGGTTTCCTTTTTTGTATTGCCATTTTCTTTGCCATGCAGTGGCACATGATTCACCCTAATTGAGTATCCACATCCTCTCACAGACACATACGATACAATTTGACACATACGATACAATTTGTGTATCTCTCTCTCTCTCTCTCTCTCTCTCTCTCTCTCTCTCTCTCTCTCTCTATCGCAAGCGCACGCGCACACACATACACGCACTTAGTCACTTCATCTATCAATAACTCTCGGGGGATTCACTCTATATACGAAACGGGACGTCACCTTGGAGCGGACAACTTTGATAAAAACCCCTATATATACAACTCATATTAGGGAATATGACCCCCCTTTCTACGCTTATACAAAAATTCATGCAAAAAACTATTATACCCCTATCTTACATATAAAATTTAGGTCTTACATGATCTAAATGAGTAAAACTAGTCAAAGAGCGTGTAGCATAGTGACTGGCAACGTACTAAAGAACCACTTCTATTGATAGCTAGATGTACCCTCAATGTGTCTTAGTGTGACTTTGAAACTATGTGCCCGTTCAGCCTGCACTCTACCTGCTCGTCGAATTCCCCTCCAATTTTGACCCATCTAAATTACTCAAAAACCATGGTTGTAAAGTTTTGTTAGGTTCTCCGTGTAAATTTGCATCTATACAAACTCTTTATAGCTTTCATTCCTCAACAAATGAACTATATACAAAGCAGTGTTAGTTCTTGCATGTATCTTTGTAGCTATTGACTCACAAGTTCGAGGAAAGAATCTTTTGGGAAGACATTATTTAAAAACACAAAAACTTCCTCTCATGTTTTCCTTTTCTCACTTCTCCCCCCCCCCCAAATATGATACCCCCTTCCTTATTTTTAAGTTGGGGAGATAAATTACTGGGGGCCTATCTATCCCTAGCTTATACGCTTATGTAACTTGTAAAAAAAAACCCCCTCCCTTGCACTTACATGGTGCGGTAAGTTTTCCATGGTGAATCCCCCAGGATCCAACTACACTCACACATACCTTTTGGCAATGCATTTTACTATGGCTCCTTTAATAACTCTTGGTTTGGCACTGCATTGGGCTGTTGTTGCTCTAGCACCTCATCTGGAGGGTGTCTTTGACTATGCTTTGAATCACTATATCTGGCTAGTAAGAATGTCATCCAACTATATGCACTCGAGTTAAAACTTGAGTTGTTACATTTTGGGAGATTACCTGTTGCTTTACTATACAGTTAAATGGATCTATCCACCATAAATAATTTTTTAATTAAAAAAACCCCCGCACCCATTTTTGGGTACCTTATGGGAAAAACCCTAACATAACTCTTACCAAGGTTGCTTAAAACCTATTTTTTGGCCCCATACCTGGGCGAGTGTGGAGGATTCTGGTCTGATCCGATTACCTAAGAATTATCTCTCTATCACGGCGGGTCTCTTCCACTCATGGAGCATCACGATCTCGCTCTGATGACCTTGCTTGTTGGTGGGGACTTGGCAAGGTTTTTTTGCCTTCCTCTCTTGGAATGATTCCTAACAGTAAAACCTCCTACACTCATATAGAGAATAATCGGTGCTAGGCTGCTGTGGCACCTCCACAACTGAGTACTTTTGGTGATTTCCCCTACCTCTTCCACTATATAAGGTGAGGGATATTTTTTATCCTCCCTCACTTAGACTTGGTGTAGAATGTACGGGTAAGGTCAGTTTGATGCTTGGCTTCACAATAATATGTATCCACTGCTACTGTGATGATGGCTTCACTTCAAAGGTTTTATTCACCGCCATTAGTGTACACTGTACATTCTACCACACTGGCTTTTTACCTAAATTAGCTTTTGTTCTAAATTATCATCATGCTCACTGTGATTTGATCTATATATGTGCTTCAATAGCAGGTTTTCTTGGTTGGCTATGTATTGATAAGAGATCTGGTCTACAACTCATTTTTCTGGTCTTTTAATCCTGGTCTCTACATATGAACTTATTTACTGGACTCCTAATCCTGGTCTTTGGCTGTTTGCTGGTCTGGTCTTTTTGTTGGGACTTGATTCTTTCCTTATGACCTGGTTCTATCTGGTTTGGATCGCTGGTTAGGAAGATTACTTTTAGTTTGCTCAAACACCACCTTATTATGTATCCACTAGGTTTTGGACTTGTAAGACTGGGTATTTTTTAGTTTGGAGTTGAATTTAGCTAATCCTAGGTGATTTTGGCTTTATTCATTGTCATGCTAGCTTAACAAAACTTTCACTTCTAGTGTGCTGATTTTGTGATAATTTGTTGGCTCATATCACTTTTTAACTGGCTTCTTTGACCACTATATTCTTTTTTGACTTGGTATTTGGAATTGTTACCCTTCTAAATTTTGATCTAGCAATGATCTTTTGCTTTACCAAAAAAAATCTCTTTATGGTACTTAAATGGGTGCTGATATGTGAGAAGGCCTGTTGCACGATTAAAAAATTACTCATCTAACTCAAGTTCTTGCTGGCTGACCTAAACTTGGGTTTTTTCATACAATGTTTAAACTAAATAGATCCATAGGATGATATGGAGAAGTCGACTTCCTCTCACAGTAAATGGTTATTATAAAGAAGAGCTTTTATAACATATGAAGAAATTCTGGTAGGATTACTTTGTATAGGATAGTAGCTAGTCTAATAATTTTTAAGTTTGACATGGATAACAACTGATAGGTTCTTTGAAGCCTGCCATACGTAGGCAAGTCTAACATATCTGTTGTCTTGACTATATGGATGCAAGTGAGAATTCTATCTTGGCTTAGAAAGGTTTAGCATGCTGCAATCCGAATTTGATAACACTGGATGATTCAATTGGGATAGTTCTGACACCTCTGTATAAACTCATTTGGAATGATATCTCATTCTTATTATGCTGTACATTTATGAATCTAAGACTGAGTTGTTTCTGTACTAATCTTTGCCTGGACATCTTTAGCCAGTCGTGTTTTGAACGTCTTGTTCCTTGGTGTGTATTTATTAAATTTATAACAACAACAACAACAACAACAACAAAAACAACAACAACAACAACAACAACAACAACAACACACACACACACACACACACACACACACACACACACACACACACACACACACACACACACACACACACACACACACACACACACACACACAGACTGAGCAGATTTCTTGCATGAAGGGATTCTGGACAGATATGATCCGAAAGCCCATATGAGAATAGTTATACAACCATGATGGAATTTGGTGGGTCACCTTTCGAACATATTACAGGCATTGGTGGTTATTGAGATACCCACAACGCTACACAAGGAGAATGCAACCTTTGGATATACTTCAAAACTAGAGAATACCACACACAAGTAGGTGCATTGGAACCTACTCAATAAATTCTTGCTTTTTAATAATTTTTTATTAATGATGTGTTATTTCCTCGAGTTGATCAGGCTCCTTACAAATTGTATGCTGTAAACCTTTAAGCACGATTTATTAATAACTGAATCTTATGAAAACATGGTATGCATATAAACATCATGCCTCGAAACCTTGGAGGAGGGTTTGTATAACAGTAAATAGATGTTTAGACTTTTTTACTGGCACATATATGGGAATTTTTTGGGGCCTCGGCTCCTAATATGTGTAGATTCAATTGATTATTTTAAACTACTGGAATTGTAGTTATACACATGAAACAAGTTTTGGTGGTGTTTACATTTACTGGCAAATTTTTTGAAAATTGGCCTTGTGCACACTTACAAAAAACCGAGTTTGAGCATAATGGTTTCTTGAATCTTGTATACACTACATGAACATTGATCCTTAGTGAAAATTTGAAAAACTTGTTGATAGATTGGAATTACTATGCATAAGTGTTAGATCGAGCATTTTGACTTAAGGTTTAGCTTGATGATTTTTGACTAGAAAGTAGCACATTTACATGGTTTTACTTTAGAATCATGTAGCTTTGGATTGGGTACTTGAAGCCTTAAACCTCTTGTGAGGGTCTCAGCAGAGATAGCATAGATTGATATTTGAGAATTTGTCCATTTTACAAAGGAAATGCTGCCCAAATTTGTACTTTTTAGAGATTGGTGAAGTAGAAGATGGAATAATACATAACATAATTTTTGAACTTGTTTTCCTTTTTTGGCGCCGTTAACCTCCTGTGAGGATCTCAACAGAGATGGATTTTGATTGGAAATTTGAAATTCTATCCGCTACGAGGTTCGGCCTGATGACTTCAAGCTGACTAAGAAACTAACCAATATCATAAAGTTACGTTTGTATACATGGATCGAGACCCTGAACCTTAAAGAAAACTTTGAAATTTATTTTATTTAATGAGGTTTAAAAGCATTGCGTGAACCATACTTTTTGTGGTTGGCAGCACTTAGTTAATGGAATGCTGGTTTTTTTCTAACTCTTAATTGAATGACACCATTGTTGATGGGGCAAAGAAACATAAAATACTTTTTGGTGAATAAAAGCATAACTTTTCAAATCAGTGTTAGTGTTGTACTTTGAAAACACCCCAATGCGTTTAAAAAAAGGACCTTAATCCTCACGTGAGGGTCTTGGATGAGACAGTATTTGACTGGAATTTTGAAAACTGATTCTAATTACAAAGGAGATGCATTGTCGCAAATAAATGACTCATTTTTTAAACTTCATAATTGATTTAGGTTATGTTGTTAGTTTTTGTTGTAATTTTTTACACCAATGACAATGGGAGGGAGTCGTTGATACCTGTCTTCCCAAGTAATGCCAGTTTTGACAAGCCTGTGTTTCTTGGATGGTGACAGGTAAGAGATTCTTTCCTTGGGATTACAATGACAACTACAGCAATAACAAAAGATCATCCAGTATTCGACTATAGATAACCCTTGTATAGTATTCTTTGATAAAGACATGTAATACACTATATGTCAATATCAATGTCAATTGTAGTCTTAACTCTATCTACCTGTTATCTAATTAATGTATACATAATATTTGGTTTTTTACACCTTGACTGGTCTCTAGTCCCATTGTCTGGTTCAATAGTTTGTGAAATCAAACTATTGTTAGATTAATCATTCTTAAATACGCACCCTTGTTTCTAGCTAGCCTTTGGTTGTGTTAGAACTATACTAGGGGCCTATACCTGCTATAATTTTTTTTAATTGGCCCACCTAATCCAAAGGGATGGGTTGGAGCCATGGCTCCTAATCTGGTCAAGCACATAAAGTTCTATTACCTTAAACTGACAGATTCTCTTCGACTCTGACAAAGTATACGTAATCATAGGGCCATTTTAGGAATGTGAAATGTATATAATTTAGCCCTATTGGCACCACTTTTACCATATAATTTAGCCCTATTGACACTACTTTTACCAAAATGGTAACCTCTTTCCATATGATAAATACCTCTTTGGACACTTTATACTGATTGTTTCATTATGTTTGTCGCTAAACTGTTCATATTTGGTTGGGGGGTAGGGTTCCACATGGTGGGCCCTACCTCCCACCATGTCAAAATGTCAAAATGACCTGCAAAACCAAACCATTACAAACTGATGGAACTGTTTGGGGTATGAGAGAGAGAGAGAGAGAGAGAGAGAGAGAGAGAGAGAGAGAGAGAGAGTGCTGCAGGGTACTGGGGTCAGAGCCGCGCATGCAGGAGCTGGCACCTAACACAACAACAACAGAATACGTGTACATGTGTGGTAGACGAAGCCTGGAGTCGGAGCAACAACAGCTATCGAAGCAGCAGTGGTCGAAGCGTCGCAAGAGGCGGAGCTATGGCTGAGGAGGCTGGGTCCACTAAGAAGAGGAGGATGCGGCTGGTGCAGACTCTCTCTCTCTCTCTCTCTCACTCACTCACTCTCTCTCGCGCGTGCGTGTCAAACAGTAGGAGACTGTGGGTGGTGGAGAAACTCTCTCTCTCTCTCTCTCTCTCTCTCTCTCTCTCTCTTTACAGAAATGTTGATGTTGAAGCCCTTTCTCTAGCAAGCGACTGAGCCTACAAATAGCTCGCGCGAAATGAATGCCGGGTGGCTTTCTATTTTGAAGGCTAACCGTCACTTCAACCTCTCTCTTTTTGAAATGCGCTCAGCCGAAAGTAGTTGGATACAAGAGATAATGCCATGTGGGAAGGGGAGGGCCCAGAATCCCTCCCCCTTTTATTATAGTATAGATATAGACAATGGGGCTAGGGACCTCTAAGTCACAAGACGTCAAACTCTTAGAGTTTTGTTCATTGTATGGTAAGCCCCCCCCCCCCCCCAAAAAAAAAACTACCATTCAAATAAATTTATAAAAGATGGGTAATACATACCAGGCTAGAAACAAAGAAGCAAAGGACGCCTATAAAAGAGAGCTAAATAAAAAATTTTCCAGTCAGACTTGGGACGAAGAGAGAGAGAGAGAGAGAGAGAGAGAGAGAGTCTTTGATGGCCTCTACTTGCACACACGCACCCCCTCCCCCCCCCCCCCCCCCCCAAAAAAAAAATAAATAAATTTAAATGCCCATCTTGTGCATAATCAACCCTAAGGGATGAATAATCTTCCCATACTGCATGTAATACTCATTCATTGTTGCAATCCCATACAACTATGATAGACTCCTCCACACAAGGAGCAACCAATGGGCTATTGTGTACTCCTCACACAACAAGCAAGAAACCCCAAGGGGTGCACCTTGTAAGTATGTAGGTGTATCATGTATGCTTATCGCGACAAGAGGGCAAGTTATAACTCACATTTATGAGTTTTATACACTTACAAGAGAGGCATTTTTATTCAGTTTTCAAGAAAAGCTACGGGTTTTTGATGCACAAAATTTGTAGAGGGGTTATGATTGCATGTGAATTAAAGAATTTTTGTAAGCTGCACTCCACGAAAAAAAAAAAACTCATGAAATCGGACTCACATGCGATCAAACAGTTGCAGTTCAGTTGCTTCATTTCCATTAATGGATTATCACCTTGGTTCTAATTTCTCCCCTGCACAATACACTACTTGGATGGTGATGCATGGAAGGGTTGGGGTGAACAAGAAGGTCATATTGTAGCTTAAGCGACCCAAAATGCCCTTTTTAATTGATAGTAGAGGGTATCGCATCATAGGTGGGTTTCAGTAGTCTAAGGTCGGTTTATCATCAACATCCGGAGTCTATCATTCATAACGACTAGATAGTTTATGCATAATGCATTTGGATCAAATTTCATTTTTTTTTCCTTCTGTCCTACTTACAATTGTGAGTAGAGATGCTATATTAACTCAAGGAAAAAATGTACAATGAATCAAGCACATGTGCCTCGTCGGGGACAACATTTCTAAAAGGGGTATTTACATACAATTCATAAGCAAGCGACCTTGATTTAATCCTAATCCAATTAACTGCTTCTCCTAGAGGGCACCACTCGAGAAACTGTTAACCCTCACGCACATTCCTATCACCTAAGACGGATGTCGTATTATTTATTTGGTAGAGTCAGGTACCGGGCTTTTCGGTCCAATAGGAAAAGGGTAAGAGTGATCACCGATGAAAGGTGCACTCTAACGAAAACATTCAAGGGATTAGTTGGCTAAGCATGGGCGCCCAAGTGTGAATGGGGCGAGCTCATATAAAAGTCAACTAAACATAAAATTCACTCATTCTCTCATTTGTGCGATTGAAGAGTGCTCTTGCTCCATCTCCATCTTCTTCTTCTTCTTCTCCTTGTGTGTGTGTGTGTATGCGTGTGTGTGTGTGTGTGTGTGTGTGTGTGTGTGAGAGAGAGAGAGAGAGAGAGAGAGAGAGAGAGAGAGAGAGAGAGAGAGAGAGAGTGTATGCGATCGAGCATTGCGACGACGGCACGGCGGCGGCGAAGCGGTTGAGTGCGGCGCAACCACAGCTCCTTCTTCTTCGCGGCGAGGAATCCTCCACGACAGCAAGCGTAGAGCGGTGAGTGACACACCATCGCTATCTTTCAGCTAACTATTTTATGCTAGTTGTGTGCTTGGATCCATTTGTGGCTCGCACACAGTGTATCGGCAAGTTCCTTGCATTGACACGTGCGATAGATGTGCACATTTTTTGGCGCCGTTGCCGAGGAATGCCATATACTAAGCTTGAATGGCACTCTGTGCTTCTTTGTGGTGCAATTTCAATTGTAGGAAAGGTAGGGAAGGAAGGTGTGTGTGTTGAGAAGAAGAAGTTTGTTTTGATGCTGTGTATTTCTTTGTTAATGAGGTTTTGAAACGTACTGTGTTTTCTCCGTGATAAGGTGTTAGTATTAAGATTGTAGATCCATAATGTTAGTTCTGTGTAAAGTACAGTAAGTAGGAAGTAGATCTGTTAGAGCTAATGAAGTGTGTTAGTGTGTAACAATAGGTGTACTAGTTGTCAGTAGGTAGGTAGAGTGTGTGTGTGCTCGCGTGCACAACGCGGCTGTGGCGACCTTACCCAAAAAAATAAAAAATAAAAACAAAAATAAAAAAAATATTTTTTAAAAAACCTAATTTTAAAAAAAAGGTAGGATTGGGATCGGAAATATCTCCCAGACCCAAGCCCAGACCCAAGCCTAAGCTCACGCTCAGTCTCAGGTCTCAATCGCCCTTTAAAAATCGACTTTTTTGAGGACCAACAGAGCTTCGGGTAACCGAACCTTGTGCTGTAAAGAACACCACGACCTCTGAGTGATATGCTCATTTCGAGCTATCACACACTTTAATAAAAAAACCAAACATTAAAAAACATAAAAAATGAGTGAAAACGGACGCGTACAAAAGTAAGCGATTAACCTTCGAAGGTATTCGCCGATGCTTGTAGGGTGCCAAAAGCACATGCATCTGTGCTCTGGTCGTGTGCTAGAGGCCGAGCAACTATAGAGCGTTTCGAATTACGCGAGTTCTCAATATCCACCTACCTTAGGTTCCCGGCCCTCGGAGGGGACCCAAGGTAGTACAAACCAAGACCCAAACATAGCGGCTAGTGACTCTTCCTCTGACTACGACGTCATGGAGGTTTCCCAATGCCTAATCCCGATAGCTCAAGCCAAGACATGCATGCCATGGGACCATGGTCCGGACCGAGCGTGCTTAGCCGCTAGAAGGAAACCTTTAGTAGAGCCACTCGCTCCGAACATGGAGCTAATGATGTAAATGAGGGGGGTGGGGAAGTAAATTCGCCATTCATGACCAACGTAGACCCTATTCCCTTAGAGAATGTGCATGTGAATACTTCATTCGCTGCACCCCCTGACTCTTTAGAACTATTCCCCTCCGAGGTCATATTACTCGATTGTAGAAGCCTTGCCGAAGTGCAAGAGGTTGAGCGATATATCATTACGGCTAGAGAAAAGGAAATCGAGAGCTTACGCAAGGCAGGGCAACAAAGAGAGTTAAAAGAGAAAGCTTCTATGTCAATATCCTTGCTAGGAGAGCAATCGAGTGCTCTTGAATTAGCGACCACTAAGGGTCAACCCATAGAGAGCCACATTGCATCTAGTTCAAAGGACACCCTTAGCACCTCAATCTTAGATGGAGCATTATTAAATGAGAACTGGGAGTACGAATTACAAACGAAAACTTTAACCGACCTATACACAGGTCACACCTATCACTTGAGTTGGTTAGATGTCCTACAATCCACAACGGGTGCTACTAGTGTGGAGGATCAACAACAAAGAGTTTGTAAGGTCATCCATAGAGTCAATGAGCTAGAGAGACAGAATAAGGGGATCCACATGCCTTCAACGGGTCTCATGAGATTCTTGGATACAGGGAAGGCAAAACAACCAACCTTATCGCAAATGGAGACTCCATTGGTAAGTTTGATGGATCCTTCATATGTTGTTTCGCCAGGGGTCTCAATGCAATTTGATCCTACAAGTGATAGTTTTACTTTTCCAAGTCTATCTCATCTTTCTCTTGATGACACCATGGCTACCATGCCTACCCCAATGATGGGCATGCCAAGAAACATGCCATGGACCTCATTTGTTAGTAAAGCACTGCTACATGGTAGCTCAATGCCTGCAACAGTAACTACAAGTGTGTACCAATTGTATACACCCATGGGTCCTCGTAGTAGTCCCTACCCCTCCCATTGTTTCAACAACCTATGCTTCACAACCACAACACCCAAGTTCTTATTTGCATGGGACTATACCGGCTAGCATTAGCATGTCACATCTGATGTCTGCTATGCCTAGGGCCACACATATGAACTTTGGGTCACCACATGGCACAACATCATACCCAACGTGGAACCCAAGGGCTTCCTATGCACCAAGCCCACGGTGCCTTCTTACTTAGGTGACTTGGCAACATTTGCTCAAGCTATCGGTCGATCTATTGTTGAGAATATGCGAAATACGCCTGAATAGCCAAGCTCACACAAAAATTTAGTGGAGACGGGGATGTGAGAAAGCATATTGAAGTGTTTGAACAAATATGCGATTCTCTAGGAGAACACAATGACCTGCATAAGAGTAAAGCTTTAAGCCTAACCTTAAGTGGGAAGGCAGGGGATTGGTATAGAACCCTAAGGGAGGAAGAAAAAATGATTTACCCTACTCTTAGGAGACTGTTCTTGAAAGAATACATACGAGAGGGAGTCCTTTGGGGTGTAGCCTCTCAACTCCATAAAGCCAAACGAGAGGAAGGAGAGTCAGTGAGAGACTTTATTAGTCGCTTGAAGCATTTGAATTCTCGTTGTAATCCAAATGAGCGCTTCAATAATAATCAATTTCTTGATAGATTCATTAGGGGATTACAACATGAGGATATCTACAATGGCCTAGTAATTAGAGGTATCACCACTTGGGAAGCAGTCACCACCAATGCGATCCAATTGGAGGATAATATACTGATTCAAGGAGAAAGAGTGTCTGTTGAGCCTGAATCTATTAGGTCGCAAGAATCGGGGCATTAGCCAATGACCTTAAAGCCTATTGCTAAGGAGCCAAAGATATCTGAGATGACTTTAGCAGATCTCACCAAGGATATTCAAGAGAGTCTTAGAGACAATCGTGCTCCACAAAACAATCATATGTATCCAAGAAGGGAGCAACAATGGCGCTCAGTATGCTATGGACCGCATAGTACCAGTGAATGCATTACTTTTAGAATAAAATTCAATGGGAACTGCAATGCCTATGGGAGGTATTTTCCTCAAGCTAAGGATTGCATAGTATTTAAACGCGCAATTGCCAATAGACCAACCTTAGCATGGACAAACACACCTCGAGTGCCTCCATTGATGCCGGCCCGACCTTTTGAACAAACAACACAACACATGGTTCCTAGGGCCCAAAATGTTGTTCAAACAACACCCTTATCACCTCCAGTGCTAGGACCGCAACCACCACATCCGAGAATCACTTTTGTGAATCAAGTGGGTTGTGAGTCATCTATTGCTTATTTGGAAGGATGTGAGGAAGATATAGATCCTAATATTACCTATGGGATGGATGTGCTTGAAGAAAGTCCACAATACTACATGGAGGACTATTGGGGACAAGTCAAACCTATCTATCAAGTAGCTGATCTTGTGGCAAGAGGCCAAAATATCAATTACACTACTAAGAGACCACCTCTTCAATGCTATGAGTGTGGAGGTCCGCATTGTGTGGCCGAGTGTCCTATTAGGCTACAAAAGAATGCCACACTATTGCAAACCAATCAAGCGAGCACGTCTACAATGCCGATACTCATGTGTAATCGAGGTGGCATAGATCATTTGATTGCTCAATGTCCAATATAATCCAAATGCACCGAAGATCACGCCATTAAACTTGATTGAGGTTACCGAGGAGACATCACAAAGTACACCTATGGTACCGATAAACGTACTCACATGATCGATGCTCCAAAAACAAAATTATATTCTTGAGGAAAGAGACATGCCATCAATTGCCCAATCTTAGAAAAAGAAGAAAAAACGAAGGAAGAGATTGCAAAAAGCAGCCAAGTTAGATCCCAGTTCAAAGACCAACATAGGGATTGGTGACGACCCCGTATATATAAACGACATTAAAGAGGGTTATGATTCAGGTGAAACCATGGAGACAAAACGACCACTAAGATAGAAACCAACAAGGAAGATCTTCATGAGCCACAATGGCCAGAATCCAAGAAGAAGATAAGAACTTATCCAAACCCTACAGAGGAGATCAAGCGAGTCAAGCAATTAAGGAATTTGGTAGAAGATAACCAAAGGGATCTAGAACCAGCACCTAGGCAGATCCAAATTACAGACACCGTGTTCCCTATGCAACAACAACCTCACCAAGTCCATAGACCTGTAGCCATAGCTAGTGTCGTCGAAGAAGAAAGTGACTTAAAGTCATGGGAAAGTGGGCGTACTCACTTTTTGATGGAAAGAATGTTTACAGAGGGACTACTTGATCCTATCGAAGAAATGGAGATCCCATCTTCCCCACGTCAAGGGGCTAAAGCCCAAAAGGTTCCGTTAAACATTGCCAAATTGATGGATTTCATGTCTTCAGAAGTTAGAACCACCATCATGTCCAAACTATATAAAGACACTGAGCTAGTCTCAGCTCTTTGAGCCTTCCTCAATGGAGAACTAAAGTTTGGAGTACCACAATTTGCACAGATGGATGGAGCATGGGAGATGCCAATAGAGGAAGAACACTTAGATCCACAACCCAACCTAAAATCCACAACCCAACCTAAATGAGAACCTTGTTATAGAAATACCTGTTAACAAGTTGGGACAATACTTTGAGGGTGATGAATCCAATGCGACCATACCAATCACTACTAAGGGATTAATTGTGAAGGGAATCCTTGATGGTGGCGCTGTGGTTAGCATTGTGACTAAAAATTGGTGGAAACTATGGGAAGACCTCACCTTGCGACCACAACCATAGTAGTGAAGATGGCCAATGGGTCTATTGTTAAAACATATTAGGATGCTAGAAGATCTCGAGATCAAGGCCTTTGGACATAAAATAAGAATTACCTTCATTGTTATGGATTTCTCCAAACACACTATGGCATTAGAGATGATCTTAGGATGTCCTTTTATGAGGGAAGCAAAAATGGTGCATGACTGGTCTAAAAACCATGTCTACCTGTAGTTCCAAGATTCTGTCATTCGAGTAAACCTTGTAATTGGTCGAGCACATCCCCTAGGAAACAGGTTTATAATTGATCATAGATCTGACACCACAATTCACTCGGCCCCATTGCAGTATTGCTACACGTGTAAAGCAGACACTGATGCTGGGGAAGATTCTTCTTATATGGATATACTACCTGGGATGACTGAGTTAGACAATGTGGATTGGGTCCACCTAGCAGCAGCCATAGACACTTGGGGAAATAGGGGAACAACCTGGGTAACACCTGAGGGGGATGAAATGCCCGTACCCTTAAATATGCTACAAGCAATGCATATAGCTTCTGACAAGACTCATCCTAATATAACAAAGGAAACATACAAGTGGGTCCCTAAAGCTTCTTTAGCCACCATAGCTAGTGCTAAAAAACAGAAGCCTTGTAAGAAACGTCCCACTCGCCCCAAAAAATGTAAGGAAACGTGGTGGTGGATTCCTAAACGACTATTGGAAGCCCAAAGCTATTATCAAGGAAATGATCAAATCTGGGTGCCAAAACGTAGATTGTGTTCTTACCTGACACCCGACCCATGTGAGCCCAATCCTGTAGCTCCAAAATGAATTAACAATCGTGGAAAAGAAAAATCACAGAATGTTACACACCCGCTCCCGGGCTAGTTTGGGTACCGAAGAAAGAACAACTTGTTCCACCTAGCTCAGGAAGGGGAGAGTCCCATGAAGCTTCTAGCTCCTCATGTAATGCATCCATAGAGGTAAAAGCTTCTCCACAGCCTCCACCTACAATAGTGGACCTCCATGAAGCTACAAAGAAAACCAAACCTCCCAGTGTTCAAGAATCACCTGGTGAACCACTCCAAGTTCGATCCTGGGAGAGTACCTTACCACCCTTGCAACTCGACGAGGCACCTAAGGTAAGAAAAAACCATTGGAAAAAATCCTCACCTATTACCAACTGGAACAATTGGTTTCAAAGGGTGACGAACACATTTCAAACAGTATGATCTATCCAAGGAAGGGAGGAGTGTTTGTTGACAGTCATCATTCACTCACTCCCCTCTCAACCTTCCTCCCTGATCTCTCAATCTCCCAATCTTAGGGAATGTATATATAAAGCCTTATACTCACAAAAAACAAAAATAATAAAGAGCAAGAGCAATTAGCAAACGAGTATGCACAATAAAAGTCAAAACATTGACCCAAGACTACACATTCACATCCGGTACACTGAAACAGAAACCTATGTCATAAAACACCTTTGATCCTCATCACTCGAGTGATGGAGGGTAGGTAGGATTAGTACGATAGGAGTGTTTCTCTTTTAGACTTTAGTGATTAGCAAAGTTCTTTCTTCCCACTGATGTGCCTCCTAGAGGTATTCTTTGTGTTTTCTAGTGTGTACAGGAACGTGTTGTTGTTGTTAGGATTTCGACCTTCATGGAATCTTTCTCTCGTTCACACTTCAAATCAAGCATGACCATCAACACAAACAGGTGTTTCTTGTCCATTAGCATTGCCCCTTATCTTTTTGCATCCATGTTTGTCTGCTTTAATTGTGACTGGTACCATAATATTCAACGCATTTGTTTAGTATCAAACATTAAATTCAATGTAATTTTTTGTCGTAATCACTTGTCTAGGTTCAAAAATCAAGCAGTTCGACTAAGCTAGTTTGACCAAGCTAGGTGTTAGAGACCTTCTCTTAATACCATGGGAAATGCCTTCCTAATAATCTATGGCTACTTAGGTTCTTAATCCGATTTAGGCATTATTGTGTACAATGTACTAGGGCTTTTTCTAGTGGGCTTAGTCCCTATTGACCTTTAACTTAAGTATTATAAAGGGAGTTTACTAGTGTGATGAGCCTGGGGAGGGTAACAGTGTTATATGACCCTCCAAATTTACAAAATTAAGATGCTGAAAACCAATAAAAAAAAAAATCAAAGTGCCACAATGTAAAATCTTAAGCTGGAAGAGAAACCTCAGCTTGATTTGGTACTCGACTCACATGTATCGCCTATGGTACTAGAGCCCTAGAGGTTCCCAGTGTGGGCGCTTTTCCTTGAAAAGCAAAAAACCCAAGGCATACAAAATAAGCACGCACATCAAAATTGAATCACTATGAAAAGACTTTGGGGGGTCAAAGAAAAGTAAATAAGTTAGGCAATGATTTCATGAGAATTCCTTTTATCGTAGCTTAACTACAAGGTCTTCTAGGTATAGCATCTAGTCAGCCCTCGGACATGAAATACTTGGCTCATGATTAAACAACTTAATTGACGAGAGAAAATTAAAATTCTTGTCCATGGTATTAATAGTCGATCTTTAGTGCCTTTCAGCCATTAAATTAGCGACCCCAGACTTGTTCAAATTTTTATCTTTATAACTGTTTATGTATGTGATTATATTGCGATTTAATGTTTATTGCTGACAAATGGTTTAAAATTCTGTTACCAATCAAATTGTTTGCCTACAACTGCATATGCTTTTTAATTGTATTTGAGAATGCAATTACTGTGCCAATGCTATTTGATTTTGTAGTGACTGAAGAAGGCTAAGGACATTCATCTCAAATGCTCTTCCACCTCAATGAACGAGCTTCAACTCAATAGCTTCCGAGGATGGAATCTACATCAGGAAGGGGGTCATGTTAACCCTCACGCACATTCCTATCACCTAGACGGACGCCGTATTATTTATTTGGTAAAGTCAGGTACCGGGCTTGTCGGTCCAATAGGAAAAGGGTAAGAGTGATCGCCGATGAGAGGTGCACTCTAACGGAAACATTCAAGGGATTAGCTGGCTAAGCATGGGCGCCCAAGTGTGAATGGGGCGAGCTCATATAAAAGTCAACTAAACCTAAAATTCTCTCATTTGTGCAATTGAAGAGTGCTCTTGCTCCATCTCCATATTCTTCTTCTTCTTCTCCTTGTGTGTGTGTGTATGCGAGAGAGAGAGAGAGAGAGAGAGAGAGAGAGAGAGAGAGAGAGAGAGAGAGAGAGAGAGAGAGAGAGAGAGAGAGAGAGAGAGAGAGAGTAATCGAGCATTGCGATGACAACATGGTGGCGGCGAAGCGGTTGAGCGCGGCGCAGCGGCGGCTCCTTCTTCTTCGCGGCGAGGAATCCTCCACGACAGCAAGCGTAGAGTGGTGAGTGACACACCATCGCCATCTTTGAGCTTACTAGTTTATGCTAATTGCGTGCTTGGAGCCATTTGTGGCTCGCACACAGTGTATTGGCAAGTTCCTTGCATTGACACGTGCGACATACGAGCACAACAACATATGCAATGTGAGGTCCCTGCCCCTTTTTGAGAGGAGCGGAGTACCTTTGATAGGTCTCCAATCCTGAAAAAGAAAAACCAACAGACATTGCCTTAGCTACTACGTAGCCACGGACATGAACCGTTAGTGAAGGATTGGTCCTATCTCGCTATGGCGGAGCGTGACCACCATAACCCTATCTAAAAAATATCTATAATCAATTTTAACTAATTGTATAAATCTTAGAGTGACCAACCTGTGCGCTTTTTTCCCCATGTTTCAGAAGCACAGCCGCCAAGGTTTGTCTCTTTTAAGATTTATGACTTTAAAAAAAATTCTAGCGTTGGAAAGTTACCCGACTCATCAGGTCCACCCGTCCATAGAATGATACTGTCGGGGTATCATTCTCCCACTTTCCACACCACACTCACCCTTCTTTTGTTATCTAATTACTACCACACTGTTTAAACATACATGTTTCTTTACTTTATTTATGATACTGGTTCATTAAAACAGCCCTTCAAACAGTATTACAAACAATAGTCAAACAAGAAGTCGTCCAATTTTAAACCAACAACCCTTGGATTAGGTTCACTCAAGAATCTCTACTGGCGCTATTATGTCCGATCGGTATATACATTATTTATAAAAACCTTTGTTCTCATGAGTGTCCCATACCGCTCGACAAGTACTCGTTGTGCTAATCTGGACGTACTCCTGCCACAGCAACAACGATGCCACTCTGGGCGTCATCCTCACGCCACGGCAAAACAAAACTGCAGTATCCAGCTGGGCTAATCTGGGTGTACTCCCACCACAGCATCAGCGGTGCCATCCTGGGCGTCATCTCACGCCTCTGCAACTGCCACATAATACCAGCGCTAATAAGTAGAGAAACTTGAGAGAAACCATACCGAAGGTTTTGGAAAAACATTCTTTCCTATAGCAACGAGTTTAACCAGACATTCTTTCCTACTTGTCAAACATATGCCGAATTTCTTGGGGTTAAGCCCCTTGGTTTCGGTCCGTGTTTTCTTTTCATAAGGTAAATAATATATTCCTATGGTCTCGCATATGCAATGATGCATAACTTGAACTACAATACTAACCTGTACCATAGCTCCGATTGATCCGATTGGTGGAGACATAACATGTTCCGCAGGAGTTCCACCGTTACTTGTACCAGCTTCATGATCATTAGCGCCTTGGGTTCGAGCACGCTTTAGAGTCATTTTTTTGTACTACACTTATATTATACACTTAGAACTTTAAATTGGTCAATTTCCCTAGTAATCTCCTTGTTTCCAAAGAGCGTCTGTAATTTGAACCCTCGCCAACTCGGATTCACACTTAGTGTTGTTGTTCTACATCTAATTTCTATACATCAAATATTTGCTAATTGTAATTAATCAAAAATTAAGTGTGTAAACTGTGAGTGAAAGTTTAGGAATGCATTACTTTTATGCTTCACATTTCTAATCCAATTCTAACTTCAATTTCTATACTTCAACTAAATCAATTTTTAGTATTATTCAAAATTCTACTTAATTTGATTGACAATAAAATTGGTGAATGAGAATTTCATCATGTATAATAAGAATATGATGAGTTCTCTTATGTATTAACTTTCAATTAACTATACATAAATTAATAGTGAAGATGTACTAACTAGAGAGAGTAGGTATACTTAGAGAGATAAGAGTAAGAGAAAACATACACTCACATCTTTTCTAAAGTTAATTGAATCTTACTAATCTATTAGGGAAATTAGAGTAAGAGATAGCACACACACACATAGCTAATTGAATCTTACTAATTTATTAGAGAGATTAGAGTAAGAGATAGCACACACACACACACATATCCTTCTTAAAACTAATTGAATCTTACTAATCTAGTAGAGAGATTAGAGTAAGAGATAGCACACACACACACACATAGCTAATTGAATCTTACTAATCTATTAGAGAGATTAGAGTAAGAGATAGCACACACACACATATCCTTCTTAAAACTAATTGAATCTTACTAATCTAGTAGAGAGATTAGAGTAAGAGATAACACACACACACACACACACACACACACACATAGCTAATTGAATCTTACTAATATATTAGAGAGATTAGAGTAAGAGATAGTACACACACACACACATAGCTAATTGAATCTTACTAATCTATTAGAGAGATTAGAGTAAGAGATAGCACACATACATCATTCCTAAAGTTAATTGAATGCTTAATTAATACGCACCTTATTAGTCCACTAGAGTTTTTGCTCTCTTAGTGGTTTGTGGACGCCTTCTCTCTAAGAGAAGTGGCAGCACTTCGTGAGCGCTATAGAGGTAATCTCTATGTCTAAAGTGTGAGCATGGATGCTCTATTTATAGCAGAAAATAAAACCTCCAATTTTTTTTTCCCAATATATATATATATATATATATTAAAAAATATATATATATTTTTTTCCCAAAAAATCATACCCGCGTTTTTGGTACCCTTGTGGTACCCATCAACTTGACCACTTTGTCATTATCATCAAAAGATAAGGCCACACAGCCCCCCCTCATTAAGATTAGTCAAGACTAGCCTCTCCTTTTCATGTGACAGTGTGTCCCACTTTGTCCCCTCCTATGTGAGTCTAGGTGAGTCCATGTGCCTTCATTTGTCATCCCTGTGTATTCTTTTGTCTTTACAATTGTTTTATTTATTTCCTTAATGATAATTTATTTTACATTTTTAAGTTAAACTTTACAGTCTTATATTAACTTTACAATAGTAAAATAAAATTCTACAATCAATAAATAAGTCTTGCAATAAGTTAGTTAGTGATTCATATAGCTAAACATGTCAGAATTTTGTAGCGTAAATTTTAAATTCTAGGTTTTCTCAATCTACGATTCATAATTTGAACTCGAATATCTTAAATAATAAGTGATGGTTAAAAAAATTCAAATGCGTAATAGAACTTGTGTGAAATTTGAAAGTAGAGACCTTACATGCAACTTAGTGCTTTTTTTCATTCTTTGGCTTTGTGGAGCTGACCCTACCATATATAAGCCTAGTGTTTTTACGCACGATATCATTAACTTAAGCTACCACAAAGATTCTTGTAAAGACTCAAAGGTTCAAAGCTTTCCAAATTTTATAAGCCTAGTGCTTTCCAAATTAACTTAAGCTTTCCAATGCCAAGCTTTTCAATTGAGCTTTCACTTGCTGGTAGGCATTGGAAAATTGCACATAACTTCTGAGACTCTACTGATCAGTAGCCTTTTATTCAAATTCAAACTATGTTGCACCATCAGTTGGTCGACATCCTTCCAACAAAAGTTGTCATCGTCCCAAAAATGTGCTAGCCTTGATAACGCTTTGTTTCTCTATAGCAACATCCCTCCAAAAGATATTCACGGATCCTCCCCTAGCTTGGAGAGCCAAGGGGGACCAATGTAAGATGGAGCACTTGAAGTATCTAAAGGTCTGTCCCTATTCTAGTGATGATGCCACTTTGTTACACTTTCTTAGTGACTCCCCTGCACAATCCCCCAACTTCAAGAAAGTCCAGCTTGGAGCTAGAACTTTGTCATGCACTTTAGCCTCCTTCCAAGGGCCTCCCTCCTCACTATCTTGCACGGGCGGGTTCAAATGGGATCGAAGATGGAGGGTTATTTAGTGAATCTGGGCCGTTGGCGAGTACTGACCCAAATTTACAGGGTAGAAATTGTCGCTTTCGGACTATTTTGCAAAGCCGTACGCAGGTTAGCAGAGGCAGTGCGCAGGGGGCCAACCGAGGGGGCAGTGCGCACGTTAAACAGGGGGACATGCCTGCTATGTCATTCGATGGAATTTATGTGAAGAGCAGGGTCGTGAGGAGCGCAAACCAATTGTGTGAATCCAGAGGGTGCAAGTCCAGCTCGTCCGACAACCTTGTGTGAAGAGCAGGGTCGTGAGGAGTGGCAGTAGGTGCACCTGAGTGCGAGACATCCTCGAGGCACTCAATATCTTTTGGTCTCTGTACTCCTCAACCTCGCGAGCAAGTGCTCCTTGAGAAGGATAAAGAGCTAGGGGAGGGACGCATGAGACCGGCTGTCGTGTGCAAGATGGTGCACGACAAATGTAGTGCATTGAAATATTGAAGTGCTTATTGGCACCGCTGTATGAAGGTCAAGGAAGCAGCCAAAGTAGTACATAATGATCGTCAAGGCACAACCATCTCCATCTCCGCAGGATTGACGCAGACGGCTGCACCAATATCTTGAGTCAGCGTTTTATGATATAATGTAGTACATCTTGTCGAATGCAAGTGTTCAATGCTAAGTAGGTCTTGAGATTATGCTAAGTAGGCGTTTGGTTGAAGATGTGATGAGGGTGTTGTCTTATGCATGCATTTTTATGTGCGCATGTCAAAAGTATATCGCTCCCAACAATGGCTAAATCATCTGGTTGTGCAAAGAGGGGCAAAGGGAAGAGATGTTACCACAAGACAGTAGAGGCTTCGTCTAGTCATACATGTGATTTGCAGAAAGAGACACACATGCTCGATATTGAAGCTTCTCCAATGGTAAGCTTCTTACTAGAGGATACATGAATGTTTTGTGTGCGTGCGTCTCATAGGACTGTGTACACACACACACAAAGAGAGAGAGAGAGAGAGAGAGAGAGAGAGAGAGAGAGAGAGAAAGAGAGAGAGAGAGAGAGAGAGAGAGAGAGAGAGAGAGAGAGAGAGAGAGAGAGAGAGAGAGAGAGAGAGAGAGAGAGAGAGAGAGAGAGAGAGAGAGAGAGAGAGAGAGAAAGAGAGAGTGATCAATAATATAGGAACCACAATACAACATCGAGGTCTTGAGAGAGAGAGAGAGATGGGGCTCTTGTACGCTATTGTCGAGTTGTTGAAGATTGTCTGCAATGGGGTAAACCATGGGAGAAGCGTGCGGATATCATTCATCACATAAAAAGAGAGGCATGGTATCACTATTGACATTCCTCGTAGATTTGTTGGTCAACCTAAAAATAGCCAAAAGGGTCAATTAGGGTCGTAGTCTCATAGACAATCAAAGGCGCGCTTTGCAAGTCTTGACGCTTGCATTAAGCTTGCAAGAAGAAAGCATCAGGAGGATTTACATAAGGGTTCAAAGAAGAGGTGGATGTTTAGCTCTCTTAAGACTAAAATTCCTTATGAGGAATGACTGGAAAAATATATGGAGGAGCACATGGCGGTGTCGAAGAGTGGCATGCCAGAACGAATTTCCAAAATGCAAGACAAAATTGCTAAAGGATATAATGCCATGGTAAGATTTCTTTATTCATGCATGACAATTGTGTATATTGATGGGGTTATAAGAAAAATGTGCTTGCTAACTGTTTTCTTGAATTCTTTAGTTTAGAAGTTATAAAGGAGTTGAAGATGGACAACAAGTAATGGAGGAAGAGCAACATAATCATGATTGCTCTATGCGTCAAAATGACTTGAGTGAAGAGGAGAACAATAACGATGTCACTACTTTGGTAAGATGGAGAGTTCAAAATGCATTTTTTCTTGGTTTAGAGCTTTAAGTTTATTGTTTAATTCATCTTTTCTTTTTCTCTATGGTAGCCACATCTTAAGAATGAGGGGAGTTCCTCAAGAAAGGCAAAGAATCTTGCCAAATTATCAGTTCGCAAGAAACCAAGGGAAAACATGCGTAAGGTATTATCTCATCATGATTTCAAGCCCATCAATTAATGTGTTTGCACTTTCATATGCAATTTGTATGTTAAGAGAGCTCAATTTGTAGCTTGGTTGTCAAATGGGTTCGATAGATCACATTCATATAGATATCTCCTCTTCGATTGGAAGCACGAGTTTGGGTCATCCTTTGGTAGTAAAGAATACATGGTATGGCGTGTTTCAAGAAAGGTTTTTAAGTGTTGTTTTGTAATGATTACACACTCATAAGTAATATCATTGCATAGATCACACGAGAAAAAGTTAACCCTCTTATATGCACTTTGATATGGCCTCAAGGTTATGTATGACACGAAGCTCGCAAGTGATACAGCGACAAAAAAAGCTTCCTCTCGAACTCTAATTTTGTTTGTCTTGTAAGTCTTCTTTTTGTTCAATCATTCACTTAAATCGTGTACTTGCGTTCAACTTGGAAATTATAATGGAGACCATGGGTAATTATAGATGGCTTGAAAGCATTCTCAGAGAAGAAGCTTTAGATCAAACATGGGTTGTTGATAGTTTATCACACTCTTTTATGCAAACCAATCCTACTGAGAGAGCGATATGTAACTACTTTGGATGGTGGATCTTTCTTCATGAGTGTTTACTTTCTTTCCGATTATTGATGACTAGGAATTTGTTATTACATAGCTTTTGATGCAAATTAAATGCCCCTTTTTAATCCTTACTAATGGCTTTTGGTGGTTTTAGGGATCATTGGATGCTTACAGTACTTTACAATTGTTGGGCATGTCCGCTATCGTGCCTTCCAAATGATAAGAACACTATCCTTTTCTTTGATTCACTCTCTTTGCGGTCTATTAACCATTACATCTTACCTTTGTAGAGGTATGTGTTTCAACATTCCTTTGTACTTTGATAAGCGTGCTCTCCTCTTGAGGTAGTATGCTATTGTTTTGTAGAGTTTTAAAACAATTTTCTACTTATGCAACGCATTTGAAACTTAGAAAGGAGCTATGCAATCCTGAAAATTGCCACATGCAAATGATGGAGGTGCGCTTCTAGGGATTGTGATGGTTTCTTTTGTGTTTGTGTATGAATCTGCTTATGAATGTAGTTTAGATGCCAAGGAAATTGAACACAAAAGATTGTGGATTCTATGTTATGTTGGTCATAAAGCTCTTGATTGAAGAAGGTTATGGTCCCATAGCATCAAGAAATGCATGCTAACATCTCTATTATGTGTTATACATGCCTAACGGAGATCTTTGTTATGGTCATGAACTAATGACGTTAACATTTACAGCTCACCGCGTGAATTGGTTTACTCATGATGAGGTGGAGACATTGAAGGTGAACCTTGGTGCTTGGGCTAATGAAGGAGCTGTGGACAATGCAAATAAATGTCACTTGGTTTCTTGTGCACAACCTTCGGTGGTTACATGAAGTCCTTCCGATACAAGTTCTCTTCGTCATTTTGATATGCCTTCATAAGACAACAACATGTTTTTTTTGTAAACCTATGAATATGGCTTAAGTTTTTGGCAGCCTCTCTTTGATGTGGTGACATGGTTATGATAAATGTTTTGGATGACACATATTATTATATTGATCGAAGGTATACGTATGACGATCTTGTTGTCATTGTTTTAATGTTATGGTTATGGAAAAGTTTTGGATTATCTAGTCATGATTTTGGTGAGTACTTAGAGGATATGTAATGGTCATGGTTTTGAATGTTTGGTTATGTTTTCATGAGCACTTGATGGAAATGTTATGATTTTGGTTATGGTTATCGTGGGCACTTAATGGACTCATCATTTTGTTATGGTTAGGGTAATTTACTAATGATTTTGGTGAGTTCTCAGTGAATATGTAATGGTTATGGTTTTGAATGTCTGATTATGGTTTTCATGAGCACTTAATAGAAATGTTACGATTTTTTTTATGGTTAGGGTGACTTGCTATAATTTGGTGAGAACTTGCTGGATATGTAATGTTTATGGTTTTGAATGTTTGGTTATGACTTTCATGTGCACTTGATGGAAATGTTACGATTTTTGTTATGGTTAGGATGATTTGCTTGTGATTTTGATGAGTACTCATTGGATATGTAATGGTTATGATTTTGGATGTTTGGCTATGTCTTTCATGAGCACTTGATGAAAATGTTACGATTTTTGTTATGGTTAGGATGATTTGCTTATGATTTTGGTGAGTACTCGTTGGATATGTAATGGTTATGGTTTTGAATGTTTGGTTATGATTTTCATGAGCACTTAATGGAAATGTTACGATTTTTGTTATGGTTAGGGTGGTTTGCTTATGATTTGGTGAGAGCTCGTTGGATATGTAATGGTTATGGTTTTGCATGTTTGGTTATGACTTTCATGAGCACTTAATGGAAATGTTATGATTTTTTTTATGGTTAGGGTGAGCACTTAATGGACTCATATTTTGTTATGGTTAGAGTGCTTTGCTTATGATTTTTGTGAGTACTTCTTGGATATTCCATAGTCATGGCCTTTGATTTGTTGTGTGGCTATATGCTTCCGATTACGATGAAGGCTTTTTTGGCTCTCTTGTTATTTGTAAATTCAGGCTGCACATAAGTAGCTCTCTGGAACTTTGTAAATTCAAGGGCGAGAAGTAAATTCGGGCTGCACAAAAAATACTCTCTAGAATTTTGTAAATTCGGGTTGCACAAAAAATACTCTCTGGAATTTTGTAAATTCGGGTTGTTTTTTGTAAATTTGGGTTGCAACACTAAAAACCATGTGAAAAGGCAGTGTGCATCATATTCAACTTCACAAATCCATGTCATTTCAAACTGTCGCTTACAAAAGTTTCAATGGGATAGGTGGACTTTGTGTAAACATCATTAAAACTCTCGTTGAAGAGGCTTGGATAGAGTAAGAGCTACAATGAGGTGTGGCTAGGGTGAAAGTGCACTCACCATGAGTTGTTTTCGCATGCTCACAAGAAGAAATTGTGGCATAAAAGCTTCTCACACCATCACAAACTTGGACGGTCCGTCCAAGAAAACCTTCCACATCCTTTATTCCACTATGACAATTTTTCAAGGGGAGTAAAGCATTACAAGCATGACAACAAAAGGTGGATGCAGGATACACTAATGGAGTTTTTGTACAACAATGCGAACAAAATATCCGAGTATGCTCATCAAATTGGATACGTTGATGCTTTCTTCTAGGATTTCCGATGTGACGAGCGGGCTTTTTGGGTTGGGTGAGTAGACCTCCCATATCCACCTTTTGCCTTCCATGATCAAGACAGGTTAGGGTGACATGCTCTTGGACTTGGTAGATACTCCCTCTAGCTGTCAATTCTATTTCCTTTGGACTCACCAATGATCTCATGGAGTCTCTTGCAACCTTCACTTGGTGGAGTATAACTCTGCATCTTTCACAATTTTAATTGGAAGTTCTTGTTCTATCGATAGAAGTCTTTGAGATCCTATAGACTGCTCACTAAATCCTCTTTTTGGTTGCATTGATCAGGCTCATCATGATGAGGCCCATCCATCACCTCATGTGCCTTATCCTCAATTGGGAGAATAGCATTCAAGTGAGGGTAATGTTGTGTGATAATCAATCTTACGCCATAAAGATGTTTTCATTTAGAGGAACAATCAGGACAATCGCAATTGTTTTCTTGTAAACTGACATTATACCACTGGGTAGGTATACTTAAGCTTTGTATTTTGAATTGCATCAATAGTTCATTGACAAGTTGAAGGCTAAAGGGGTCAAGTGCATATTGTTGCAAAATTTTCTCACCCTCCCGTAGTTTGTTGGTGTGTTTTTGAGAGGAGCCTTGAACTCCAAATCGACTAGAGTCAGTTGCATACATAAATTACATAAACATGCAGCTATGAACATCAAGCACCTACTAAGCAAGGCAAAATACAAACCTATTTCTTGTTTTTGCATAAAGAACTTCAACAATGTCCCACCCATGCGGGCCCCACTCTTTGAATCACCAACCAATGCATGAATCAAGTCCACTACGGAGCGATTTATACGTGCCTCTAGTAGAGTGTATTTGATGTACTGCCATAAACTCTCTACCAAATTTATGGTATCAACATTTCCATGGGGGGATAGTCTTCCATACTTTGGCCAATGTGATTTCCATATACAAAATCTCCCACACCACCCATTGGTGTCATACCGCACCACATTGGGATATGCTGCGTATCAAATAAGTAGTTGTTGAAATCTACCATCCAAGTCAACCTCACTTGGGCATTGCATGAGATTTGACATTTCCATGTAGATTTTGCTTCTAATTTCTTTTGGAACCTAAATTGAGAACCAAGCCAAATGTAGATAACTTGAAACCATGATTAACATAAATCACAAGAACCATGATGCTTACCTGAGGAAGGAGGTTATCTACACATGCTTTCTTAGCATGGAACCAACATAGAATAATGTGACATGAAATTTGGAAATGCTCTCCTTCATTTTTTGTCTCCCAACAATGTGGATCTTCATTGACTACCTTAAGAAATGCATCTAATTCTTGTTGTGACTTGTTAATGACCAAAGCGGTGGGTCGGATGTCTCCCATTCTTGAAAGTACTATCCGTAGAATTACCTCCAAGGCAAGGACATCATGATGAGCCCATGCATCTTGGGTGCACAACATAAACCAAATAAGGATACCTTGTCCAAGTTGATTTGGTAGCATGGCTGCAAAAAGGGGAAGCCCATCTACATTTGTTTTGAAAGTGCTATCTATTGCCCATGAGTTGTTTCAAGAATAACGCTTGGCAATTTGTAACATCCAATCATCTTGAAAAATTAGGATGAATGGCTTATCCTTTGGATCTCTTGCTGTTGGATTGTAAGGTTGAAAATAAACAACTTACAAAAAAAACAATGACCAATGTTTGGAATATAGAACGTATAAGCATGAACTTGGGAGTAAAGGGTAACTTGTCACCTTATGTTGCTCTTGCAACACTCTAACCTCCGTATACATGGTTGCCCAATCATCATTGGGGATCCTTCCTAGAAACAAATTTCTTTTATAATAAGGATTCTACAAGAAATTACAAAGATGCAAATTTAGCATGACAAAGAATACCCTCCGTGCGTTTTTGGAATGATAGTAGTTGGACTTTCCTTGGGATCATGAAGAAGCAATAGATAGTGCAATCAAGCATGGAAGCCCGCTCCATTTGATACTTTTCTTTTGAAAGTGACATTTGTGCAACATGACAGGAACTACCAACGTCGAGTAAATCCTCTTTGCAACACTCTATGACAGTTGGATGGACAGGAAGGTGGTAGAGGTCACTCTAACTACCTAGTGTATGGCCATCATGAATGGGGTAAATATGTATTGCAACCTCGTCACCTTCATTGGGCAATTGAACTTGAATTTTCAATAAGAAACCGCACCTCTTCGATGTCCTTAGCCTTCTTATCTTTCCAACATGCTTTGTCTTTCCACCCCTATGAAATTCATATTCAATCGTAACACTTGAAAGGAGATGTCTCCTTGAGGATCGCACCATAACCAACCTTACTTTGTGCTCAATCATAAGATGCTCTAATTGCATGTCCAAATTAGCATGTATTGTATGTATTTCATATGATGGAGCCCTGTTGAGATCAAAGGTACCTTGAGTGGCCACATTGGTCTTACTTTGGTGGCCACATCCACATGATATGACATATTCTTTGATGAGGACAAGGGAATTCCACCTCGCTTGAGATCAATACTCCAAGTTGACCACAAGGTATTGATTGTGGATGTCAGATCTGTATGATGGGGTAAGTCTTCCGTACAATGTGCTTCTTTCACAATAATTTTCCAATTCTCAACACAAGGAATCCTAAGCGAAGGATCTAATTTGAGACAAATAAGAAGTTCTCTATTGCATCCTTCCTTCACACACAGTATGTATTTCATTCTTCGCCACTTTTTGAGGTCAAGCAACCCTCCAGGATCGCAAGATTTTAGTGTATCCAAGGATGGAGATATGTCCCTTTTCAAGGTTTTAATCATCAATGCATATGCATCTTTAGTGAACTTGAAATACCTTGAAGATATATGTGCAGCCATGTTGACCAATGTTTCACCCTCCAAATTGCAAAGGTTGTGGTCAAACTCCATGGGCCTAGCTTCATGCACCCCCGGCTTCATCTTCACTTGAGCTACTAGAATAGCTCTCCTCACCCTCAAAGTCATTGTTCTCTTCACTTTCAATGTACCAGTCTATTGTGTTGTGAGTGAGAGAGGTTGAAAGAGACAAGGAATAGGTGAAAGAAAAGAAAAAGAGGAAGAGAATCACATTGAAAATCAACAATATGCTCATAATCCGCTGACCCAAATTTACCAATTTTTCAGAATTTACAAATGTGACCCGAATCTACCAATATTGTCCTTTCAACCAATTGGTATATAACGTGTGGCATGATAGGCTTCTGATCATCATATTTTAAACAACACCTTTAAGAAGTTCTTGCACTTTTGCAGACACAGTTATCCCGCTCCAGTTCCAAAAGTTGATCTCGTGTCACTCACATTTATCGGTGCCGGCCCCCACCCAAATTTATGACTTTTCCCAAATTTACCAATTTTTCCAAATTTACAAAATGCCATCGCTCTCTGATCTACGGTCCTCATTTGTAGGTGTGACTCCCGACCCTCCTCCCCCATTGATCCCATTTGATCCCGCCCATGCAAGATAGTGAGGAGGAAGGGCCTCCTTGTGAGAAAAAATCTACTTTGTTAATTATTGCTCAAGCCATGACTACCCAATCCTACCTTTGGTTAGTTAAGGAGACTGCCAACTTAGCACTCCTTTCCAATATACAACCACTAGACTATGGAAGGGGAGGGGTGTGAATTCTCATCTTATCAATTTTGTTAGGACCTAGTTGAATCTTTGTTCTTCTAAGATCTCCACACCAAGTGGTGCATATCTAGTTTCAAAACTTAAAGGCAGGTTGGTCATTGATGTCCCTTCTCTTATATTGCTACTTAATAATTTTGCTTGAATGGTTAATGGAGTTAAGTGTTCGCATTCTCTAAATGTAAAGAGTAAAGTCCAATTCTTCTATATTTGCAAATCTACATTGTTATATGATAATAAGGGCATTCCACATGCCATGCTTATTTTTCCCTCATTCAAAGTAATGTTCACACACAACTCTACCATTCCAAAAAATAAAACAAGCAACGATATATAAGTGTCTGTGTGTGCATCAACGCACGCGCACAACTTGCACATGTTCGTGTATTTTAAGCATCATGCATGTCTTTCAATAATTTGAACATCCAATGTAGAGGAAAAAATTGCAAAGAAAAGACAAAACAAGCAAACAAATCAACAAATTTGCTGTCTTCATCAATGTCCCTCCTTAACTCCCAGTAAGGGCACGTTTAAGGCAATTTGAGGAGAACAAGACCTTCTAGAGCTTAAGCAATGAAATTCTCAACACAAGGAGATTTTTCTCTTCCTATGTAAAACTTCTAACTTAGAATTTTGTTCATTGTCTAGGTGCCTAGCGCCCCCCCCCCCCCCCCCCCCCCCCCCCCCCCCTCTCTCCTCTCTCCCCGTCTCTGCTGAATTTTTATTCCCCTTTGTTATATACTCAACCCCAAGATACGAGTAAACTCTTTCGTATTGCATGCCATACTCATTCTGTGCTATATGCAATAGACTCCACCAATTGAGGAGCACAAATAGGCCAATGAATACTACTTCTCACAATGAGCGATGAACTTGTGCAAGTCGCGTCATATGGGATTAGACATAAGCTCCTTCACTACCATTTATTGATTGTTATCTTTGTGCTTTCCTAGTTTATCTATCACTTGGACAATGCCCTACTTGGAAGATGTCACATGAAAGTAGGATTGGGGTGAGCAAGGGGGCCTTTACTATGGTATAAGATACTCTAAAACAACTCCTAATTAGTGGTGTCATTTTAACGATTGTAATTGCTAACTTTCTATGCCCATTTTCTACATAGTCAACTCCAAGAGAAAATTATAGTCTTACCCTACTGCATGCCATACCTATCTCTTGTTGCATACCAAATTCCTCCCTTGTTGCTATTGTAGAATTTTCCAATGAAAGAGCAACATATAGGCTATTGGATACACATCCTCTTCATGATCAATGACCTTGTCAAAGTATCCTCATATATGCGATCAAGGATTAGTTGTTTCATGGACGGTCACCTTAGTGTTTCCCGAAATCTATCTAGTAGGTCCGGCCAATTTTGTTTGAGTTGCTTCATTAGTCTATGCACATTTCTGTACTTGGAAGGTGTTGCATAGAGACTAGTTTCAAAACTCTAAGGAAAGTTTATCATTGACAGTTTGACTCTCTTATTCTTAACATTTACTAATACTGCCGGCTGCCTTCGGTGGCCCCTCTCTCTTTCTCTCTCCTTCTTTATCGCGTGTCCTCTCTCTCTTTCTCTTTCCCTCGTTTGGAACGTAACCTTCATCACGCAACTTACGCCACGTGTAAAAGAGACTCCCCTCCGCCATATTATGTTAAGTAGATGCCTAGATAGTTTATGCATACTTAAGTTTTCAAAGGCAGGTCGATCATCATTGATGTCACTAGTCAATTATCGATGTTTGTGTATTAAAATATTTAATGTAGAGAATTGTTCTCATTCAAGTAGGACTCAGAACCAAGATTTCTTTTTCAAATATGACAGTAGGCAAGCTCCACACGCCATGCTTTTTGCAAATGTTTTTTTTAAAAAGGTGCACCTGATTTGTGCAAAAAAGAGCAGACCTTCAAAATCAAAACAAAAAGTTGAAAAGGAATTCTTGGGTCCATAATAAAAAGGACCGTTCACTAAAAAGGAAGTTACTAGGCTCTTCAATGAAAGGATTCATTTTCAAACTAAACAATGTGAAGACTCACATCTGTATCTTAAATCAAAAAGTTGAAAAGGAAGTCCTGTGAAAGGACCATTTAAAATCTAAAATAAGTATTTAAAAACTATAAACTAATCTTTTTTAAAACAAAAAGAATTCCTATAAAGGGACCATTTTAAAACTAAAATAAGTACTTTGAAATTAAAAACTAACATAAATGTTTTTAAAACAAGGTAAAAAGTTACAAAGGCCTACAGAGACAAAGAGAGAGAAAGAGATAGCGAGCTACCTGGACTCCAACGAAGTGAGAGAGTGGGGGGTACTTCCATATGCACACATTAAAATTCAAAAACATTCAAATGTCACATGGAGAACATTCAACAATTCAATTCAATGATAAATGAATTGCATAAAAAATATTCGCTTTTTTTAATGTCTTTACGTATGAGTGTTATATTAATTGACCTCATGATAACATAAAACATATAAAATATTAGTGAGAGTTTAAGAATTGATCTAATTCTTGTATAAATATATAAATAAAACAAAATTACACAATACAATGATGGATGCTATCAAATGAAAGAAATCCATTATATCTTTAAGATAGAAATAAATGTTGAAAATATTTAAACCTAATCCTTAATAATAATACATGCACTAAAGTAACAAAGTGACATTCACAAATCCAAAAAAAAAGTTAAAAAAAATAATATTAGTTATGAAAAAATTTGAAAGCTAATCCCTAATAATAATACATGCACTAAAGTAATAAAGTGACATTTGCATATCAAAACCAAAAGTTGGTGAAAAGATTTTTTCATTTAAGGATAATTTATAATTTTTAAGTTAGAAATTGTTTATAAATAAAAAAAATTTACAAGAAAAAAAGTATGTTTTAAATAAAAAAATTGACAAGAAAGTCAGCAGGTAGCCAAAACTACTTTTTTAGAAACGCATTAATTAGTTTGGGGGGGGGGGGGGGGGGGGGGGGGAGGCGGGGGGGCGGGGGAAGAAAGGAAAAGGGAAGGGTGGGGAAAAAAAGGGAAAGGAGAAGGAGGGGGGTAGGGGTAGAGGGGGTTAGGTAGGGATCCTTAAATGAAGAGATCCATTTATAAACTAAACAAAGAATAAGAAAAAAGTCAAGTGAGCATTAAACAAAGAGACCAAAGTACAATGATGAAAAGAGATACTTACATTATAAAAGGGAAATATATCCTTTAGTTTATAAAACTTATAAACTAAACAAAGGTTTAAAAAAGTCAAGTGAACATTTGATAAAGGGACCAAATGACAATGATGGAAAGACCCATTTACATTATTATAAAAAAATATAATATTTATAAAACAAAGAAATTAATTGAGCATTAAAAGAAGGGACCAAGTTACAATGATGGGAAGACCCATATATATTATAAAACAAGCCCACCTAACATGTGTCGCCAATCCGTGATTTTTAATCAATGATCTAAAAAGTGCACCAATTCTTTACCCACTCTCCTATGGCCTTATGAAGGCCAACAAAAAGGTGAAAGGAAGTGATGAGGCTCTTAACGAAGAGACCCATTTATAGATTACTAGTGTGTGATCCGCGTGTTGCTGTGGCCAAGAAAGCACGGCTATTGGGTCACACACATACGCGCGCACACACACAAACACCCATATTTGCAGGTGCGTATAAGTATTTGTAGGAGATGACAGTTCTCTGGTTTAATATCTATTCGCACATGTGTTGGCGCACAACCTCTCAATTACCCTCTTTGTCTCCCTCCATCAATCTTTCTCTTCCTATGAAAAAATTCAAGCCCAGCTACCACTATTCTCTCTCTCTCTCTCTCTCTCTCCCCCCAACACTCATGCACCTACACACACACATGCATACTGGAGTTCAACCCCGCGATCACCCTCTCTATCTCTCTCAATCAATTTTTCTCTTTTGATGGGCAACTTCTCTCTCTCTCTCTGTCTCTCTCTCACACACACACACACTCTCTCTCTCTCTCTCTCTCTCTCTCTCACACACACACACACACACACACACACACACACACACACACACCCACACACACACACTCAAACTTTGGGAATTGCAATTGCAAGCATGCCATGCTAATTGTCTCTACAAAAAATGTATATGTAATACAATTCTGATAATTGATCCTTGTTGGTATCTTCTCTAGTAAGAATATGCTCACTTGCAGGGCTTTGATCTCTTTATGTGGAAGAAATTTTCAAGGTAAACATCCTTCAAGCAATCCATGCCTCTATATGAAAGAAATCTTTAGGAGTTCTATGGTTAGGATACTTCATATTTGTCTTTCCATAATCTTTCCCTTGCAAGGCTGGCATGTCTACATTGACACTCTTTTATCTTATGGAGTATTTGAAAGTTGAAGTAGCGAGATATAAAACATTTCTCATTGCAAAATTCTTAACTCCCTTTTTTCTTGAAATGGTATGTAGTTGCTTTTGGAAGGCTGCTACTTTGCCAAGGAATCTCTCTCTCTCTCTCTCTCTCTCTCTCTCTCTCTCTCTCTCTCTCTCTCTCGCGTGCACGTGCGCGTGCGCGTTGGTGTTCCATGCAAGGGTATAATTTTTTTTTGATAGGTGCACCTCTCCTCTTTGTGCATAGCTTTTGCTCAAGGTGGCGAGAGATTGATCTTGAATGTACTGAGCATCTAGCTTTTCATTGCCTCTCTTGCCCTTCCATTTTGGGTTTGTTGGAAACCTGTGATTACAAAAAAAAACAAAGTTTAATGTAGTTGCAAGTTTCAATACACACTGACAATTCTTCATATTTTAACCTAAAAATTGAAAGAGCTTTATTTGTGCCCTTATTTATTAAGTTACTTCACTTAAATACGAAAACCTCCCAGCCATGGCAGTGGGCTAGATGGGAGGTATTACTCACCCGGTAGACCAAGGAGGGCTCGGCATTCTTAACCCTGTATCCCATGCTGAGGCCCTTTGTGCCAAATTTTTGGTCTCATTGGCTAAACGGGACCAAGCTTGGGCTATCATGATCAAGGAAATACTTGATGTGGTAAAACTGGGATCAAAAGGAGGAAAGTGGAAGGGGGTTGTGATGCACGACAAACTTCTCACCGTGAAGTGGTCTTATCTTAGATCTGGTGGACTCTCAGGGGAACTGATGAGGAAGTGCAAAAGAGCAGCTGAGGATTTGGAATGGGGGGAAGCAACTAGATACTTTAAGAACTCCAGTTTGCACTGGTCCCCTTGGCTCTCTAAAATATTGGGGCCGCTGCGAAGCCCCTATTGGATAGAAATGGACAGGAATGTAAATAATAAGGCGCTCGTTCGTCTAGAGAAATTTTGGGATGGCAACAGTAAGTGCTGGAAAACTGCCGACTCTTTAGCCATCCAATTTCAACTGAATGGCTTTGAGATCTTACTAGTCTACAGGGTGATGAAAGATCTTGATAAGGTGGTGATGCCAATTTGTGAATCCAACTTTGGATGGGACGCTTGGAGATGGCCCGGGAGTAGCCTCTTTTGGAAACCACATTCTAAAGGCATTTACCATGTATTGATGCACGAGGCTAATTGGTGTAGCCCCCTCAACAAATTATGGAAGAGGCACTGGACGGAAAAACGATGGGAGGGAGTCATGGAGAACATTTGGAAGCCAAGGTGGCCTCAGTTTATGAAGATTTTTCTGTGGAAAGTGATGTGGGGTGCTCTGTCGAAGGGCGTAAAGATACAAGAAAGAGGAATCGGGTCCGATCATTGCCCAGGTGCAGAATAGCTAGTGAAGACCTAGCCCACCTTTTCATGGGATGCCACATGCAATCAATGGCATGGCTGGGAAAATATGCAAGTGGATTGAAAGGACATGGAAAATTAAGTTCTTCAAGACTGATTTGTTCTTTCGTAGTAACAGGTTGGGAACTCCTATTCTTCTTGTTTGCACTCAAGTAATCAGGTACTCCTTCTTTCACCATATTTGGCAAGCAAGGAACTTGCCGCATGTTTGAGGGGGATCTGGTTGTGGCAAGATTTTGTGAAATCATACAAGAGAGCAGAGTGACGATCCACATGATCGGAGGCAAACAAGCCTCAAAGGATTGGTCTAGAACAATACATGTCATGATGACATCTTGTAATAAGTAAAGCCTAGGAGTAGTTGTGATTTCTCTGTCAAGCAAAAAACTTGTAATCCTTTGACCCTCAAGGCTCGGTCTGAGCTTGAGGTTGGTGTATATTTCTGATGTTCTTAATACTATCCACTCACAATTGTGAGTTTTGCAAAAAAAAGTTACGTCAATTAAGAAAAACAGTATAAGTAGATGACGCATTTCTTATCGTAGAATTGACTCCCTTTTTTTGAAACAATATGTAATTGCTTATGGAGGGTTGTTAGGTTGGCTGTTGGAAAAACTCTCTCTCTCTCTCTCTCTCTCTCATGCAGGTGTCCCATGCGAGAGTGTAATAGATTTTTGATAAGTGCACTCTCCTCTTTATGCATAGCTTGCGCTTGAGGTGGCAAGAGAGTGACTGTGGATGTAATGAACATCCAAGTTTTTAGTGCCTCTCATGCCCTTCCATTTTGGGTCTATTGGAGACCTGTGTTCACAAAAAAGGGTTTAGTTTATTTTTAACCCGCTATGCTACATTACAAGCTTGCCTTGATGAAAATCGATAAAATATTGCAAGTTTTAGTGTGCATATCGACAATTCTTCAACTTTTAACCTAAAGACTAGAAGGGTTTTTTTTTGTGTCCTTATTTATTAAATTACTACAATTAGAAAAAATATTATAAGTAGATGAAGCATTTTTTATCATAGAATTGACTCCCTTTTTCTTGAAACAATATGTCATTGCTTTTGGTTGGTTATCACGTTGTTGGGGAAACACTCTCTCTCTCTCTCTCTCTCTCTCTCTCTCTCTCTCTCATGTTGGTGCCCCACGTGAGGATGTAACAAATTTTTGATAGGTGTACGCCTCCTTTTGTCACATATTGTCGTTGGGGTGGTGAGAGAGTGACAATGGATGTACTGAGATTCCAACTCTTCTATATCGATCATGCCCTTCCATTTTGGGGTATTTCAAGGCCATGTTCACAAAAATAAGAGGTTAACTGTATTTATAACTGGATATATTTAGAAAATTTGGGCTATATTCCAAGCTTGCCTTGAAGAAAACCGGAAAATTTGCAACTTTTAGTGTAAATACTGTTAATTCTTCAAATTTTGACCTAAAGATGCAAAGTAGAAATTTCTTCTACTCACACTCATAGGTTGTCCTCACTATTGTGTGTGGTTTTGAAAGGCTTGTGAAGGGTGCGTGCATGTGTGTGGAAGGGGAAGGAGAGGAGAGGAGGTTTGGGGGGAAACACCACACATCAACAATAGTGTGTGCTTGCTTTTGTTAGTATTTGTATGAAGAATAAATGAGTTAGTTGTAGGGTGTTAGTCATGCAGACAACCCTAAGCCTTCACCCAACAATTTCCCCCGTAAAGGCCAATGTAGTAATAAGCTAGTATGTACAATCGTGAAGGGTGACAACTTCACCCTTGGACAACTATGTTCACCCTACATGCATTAACTTAATATAGTGTGCAAAATTCTCCATAGTTAGGCTCTTTGTGACATCATCTATTGGTTTGCCATCAGTGTGGCCCTTGACAAACTCCAATCGCTTATCCATCAATGCATTCTGAATAAGATGATACCTCACCAATCAATGTGTTTTGGCTTGAAGTGAAACACGAGATTTCTTGCAAAAGCAATGGCACTATGATTATCACAATGCAAAATTGGAACCTATTGAATGTCTAAATCTTCCACTAAATGTGTCAACCATATAGCGTTGGACATCTGACGTTGTAATGTACCCAATCTCTATAGTGAAAGAAGACATACAAACTTGGATAGATGATCTCCAAAAAATGGTTCCTCCTGCAAATATGAAAATTTAACCAACAATAGAGGCATCACTCTTTCCATACCATAAACACTTGCTTGATGTACCCTTCAAGTACCTAAGGATATGTTTCACTATTATCCAATGCATACATAAGATATATGGCATAGCATAGAAGCGTTGAACCTTGCTTTTGATACCACTACCTTGAACCTTGCTTTAAGCCATAAAGTGGTTTCTAGATTTTACATAGAAGATCCTTCCTGCTAGGCTGCTAAAAACCTTTAGGTTGCTTCATGTAAACATCCTCTTCAAGATCCCCGTGAAGAAAGGCTATCTTCACATCCATCTGGACAAGCTCCATATACTCAATGGCTTTTAATCTAAGCTCTATGCATAGTGTAGTCATCTTGATCACGAATGAGAAGATTTTGTCAAAATTGACCCCCTTTGCCGCTTGAATCCCTAAGAAACCAAGCTAGCAGCTTGGGATCGCTAGAACTTCTTCTTGTAAACCCATTTTCGAGGTAAGGCGTGCTTACCTTCTGGAAATTTAATAAAGTCCCATGTCTCATTGTTGACAATTGAGTTATACTTTGATTGTATGGTCTGCTCCCACTTGACCTTGTCATCCATTTGCATAGCTTCTTTGTAACAAGATGGCTCACTGTAGTCTGTCAGCATGTCATAATCCAACCTTGGTGGCTGAAACCGCTCACGTGGATACAAAAATATACTAGACGTCTCCAAGTCTAACTATGCTCTCTGCCCCATTCATTGGAGTGTTGCTAGTGGAAGGCACATCATGAAACTTTTGAGTTTTCATAGATTATGAGGCAATGTTTTTGTATGTGGATTTTCTATACTCAACCGCTTTGATAGGTTTCTTGTGCATGTTTGGCTCGTTAAAGACAACATGTAAATTGCAAGTTATTTTGCAAAAATTTGGATGCTAGAGACACTATTGCATCTCTCCATCTACACCATAGCACCAAGAAAAATACACATGTGATTTTTGGGTCTAGCTTTTGCCAAAGATCATTGGACACATGTGCATATGTCTCGCATCCAAAGACTTACAAATGATTGTAGTGTTCCACAGTCATATATCCCACATCCAAAGACACGTAAATGATCATAATGTGGCTTCCTTCTGGACCACATTTCCTCTGGAATCTAGTAATTCAATGGTTTACTACGTAACCTGTCAGTGATATGTACCATTGTCAATACTGTTAATGATATCTACTAGGTGGACTATTAATGATGTGCACCATTGTTAATGATATGTACCATTGTTAGTATTGTCTCTGCACCTTGAGTCAAATTCACCATAAAAAACATGGGTATGAATTGCTCCTGAATTGTTCGATTCATCCTTTCTACATTTTGATTGGCTATGTAAGGAGCAGTAAGTTGCCTCTCAATACCTCTCTTTCTAAAGAAATTCTCAAACTCCCCAGAGATGTACTCTCCACCATTATTAGTCCTCAAGCTTTTGATCTTCTTTGCCAGATTAATTCTCTACAAATGCTAAGAATTTCTAGAAAGTAGAGAATATTTGATCCTTATGATGCAAAGGATAAACCCATACCTTCTTAGTGGAATCATTTATGAAAGTAACAAAATATCTAGCTCCCCTAGAGACTTGGTTGGCATAGGACCGCAAACGTCACTATGAACAAGTTCTAATGGCTATAAATGTGTTGTATCTAATGGAGATGAGATGTTTAGTTTTGTTTGCCACAGATGCAATGCTCACACATTAAAAATTTTGGAATAACTTAACACATGCAAGTAACCAAAACATGCTAAGGTTTTCATTTTCTTTTGGCTCATATGACCTAGCCAACTATGCCGTAACTCAAGAGACGATAGCTTGACTATGGATATACAATCCTCTTCTACACACAAGACAAAAATAAAGTGTTCCATGCTTCTAATCTCTAAGAATCACAAGATTTCCCTTTCTAATTAACCATATGAACCATTCCTTAAGGCGGTCGTGTAACCCAAGTCGTCAAGCTAACAAGAAAATATAAAACTCTTTGTTAACTTGGAAACATGTATTCTTGACTATGAATTCTATGCCATTGTGCAAAACTAGTTTGATATCTCCAACACCAGGCATCTCAAGCTCATAGGCATCACTTTGCCACGAGTATGTGTATACGTAGAGATACCATTCTCTATGAGTTGCCACATGAAAACTGGCTCTAGAATCTATGGTCCAATTTTGATCAAAGCTAACTTCTCGTGTAACAAGAGCATTTGGGCTAAGATCTCTATAAAGACTAGAACATCTGAGGAAGTTTGGACCTAAGGAACATCTCTTAGGAGACTCTAGAACATTGATCTCCTCAATATTAGCTTTTCCCTTTCCATCACTGTCAGACTTCTTCTTGTCAAGAATTTTTCTTGTCTCTTTGCAGTGCACAAAAGCCTTTCTTTGAATGCACTTTCTTGTGGCAATGATAGCACTTAAAATGCACTTCTTGTGGCAATGATATCACTCAACACTACACATTGAACCCTTAGATTTTCTACAAGAATTCCCATGATCCTAACTTTTGTCATGGTCTTGAGTACGACCTCTTTGACCTTTGCCACTAGCAATATATGCATCAATTTGCTTTGTAGGCTCCATAGACTTCTTGCATATCTCTTCAATGAGAAGATTGGAAACTATGACATCATAGGATAATTTTTCCTCAGGCATAGAGTTGTTAATGACTGTGCAAAATATGTCGCATGAAGAGATTAGAAAGCACAATGAGAAGATAGACCGCACTTTGTTTTCAAAGTTCAGTCCTTGTAATGCCAATATTTGATTGAAAAGTACATTGAGCGCATTCAAGTGCTCAAAAGCTGTGTCACCTTCTTTCATGCAAATCTCAAAGAGCTTCTTCATAAAGTAAAACTGGCTGCACTTTTGCTCTGATATGTATTGCTAGCTTGTCCCATAAGGCTTTAGTAGTAGCTTCACCCACTATAGTGAATTACACAGACTCTATGAGGAGTAGGCATATAATGGACCTAGTTTTGGTATCAAGCATTTTCCACTCTATAGACATGTAAGTATCTCTCTCTGGGCACTCAAAGAGTGGCTCTTATTGGACATTTTTTATTAACACATCTTGGATTTTCTTTCCAGTGAAGTAAAGGCTTGTGGCCGCCCGCCTGACTAACCCTCACAACTAACTTACTTACTCTTCATACAAATACTAACAACAAAGCAAACACACACTGTTCCTATTTTTTGTTGTTTTCCTCCAAGCCTCTTCTCCTCTACTTCCTGTTCCTAGACGCACACATGCACATGCACATGTCACGGCCTTCAACTGTTTAAACCCATCCAAGTCTCGTCTATTAAGTTTGGAGTGTTCCGAGCCAGATTTGTAGTTGATATCATCTTCGAAGTAAATATGGTATCGGAGGTCCAAATATATTTGAAATATGCTAAAGCTTCTAGATATGAGGGCTTGAGTTGTTGTTTTCCTATTCATTTTTTTGGACATATATACTAGTGAACTTGCATTTTTATGGAGACTAACACAATACTTGTGTGCAAGGATGCAAACTATGGGGATTTAAGGAGGTTGCCATGCAAGAACTGGGCTTGTGTGGAGGGCATCCACATTGGGAATAGATAACATTGCAAGGTGGGAGCAACATGTATTGGGTTGCATTATTTAAAGGCCCACATCTACCCGTACGTATTCTTTTACTATGATTGTTGGATGTAGAAGCTTGGGATGTAAATTCCATTATAGTGTGATGATAGAGAATGTTGCTCCCTTTGAAGTTATGGTGAATATGCACAATGATGTGTAAGAGGCTATCCAAGCAAGCAAGCATTGGGCTCTTAGCAACGTGTAGGAACGTTTGGCCATTATGGGCTTTAAGAACCTTCATCATGATCAATTTCCTCCAAGGTCACAACACAACGATGTCTTTGCCAAAGTATTTTAGCTAGAAAGTTTTACCTTCATTGATTCACTTTATCTTAATTGTTTGCATATCGGAAAGAGAATGGTAAATAACATGAAGGTCCAAGAGGATTGGGGTGTGCATGGACCCATGCTATTGCTGCTATAGCTCTATTGCTCTTATGTATATGAGCACATTCCCCCCCTTGTAAATGACATGCCAACCTTCGGGACATGAAAACTTTAATATGAAGTATCATTTTGCAATGATTGTCGTATATACAAAGTATCATTTTGGATGGAATGGTTATTGTATGTACATTTTTTTGGGTACCATTTATTATCATGCTTGCAAGACCTTAATATCATTGTGAGACTTCAATCGTTTGCATATGTAGTTGTGCACCACCTTCCTTATTATTTGGCTGCCCACCCAAAATTGGCCCTTGATGTTTGACAAATTTGACATCTATCCCTTTTTGGAAAAGGGGGCCCCACAATCTCAATTTACTTTCCACCTTCACTGCCTTTGAGTTCTTCTAGTGCTTGCCTGGGCTCAGCCAACCATGGCTCCGTCCATAGACTCTACTAGTGCCTCTCAACCCACACCCACCCCTCTATCATGATCCACCTTTTTCCTTGAGGATACTAAGTACAAGGGGGGAGGAGCTCTACACCTTTTCACTCGTCTCCCTCATCTTGTAGCATCAATTGACTTGAATATCAATGCATTCGCTAAAATTTTGGCATACATGGAGGAGCACAACATCAAGTATGTGTGGCTATTCCATTGGACATTGCGGCGTGGGTACCATGTGACCTTCTACGCTACGTTCACCAAGGAGATCGCCCATTTCATAGTGATCGAGGAACGTTTAGTATATGGTAGTAATGAGGGGTATTTTATTGATGAGCAGATTCCAGGGGTGGTAGAGCTAACAAAGCGCAAGCTGGGGGTTGAGTACCTCTTGTGTGTTTCCACCTTTTACTTTCTTGTCAGTGAAGAGTCCAATTTGGTGGAAGTGTGCTTGCCACACCTACAGATTGGTGCCATTGTAGAGGATAGCAAGGAGCCCTACTCTACAAAGGGATATGTGCTTATTCTTGAGTACAACAGTGTTAAGTATGGAGCTTGATTTACCCCTTGTAATCTTCATTAGTAAAAAGACATATATGTAAGGCCCCCGTTATGAGGAGAAGCCATCGTGCGTGAAGAAAATCACCTTCCAAAAAGCCAAAATTTCCACAGTCAGTCTCGAGCTTCGTTTGAAAACGGTCGGTCGGACGGCCGGTAGTCAATGACCGATGGCCGGTGAACAAAGTCAATGGCTGGGTGGCCAAAGTAATCTCAAGTACCCGAGATTACAAAAAGTAATCTCGAGTACTTGAGATTACTCTGTACCCAAGATTGCACCACACCTAGGGCTCGAACCCTTGATCTCACCTTTGAGACTCCCATGTCTTATCCATGTGCATCCGCTTGTTTTTCGTGATGGTATGGTGCCGAGATTACTCTTATGCCAACTGTGAGTCGTTGTTGCCAAAAGTAATCTAGAGTACCGGGTACCCAAGATTACAAAAAGTAATCTCAGTTACCCGAGCTTACTTTTAGCGTCACTAACAAGATCTACAATGCTTGATGATCTTGCTATAGATCCCACACCCCCATGCCTGTGTCACTTGTCCCGAGGTCCCCCTTCCTTTGTTGCAGATTCCTTGATGTCTTAGTTGTATTTGGCCTCTCTACATAGGATGTGACGTGTGGCTTTGGTACCCATAAGTGTCTTTGACCTTCAATGTCTATCCTTGCAAAGTGCAAATCTTTAAGCCACATTGGATCATTGTTTTGAGCATAAGTGCTTGAGACAAACACTTTTATCACTTGTTTTCACTTCGAAGATCCTAGGGAATGATATTTTGGTTGATAGCCTTTTAATTGCTAGGAAATATGACATAGCTATGTAGATAATAGAGTAGCTTACTAAATGGAGAGAGACAAATTTTCACACATGAGAGATTAGAGAGAGAGAGAGAGAGAGAGAGAGAGAGAGAGAGAGAGAGAGAGAGAGAGATTTAATTATCATCCTCGGAGGTCAAATATGACCTATGGGACCAAAGTTACATGTGATGAAGTATGTGTATGGCTGATGAGTGACTCTTGATGCTCCAAAATTGTGGCAATGAGAGTAATAATGGAGAGAGAGAGAGAGAGAGAGAGAGAGAGAGAGAGAGCACGATATATGTAGTTCATCTAATGTGGGCTACATCCACGGAAAAGGAACCACTCAATGGCTTTAGTACTTCAAACAAGAAGTAGGTTACAAAATTTTGGTGATGAGAGTCGCAATGGATGGAGAGAGAGAGAGCACGATATACGTGGTTCACCCAACGTGGGCTACATCCACATTGAAAGCAACCACTCAACGATTTTACTACTTCAAACAAGAAGTAGATTACAAAGGGATTATACCCTTAATAGAACTCCCACCTTGCTTCACTTTCACAACCTCACATCAACTTCACAATGCACCACAATGCATTTTGTGTGTAGAAGAGGCCTCCTTTTATAGGCCAAAAGGGCTACCTTCTCTCATGAGAGGCAGCCATGTGTAGCCGCCCTTGTGTAAACAAGGACTCTCCAATGCGCCCATGTGTGGCCGCCCTTGAGAAGACAAGTCCTCCTTTGAAATTGGCCACCAACCATTGAATTTAGCCACCGGCCACTGATCATTGACTTTCAACCACTGGCCATTGACTATTGACTTCCAATCAACCGATTGTTTTTCGACCACTTTTCGACCGCCATCCGACTATAATATTTTAACGAAAAAGGAATATTCCAGTGGGAGACTTTGACCATGAATTTTTAGTTTTTTGGTGAGTGATTTTTCTTCCTGCACGATGGCTTTTCCTCATAACGGGGACCTTACAAATGTGCATTTTTAATAAAAAAAATACAAGGGGTAAATCAAGTTCCATACTTAACAAAATTTACTATGTTGAGCCATTCTTGGAGCTTAGGAAAGACTCTTGTTCCACATTTTCCTTCTTAGATGTGGAGATGTCTTTAGGATAAGTGTTGGGAAAGCCTGGCTTGCCTATCCATGTGAAGATCTTGTGAGCCTCCCATCACCCATGATGGCAAATGAGGATAACCTCCATCAGATAGAAAGAGCAGCAAAGATGGATCTGCATATGCTTTTTGATACACCTTTCAAGTCTTGCCAACATAGTCCAATCTATTGGTCAAACCCTAACGAGGTCCGTCTGACTAGCTTTAGACAACTTAGTTTGCTACTAAACTCACTTTAGTAACACTTCAAAAGTCCAAATTATTACACAACATTCTCTCTCTTTTTATATGTGTCTCACACTCAAATTCTATGTCTTAACGATGTTTATGTTTTTAAAGTTATGAAGAGCATCAAGTACACACACTCTTGCCCAACGACACTAGAGATCATTTAAATATAAAATTGTATCAAATTTTCAAAAAAAATCTATTTTTCTTCCCAAATGATTATTTGCTATATGTATGCTTGATTTTGATGATCAAATTTAGAACTAAACATTGTTTTTACTTTGCTCATTGAAAGAAAAAAAAATTTGATTTTATGTTTACTATGGTTGCTGAAATATAACTTTGACTAACCAGAAAAGGCACTTCAAATCATCATCGACCTAGTGGTGCTTTTGTTGTCATTTGCAAAGTCATGTCTCTTCTTCGTGGTATTGTTCCAAGAACATTCAATAGTTGAAATCTCTCTCTCTCTCTCTCTCTCTCTCTCTCTCTCTCTCTGGGACGAGTCGCTAATTTTTTGATTAATACACACCCACTCTCACAATTATGCTCTTTTCAGCTCACAATTACTCTCAAAAATCCATTTCTCTCTTTATCCCTCTATTTCCTCCTTTCTCTACTCTTCCCTTTCTTTCTCTCTCTTAAATACACACAAAACCTATGTTTCTCTCTCTAAAAATCTCCTTTCTCTCTCTACTATTTGCTTACACATACACAACAATACTAATAAATGCTTAACTCTCTCTCTCTCTCTCTCTCTCACACACACACACACACACACACACACACACACAGTATTATGCTCCCACACACACTAAGATTGATTTTCTCTATATCTTGCTTAACGCTGGAAAGAGGAACACAACCAACACACAATCAAAAATGCCTCTCTATAGCCCAACGCTTCCACAACACCTCTATCCTCTAGAAATCGTCATCAAAACACCACAATTTTGCAACCAAACCACCATTTGCACACAACCCGATGCAGACACTTGTTGAAACACCACATACTAGCAAACTCACTTCGCACTGTTCAGTTCACCGCCTTCTACACACACGCCACTTCTCTCTCTCTCTCTCTCTCTCTCTTTGCACAACACACCATCGGGGGGGGGGGGGGGGGGCGGCACACCTACCAACACACACCTGAAAACACTCTTACAACATTAGACAAGAGACGAGGGATTGACAAAAAAACGATAATGATGGCTTCACTTTGTTCAAAAGAACATGTACAACCAGCTCAACTAGGCTCGATCGGCACGATCTCAATGAGCATTAAAAAATATGACCCGACAGCCCTCATTGGTGCCTCCTTTGTTGGAGCTCTCCTCCTTCTGTCCTCCTTACAGAAGCACCCAAAAGAGCCCCCTCCTTGGAGCTCACATTTTCCAAAAGAGGTTCCCCAAACTGCAAAAGTGTGGCCCTTTATGGGGGTGTGTGACATTCCACTTGTTATTTTTGTTGACTTCTAGTTTTTACTCTAGCTTGCATGTGGGACACTGCCCTTTTCTATTTTTGGATCACCTTGAGGCCCAAGTTATATGAGCACCCCTTCTAACGGTGTCATGGCACTGTGACAAGGCTCATGGGAGCCTTGTCCTCATATAAAAGAATTTGTGCCTTTTAGAGGCACGTCAAAATGCATGTCAACAATATTCCACATCATCACTCAATTAGGCCACCGGACAGTAGTGACGGCCATTGCCGTAGGCCATGGCATTGCCATGAAAACGCCGCCAGCGCCCGTCAAGGCTGTCGAAGCAGCGCTTGCACCAAAATCCATAGCTCATGGGAGCTCCAAACTCAACTCCTCCTTGCTTAACCAATGTAATGCCTCTCTCCAGTATATATACCATGCAGCCCTAGCCTCATATTTTGCATATGGGATAATGCTAGGTGCCACGTGGTAGCCTCATATCCCGTGGCCCTCCAAGTTTCACACAAAACCCCCAAGTACCATGAAAGAAATGCCTTAAAGTGCCCCTTTTGAACTGCCATACTTCTATGTCCACTTGCTAGATGCTCAAGCTGCAAAATCCAACCAAAATCCCCCCGTATTGACTTCGATCCACAAGCACCTTGCCACATTCCAACTTCACCTTGGCCTCCAACTGACGTGCTGAAGACCGTGAAAAATCATCAAGCACTGCTCCGCCGTCAACTGACACAGACTTCAACTCGCAATATTTTCATGATCCAAGGTCTGTCTAATGAGTTGTCAAATCATATCAAATCCGCACAGTGCATACTTTTCTCTAGAACCTGGTTGAAGCCAAAAAACCACCAGATGGCACATTCACCAATGCGGTCTAGCGGGCACATAAGTGGCCCCCGACAAACTTTCAACTGGCCATATCTCTCACATTCTAGCTTCGATTGATGATCCAAAAGGACCGGCATGATCCACAACTCAAGCACTCATGTTTATTCCTTCATCTCAACTCTGGCCACATGTCTCTGCGTGCCTTGTCCGTCAGGGATCTGCAAACCACTTTGACTTTCAAATCACCATAACTTGCAAACCATTGCTCCCTTTGAGGAGCCATGTAGATCACCTCGTATAGCATCTCAAGCACTACATTTCAAAGCATAATTTTGACATTTCTCACCTCTGGACCTATCAACCCAATTGGCCTTTTTTGGAGCCCTTTTGTCCTAAAACCCCACATGAAGCTCACATGCCTGCCTAGGTCTTTTGTACCTTCTTTAGCCCTTTGCCATGCACCTGTCAACATACAAATCCATTCTTGAGCCCTCAGATATGATCAACACACTTTGGCTGCACCATCATTGCCCAACCCCCTTGTTGAACATTTATGTTTAACCAAAAAATTGCTTTATTCACTTAGAAATTGCAAGACTAGAGAACATTGTGAGCAAACCCAAAAAACCATATATACAATGTCTTATTCCTGCTTCCTATTGCTAAATTTCAAGTGGGTTGCCTCACCCCCTACGTAGCTTGACCTCCTAGATCAAACAAGTGGCTTTGCTCTCTTCCATTCACTTGGAGCACCCTCTTGTAGTGTTGTACCCATGCAAATATCCAATGGTGCATATAACACAACACTCCCCCACTGCTCCAAAAACCCACCAACATCCAATCTACTTCAAAATTCACACAACACTCCCCCATTGCTTCAAAAACCCACCGACATCCAATCTACTTCAAACACAACACCAACGTGCTCACCATCTTGCTCAACTTGCATACTTGATCCTCCCTTCCTACCATGTGAAGTGAAGATCTCCTGCACCTGGCCGATGGCCCACTGCATAAGTGCATCCATAAGCGTACCCATTAATAGTGAAGCACATACCTCTCTCAAAAGCTTTGTCACAACCATAGCTTGCTCTTCCTATTCATGCACAACAAAACATGCATGTTCTTTAACCAAGGGTTCCTCTACCTACCCGACACCATCATACCCTCCAAACAAATAGAGCCATACGGCTTAACCAATACGTTTTGTAAGCCCACGTCCTCCACCTACTCTTCAAACACATCACTAATCCATATATCTTCATGCACGCACTTAGGCAGCTTCACTCTTGCTAGCTCAAGCCCATTAAAATCTGTTTGCTTGATGTAGGATGTGGAACCATCCTCCAAGCTACCCTTTGAGTATGCTCCTTGCTCGTATCCCAAAAACTTAAACTAGTATCATCATCTTCATCACCTGAGGAAGATTCTGTATCTACATCCTCTTTGCTTGCAGCTCCACAAAAGATGGACCACCACCTTGGCTTTGTGCACTTTCTTTGTATATCTTCAGACCTTAGGCATCCACAACTTTTCTACATTGTGCCAGTCTCTCACACAATAGCTCTATAAGAATAGGCCCTCTTACCTCCTCATGCTGCTCTTGATGCTTGGCATCTGCCACCTCCTGTGCACACAAGTTCTCTTCAACAAAAGGCTCATCCTCATCGACAAGCTCATCCACCAACCACATAGGCACACTACAAATAGGAAACCTCCAAGGAGCATAATTGATCACTGGTCTTATCTCAACAGGTTTTGCACTTCAAACAATCGACCCCACCTTTGATTCATCCCATGGGACACACTATCACTGCCACATGCACATAATCCACAAGCTTTAGCAAGACCAACTCCAGCTTTCACTTCACTTTTTTATTCTTTACTTTGGCCAAATAGACCATATCCTCATAACTATCTACACTGAACTCCACCTTTTCTCTAATTTTTGGATGCAAGCACTCAAGAAATGCTGACAACTTGAAGTACTGGTTGCCTTTAAACCTCGTAGCAACCTCCAATTGCTTCTAAAAGGCTTCAAATTACTCAAGAAAAACTGAAATCCTTGACTTACATCTTGGCATAGTGCCTGCAGCTTTTCACTAGCCTTCGTTGGAGAAATCGCCTTTCAAAATTGTCCAAGAAATTGAGTCTGTAGCTCCTGCCATGAGCTTCAATTGCCACTCTTCAGACCATCAAGCCTAGACTATTTATCTTCAGATGTTTCTAATGGTTTCTTTGCCTGAAAGTCTTTGTTTCTTAGTAGGTAGCTTAGATGAGTTTTCTTGGTCCATTCCTAGATTGTGCTTCTTGGATGCTAGGATGGACTTCTTTAACTGACTCTCCAGTCTTGTTAACTTTGGTATCTACTTAGTTTTCCCCTTTGGCTTTTGTGCCAATGCTAAAACTCGAGGATGATCTAACACACGCGGCCCAATAGAAAAATTTCTAGGTATACCATGCTTGAATATATGTTGGGTTTCAACCTTGGTGGCTATTTGAGCAGACACTCTCTTTTACAATACTATGCTAAAATTGATAGGTACTTTCTAAAGCTACTTTATGTTTCAAAGCTGATATTTGGACACCTTGACCTCCAAATTTCCTTTTTGTTCTCAGGAAATAGAAATCACTAAATGTCCTTGGTGATGGGAACAAGGCAAGCATAGACTCTATCTCTTGTGTAGTGGGTGCAAGTAAAAATGATTGTGAAGAGCTCTCTATGTGTGCACAATGAGATGAAATGGACTTAGGGTCACAAATGCATCACATGGCATAATTTTAGCCATGAATAACCCACTTATTTTGAGCGTTGGGGAAATAGTAACCGTGAATGATGCGTCACACATGCATTGGTTGGTCATGATCATCATCATAGGCTTGATTCCCAAAAATATTTTCTTATTAATGCTCCTCTAGTTACCGTTAGTCACTTCAAATACTGGCCCACTTGTCATTACAGATATTGGCCCACTATTTGGTTGAGTTTTCATATGATTTGGCTATTGAATCTCATGTTTGATAGATTTCAGATTATCTTTAATCAAAAACTTTATTCACCTTTGTTCATATCAAATCTTATCAAGAATAAATCCATTATTTGAGTTTCAAAATCTAATATATTTGATACTTTAGTAGGTTATGCAAGGGTTTTTGTGGTGCTGAATAATACAATTTTATCTTAGACCCATTATAAACACGAGATAACATGAATCCAAGTAAATCCTTTTGTCTAACTATCCCAATGGAGAACTTTAATTGACCTCATAAGATCCAGACCATGCAAATTTCAGGTTGGGTTTTTTGGGTCCTAACTTAGACCGCTATAGAAAAACTAGATCCCATTTCTAGAACTCGTGCACTTTTGACTTACTGTCATGCCATTATGTCCTTTATTGCTAGACCGCCTTCTATTCTAGACTTTCTCTTTATCTAATGTCATCCTAGATTTAGTAGATCATCTAGTCGATTTTTTAGTGTTGCAATCCATACCATATTCAGTTGCAAGTGAGACTAAGAACTGCAAACTCTAATGGAACTACAACTTTCGTTCCATACACCATTCTAAATGGTGTTATTATAATAGTGATCTTATGAGCTGTTTGATATGCCCATAGTGCAATCTGAAGCTTCTCATCCAATTTGTGGGGCTCTTTTTGGACAACTTTTGTCAAAATAGTCTTCAAGTTCTTATCACTACTCTCAACATGTCCATTGCATGTGGGATAATATAGTGTTGATTTTTTATGCTTCATGGAGAATAGTCTTAGTCATGATTTGAATCATTTAAAAAAGGAAAAGCATGCCCCTTAAGGATTCACTAGAAACAAAAAGAGAAAGTTAAACAAAGAAAACAAAGCCTCCCTAAAGATCTGCGCCCGGTGCAGATCCTTTAGGAAGGCTTGGTTTTTTTCTTAAACTCTTTCTTTCTAAAGTGAATGCAAAAAGTAAGAGGGTGGCACAAAGATTTGTTTACTTAAAAACTCTTCAAGATTCTTTCCTTGCCAAGTAGGAAATGAAAAGTGCATGATGAATTAAATGAAATCTAGTGGTGATGTAGAGGCATGCATGACGGGGAGAAAATGGAAAGGCAATACGTGTTGCGCATGCAGGTGGGGTCATAGGTCGGGTTGACACACGCAAAGTTGGGAACGAAGGAGTGTGGGTAAATTTTTTTTTAAACTAATGAAGGTCTTTGTTGAACACTGTGCACGTGTGTTGGACTGGTTTTAGCAATAGTTGACACAACACAAACTTCTTGCGTGTAGTCGACCTTCAATTTTGTCTTTTGGGATCTTGGTAGATTCCTCATAAAACCTAAATAAAACTCAACAAAAATATTGATATTGGTCACCAAATAGAAACAAATAGGTGATGGTCTCAATTCGCAACACCCTAAGATATGCATGAGAGTCGGCTAATAAGGTTGCCTCATGAGCAAAGAGTTGAAAAATACTAAGGTATGCTATAACCAAGCAAAGAGTTGAAAAATACTCAAAAATAGTGCAAAAGTAAGGGGGGGGGGGGGGGGGGGGGGGGGGGGGGGGGGGGGACGCCTGCAAGGTTGAGCGATGATGCATAGGAGGCCATGTCAACAATATTTTAGACTAGTGTTTGAAAAAAATTATTTTCAAAAAATTACAAAATTCCTTTAGCCAATGGAAAAGCTAAGACGTTTCTTTTACTTGCTAGCAAAAAAACACAAGAAAGACCAAGCTCAACTTACAAGAACTCTTGGCCATGTGTGTTTTCATAAAGTGACTCTCATTAACTCGCTCAATTTTATCATCACTCTCAAAAAAGTTCGCTTGGAGTTTGGGATTCCTCACTCTACCTCAAATCGGCTTGAGCTAGACTGACAAAGGCTAAGAAAACTTTGTGTAATACAAACACAAAGAAGTGGTACTTGATGGCACCCTATGAACTCAAGATGCTAACACAGGGAAGGGAGAAACTAGAGCAAGAGGCTATCCATAGAATCATTATAAAGGAAAACGTGGCCTTCAATGCTCCCTAGAACTAGATGGTGGTCAGACCCGTTGGACCACTAGCTTGAATTGTTCAAAAACTTGAGGTGAACAAAGTTCCAGATAAGAAAAAGCGCGGAAGGAAAAAATGAAGCCCTATATGTTTGAAAATTTGTATATGAAAAAATTCAAGAAAGAGGAGGAGGATGGAGATCGTGGGATCAATCCCTTGTCTACAAGTTAAGGCTTTTTGTAGTTACCACTAGTGGCGAGATGCTGTGTAAAGGTAGTAGTCTCATATTGTACGACTATATTGACCAATCAAAACCGAGTGCTGACACCTATAAATAGGGCCCGTTCATCTCATTTTGAGATCTCTTATCTACTAGTTCTTGACACTTGAGACATTACCTTTTTGACTCTTACACTTTGAGAGCCTAGGAGCATGTAATGCCAATCTTTGTATCATTTGTACTTTCCAATCAATCATTCGAGAGTGAATTGGAACCATGCTCTGAGTTGCTTTCATGTAGTGTTTTGTAATCTGATTAGTTTATTTCATTTTAGTCTAGTTGTTTATCTAAAGTCTAAGTTTGGCATCTAGTCATCTGAAGTTTGAGTTTTTAATCTAGTCATCTTAATACATTCAACTACTATAAACCTAACTTTAAAATAGTTTTCAAGCAATCCATCTCATTCCACAAACTATGAAAATGCTCAAATGGTTTGGGGCTTATTGGCCATCAATGAACCCCATTGTGAAGCACCTGAGAGCATAGATGATGACCTACCTGATCCTATCTATTCAATAGTGAAATGGTGTTGAAATGAAGTGAACAATTGATTCCTATTCTAGCTCAAGGAAATGAACTTATTGAGCACAACCTGAAGGTTTTTGAGAAAATAAGATGTCTCTTCCTTTTGGCAGGACACCTCTATAAATAAGGATCTAGCTAAATCTTATGCTTATGCATGTCAAGAAGTGTAAAGTACCATGAAGATGCATGATTCTGTGTCCATGTATTGAGTCATAGTAGAACCCGAGTGAAGCAAATACATTGTATATCACTTGAATAATCAAACATTCCTTGAGGGATTTGATAAAACACTATAGAGGTATATACGGACAGAAGTTGAAGACTTTAAGATCATCTTAAATCATCTCTACAAAAGAGGGAGAGATGGATATATCCAGATGTGCACTACAAAAGACGAGTATATATACATCCTAGAGATAGCACACACTAGACAAGCCAGAGGTCAATTCTCAATTAAAAAAATGGGCAAAGTAATCCTAGTTTCTAGGCTTTGCTTTGGTGTCATACACCACAAATGGATGTTGAAGCTTATGTAAAACTATGCAATGAATGTCAACAAACCAAAGTACTAATTAAGAATTAAAAAATAACTCTACAACCAATGATGGGAGCAGGAGATTTTTCCAAGTGGGGAATTGATTTTGTAGGACCCATATACCCACATGCATATCATACACATGTCCACATTATTGTACCAATAGATTATCTTGGCAAGTGGGTAGAAGCTGAGACCACACAAAAAATGATGCGAGAATGACCATGCAATTCTTCTATGGAAATGTATTTACCAAATATTTCTTGCCAATAGAACTAACCAGTGATCGAGAGACACATTTCTTAAATGTAGTGATTGAATATCTCTTGGATGAATTCCTAGTAATCCATAAAAAATTTGCACCATACCACTTGTTAAGTATGGAGCTCGATTTACCCCTTGCAATTTCTAGTAATAAAAATGCACATATGTAAGGCCTACGTTATGAGGGGAATCCATCGTGCGTGAAGAAAAATCACTCGCTGAAAAACCAAAATTTCCAAAGACATTCCGGAATATTCCTTTTTGTTGGAATATTATGGCTGGATAGCGGCCAAAAAGTGGTGAAAAAACTGTCGATCGATTGGCCGGTAGTCGATAGTCAATGGTCGATGGTTGGTGAGAGGAAGTCTTTGGCGGTGGTCGAATTCAATGGCCCGTGGCTGATTTCAAATCGGACTTGTCTTCTCAAGGGCGGCCACACATGGGCGCATAGGAGAGTCCAACTTGGACTTGTCTACACAAAGGCAGCTACACACGGCTACCTCTCATGAGAGAGGCAACCCTGCCTATAAAAGGAGACCTTTTCTACACACAGAAACAGATTGAAGAGGTGAAGCATTGCAAAGTTGATGCAACAAGGTGGATGTGAGGTGGTGAGAGTGAAGCAAGGCAAGAGCTCCAAAAGGGTATAATCCCTTTGTAACTTACTTTTTGTTTGCAGTACTAAAGACACTGAGTGGCTGCTTTCTCGTTACGTATTCCACATTGGGTGAACCACGTATGTCGTGTGTGCTCTCTCTTTCTCTCTACTCTATAATCTCTCATGTGTGAAATTATCTCTTTCCATTAAGTAAACTACTCAATTATCTACTTAGCTACGTCTTATTCTCTAACAATAGGTATAAGAGCAATGTTTGCTCGTAGCTAAAGTTTCTCAAGGAAAGGATTCCTTGAATTGAGTGGGAGTAATGATGGAGAAAGGGAAGCTCAAGATTGAGAAGTTCACCAACACTAGAAGATGTAGATTGAAGACTATCTCTACCAGAAGGACCTCTATTTGCCACTAGGCGGTCTTGCAAAGAAGCCCTCAACGATGGCAGATGAAGCATGGATTTTCCTTGACCGAAAGGCATTAGGAACAATCCGGATAATCTTGGTGTTAATGGTGGCCTTCAAAGTTTTGGAGATGAAGACCACAGAGGACTTGATGAGGTCACTTGACAGCCTCTACGAGATACCATCGGCATCCAATAAGGTATTTCTTATGAAGCGCTTGTTCAATGTAAAAATGACAAAGAATGGTTTAGTTGTAGGACAAGTAAATGACTTTAACAACAACATAAGTCAACTTTGATTGGTGAAAATCAATTTCGATAACAAAGTGCAATCTCTCCTTATACTATCGTCTCTACCGATTGGTTGGGACAGTCTTGTGATGGCTGTAAGTAATCCTTCTCTGGCACAAATACTCTTAAGTTTGATGATGTTGTGGGTGTTCTTCAAAGCGAGGAAATGCAAAGGAGAAGCACAAAAACAAGAGGAAGGTCTAAGGAGACGTCCAAAAACCAAAAGGGTCATGATTGCTCAAGGCGGAGCAAATCACGCATGAAGTCAACTCTGAATGTTGGAATTGCGGCAAGAAGGGCCACATCAAGAAGGATAGCTAGACTAAGAAGAAGAAGGAGTTGCAGTCTCAAGACAACAAGCCAACATCACAGGCCAATGTGGCAGGTAAGGTAGAGCAAGATGCTCTAATTCTCTCGTTGGACAATGTGTTTAATTCTTGGATAGTAGATTATGGGGCTTCATTCCATGAAACACCGCACAAGCAGCCTTTTCAAGATTACACCAAAGGTAATTTTGGGTATGTATACTTGGAAGATGATGAAGCTTGTGAAATTGTCGAAAAAGGTACAATTTGTGTCAAAACTGCTAATGGAAATGAATGGAAGCTTAAAGATGTTAGGCATGTTTCTTCTCTTCACAAAAATTTGATCTCTTCAGGAAAATTGAATGATGAAGGTCACACCATTGCATTTGGAAACAAACGGTGGAAGATCTCAAAGGGTTCTTTGGTGGTTTCCAAAGGAGAAAAGGTTGGTACACTTTACTTGTGTATTGTCAGCACACAATCTTCAACTTGTACAATAGCTATAGAATTTGACAGTGTGGTGTGGCACTACCGACTTGGGAATACGAGTGCCAAAGAAATGCAAATCCTTCAATCAAAGAAGCTTCTACCAGGTTTGATAGAAGTGGACTTAGATTTTTGGGAAGATTGTCTTTATGGTAAACAAAAAGAGGGTAAAATTCTTAAAAGCAGAAATAATAGGAAAAAAAAACTTAAATTGGTTCATTTTGATTTTTTGGGGTCCTGCAAGTACACCATCCCTTGGTGGCTCATTGTGATGTGATGAAGAATAAATCCGATGTGTTTTCCATATTTCAAAGGTGAAAAGCCTTTGTGGCAAATGAAACAGCTACCAAGGTTAAATGGCTCAGATCTGACAATGGAGGCAAATATTGTAGCCAAGATTTGGAAAGCTTTTGTGCTAGCAATGGAATTCAAAGGCAAAGGACAACCCCAAGGACATCTCAACAAAATGGCATTTCCAAAAGGATAAACAGAACAATCATGGAGTGACCATGAAGCATGCAGCTACATGCAGGTCTACCACTTGAGCTTTGTGCGAAACCAGTAAGTATGCTTGTGTACTTGATCAACCGGTCACTGTCAACGCCATTGGATGGGGGAGTTCCATATGGAGGCATGGACAGGTAAACTGATGAATTATTCATTTCTCAAAGTGTTTGGGTGCGAGGCTTAAATGCACATAGTTAGAAGCATAAGGTCAAATCTAGATGCAAAGTCCAAAAAGTGTTTCTTCATTGGCTATGGAGAAGGTGGCTTTGGTTATCGCCTATGGAATTCTGAAGATGGTAAAATCTTTAGAAGTAGGGGTGTAATTTTTAACGAACAAAATATATACAAAGATTAATTGGAAAGAAAACAAACAAAAGAAACAGGTGATGACCACATGGAGCTTGAGAACGATGAAGACTCAAGGACTGCAAACGGTGACAATGTGCAACAATGTAAACCAAATGAAGAGCATCAACCTATTCCGAAAAGATCTACAAGAGCAATTAGGCCTCCAAGAAGGTTCATTCCTTCCTTCAACCATCTCTTGATCTCAAATTTTGGAGAGCCGGAATCATACAAAGAAGCTATGCATCACGAATCCAAAGAAGAATGGATAAAGAGCAAGCAAGTGGATATGGACTCATTACATCGCAACCAAACATGGGAGTTGGTTGAGTTGCCTAAAGGTAAGTGGGCACTGCAAAACAAATGGGTGTAGAAGTTGAAGGAAGAAGAAGGTGGGAAGAAAAGGTACAGGTCTAGGCTTGTGGTAAAAGGGGTTTCTCAAAAGAAAGGTATTGACTTCAGTTAAATATTATTTTCTCATGTTGTAAAAATGAACTCAATTAAGCTTGTGTTAAGCCTTGTGGCTACTCATGATTTAAATCTTGAGCAAATGGATATAAATACGGCATTCCCTCACAGTGACTTAGAGGAGGAAATTTAGATGCTTCAACCAAAGGGGTATGAAGTAAAAGGTAAGGAGAAAATGGTTTGCATATTAAAGAAAAGCTTGTATGGTCTAAAGCTAGCATCAAGACAGTGGTACCTAAAGTTCAATCGATGGATGTTGGATCACTAATTAGAAAGATGCAATTCAGATCATTCAATCTACAAAAAGAATTTGGGACATGGAAAGTTTATCATCCTACTGTTGTATGTTGATGACATGCCGATTGCAAGTGCTAACATGCAAGACCTAAAAGAGGAGTTGTCTAAATATTTTGCAATAAAAAATTGAGGTGCTGCAAAGCGGGATCTTGGTATAAAGATATCAAGGAAAAGGACAAAGAAGACACTAAAGCTATCTCAAGAGGATTACATCAAGAAGGTACTAGAAAGGTTTGCAATGCAATATGAAAAATTGGTTTCTACACCTTTGAATGATCACTTTAAACTAACTAAGGATACGTGTCCAAAGACACAAGCGGAGATAGCATATATGTCTAAAGTTCCAGATGTTTCAATAGTAGGTTCTCTAATGTATGATGCTATGGTGTGAACAAGGCCATATATTGCACATGCAGTGGGAGTTGTGAATAGCTTCATGGACAACCTAGGTAAAGAGCACTGGGAAGCTGTGGAGTGGATACTTAGGTATCTAAAAGGGATAGCAACAAATGCTTTGTATTTTGGAGGCACTGACATTTTCTTGCAAGGGTATGCTGATGATGATATGGAAGGTGACAAAGATACTCGAAGGAGTACTACTGGCTATGTCTTCATAGTTGGATGCACAACAATCAGTTGGGCTTCAAATCTACAGAAAGCGTTCTCACTTTCTACCATGGAAGCAGAGTATGTAGCAATGACAGAGGCAAGGAAAGAAATTATGTGGCTTCACAGATTCTTAGAAGAGCTTGGATACAAGCAAGACAATTGTGTCTTGTACATTGATAGGCAAAGCTCTATCCATCTTGTAAACAATTCAATTTTTCATTCAAGAACAAAGCACATTGAGGTGAGATATCACTTCATACGCACACTTTTGGAAGAGTGACAACTAAAGCTAGGAATGGTGCATACAAATGAAAATCCTGCACAAAAGGTGATTAACAAGGAGAAGTTGAGCTTTTTCTCATCTTTAATCGGCATTCAAGGATAAAAAGCAAGGATGGAAAGAAATCACACGTTTGGTTTGGAGACCAGTCTCCAAGTGGGGGATTGTTAAGTATGTAGCCTAATTTACCCCTTGTAATTTCGAGAAAACGCACATATGTAAGGTCCCCGTTATGAGGAGAATCCATCGTGCGTGAAGAAAAATCACTCGTCAAAAAACCAAAATTTCGATGGTAAGTCCAAAATATTCCTTTTGGTCGGAATATTATGGTCGACCGACGATTAGAAAATCGAAAAACAATCGGTCGGTTGTCCGGTTCGTCGGTGGTCGGTAGTCAATGGCCGGTGATCAATGGGAGGAAGTCTTTGGTGGTGGCCGAATTTAATGGTTGGTGGCCGATTTCAATTCGGACTTATCTTCTCAAGGACAACCACACATGGATGCATTGTAGAGTCCAACTCGAACTTGTCTACACAAGGACGGCTGTCTCTCATGAGAGAGGGAAGCCTTTTTGGCCTATAAAAGGAGGCCTTTTTTATACACAAGAACGGATTGAAGGGTGGAGCATTGCAAAGTTGATGCAACAAGGTGGACGTGAGGTGTAGAGAGTGAATCAAGGTGGGAGCTCCAAAAGAGTATAATCCCTTTGTAACTTATTTCTTGTTTGAAATACTAAAGCCATTGACTAACTGCTTTCTCGTGGACGTAGCCCACATTGGGTGAACCACAATACTCATTTATCTACTTAGCTATGTCTTATTCCCTAACAATTGGTATCAGAGCAAGGTTTACTCATAGCTAAAGTTTCTCAAGGAAAGGATCCCTTGAATTGACTGGGAGTAATGGTGGAGGAAGGGAAGCTCAAGATTGAGAAGTTCAACGGCAAGAACTACCAACACTAGAAGATGTAGATTGAAGACTATCTCTACCAGAAAAACCTGTATTGCCACTAGGAGGTCTTGCAAAGAAGCCCGTAGTGAGCACGAAGCATGCGGGTAGATGCAGGCCTGCCGCTTGATCTTTGGACGGATTGCAGTAAGTACGTCTATGTACTTGATCAACCAGTCAACCTCAACGACATTGGATGGGGGAGTTCTAGAGGAGGCATGGAGAGGTAAACCAATGAATTATTCATTTCTCAAAGTGTTTGAGTGTGAGACTTTCATGCACATAGATAAAAGCCTAAGGTCAAAGCTAGATGCAAAGTCCAAAAAGTGTTTCTTCATTGGCTATGGAGAAGGTGACTTTGGGTATCACCTATGGAATCCTGAAGATGGTAAAATCTTTAGAAGTAGGGATGTAATTTTTAACAAACAAAATCTGTACAAAGATTACTTGGAAAGAAAACAAACAAAAGAAACAGGTGATGAGTACATGGAGCTTGAGGACATTGAAAACTCAAGGCCTGCAGACGGGGACAATGTGCAACAGCGTCAACCAAATGAGGAGCCTCAACCTATTCTCCAAAGATCTACAAGAGCAAGTAGACCTCCAAAAAGGTTCGTTCCTTTCTTCAACCATCTCTTTATCTCACATTTTGAAGAGCTGGAATCATACGAAGAGGCTATGCATCATGAATCCAAAGAAGAATGGATGAATAGAATGCAAGTGGAGATGGACTCATAACATCACAACCAAACATAGGAGTTGGTTGAGTTGCCTAAAGGTAATCGGGCACTGTAGAACAAATGGGTGTATAAGCTAAATGAAGACGAAGGTGGGAAGAAAAGGTACAAGTCCATGCTTGTGGAAAAAGAGTCTTCTCAAAGGAAAGGTATTGACTTCAATGAAATATTTTCTCTTGTTGTAAAAATGAACTTAATTAGGCTCGTCTTAAGCCTTGTGGCTGCTCATGATTTAAATCTTGAGCAAATGGATGTAAATACAACATTCCCTCACGGTGATTTAGAGGAGGAAATTTAGATGCTTCAACCAAAGGGGTATGAAGTAAAAGGTAAGGAGAAAACGGTTTGCACATTAAAGAAAGTATGGTCTAAAGCAAGCATCAAGACAATGGTACTTGAAGTTCGATCAATGGATGTTGGATCACGGATTCAAAAGATGCAATTCAGACAACTGCGTCTACACAGAGAATTTGGGAGATGGGAAGTTCATCATCCTAATGTTGTATGTTGATGATATGCGAATTGCAAGTGCTACATACAAGACATCAAAGACCTAAAAGAGGAGCTGTCTAAATATTTTTCAATGAAATATTTCGGTGCTCCAAAGTGGATACTTGGTATGAAGTTATTAACCGGGAAAGGACAAAGAAGACACTAAATCTATTTCAAGAGGATTACATCAAGAATGTACTAGAAAGGTTTGCAATGCAATATGCAAAATCAGTTTCTACACCTTTGGCTGGTCACTTTAAACTAACTCAAGATATGTGTCCAAAGACACAAGAGGAGATAGCCTATATGTTTAAAGTGTCATATGCTGCAACGGTAGGTTCTATAATGTATGCTATGGTATGAACAAGGCCAGATATTGCACATGCAGTGGGAATTGTGAGTAGGTTCATGGACAACCCATGTAAAGAGCACTGGCAAGCTGTGAAGTGAATACTTAGGTATCTAAAAGGGACAACAAAAAATGCTTTGTATTTTGAAGACACTGACATTTTCTTGCAAGGGTATGCTTATGCAGATATGGTAGGTGACAAATATACTCAAAGAAGCACTAATGGCTATGTTTTGATACTTGGAGGCACAACAATAAGCAGGGCTTCAAAGCTACAGAAAGTGGTCTGCCACGGAAGCAAAGTATGTAGCAATGACAGAGGCAAGCAAAGAAATTTTGTGGCTTCACAGATTCATGGAAGAGCTTGGATATAAGCAACAAAATTTTGTCTTGTGTAGTAATTTCCAAAGCGCTATACATCTTACATAGAATTCAACCTTTCATTCAAGGACAAAGCACATTGAGGTGAGATATCACTACATTCGCACACTTTTGGAAGAGGGACAGCTAAAGCTAGGAAAGGTGCATACAAGTGAAGATCTTGCAAACATGTTTACAAAGGTGGTCAACAAGGAGAAGTTGAGCTTTTGCTCATCTATAATTGTGATTCAAGGAAAAGAAGCCAGGATGGAAAGCAGTCACACGTTTGGTTTGGAGATCAGTCTCCAAGTGGGAGATTGTTAAGTACAAAGTCTTTGCTACCCCTTGTGATTCTAGTATTATGAATGCACATATGTAAGGTCCCCATTATGAGGAGAAGCCAAAAAAAAATTTCCACGGTCAGTTCAGAATATTCCTTTTTGCCGAAATATTATGGCCGACCACGACGATCGAAAAGTGGTTGAAAAACCGTCGATAAGTTAGCCAGTGGCTAGGTAGCCGGTGAATTATTCATTTCTCAAAGTGTTTGGATGCAAGACTTTCATGCACATAGATAGAAGCCTAAGGTCAAAGCTAGATACAAAGTCCAAAAATTATTTCTTCATTGGCTATGGAGAAGGTGACTGTGGTTATCACCTATGGAATCCTGAAGATGGCAAAATCTATAGAAGTAGAGATATAATTTTTAACGAACAAAATACGTACAAAGATTACTTGGAAAGAGAACAAATTAAAGAAACAAGTGATGAGTACATGGAGCTTGAGAACAGTGAAGACTCAAGGACTGCAAACGGTGACAATGTGCAACAACATCAACCAAATGAGGAGACTCAACCTATTCCTTGAAGATCTACAAGAGCAAGAAGACCTCTAGAAAGGTTCATTCCTTCCGTCAACCATCTCTTGATGTCAGATTTTGGAGAGCCGGAATCATACAAAGGAGCTATGCATCACGAATCCAAAGAAGAATGGATGAAGAGCATACAAGTGGAGATAGACTCATTACATTGAACCCAAACATGGGAGTTGGTTGAGTTGCCCGATGTTACGCAGGCACATTAGGAAAAATATGGACTCTCCTTGGGTCTTTTTGATTAGTAAAGGCTTAAAGGAGAACCAATGAGAGGGCTCTTGGGATATCGCCTAGAGGGGGAGGAATGTTAGGGGTGCAGACTAATTGTCTCCCTCTTCAATGCTTGGTTCTTAGAGAGTGGGGGGACGGAGGTTGGGGGGGGGGGGGGGGGGGGGGGGGGGGGGCGTTAAAAGGGAGAAATAGGTGTCATAAAAGAGGGACGGACCCCCCCAAAAGAAAAAATGCGAAGGCTTAAAAACCCTAAAAAAGTGTCAAAATTGACTCATTTGCCTCCAAAAGTGTTCCAAAACATATACTAACTTCAAAAATTCAAATTCCCCTCCCAAAATCCACTTTTGTCTCCCTCTATCACTACTTTTCTCTCCCACACTCTTCCTCTTCTCCCTCCTCCCGTTCTCTCTCTACAGTCAAGGCAGCCATAGCCAAAAGCTTTCCACCACTCTCTGCCTCTCTCCATAGCTCCCCTTTCTCTCACACTTCCATCAACCCTCTACAGTCCCACGCCCCATAGCCCACAGCTCACCACTATCCTCTCTACCTCTCACTCCTCCCCTCTTTCTCTATCTCTACTGTCAAAGCCACCATAGCCACCATAGGTAGCTCACCTCACCCTCCCCTCAGCTCCTCATTCTCTCTCCATAGTACCCACACACAATAGCCCACAGCCTTGCCCACTTCTCTCCCTCACTTTCCTCCCACCCATTCCCAATCCCTTCCTAAGCCCAACTTCCCAAGCATGTCCACTGCTAACACGCATAGAAGGCCCAAACCAGAGATACAGAAGATTGTGTTGCACAACACAAAAAAATCAGAGGGGGGATGGATCCCCACAGGTATTCAAGAAGGGTTCATGGGTCTACATGAAACCGTCCAGTGTTGGACCTCATCGCGTACGATGTCGAGACATACTGGAAGGCCATTGGAAGGGAAGACTATTGGCATTCAAAGAAACCAAGTCCGGAATGGTGGCCATCGTGCAACACGTGTATAGTGCAGCTAAGAACCACCTGCAGAGAGATTCAACTCAATTTGCACCTCATTGTAAGTCCTCATGGTTTAGCTATCCCATGCATATATCATGTTTAACGTGCATGCGATCATTTTGTTTGACTAAGGGCATTTGTAAAGATGTTTTGCCATCCAGCTTAGTTGAGGAGTACCCGCTTGAGTGCCTCTTAAGCACGTTCATGGTTGTGCATGCTCACATTGGGGAGCTTATGTTTCCTAATGTCTCGTCGAAAAAACTTACCGAGTAGCGAATATTCATGTACTCCCACAAGTACGTGGTACCGAACTCAAGCCAAGGCTATGGTAGGTTTGGAGCCGTGGAGACACCCTCATTGCAGAGTGCAGAATGGCCAACTCCAGACCATTGGGCCTTGATTTTTTTCAAGCGCAAGGTGCTACAAGATTTCCAAGGGTCCCTTAAGTTTGGTAAGGCAACCAGATCGGCGGGTCTTAGTTGGCATTGTCCCATCCATTTGTTTGTGCATGCATTCCGCTCTCTGTCGATTGTGAAAACACCAACAATGTTTGTTTGCAAAGAAGTTGACGTAGATGCAATGGACACCATTCTAGGTGTCAATTGGGGCTATGTTGACGGTTTGCATGATGGTGACCGTTACAAGTGCAATGTGTCCCCCACACAGCTTTGCCTTTGATATTTGAAGGCAAGGTGCACCTTGTATGCACGGTTTAACTACGAAAGGTGGATGCACAAACGTGGAAAATGGATACCCTTGCAGCTGACGGCGGCTGAAGAGGTTCAATCCTTTGAAATTCGTGTCCGCATGCCCAATAATGAGGTGGAGGTGGTTGCAGTGAACCCGCATTGGACTCTTGCCAATCTTCGGGAACATTTTGTCATAATAAGGCTCGACGATTTTTGGCAATGCAAGTTTCAAACTGGAACAACGCAAGGTCTGCTTTGTGCTTGATTAGCTACCTTTTCTTAATTTTTCTGGGTTTTTGTATTTTGATTGCCCATTTTTGGTTGTGTAGATTGGAAGGTGGATGAAGGCCACTATGCTTGTTTACAAAGATTGGGCTACAGACGAAGTCATCTTGTCTAAGTGAATTGGCTTGTAACTTTACTCTTTTATGTATTGGATATTTTATTAAAGATTTTGAAAATTTTTAGGGTGTTGTAATTGATTTTGTACTTGAGTTTTAAGGTGCTGTGTAATTTTATTTTTAAAACGCATATCTTTTATTTTTTTCAAGATGGAATATGTCTATAAAAGGGGGACCACCTCCTCATTTTACCATTTTCATCCCAGCATTGCAGAGAGACCTAGCATACCCAGTTATGCAAAGAGAAAGCATGGCTGTAACTAGTGCTTTAAATGGATTCCTTAGTGAGGCTGGGCATGCAGATCCCCCTGAGCTTCATGCATTTTTCACAACCCAACCCTATTTGGAAACCACCTTGACCCTCCACTCTCAATCTCTTGAGCACATCACTCCATACATTTCCACGTGCATGGGGAGATTCATTGTTGAGTTACCAAACCGACAAGGGAAAAGGGTCCCTGAGGGCCTTCTGCACCACATCTACAAAGGGGACAGGCCATTTCATCAATGGCTTGCACGCTTTGCCACCATAGCACAACTCGCCGGACAATATGTGCGGCTTGAAGATGATGATGTGCGAGCAATGCGTAAGGGGAAGATCAGAAATACATTTTTCTCTGTCCAGGCCATAATGATCTTCCTCCTTCACGAGTGCCCAGCAGGCCCTGACGTAGTGCTACCACACTTGCAGATCGGCGGGGTCCTGGCGGATGTGAAGGACCCCAAGCCCGCGCCCATTGACACATCCGCAGAGGAGAGGATGCTTGCCTTGACCTACCCTGTAGGGATTCAAGGCCTCTTGGAGGCCTCTCCATCTATCGGTTCGTCCTCGGGGCCGCCAAAAGGAACCAACACTCGGGATGCCATCCCTGAGGTAGAGATTACCCGTTTCTCCTCCATTGTGGTGGGTGGGGAGGAGTTTGTGTTTTTACATAATCTGGAGAAATCCTTTGAGCTTCGCATGGATGAGTGTTTCGCCATCCTCGATGCCCATGTAAAGTTTAAGGTTGATACCACCACCTCCCATGACGATGATCTCCTACTGCCCATGGGGAATACTGTGGCGGACACAGTGGCGATCGCACAAGCCGAGGTGGCAGCGGCCGAGCAAGCCAAGGTCCCCGAGGAGGAGTTTGTGGCCGTGCAAGCCATGTGTTTGGCTAAACGCACAAGAGTGGATTCACCATCACCTGCTACAACATCTGTTTTGCTTGATCCAAAGGGGAAGTCAAGTGTTGATCTTTACTTGCACCCGGATGCTGATGAGGAGGATCGTAGACAAGAGGTATAGATGCTCACTTAAATTTGATTGTTACGATTGATTTTGTTAATGTTATAACTAATTTTTTGCCATATTTCTCACAAATCCTATGTTTTGTAGGATGTTTTGGAGGTTGACGCTTGGGCGCAACGGTCAGGGGGGAGGAGGACGCCGTTCGGACCTCAAGCGGCACTTGCTCACTACCTCGGCACACTTCTGACTAGTGATGTGGTGTTTGTGCATGCCGACTACTCCCCCAATGGACGCTACAACATTTTTGCCCTCTGTTCACTCTCCAAGGCCTTGTGCTTAACAACCCTTGCCCAATCGGCCAACCTTGTAGTGCTTGTAAAGAAAGATTTTGCAATATCCACTTTCGGCGTCAACTTTCGCGGTCGCCTCATCACCCATGTCGGCAAAGCTGTAGGGTTTAATGACACCCAAGAAATTACAACCACTTTGCTTAACAGGGAGCCACCCCAAAAGGCTAAGCGCCAAAAAATTGTAATTCGAAAGATCTTAAAGCAAAATCCGGATATCATGTAAAGCGTTGATTTCCTTAATGAATCTACTTTTTGGTGTCTATGACTCTCTTTTACTTGCAAGATTTTGAATTTTTTATATGTTTGGCTTCCAATGTGTTTATGAGAAGCACCCATGCTTAGTGAATCATGCAGTTTTTGATGCATGCTGGGTTGGAAAGCATGTTGGCAAGCCAACTTGCATTAAATCATGGGGAAAGTTATTGATATGCCTACAAAAGGGCTTGGGAGGCCCCAAAATGGGCTGCCACAAGGGTGCGCATTTGGGTCTTCCATAAGCATATGGAAGGGGCAAATGCACGCCCTTGTGGCAGCCCATTTTGGAGCATCTCAAGCCCTTATAAAGGCTTATCAATACATTTTCCCATGAATTAAGAAAAAATGGCTAACCATTATTCCCTCCAACCATAGATCCTTTCATAACCAAGCTACTATACAAGCCCAGATAAATTTCAGTTGCAAAACCAAAACTAACTACATGTATGCTTCCAAAAATCTATCCTACATTGACTTAGTGGGGTATGCACTTCCTAATGCATCCAGGCTATTTGAAGCATTGAAGCAAGGGAAATATATTGAATGCAGGGAAAAACATCCTGGAAATCTTTGGAAAGGGCTTGGAATGCCCTAAGAATGGCTGCCACAAGGGCGCACATTTGGTCCCTTCATCTACCTGTGGAAGCACCAAATGTGCGCCCTTGTGGCAGCCATTTTGGGGGCATTCCAAGCCCTTTCCAGAAACTTTTACCATGCATTCAAGATATTTGGGTTGCATCAGTGCTTCACATAGCTTGGATGTATCAGGAACTGCATGCTTGACTTAGCCAAGGTGCTTAACGTAGGCAAGTTTTCCCAATGCCAAGCTTTAAGCTACATACATACAAAAGAAGGTAGACAAAACATGGACCACTGCTACATCGCATGGTACACAATTAAAGCAATACGATGCACAAAGAGTGAAGTATACAATCATAAGACGCTTATATTCAAATTCTTCCCAATCTTGGAAGTTTCGTAAATACAAAAAAGGTTTGATGACTAATTACAAGCTAATGCTCATGGCGCAAATGACGAGCAAGCTACACGCTTTCCGTGGATGGCACATAGGTTCGCTACACGCTTTCCGTGGATGGCACATAGGTTCGCATCCTCGAATATGCTAGTTAGATATTTCTCTGCTGCCTCTTGGACTACCTCTATGGCCACGGCGCCCATCCGAAACTTAGTGTTGTACATTTGCAAAACCTCCCTACAAAGCCTTGCAAAAGGGGCCCTCCGAATCAAGAGCTCGCTGCTCTTCTGATAGTAGCAAATCTCCGCAAATACACGGCTGCGCTTTCGCACCTTATGAGGGCGACGGGGAGGTGCATTTTTTGCACGAGTTGGGGCAGCTTGCTTCCTCTTCTTGTAGACAATGCTCTTTCTCTTTTTCGGCTGCACAGGCACCTCCAGCACCTCGTATGCCGATTCCACCCACTCTTCATCTGATTCGTGCTCTTCACTATTGAGCGGATGTAATGGTGTGGGTCCACTCCCTTTAGGGAGTGTCTTACCCCAGTAGAAATGTGAGCGGCATAAGTTTGTATTTTGATGCCAACCCATGGGGGATCGTCATCCGTTTGCGTCTCTTCGGAGCCTTCTGACCGCTATTTTTGGTTATTTCTTTCTTTGCCTTGGTCGCTCTCATCCGCCGTGTTGCCCTCAGAATGTTGGAGTCCGATGAATAGACAACAAGGCGATGCTTCCTTCTCTCTTTTCCTGCTGTAGAGGACTGACCATGTTGATTTGAAGCTCCAGCTTCTTCTATGTGGAGCTCACCTTGAACTTGTGAAGTTCCAGCTTCTTTTGCTGTAGCTGGGATTCGTTGGCCATCCGGGCCCTCTGAATATGCAATCCTTGCCGTTTGTTTTGTTCTTGCCATGGTAGCACTTAGTATGGAAAATGACAAAATGAACGCCTTCAACCTTTAAATAGGGGTTTTTGGGATTTGGGCTCTTTCACACTATGCGGCCAATTATGTGAAAAACTCAAATTAACCAATTGAATTTAACAAGTAAACCTCGATCATGCGGACGGCTGATGGGACACCCAAACGCTGCCATTTCGATACTTAGTTGCACGCCAAGCCTCATGGCCCAGGGCCGCTCGCGAGCATTTCCACTTCTCGGATGCTGCAGTACAGGAGGCCTTGCGTAACTGCTTTGCTAACATCGACTCTCTTTCCTTCCCAATAGTGCGAGTTCTCCCAAAGGTGTGCCTAAAAAACCAGTTAAACATCTCTGGGAGGTAGTTGGAGTGTGAACCACCACCACCATGCCGAGTATTCTTGAAGTAGACTCCTTTTGCTCGATAGTGGGACTTCTCCATGCCTTGTGTACTCCATATATCAAGCGAACCATAGCGGTCCATGTAGGATGCACCATGCGCATAGAGAATGTGTTAAAACAACCAAAAGGAGATAAGCCAATAGAAAAAATGCATTTTCAAACATTTCATATCTATTAAGTCCGTTAAAACAAACCATGTAGTGTGTAATCTTGCTTTCAGACCATCCTTCCTTAGCGGCCTTTGTGAACTCATAAAGCACCTTCTTGAACTCCTCTCACTGCTCAATGGTGATTCTTGAAAGATTCATCAATTGCACAACCTTTTGAAAGGATGACCATACTAGCTTTTGTTGGTTAGCAACCTCCACATTGGGATCTTTGTCCGTCATCCATGAACACAAATTTTTCCACAATTCTCCCAGCGCTTCTCACTTGCTAGATCGACACTTGTCTTGTGTACCTGCATTGCAGACTTTGACATCTTCTTGAAAAATCGACATGCCTTGGCTCCATTCATGGAAACCTTCTGTGCCACCTCATATGTCTTCTCCCTACAAGTCTCTGCTACAATGTTCACCCTTGATCGGTGACATCCAATCTCATTAAGGAGCGTCTCCACCCCCTGCAAGGAGTCTTTTGACCATTGAAGGGGCTTCATTGTGAAAGCATAATCAATGTGATGCTTTAGCATCCTATCAAATATTTGCATAAATGCATGCAATGTACAAAAGTGAACATTGTTGAGGGAGAAGGGAATTATGGGGTTCCACCCAGGATCTTTGCTATCCCTATTGGGCACCTCAAGCATATCACATGAAAGAACCGAAGTTTGCCACTCCCTAATTATATGACTTCGTCCTGACCTTCCACTTGAGTTGCTCGACTTGTCTTGTACTCTTTCACACAGAATGGGCAGGGAAGTAAAGAATTTACACCTTGTTTTCATCCAAGCATGCACTTTATGGTCTTTAGATCACCACCTAAATGCCATTCAACATCAAACTCCCCACGCCCTAGAAACATGAGCTTCTCACCGTTTATTTGAGCTTTAATGACCTCTGTGACCCATGTGATTCTACTAAAAATCCATGCAAGGACTTCATGTGTCTCTTTCGGAACTTCAATTGCACCAAGTCACCATATATCCTTCTCTGATTGCACACTAAAAGAGGGCTTTGTCGCTTCATTCGAACTGCAAGATTGCTTGGCATAAGCTAGGGCTTCAGTCATAAGCATGATGCTCATTCTCTCCAACTTTCTCCCTTTCACAATTACACACTCATCCAACTTCAGCACAAGCACAAGCTTGCCTTCAAGAACTGCCAACAATATAAAGCCTCAGAATGCATGTTATGACACATCCTAGTGTAGGCAACCCTAAACTAACCTGCATCACTCAAATTGTAGAGAACAGCCATGGACTGCTGCAATCGTATCAAGTCCACAAAGGTATTGTTCTATTTGGTGTAAACAAAGCCTTTGGTCCACAACACACTGTTAGAAACATCACCTCTTCCCTTCCCGCGGCCCTTTCTTCCTTGCGATTTTCTACGGAGTGGCTGAAGAGGCATCGTGTCCTCAATATACAAGTAGTCCCCTAATCGGTGAACAACATCTTCATTTGACACCTTCTTGGCAATCGCCACTTTGTGAGGAAGTGGGAATAGGTTTTCCGTGACTCCTTGACTCCTTAATACATCTTTTAACACTTGATGTATTGCTTGATAGCCCTTTGTACTAATCCCAACAACATCACAAATATCGTGAACATCTAGGTCAGTGACAATATTAGAAAAACTTTGAAGAAATCTCTTAGTGATTGCATCTTTCAAGTGTTTTGCCTCTGGAGCATCAAGCATCCCAATAAAGTCCTCTTTGCTGAAACAAGAACGAAGTAAAGATGCCCGAGCTAACGGATTCTCGCCGTCGCATGTTTCTTGGACGAAGTTCCTACTACCCAAAACAACAATGATGAGCGGTACTAGACTTAAACAACATGAGGGGTAGATCATCTTACCTCATAGCTGTCACCCTTTGTTTTCTTGCCCCGCCACGTGGTGCAAGAGTCTAAATTTCGGACAACTCCCGTTTCCTCACCCTACCTCCCATGGCAGTACTCTTCATGTGTGAGAGAGTATCCTCAAGCTTTTTAATTTCATTTTCCTTGGTTGCGATGGTGCTTTTTGCCTCCTCGAGCGCACTAGTAGCTATTTGCATCTGATCTTGAAGATTGTGGAAACTCCCATTCAGCAACTGCCAATGATGCAAGTAGATCTCGGACCGAGCAATCTCGTGTCTGTTGAGTCTCTTCCAGTAGCCCAACAAACCTTGCTCTCCATTTCCAACATATTGCAACAGTGATGGAAGGTTTGTAAAAGGCGAATGGACATTGAGAGAAGGATCCTTTGGGTACAAGCATCCCTCTGTCCAGAGATCCACATTCTTCTCCCCTTGAGCGCGGCGTTTGTTGGCTGAAGGTAATGTACCCAAGCATGTCTTCTTTGTCGGAACATACTCTTGAGGTAGGCGAGTGCAGGAAAAGACTTGGAGACCTACCGCGTGAAGAGCTTCCTGGGACATTGGTCACGTCATTAAGAGGCATTGTAGGATGGAGAGATGGAGCTTGAAGGATGGAGAGATGGAAAGGAGATAGGTGTGTAGGTGCAACAATAGGTGCAGGTGCAGGTGCAAAGGGGATGGGTGTAGGAGAGGAGCTTAGATTAGGAGGGAGGGTGGTCAATTTTGGGGGGAATTTCTTAAAAGTTTTGGAAAAAAGTCACTTTCAAATATATGTTGGGGCCACTTTTTAGGGGGAAATAGAGTTTATTTGAAAGTTTTTGAAAAAAGTCACTTTTTTTACCTCTTGACCCATGGATTTGATTAGGTGGCATGGGAGAGTTAAGAGGCCACTTACACGTTGGCCAAAAAGATAGAGAGAGAAGATAGCATTCTCCCCCCTCCCCCCCTACTTTTCAAATGGTTTACCCCTCCCCTTCCCTACTTTTCAAATGGTTATACCCCCCCCCCCCCCCCCCCCCCCCCCCCCCCCCCCTTCCCCCTACCTTTTTAGGGGTCAAAGGTGGAGGAGACCCTACCAAAACAACCCCATTCAAAGCCTTTGTCCCCCTTAATCTTGGCAGGCTTCCTTGAAATTAGGGATTCTTACAAGGCCCATGGAGAGTCCATATTTTTCCTAATGTAGCCAAAGCTCTATCCACCTTGCAAAGAATTCAGCCTTTCATTCAATGACAAAGAATATTGAGGTGAGATATCACTTCATACGCACACTTTTGGAAGAGGGACAACTAAATGAAAATCCTGCAGACAAACAAGTTTACAAAGGTGGTCAATAAGGAGAAGTTGAGCTTTGCTCATCCTCAATTGACATTGAAGGATAAGAATCCAGGATGGAAATCATTCACACGTTTGGTTTGGGGATTAGTCTCCATGTGGAAGATTGTTAAGTATAAGGCCTTTTTTACACCTTGTAATTTCTACTATTAAAAGCGCACAAATGTAAGGCCCCCGTTATGCGGAGAAGCCATCGTGCATGAAGAAAAATCACTCCCCAAAAAACAAAAATTTCCATGGTCAGTCTGGAATATTCCTTTTTGTTGGAATATTACGGCCGGCCGACAGAAAGTGGTCGAAAAACCGTCGATAAGTTGGCCAGTGGTGGCTGGGTAACCGGTGAATTATTCATTTCTCAAAGTGTTTGGATGTGAGACTTTCATGCACATAGATAGAATCCTAAGGTCAAAGCTAGATGCAAAGTCCAAAAAGTATTTCTTCATTGGCTATGGAGAAGGTGACTTTGGGTATCGCCTATGGAATCCTGAAGATGGTAAAATCTTTAGAATTAGGGATGTAATTTTTAACGAACAAAATATATACAAAGATTACTTAGAAAGAAAACAAATTAAAGAAACAGGTGATGAGTACATGGAGCTTGAGAATAGTGAAGACTCAAGGATTGCAAACGGTGACAATGTGCAACACCGTCAACCAAATGAGGAGACTCAACCTATTCCTTGAAGATCTACAAGAGCAAGTAGACCTCTTCCTTTCTCCAACCATCTCTTGATCTCAGATTCTAGAGAGCCAAAATAATGCGAAGGAGCTATGCATCATGAATCCAAAGAATAATGGATGAAGAGCATGCAAGTGGAGATAGACTCATTACATTGAACCCAAACATGGGAGTTGGTTGAGTTGCCTAATGGTAAGCGGGCACTGTAGAACAATTGGGTGTATAAGCTGAAGAAGGAGGAAGGTGACAAGAAAAGGTACAAGTCCGGGCTTGTGGTAAAATGGTTTTCTCAAAAGAAAGGTATTGACTTCAATGAAATATTTTCTCATATTGTAAAAATGAACTCAATTAGTCTTGTCTTAAGCCTTGTGGCTGCTCAAAATTTAAATCTTGAGCAAATGGATGTAAATAAGGCATTCCCTCACGGTGACTTAGAGGAGGAAATATACATGCTTCAACCAAAGGGGTATGAAGTAAAAGGTAAGGAGAAAATGTTTTGCAGATTAAGAAAAGCTTGTATGGTCTAAAGCAAGCATCAAGACAGTGGTACTTGAAGTTTGATTGATAGATGTTGGATCACAAAGTCAATGATGCAATTCAAATCACTACGTCTGCACGAAGAATTTGAGAGATGGGAAGTTCATCATCCTAATGTTGTATATTGATGACATGCTGATTAGAAGTGCTAATATACAAGATATCAAAGACCTAAAAGAGGAGCTGTCTAATCTTTTTCAATGAAATATTTAGGTGTTGCAAAGCGGATACTTGATATTAAGATATGAAGGGAAAAGACAAAGAAGACACTAAATCTATCTCAAGAGGATTACTTTAAGAAGGCACTAGAAAGGTTTGCAATGCAAGATACAAAATCGATTTCTACACCTTTGGCTGGCCTCTTTAAACTAACTAAGGATATATGTCCAAAGACATAAGAGGAGATATCCTATATGTCTAAAGTTCCATATGCTACAACGATAGGTTCTCTAATGTATGCTATGGTGTGGACAAAGCCAAATATTTCACATGCAGTCGGAGTTGTGAGTAGGTTCATGGACAATTTAGATAAAGAGCACTGGCAAGCTGTGAAGTGGAAACTTCGGTGTCTAAAAGGGACAACAACAAATTCTTTGTATTTTGGAGGCATTGGCATTTTCTTGCAAGGGTATGATGATGCAAATATGAGAGGTGACAAAGATACTCGAAGGAGCACTACTGGCTATGTCTTCAAAGTTGGAGGCACAACAATAAGTTGGGCTTCAAAGCTGCAGAAATTGGTCTCACTTTCTACCACGGAAGCAGAGAATGTAGCAATGAGAGAGGAAAGCAAAGAAATTATATGGCTTCACAGATTCTTAGAAGAGCTTGGATACAAGAAAGACAATTGTGTCTTGTACAGTGATAGCTAAATCGCTATCCATCTTGTGAAGAATTTAGCCTTTCATTCAAGGACAAAGCACATTGAGGTGAGATATCACTTCATACGCATACTTTTGGAATTGGTGATGCGAGAATTTCTCCTACTCTTTGGGCACCAAACATAAACAACATACATTATTGAAAATGGATCTTTCTACTAATTGCAATGCTTATTCTAATGTGTGGAGTGAAATGAAGGAAAAGACCTCTATTCCTGGGTCCTTATCCATGGTCTATGCATGACTTAATGCTTAAAACAAAACAAAAATATAGACGTCTAAACTAAGGTCGTACCTAATGAGAGGCAGAAGAAAAGGATTTATTGACGTGTTTATCTCAGTCAACCAAGGAAAGATGCATACAAGTGAAAATCTTGCAGGCATGTTTACAAAGGTGGTCAACAAGGAGAAGTTGAGCTTTTTCTCATCTTCAATTGGCATTCAAGTATAAGAATCCAGGATGGAAAGCAGCCCACACGTTTGGTTTGGAGGTCAGTTTCCAAGTGGGAGATTGTTAAGTATAAAGCCTTTTTTATCCCTTGTAATTTTTAGTATTAAAAACACACATATGTAAGGTCCCCTTTATGAGGAGAAGCCATCGTACATGAAGAATAATCACTCGCCAAAAAACCAAAATTTCCACGGCCAGTCCGAAATATTCCTTTTCGACGAAATATTATGGTCGGCCGACGACCAGAAAGTGGTCCAAAAACGGCTGGTAAGTTGGTTGGTGGTTGGTAGTTAATGGCCGATGGTTGGTGGGCGAAAGTCTTTGACAGTGGCCAAATTCAATTGCCGGTGGAAGCTTAAAGATGTTAGGCATGTTCCTTTAATCTTTTGGTTTTTTGAATCTTTAAGTTCACTGATCGAAGTTGACTTATGTTGGTGTTAGTCATGTAGGTTCTCTACAAGTGAACAATTTTCTGTCATCTTTAGATTGAACAAGTTTAAAGTTGTTATGCATGTTCCTTTTGAATAGTCATATTTTTCTGGTTCCTTGAATGAAAGGTAGAATTAAATGAATAGAATCTTAAAGATGTTAAGTATGTTTCTTCTCTTCTAAAAAAATTGATCTCTACAGGACAATTGGACGATGAAGGTCACAAGATTGCATTCGAAAACAAATGGTGGAATATCTCAAAGGGATCTTTGGTGGTTGTCAAAGGAAAAAAGGTTGGTACACTTTACTTGTGTATTGTTAGCACGCAATCTTCAACTTGTGCAATAGCTACAGAATGACAGTGCGGTGTGGCACTATCGGCTTGGGAATATGAGCGCCAAAGGAATGCAAATCCTTCAATCAAAGAAGCTTCTACCAGGTTTGAAAGAAGTGGACTTAAAGTTTTGTTAGGATTGTGTTTATGGTAAACAAAAGATGGTAAAATTCCTAAAAGCACGAAATGATAGAAAACTTGAATTGGTTCATTCTGATGTTTGGGGTCCTGCAAGTACACTATCCCTTGGTGGCTCATTGTACTATGTGATATTCATAGACGATTGAACTAGGAAAACATGGGTTTATGTGATGAAGAATAAATTTGATGTGTTTTCCATATTTCAAAGGTGGAAAGCCTTTGTGGAGAATGAAACATGTACCAAGGTTAAATGCCTCAAATATGATAATGGAGGCGAATATTGCAGCCAACCTTTTGAAATCTTTTGTGCTAGCAATGGCATTTGAAGGGAAAGGAAAACCCCAAGAACACCTCAACAAACTGGCATTTCTAAAAGGATGAACAGAATAATCATGGAGCGAGCACCAAGCATACAGGCACATGCAAGCCTACAGCTTGAGATTTGGGCGAAAGCAGTAAGTACATTTGTGTACTTGATCAACCGGTCACCCTCAATGACATTGGATGGAGGAGTTCCAAGGGGGCAACAACAGGTAAACCAATAAATTATTCATTTCTCAAAGTGTTCGGTTGGAGACTTTCATGCACATAGATATAAGCCTAAGGTCAAAGCTAGATGCAAAGTCCAAAAAGTATTTCTTCATTGGCTATGGAAAAGGTGACTTTGGGTATCACCTATGGAATCCTGAAGATGGTAAAATCTTTAGAAGTAGGGATGGAATTTTTAACGAACAAAATATGTACAAAGATTACCTTAAAAGAAAAAAAACAAAAGAAACAGGTGATGAGTACATGGAGCTTGAGGACAGTGAAGACTCAAAGATTGCAAACGGTGACAATGTGCAGCAATGTCAACCAAATGAGGAGACTCAACCTATTCTCCGAAGATCTACAAGAGCAAGTAGACCTCTAGAAGGTTCGTTCCTTTCTTCAACCATCTCTTTATCTCAGATTCTGGAGAGCCAGAATCATACAAAGGAGCCATGCATCACAAATCCAAAGAAAAATGGAGGAAGAGCATGCAGGTGGAGATGGACTCATTACATCACAACCAAACATGGGAGTTGGTTGAGTTGCCTAAAGGTAAGCAGGGACTGCTGCACAAATGGGTGTATAAGCTAAAGGATGAAGAAGGTGGGAAGAAAAGGTACAAGTCCAGGCTTGTGGGTAAAAGGATTTTCTCAAATGAAAGGTATTTACTTCAATGAAATATTTTCTCATGTTGTAAAAATGAACATAATTAGGCTTGTCTTAAGCTTTGTGGCTACTCATGATTTAAATATGGAGCAAATGGATGTAAATACGACATTCCCTCACGGTGACTTAGAGGAGGAAATTTAGATACTTCAACCAAAGCGGTATGAAATAAAAGGTAAGGAGAAAATGGTTTGCAGATTAAAGAAAATCTTGTATGGTCTAAAGCAAGCATCAAGAAAGTGGTACTTGAAGTTCGATCGGTGGATATTGGATCATGGATTCATATGATGCAATTCAAATCATCGCGTCAACACGAAGAATTTGTGAGATGGAAAGTTCATCATCCTAATGTTGTATATTGATGACATGCTCATTGCAAGTGCTAACATACAAGACATCAAAGACTTAAAACAGGAGTTTTCTAAATCTTTCTCAGTGAAAGATTTAGGTGCTACAAAGCGGATACGTGGTATGAAGATATCAAGGGAAAGGACAAAGAAGACAGTGAAGCTATCTCAAGAGGATTACATCAAGAAGGTACTAGAAATGTTTGCAATGCAAGATGCAAAATCACTTTCTACACCTTTGGATGGTCACTTTAAATTAACTAAGGATATGTGTCCAAAGACACAAGAGGAGATATCCTATATTTCCAAAGTTCCATATGTTGTAGTGGTAGGTTCTCTAATGTATACTATGGTGTGGACAAGGCCACATTGGGTGACCCATGTATATCGTGTGTGCTCTCTCTTTCTCTCTGCTCTATAATCTCTCGTATGTAAAAATTATCCCTCTTCATTAATTAAACTACTCAATTATCTACTTAGCTACGTCTTATTCCCTTACACGACCCTCAAGCGAATGGACAAGCTGAGAGCACCAATAAGATCTTATGCACAATACTTTCCAAGATCTTCAGCGATTCACGCATAGATTGGGATAAAAAATTACACTGCATCATATGGGCTTATTGAGTAGCTTTTTTAAGGTTTCCACTTTACAACCTAAAGAAAATATTTTTTTTTTAACGTAATTAAGATTAATGACTATAAAAATTGGTAAACCCTTATCTTAAAATTAGTCGCATATGGTATTTTTGAAATCTTACGCATAAGTTTATTTCAGTGAGAATATTTTTGAATCCAATTTCAAACAAAAACCAACCCAAAAATTACCTCTAGAAGGTGAAATGGTTAATATAAATGACTTATGATAGGAAATCCTAGTATATACTATTGTTGGGGTATGTTGGGCTATGGGGGTTACACCATTGTGGCATTCATGGTTTCACCATAGCCAATAGATAATTAGGAGTAGATTAGAGAGTGAGCTCAATAGACAATGTAGAATGAAAATAGTTTGCTTGCTTGATTGAAATTGGAGAGAAAGATACAAGCTTTGAGGTTTGGCCATATATAGGCTCAATGTAGAGAAGTGCAATCAATGGTTGAATGGATATGCACCACAAGTGGAAACGGCAAGGGTAGTGTGAGTTAACATAAGTGGCATGTGGCCATCAAGTGTATAGGGAATGAGTGGCATGTGTGAGGCTTTGTAGATTCCATAGGAATAATGTGACTATGCACTTTTATGGTGCATGCTTGGCTTTTAGGGAGTTTTCTCACCGTGCGCGTAAGCTAAAGCTTACCCCAACAAATGCCCCCCGTAAGCTGAAGCTTACAAAATACAACATGGATTCTGATCAAGAGTCTAACATGGGCTACATCGTGTAACTACATGGGGCTCATAAAGATGGAATCTAGTGTAGAAAATAGTGTAGGTCTTACCTCCAAACTTTATGGTTTGGGGAAATGTCTAAACACTTACAATTGTAGGTCATCATTTTCTTTTGGGAGCTTTGTTAGGGCCTCATCTTCAATTATTTAATTTCTTGCTTTGGAATCTGGAAGATTCTGATGAGGGTGCACATATGGGGTACACAAGGGATTCATGTTGAGTGCATATTCTTTATAGAAGAATGTTTTGTGTATGTGTATGATGATTTTAATGCTTTGATTATGGGATGGTCTTACCAAAATACTTTGGCAGTGTCTAAAACCCCTTACAATCTCAAGTATTAGGTATGGGATACGTAACATACATGGTGTTACTTCTTTGTTGGAGCTTGAGTTACATACGTATCCAAAACTTGCATGCTTGAATGAGTTTAGCTCATGCTTGGTTGCCTTGATTTCTTGACATGATTGAGTTGCAGTTGCTTTGCTCTGTATTTGTAGGCGAGGCTTTGTGAAGGTTTGACTGTGTGAAGATCCTCTTTGGAGATAAAAGCCTTTAGCTCTTGATGATTGGAACTGATGCTTGTAGGATCTTCAAAATTTTGTGTGAACGGAGCTTTAGTGCTCAAATAATGGCTATAGGGTGAGCATGGTTGTGGCAAGATGGCCTTCCTTAATAGAATCTCCAAGATGCCAAGAGTGAGCCCATGGGAACGAATGCTTAGCTGATAAATTCCAAAAATCTTGCTAAGTTTTATGCAATGTGCTTCAACAGACCTTTTCAAGCCTCAAAGCTTTCCTTAGATTTTTGCAGATCTCCAAGCTCTCCTTCCCCAAGAGCTTCAAAGATTCCTTGCAGCGGCTATTATCTTATGTGAGGGGAGGAGCATAGGGTTGAGAAATCTGTGGTTCTGATATTGGTTGAAAGGGTGTGGTGGTGTGTCCACGTATACTTGTGGCAAGGGGAAGAAGAAGAGAAGAGCATTGGCTAGAGGACAATCCCCTCAAGAAAGGACTCATGTGTGTGTTGCCTTTATTATATATGTACGAAGATTAAATAGTTAGTTTTAGAGTGCAAGTCATAGGTTGCTCGGGGAGGTCACCGAAGAAAAATGTAACCTATCACCTGAGTTCAACAGAAGGATATTTAAAGTTCTTGAAACTTTCAAAAATATATATACAGAAGGATACTATTTTTTCAATTAGCTTACAGATTTTAAAAGAAAATATTACATTATATTCCTAAAAAATTTCACAGATAAGGGGTTTTACAAACATGTTTTGAACGCATGTGATATGACAGTTTTACACATAGTGTACCCCCCGAGATAGGCAGGGACCACAAGCCTTTATCCTGTTGGGGGAAGTCTTAGCTTACACTCACGGGTGAGAACACTCCCTAAAAGTCGAGCATGCACCATAAAAGTGCATAGTCACCTTATTCGTATGGAATCTACAAAGCCTCACACATACTACACACTTGATGGCCACATGCTGCTTGTGTTATCTCATAGAACCCTTGCCATTTCCACTTGTGGTGCATATCCATTCAACCATTGATTTCACTTCTCTACATTGAGTCTATATATGGCCAATACTCAAAGCGTGTATCTCTCTCTCCACCAATTTCAATCAATCAAGCAAGCTATTTTCATTCTATATTGTCTACTGAGCTCACTCTCCAATCTACTCCTAATTATCTAAACCTTGAATGCCACAATGGTGTATCCCCCATAGCCCAACATGTGGTATCAAAGTATGGTGTGTGATTAGCACTTCCTAATCACCCTTATATGATCCTAGTAGGTTAGAATTAGCATTAGAATACATCTTTAGAGCTTAATCAAACTAAATGTCATTGGATATGTGCAAAGGCTAAAGACCTTTGGGCCACTACCAAGAAATTAGACGAGATTGAGCATTAGGAGCATCAATCCCCCGGCTAGATCACTCTTGCCGTTGTAGTTGTAATCAATTTCATTGCATTTTGCATTTACTTGCTTGATTGTGTGCATGTTGCGTCTCTCTAGAGCTGAAATTGATAGTTTGAATGCAACAATTAGAGTTTGAATTTTATGTGTGTGCGTAGATTTTGTCAAGAGCTCTCTATTGCACCTATGCATACTCTAATTGGAGCTCATATGCATATTCTATTGGATAATTAAATTTGAAGCTTTTGAAAAGCTTTCTTCTACTGCTATTCATTTGTTCATTTAGCTTTTGATATATTGTGTGTGTAGCTTAGAGGACAAAAGAAAAGGCCTAATATGTTTGTTTTTTGCTAGTGGGACCTCGCCCTTCAATAGCCGTTTGGGAGCAAGGCAGATTTTTCATCCACTGCTCACGCCTTCAAAGCTCGGGCCAACCACCAACCGGCTTAGTGCTCGTCATCAAGACTGACTAATCGTCATCGCTGGCATCATCTTCATCAGGAACCTACTCCTACCATGCGTTGCCACATCAGCTCGCACTCGACCCCCACATTTTGTCTCTGTTGCCTACTCAGAGGCCCGTAGCCTTGCTCACGTCATCTTGCTCAGCTCGTCGTCACCTGCTTGCCACCTGCCCGCGGCCCGTGCCCCTCACAACCATTGGCTATGCAACGAGCGGTTTTGGCTTTGACACCTAATGGAATTGCATTGCCTTATAAATAATGGAAATTTCATTTGAAAACAAAAAAAAAGCTTAGAGGCCTTGAAGCTAAGGTGCAGAAAGAAAGCGGCTTTGGAAGCTGAAAAAGGGGAAAAAAAGGGAACATTCGGAAATTTGAAAAGAGTAGAAGGTAGCGCTGGGCAATTGGATAGTTCTAGAAAATTGAATCCGGAGAATTTACGCTCTTAGGGGAGTAGCACTAGAAATTTTTGGCTTTGACAAGGGAAAATTGTAGATGCAAACACTTGTGGGCGGTTTTTTGGAATTGGGCAGCGTGGAAAGGAAAAATGGCAGTAGTGGACAAGGCCTTGAGGTAGCACATACAGTATCAAAGAGGTGTGATTATGCATGCACACGCACAAAGCAAGATAGCGCTCAATTTCAACACTTGCACATCGTATTTTTGGTAAGGAAGTGTGTAGGGGAAGCAAAATGAGGTTGAAGCCTTCTGGTGCATTGTGTGTGTGTGCATGCTACACACACACTCACCCTCCGATAGCACATCGCACATAGAGAGAGCGAGCATAGCTCTCCGGTGTCATCACATGTAGAGTGAGAGAGAATCCTCTCCAGTGCATATCCTATTGCCATTGACATATATACAGATAGAGAGAGAAATGAAATGTTATATTAACGTCTTCAAAAGGCCAAAATGACCTATGAGACCAATCTGTTACAAAATGGTGAATCTAATACCATGTCTGGGTACAAAAGAACTAGATACTACTACTAGAATACATCCTCATCTGCACTTTGGATATCGAGAGAGTATGGCTCAAATCCTCTGTTGTAGTCTCCGTCGATGTTGTGTAGCTCCTCTCCTCAATCATGGCCGTTTGGATCTTGGTAGCTCTTGTGCTTGGTCGATGAGAATGCCGGTAGTGATCGAATGAGTGTGGGCCGAGCTTTGCAATAATGATTGCTCCTCTGGCTGTCCCATATCTAGTGAAAAGAAATTTGTAATCTGTCTCTAGGACTGTCTCTCTCTATCTCTTCCCAGTAAAGTGTCTATATTTGTGTAATTCAAGTAGATATAGCCCAAAGCATCTCTAATCCTCATAACTCATGACCCTAGAGAAAGGACCGAAACCCTCTCTGAATAAGCAATGGAAACGGCCCTGTATCTCATAGTACATTGTGCAATGACATATGTAATGTAGCTCTGTCTCTGGCTCTAACTGGCATGAGCGGCATATCCTGTTGTCTGCTGGTATCCCTCTAAATCTACCAGTCTCGACTCTCAATCTCCAACTGATGTGAGGATATGCATATCTGACCAACGGCACACCGCAAACCATAAGACATATGTGTGTACATGTAGCTAGGTCGAATCACAAACCCATCTCCTGTGAGGTGGATAAGATGCTCTCTATAGAAAGCCATCTTCATGCCCAACTCTTGTGGTGGCTCTATCCATGCCCTCCTGGTATCCAGTTGGATCAGGTCCTGACGAATGAGTCTAGTAATCTCCACCCGTGTAAGAGACATCGAGGGTACCTGAAGAAAGTACTCGAAAGGGGACAGCCTGTTCATGGTAAAACCATGCATCTGAAACCATGATGTCATTTGTGCATACCAGCATGAAGTGTCCCCCTGAAGAGCTAACTGTCTGGAAGACTCAAGGGCCAGTCTAGCATATCTGCCTCTAGTAGTATCCCACAAGCTGTGCACAAAGGAGACTGGTCTGGTAAGCGCCTCAATCTCCATAGTAGGGGCAACTAGCTCTACTCGAATGATAGCGAGGGGTACGGAGGCCTTGGCTCCGATCAGTCGAGAGATCATAGACACCAAGGGCCTCTCCATACGTCTCCAACCATCCTGGCCTATAGAAGGTCCCCATGTCTGCACCCCATACAACATAGCTGAGGCTACTAAGGTATCATAGAGCCATAACTTTGTCTGAGGTTCCTGGAACTGAATCTGCGAACACGTCCTCTCCAAGCCTCCCAAAGCCACAAAAGCTCTAGTCAATCTAGTCTTTGTTGCTCTCCCCAAAGAAAACCTCGGCCCAGTGAAGACAACCCCAAGGTAAGTGTATGCATCTCTATACTCTACAATCTCTTGACCATATGTGAAAGTCGGTGATGATCTCCTGACCCATTGTGGTGTGGTGTTAAACACCATAACCTTGGTTTTACCAAGGTTTACAGACAATCCACTATCCTCTGCAAATTTGTGTAATCCATCCAACTGTCGCTGCATACCCTCTGGTGAGTCAGAGATCAACACAATATCATCAACATATAATAACAATGGGATCCACGTCCCTGCCCGGTGGGCACCTCTATTACCCTCTTTGTCAATGTAATCAGACACCTCATCAACATACATACCAAATAGATTAGGAGACAATGGGCAACCCTGTTTCACCCCAATGGTGGAGTGAACTTAGATATCCCCTCTGGAGTGCATACATGTCCCATCATTGATGTGTATAGAGCCATAATCCCCCAAATCAACACTATGGGCACCTCCATCTTCTGCATTCTGCGCATCAATTGAGCTCTCGGTACCATGTCAAATGCTTTGCGGAAATCCACAAAGCTACAATAAATCCGTCTCCCATGTAACTTGCCCTCCTCAATGATGGCTCTGAGTGTCAAAATATGATCAAGAGTGGAGAAACCCCTCCTGAAACCGGCCTGGCCCTTTGCTCGTACACCCTCACCCTCTGACCAATTACTCAACTGCTGCTCAAGAATGGATGCATACAACCGTGCCAATGTGTGCCCAACCATAATAGTGTGGTAATTCCCAGGCTATGTAGGATCACCTACTTTGAAGATAGGCACAATAGTAGACAACCTCCAAGTCCCAGGTAGCCCCTCACACACAGCACGATTGAACAACACTGCAAGAACCTCTACCAACATATCTCCAGCATGTGTAAAGTGCTCTGCTACTAGACCATCATGATCATATGCCTTGCTGGTCCTCATCCTGTCAATGGCTCTCTTTACCATCTCAGTGGTAAAGAAGGTGCTGGTAGGTGGGCATGGCTTTGTAGGATCTGGAAGGGGGTCCTATCCAGGAACTGTATATAACGATGAGGCATACTGGCCCCACACATTAGGAGAAGTAATCATTGGTGGGGGAGGGAAGTGCTCATGAAAGAATCGCCATGCCTCTCCTGAGTCTCTACTCAAGAACAACTGATACAAGTCTCGCTCCATCTGGGCCAAGTAAGCTCGTTTCTTTCGTCACACAAGACGTCGGGAAGCAATCCAAGAATGTCTGTAAGTGATGACTCCTAAAAGAAGATCCCTCTGAAGCTGGGCTCTCATCTCTTTGCACTCCTCATACCAACTATTCTGCGGCATGCTCCCTGAATATCACCTCCGACCCGGCTGAGTGTGTGGGTATGCCTCTGATGATGCACCATGTAGTGTCTTAGTTAGTAAAGTGGTGCACGCCTCCACTGAGAGGCCAGGACCAACTGTGCATAGACGGCTATAGATCTCCTCTGTATAAACTGAGTCAGTCTCTGGTGTAAACGTATAACGGGCATGTGACCTACCTCCTGATGTCTGGGCTGTACTATACTGAAATGAAATAGAAGATGTCAAAAGTGCATGATCCACTGCTACGCCTACTGGTTTGGCTCCCACTATGAAATCTTGAATACAAGGAATAAAGCTCGGCTCTGCCATAACATAGTCCACTGTATTGGCTCTGTGTCTATGTGGAAAGCATGTGAAACCGGCTGCTCCAGAAAATCGTTGTAAGCCATTAAGTATGGCTAACCCATGTGCAGTCGTCATCTCCGTGAGGTATCTCCGGGAGTAACATATGGCAATGTATAGAAATCAGCCTGTGTCAGCTCTCAGCCTCACCCAAATATATCTAGCATGATCATCTCTCCATACAATATGTAGTAGTGGCTCTAACTCCTCCCTAAATAGCACTGCTACTCCTCCTAAACCTCTACTCCCATGCTCAGATCTCGCAGCTGTCCTGTGGGCTGTCTCCCATCTGTATCCCACCACATGTAACATGAGCTGTCCTGGGACTTGATGCGTCTCTGAGAAGAAAACAATGTCCCTGTCTCTGAAACTGTCCTCAAAGGCATCAACGTCCAACCTCATAGATCCATTACAATACCAAGTAGCCATCTTCAGTGTGGTCCCATAGGTCTCACACCGTCATGTAGAGCGCCCCTCTACAATCACCACCCGACCATCTCTGTAAAAGGCCATCCTTGTCGCCGTAATCTCTAGCATTACCTCTCTCATATGCGCAAGCTATGAGAGAGTGAGATCATCACCGAGAAAAATACATGTCTTTTTGAGAGTAGGCCTCTTTCTCAAGAATTCCTTCTTCTCTTCCTAGGAGGGGAAGTGTAGTATGAGAGCTCTCCCTTTTGAAGATTCTCCTGGGCCATCACTCTTCTTGCCCACTCTCCATGCCTTTGTGTGTAAAGGCTTGTCCACCCCCATCATGGATATGAGGCTTGTGACCTCTTTTTCCACATTGATTATGTCCTTGAGGCTGGTTACCCTCACATGTAGAGCCCGCATCCTCCTCCTTTGTTCCTCTTCGAGGGTCATGTTAATAAGAGTGGGTGTACAAGGAGCTTCCATACCTTTCCCTTTCTTGGCAACCTCAATCCATTTTTCGGCCTCCTCTACTTTCTTTTGTGTTGCGGAGATGACCACAGCCCATGACTTCTTCTCCTCACCTTCCTTGATAACCCATATTTCTTCTCTCATGGTATTCAATTGTTCCATCATGGATGGCTGAAGTTCGCCTTCTTCGAGCTGCCCAATTTTTGCTTGTAGATTTCAAACGATGGAATCTTGGATGACCACTTTCTCCTCGAGCGAAGCGATCCTTCTACACATGAAATCTCTTTCTTCGGTCCATCTATGAAGAATAGTTCTCCTCTCCTTCCTCCACTCTTCAAGAGTCGTTTGTGCCTCTCTGACCAACTACAAGCTCCGTGGGATGAATATCACGCGCAAGTACCGTTTCCGGTGCAACTTATCTCAGAGCGTGAAGCATGATGGCAAGCGCCTCTTACTGCTCGCCCGAGTAGGAGGATTAAGACTTGCAGATAAAGTCTTACCGAGGGGGGAGTGCATGTCCCCTTCGCAATGACTTGGAGGGCGGGCAATCAATTGAGCAAATTCTGATGAACTGCCCGGCCTTGAGCCGAGCTCAAGTTGATCGTCTCAGCGGGTTGTCGTGTACCATTCGGGACCTTCAGGACCCGGCGGGTGTCACTCTAAGTGACAACGAAGTTACCATTATCCTCCTTGATGGGGAGGCTCGTGGATTTAGGTTGACTTTCGGGGTTAACCGGCGTCCGCATTCGAGGAAAGCGGCTGCAAGGCACCACCTTGTAGCAGCTTTCCTTGGTGAGGCAATTCCACAGTATCAAAGAGCATTAAACGCTAGGCTGTTAACCTAGCGGGCCCGATTGGATGAATCGGAGATAACTCAGATCCCTCTGACGTCTAGAAGGGGGGGAAGGACGAAATTCTCCTTAATAGAAAAAAGTTATGAAACTATGTGCTAGACTCGAATATGACTTTAAGATACTGATACATGGGTTGCCTTATCAATGGGCAAGAAGAGTGTTGGAGACTCTAATTGTCGCCTGATCAAGACTCCACCTACAAGCCGAGAGAGAGAGAGAGAGAGAGAGAGAGAGAGTTTAGTTTTTCTCTCCAATTGCATCACCCTCTTCTTTTTCTCTCGGATTTGACATCGATTCATCTTTGGCTTCCATCTCTTTTCTAACACCTCTCTTTGACGTTTTTGACGTACATTTGCTCTCCTACATCGACTAGAGAGCGAGGCAGTGAGAGAGTGGGAGAGCAATGGGAGACAAAGAGAGAGCAGACATAGACTCTTCTCTCTTAGCATTCTCTTGAGAGATGAGTTCCTGAGCAAGAGGCAAGGATTCATCACCGACACGATAGGTGGTGTTGACATGATTTATGGCACTTGTGGTTTGCTCATGGGATTTTGATCTTGGTTTTTTCCAAATTATCAACTTCTACAGACACAAGGATTACAATTTGCTAGATACATGTTTTGCACCAGGTCTTGGTTCCGATGAGAGTTTATGCATTGATCTATGCATAGTGGATCACATTTTACATGCTATGAGCTCTATTAAGAGTGATATCCCGATTATTTCTCTTCTTGACTCTCTTCAAGGCCGCTTCCATTTTTTGCTTAGTCTTCGTTTGCAGTATTTTCAATTCTTTGAGGAAGTTTCTCTTTTTCCTTGGACTTTTTGCCCTCTATCTGTGCTTTCTAGGAATTCGAAGGAAACATCATCAATGAGGCCCTTCGCATGTGCTTTCTAGGAATTTGAAGGGAACATCATCTTGAGGCCTTTCATAAGATTCTTCATTAGATATTGGCTCTTTGTCATCTTTAGCGGGGAGCATAAGAACTCAATCCTTGAGGCTTGGGTGATCTTCTTCATAGAAGTAGTGTCCAAACCTTTCACAACTTTTGCATGAGACTTGGTCTTTTGAATAAGTTCTAGCTATGTTGGGGCAAGTGGGAGTTGTGCTATCGTGCCTAGTGCCTGATTGGCTATTCTTGTGAGCATAGGGCTTGCATTCATGTATGATTTGAATTAGTCACTGCTTTTTAAGTTCCCTTTGAAGATTCCATCAAATAAGTAGCTATCGAAATCACATCAGACCATTCTGTTTTCTGAGAACCCCATCGCCATGATGACAATGATATGTCTAAGCGACTGTGTGTACGTAGGAGTCTTAGAGATCTGGAAATGTTGAGATATATGCCATAATGCCTGCCAACTCTATCTCTGGGAGCAACAGATCTTTGTATGTGAAATCTTACCCCTTCAGTCTGAGAAAATCTCTATCATTGTCACCTTTACTTATTTTTGACAACAGGGTATGGCTTCCTGCTGGGATGTAGGGTGCCTCGATGACAATGTCTGCTATAATCTTTACTAGCATCTTTGTCAATCATGGTGGATTCCCCATTGTACATTGTACATCGATCCGGTGATGGATTTGGACCCTGCTACCTATGCATGTTAATCGTGACCATTTACAAACATTAAATATATCATTTAAAGATTGTCACCTGCTTTGGGATTGTCGCTTTAACAAGGCCTTCCTGGACCGCATATCCGCTTGTACACGTCTCCAATTTCCATTGGCGGTTTTCCATAGTCGTTTTTGGCTCTTTGAAATTCTCTTGGATCCCCTTCAACGTTTTGCAGTCTTCTTCCCCTGGGTCAGGTTTTGGTCGCTATGGTCCTTATGGGGCCAACACAACTTTTGCGTATTCCATCAGCAAGGTATGGATCCTTTTCCTTTGTTCCATATTTTCACTTGGGCAATCCTTACATTTTGCACTTGATATTGGGGACATATCCTTGGATGTCTTGCAACTATTCTATGTGTGCTTTTAATGCCTTCCCTTTTCAGAACACTTCTGTGTTGTTCTTTGTATTTGATATTTCTGATGGGTTGGTTTCCCATTCGTAAATTAATCCAAGATTTACAAAAAAAAATAAAAATGTGTGTGCTGGTGCTATGCTGGTATTTCACAAGGGCTACATGCAAGAGTCCATATATAGGTAACACAGGATGTCACTACTGAGGATAACAATGCGTGTATGCATAAAGTAAAGTAGATCCCATCAAGTGAGGAAAACAGACTAAAATTCCTCTTCAATAACAAGTGATGCAGTATATGTTTTGGTATATTGTGAAGGTGCCTTCTAATCCCCGAAACATGCAACAAAGATTACATAAAACTTTCTTGAAGGCCAAAATAATCCATGAGATTAGGTCCAACAAGTATTATCTTAAGGGTAAGGTAGAAGTTAGATATCGAAGATGCATGAGAAAGCATGGCAAATGTAAACTACCAAAAGAATTATTAAAAGGTCAAAGAAAAAGATAGAACTCTCTCTCTTTCACTGACAATTTGATTAGGATTTGCCGCCACTAAACATTTCTATCATGTAGACACACATCTTTGGTTGAGAATTAACTCAAAAAGTTGACTCACAAATATGTATATAAACTACCACAAGACCTCACTGAAGATCAAAAAATAGGATAGAACTATCTATCGTGGATTATTTGATTAGAACAATATTCTCTCCAATTAGTAAGACATTAAGAACCATTTGATTCAATTACCAATGCACTGAAGAGAGAAAAAGTCAATCTAAAGGATGACAAAGGCCTTTCCAAGTTATGTCATCAACCCTGCACTCTCTCTGTCTCTTTATCCTTGACAGCCCATCAAAGACAAAAGAATCTGACATTGGAGGGTGATGCCTTTTCCATCCCAATTGCCACCCCAATTTGCTGGAGAGTGGGTTAGCAATGCAACGATCACCTAAGTACACATGATTTAGAAGGGACACCCTGTCGTAATTTTCTATTTTGGCGCATGCATGAATGTACATAGATGTGCTCTTGTAGTTCCGTCCTAGAAGGCCTCTTCAACACAATGATTTATCTCAAAGCGCTCTAGATCTACTTCTAATCAACAATAACTTCTCTACAACTCTCCAAACCATAGCACATGTGGGCTTTTTGTCCAAACATGCGCAAAAGACGGTTTCCAACGTCCGGTGCTACCGCAGCTTGGCGAACATCAAAAAGCAGAGCAGCACCAAAAAGTCCCCATTACATCAGTAAACATGTAGTGGGACACCTTTGTATCCTGCATCCACCTTGTGCCTTTCATATAGTTCTTGAAGAGCAGTAATAAAAAGAGCTTGTACTTCCAATACCTGAATAGCAGAAACAATGATTTCAATATCCAAGACCCACATGTCAACTAAAACATGCAAATATCAGACGCTACCTCTTCTAGTGTTGGCTGGGGATTTTTTTTTAGCTCAATAGGCTTCCCAATTGCAATATACAGCGGTCGAGGAAAAGGAATCGGGGATCTGAATTGAGAATTTTTAGAAAAATCCATACAGAGTACAGAACTACTAAAATGCTAAATTTCAACAGGAATGAGGAATACCCAAACATGCCCCAAAAGACTAGCGGGGCAAATCGTAGAGCTCGACACAGTTGATTGTAAACCATACCCTTGGGTTTCCACCACTTATATGTCTGAGTCTGCATCAGCAAACAAAGACCCTTTTTAAAGCCCCCTTTCAAAAGAGGATAATCCAAAAGAAGACACCCATTAAAAGATTTACCTGTCCAAAGATGAAGCAAGGAACTAACGGAGCACCCAACTCAATGGCTATACGTATGAAGCCGAGCCTTTGTTTCAAATATACAACCTTATCAAGATACACCAGACTAGAGTATCAAAGGACTGCAGCAATCTTATTAAAGGAATGATGATCACCAGTTTTTTTTCATAAATACACTTACCTCACGATCCTGTTCCATGTAACACATCTCTCTGACCCCTCCAGGGATCAGGATACAACTGTAGTTCCTGCTTAATGTATCTACTACAATCTTTCTTGAAGCAGGTGCTAGGCCCAACCATGACCACACATGCCTCAAAAGTGGAGTTAAAAACACCTGCCAAGTACGAGCATTTTCTTTAAATGTAAAATGCATCACAACTAATGATGCAAGCATGCATGTTTGCACATTTTCTAAAGCGCAAAATCACTGTTCTACCCATCAACATACATATTGCGGATGGACTTTCATATATATCCCCATCCATCCCCCCACCAATACTAGACAGATTGTCAAAGACAAGCACGAAAATCAACATTGCAACCCAAGTCCATAAATAAACTTCAGACATTTGTCCTTTGAGGCCAGTGCAGGTGCAAAGGCATTTGGCAATAGGATATTCCTTCATCGCCCCACAGACATAAAGATGTCTTTCATTGAATAGCTCAAGCATGGATGTTATATGGCACTGAGAGAGAGAGAAATGAAATGATATATTAACGTCTTCAAAAGGCCAAAATGACCTATGAGACCATCAGATACAAAGTGGTGAATCTAATACAATGTCTGAAGTACAAATACAAAAAGTACTGAATGTAAAAAATGAAAACTGAAAATGAAGTGTGAAATGTGAAATGTGAGAATGTAGAATAGGCCCTCAATGACAATCTGAGTGTCGTGCTAGAATGCCTCTGATCCTCTGCTAGAGTCTCTGTTGATGGAGTGTGCTCCCGTGTCTCGGTCGTGGTCGTCTCGATCTCCCGAGCTCAGTCGCCCTATCAATGAGGGTGCCTCTCGTATGAATGCGGGTACAACCCTGTGCTGGTGGTTGGTCTCCTGGCTCCCTCGATCCAAAGAAGTCTGTGATCTGTCTCTGTGACTGTCGTACTCCATGTCTCCTCAGCAGACTATCTCTATGTCGGTGTAGCTCAAGTAGATATAAGCCAAGGCATCTCTGATCCTGATACCTCATGACTCTATCTAGGGGTCCAAAACCCTCTCCCTGAATAAGCAATGGAAGCGCCCTCGTATCTCATAATACACAGTGCACTGGCATATGTAGTGTAGCTCTGTCTCTGGCTCTCTATCGCATAGTTGGCATATCCTAGACTCCGGTGGTATCCCTCTGAATCTACCTGTCTCAATCTCCAGCTAGTGTGAGGATGTGCGAATCTGACCAATAGCACATCGCAGACCATGAGACAAATGAGTGTCCATGTAGCTCGGATGAGTCACAAACCCATCTCCTGAAAGTTGGAGAAGATGCTCTTTGTAGAAAGCCATCTTCGTGCCCAACTCCTACATCGGCTCTACCCATGTCCTCCTGGTGTCCAATTGTATAAGATCCTGACGAATGAGTCTAGTGATCTCCGTCCGTGTGACTGGCAGGGAGGGTGCATCTAGGGAATAATGAAAAGGAGGCAATCTATCCATGATGAGACCATGCCTCTGAAACCATGAGGTCATCTGCGCATACCAACATGATGCGTCTCCCTGCATCGCTAACTGTCTAGAGGACTCAAGAGCCAATCTAGTATATCTGCCTCTATGTGTATCCCACAGACTGTGCATAAAGGACACTGATCTGGTAAGAGCCTCAATCTCTACAGGAGGGGCGGCTACTTGCGCTCGAATAATCGCATGTGGTACGGAGGTCTTGGCTCTAATCATCCGGGATATCCCAAATACCAAGGGTCTCTCCATGTTCCTCCAACTCTCATGATTCACAGATGGTCCCCAAACCTGGACCCCATAAAGCCCCCAAACCTGGACCCCATAAAGCATAGCTGAAGCAACCAAAGTATCAAAGGGCCATAGCTTTGTTCGTGGTTCTTGAAACTGAACCTGCGAACACATCCTCTCTAGCCCTCCCAATGCCACATAGGCTCTGGACAGTCTAGTCTCTGCTGCTCTCCTCAGAGTAAACCTCGGTCCCGTGAATACCACCCCCGGATATGCATATTCATCCGTGTACTCCACAGTGTCCTGACCATATACGAGTGTAGGTGCCGATCTCTTGACCCACTGTGGTGTGGTGTTAAACACCATAACCTTGGTTTTACCAAGGTTCACAGACAATCCACTATCCTCTGCAAAGTTGTGCAATGCATCCAATTGTCTCTGCATGCCCTCTGGCGACTCTGATATCAACACAATATCATCAGCATATAATAATAAAGGGATCCATGTCCCTGCTAGCTGAGCGCCTCTGTCACCCTCTCTGTCAATGTAGTCAGAGACCTCATCTACAGACATACCAAAAAGTGTAGGGGACAAAGGACACCCCTGTTTCACTCCAATAGTGGAATGAACAATGTCAGAAATCCCCTCAAGAGTGCGTACCTGGCCAGTCACTGAGCCGTATAAAGCCATGATCCCCCATATGATCTCTGTGGGTACTCCCAACTTCAGTAGCCTGTGCATCAATCTGGCCCTCGGCACTGTGTCAAATGCTTTGCGGAAGTCCACAAAGCAACAATACATCCGTCTCCCATGTGCCCGACCCTCCTCAATAATGGCTTTGAGTGTAAGAATATGGTCCAAAGTGGAGAAACCCCTCCTGAATCCAACCTGTCCTACTGCTCGTATGCCCTCATTTCCTGCCCATTTACTCAGTTGCTGTTCAAGAATGGATGCATACAACCGTGCCAATGTGTGCCCTATCATAATAGTACGGTAGTTCCCTGGCACCGTAGGGTTCCCTGCCTTGAAGAGAGGTACAATAGTAGATAATCTCCAGGACTCGGGTAGTCCCTCACACATGACACGATTAAACAACCGCGCAAGAACCTCTGACAGTAAATCTCTAGCATGTATCAAGTGCTCTGCCACCAAACCATCATGATCATATGCTCTCCTAGTCCCCATCCTGTCAATGGCGTTCTTCACCATCTCAGTGGTAAAGAAGGTACTAGTGGCTGGACATGGATCTAGAGGGTCTCGTAATGGTGGTTGCCCAGGTACTGTATATAATGATGCTGCATACTGACCCCAAATCTCGGGAGAAGTAATCACTCGAGGAGGTGAGTGCTCATGGAAGACACGCCAAGCCTCACCTGAATCCCGACTCAAAAAGAGCTGATACAAATCATGTTCCATCTGGGCTAAAAAGGCTCGCTTCTTCCTTCGCACTAAACGCCGAAGGGCAATCCGAGACTGTCTATATGTAATGACTCCAAGTATAAGCTCGCTCTGAATCTGAACTCTCATCTCTCTGCACTCCTCATCATACCAACTATTCTGAGGCATGTTCCCAGAACGTCTTCTCTGATCTGGTTAAGTGTGTGGGTATGCCTTTGCTGCTGCCCCATGCAAGATCTCCGTCAATAGAGTGGTGATCTCCTCCACGGTATATACAGGCTTGGCTGCCCACATCCGTCTGTAAATCTCCTCCACATAAACTGAGTCCCTCTCTGGTGTAAAAGTATACCGTGTGTGTGCAATCCTCCGTGGTGTCTGAGAGGCACTATACTGGAAAGAGACTGAAAAAGTCAGGAGAGCATGGTCCACTGCTACTCCAACAGGTCTAGGACCCACACTGAGATCCTGAATATTAGAGATGAAGCTCGGTGAAGTCATGACATAGTCCACTGTACTGGCCCCGTGTCTGTGGAAAGCATGTGAATCCCCAAGACAAAGGAAAATCTCTAGACCATTAAGTATGGCCAAACCATGCGTAGTCGTCATCTCCATGAGATATCTCCCATCCTCTGTGTGCTCTCTATCCTGTGAGTGTCTGTCAAGCCCCATCTCCGATATATCCATCTCTCTAAGCATCTCCTCCGAGGTATCATAAAATACCGTTTGGGAGTTGGCTGTCTTGGCATTAAAGTCTCCCAAGAGAATGATATCTCCATCTCTAGAGAACTCCCATATGTCATCATCAAGTATAGAGAAAGGGGATTGCCCTCTAGGTGAGGTATAGACTGATGTGCTAGGGGGAAAGTAACATATAGCAATGTATAAGAATCTGCCTGTCTCAGCTCTTAGTCTCACCCACATGTATCTCGCATGGTCATCTCTCCGGAAAATCTGTAATAGCGGTTGCAACTCCCTCCTTGAATAAGACTGCTACCCCTCCTGAACCTCGACTCCCATGCTGGGATCTAGTGTCTGGCCGACAAGCTGTCTCCCATAAATAACCAGTCACACTTGGCATCAACTGTCCAGATTTCTGATGTGTCTATGAGTAAAAGACAATGTCTCTATCTCTGAAGCTATCCTCAAAGGCACCCACATCCAGCCTATATGATCCATTACAATTCCATGCCGCCATCCGGAGTGTGGTCCCATATGTCTCGCACCGTCATGTTGTGCATCTTTCCAAAACCACTACTTTCCCTCCTCTATAAAAGGCAATTTTTCCCTTCTCCCTTGCTGCCTTGATCTCTGGCATCAACTCTTGCATATGTGCTATTTGTGCTAAAGTAAGGTCATCCTCCATAAATATTCCAGTTTTCTTAAGTGCTGGTCTCTTCTTCAGGAATTCCTTCCTTGTTTCCAAAGTCGGGAAATGCAAAATAAGTGCTCTCTCTTTGACGTTTCCCTTCTCATCCACTCCCTTCTTTCCTACTCTCCAAGCACCTGTGTGCATAGGTTCCGGGATGCCCATGCGTTGCAAGAGTTCCTTCACTTCGTCTTCTACATTTTCGGTGTCTTTGATACCAGTAATACGCACATGGAGGGCTCTAGTCCTCCTCTTCTGTTCCTCCTCAATGGTCATATTGATGATGGTAGAAGTCTGTGCGGCTTCTGGCATCCGGGCCTTCCCTTTCTTTGCACCTTCAATCCATTTTTCTGCTTCGTCAACTTTTTCCTGTGTTTTAAAAAGGCGCTCCGCCCATGAGGAAGCTTCTTTCGAGTTTTGTTCTTCCCCTTCGCGCAGAGTTTTCACCTGCTCCTTAATTTCTTCGAGCTCCTTTAACATCGAGGGCTTATTTCCCCCCTCCGTTTTGGGCATAATTTTGCAAGCTGCAAGTTCCCCTTTAAGCTCTTCAATCACTGCATCTTCAGTCAGTCTATCCATGCTGAAACCATGTCATTGAAACCATGATGTCATCTGCCCATACCAACATGTTGTATCCCCTTCTAGCGTTAGCTGTCGGGATGATTCGAGGGCTAGCCGAGCATATCTGTCTCTGGGGAGGTCCCATAAACTATGCATGAAGGATACTGATCTAGTAAGTGCCTCAACCACGAGGGGACAGGCAGCTAGCTTGGCTTGAATAATCTCATGTGGCACTAAGGCCTTCGCCCAAATCATCTAGGAGATCATAGAGACTAAAGGCCTCTCCATACATCTCCATCCATCAGTGCTACTACATCTGCCATGTGGTCCACTGAGGGTCCCCAAATCTGAACTCCGTAAAGCATAGCTGAAGCCACTAGAGTGTCAAAAAGCCAGAGCTTTCTTTGAGGTTCTTGAAACAAAACTTGCGAGCACATCCTCTCCAATCCTCCCAAGGGTACATAAGCTCTTGTCAGTCTAGTCTCTGCTGTTCTTCTCAATGCAAACTCTGGTCCACTAAAGACTACCCCAAGATAGGTGTATGCATCTATATACTCCACCGTCTCCAGGCCATATGTAAATGTGGGTACTGACCTCCTGACCCATTGTGGTGTGATGGCTAACGGACAATCCACTATCATGAGCAGATACGTAGAAAGCATCTAAGTGACGTTGCATCTCCTCAAGGGAGTCAGAAATCAACACAATATCATCGGCATATAACAATAGTGGGATCCATATTGCTAATCCCCAACATGTACACAGGTTGATTGGAAGAGATTTCTTGGAGAAATTTCGTTCATATCGAAGGGTAAGTAGCCCTATACATGCGAGAACTCAAGGGCTTGCTACAGATGCGGCCGGCACGCAAAGCCGAGCCCAAAACAGAGAATTACAGCTTGCTGTAATTTTCTGCAGGTTTAGGGTTTTGACCCTTTTTGATCCCAAAAAATCTCAAGAGCTTCAAGAAAACTAAAGAACTGTGAAGCAGTATTCTTTGTGAAGCAGGTGTTCCGGTGCATTTTAGAGGCGAAAACAGAGATTTAGCGTGCTGTATTTTCTCGCAAGGTTTGACAAAGTGCTCTAATGAGCGCGGGAAGTCACCTAGTGCATGAGGATTTTGTTTGTGAAGCCTTCTAATGTCGTTATGCTGCCGAAATTGGGCTAGAGTAGTCCATTTTCAGTCCAATAAAAGTGGGACAGCACATAGAAGTTTACAGGTTTTGTCCAAAGTTTTATTGCAATAAAGAAATACCGAAAGGAGTGCCAACCTTTGGCTAGAGTAGTCCATTTTCAGTCCAATAAAAGTGGGACAGCACATAGAAGTTTTACAGGTTTTGTCCAAAGTTTTATTGCAATAAAGAAATACCGAAAGGAGTTCCAACCTTTGGGGCCAACACGGTGTCATTGTCTACTCGAGAGCACTCTAGATGCCAAGTCATGACTTGTTTTGTTTTGTTTTGAAGTGTTGATTCCAATCACAGGTTAAATTATGAAGTTCTTCTGTGTCGTGAAGTACAGATAAAGTTAATCAACGTGAAGATCGGGTGAAAGCCAAAGTCTACAGCCCTTTAGTGAGGCTACTGGCAGTTACATGGTTCTGTCGCCGGGACAACGTCACTTTTTCCTCAAGAAGGCGAGCTATCTTGATCATGAATATCTTGCGCATCCTCCCCTGTGACACTCCAATCGCTAGTTGGCTCTGGCTCTGGCTCTGGCTCTGGTTGTAGCTTTGTCTCTGGCTCCGACTCTACCTTTGACTCGGCCTCTAGTGATCTCCCCCAACCTCGGCCGCGGCTATGGCCCTTGCCTCGACCCTTGGCCCTGACACTACCTCTATCCATACCTCTACCGATGGCATCGGTCCTTGTCCTAGTTTAACCAACGGATCAGGTAGAAACACAGTGATGACTGCAATCTACACACTTGGCAACACTTATAGTACTTCAAAAAAACTTGAGTAACTTGCAGTACCCTTTGGACCATGGCAATCAAGATTCCTCCTCGACTTCAATCGCTTGTTACCACCTTTCCAAGAACATTCCTTAGAATTTTTACTTTATTATAGTCCTAGATGCTCTCCTTGAGTTGGTCTTTTCTCTCTTTAATTTCCCTTTACCCTTGTTTTCCCTCCATCTTTATGGAAGGATACATTCTTGTTTATATCAAATTCCTCTCTTTAAGTTACCACCTACCCACATACATTGTAAAGAATTCTCTCTCCCAAAACAGTCTCTATCTCTCTTACATTTTGTATCCTGTTTGGGAAATGGAGACTCACTCCTGAACTCCCCTACTTAAACCCCCTCCCTTCCCTTTGTAAGGTGTACACCACTGATGAGCTTTAAAACCAAACGCGTTTGGTGTAAACCTTTGGCTTTATATCTTCCCTTCCCCCCCCCCCCCCCCCCCCCCCCCCAAAACAAACTCACACACGCCTATATTTTCACCCGTGTTTTATTTGGCAAGACACGCTCGCTAAGTTATATTTTTAAACAAAAAGTGCCTCAACCACGAGGGGACGGGCAGCTAGCTTGGCTTGAATATCTCATGTGGCACTAAGGACTTACCTCAAATCATCCACAAGATCATAGAGACTAAAGGCCTCTCCATACATCTCCATCCATCAGTGCTACTAGATCTGCCATGGTGGTCCACTGAGGGTCTCGAAATCTGAACTCCGTAAAGCATAGCTGAAGCCACTAGAGTGTCAAAAAGCCAGAGCTTTCTTTGAGGTTCTTGAAACTGAACTTGCGACCACATCCTCTCCAATCCTCCCAAGGCTGCATAAGCTCTTGTCAGTCTAGTCTCTGCTGCTCTCCTCAATGCAAACTCCGGTCCACTGAAGACTACCCCAAGATAGGTGTATGCATTTGTATACTCCACCGTCTCCTAGCCATATGTAAATGTGGGTACTGACCTCTTGACCCATTGTGGTGTGATGGCTAACGGACAATCCACTATCATGAGCAGATGAATAGAAAGCATCTAAGTGACGTTGCATCCCGACGTTGCATCCCCTCCAGGGAGTCAGAAATCAACACAATATCATCGGCATATAACAATAGTGGGATCCATATTGCTAATCCCCAGCAAGTACACATGTTGATTGGAAGAGATTTCTTGCGAGAACTCTCATTCAAATCAAAGGGTGAGTAGCCCTATATGGGAGACCTCGAGGGCTTGCTACAGATGCGGCCGGCACGCGAAATGGAGCCAAAAACAGAGAATTACAGCTTGCTGTAATTTTCTGCAGGTTTAGGGTTTTGACCCTTTTTGATCCCAAAAAGCCTCAGGATGTCAAGTGACACATCCCAACCCTATGTGTCCGTGGACAAGCTACACCATAACAAGGTTTCAGTCAAGTCCAGTCAAGTTAGATTATAAGTGATCTGGCACTTTTGTGAGTCTATTCGTAGACCGTGCATGCCCAGTCACTTAGAGTAGATGCATATCTTTTGGTTGCATAAGCATAAGCATAAGCATTTCCATCAGATTCCATCAGAGTCAGTTTGGGGATTTTTCAGATGACTTTATCCCATTTTTCCCTATTTTTGACATTTTTCACTTATTTATTAAGTGACTTTTGTTGGGTACTCAGTAGGGCAAATTGGGTAAGTTAATATATAAGCAAACCCAAGTTAGCACAAATTGGCAGATGAGCAAAGGCACAGCAGGCTTCCCCAAGCAACAGGTGCCCCACCCTCTCTCAGCAAGACTCCCCTTCCCTCAGCCATCAGCGTTTTCAGCCATCGCCAGAAGGACCTTCCTCTTGGAGTTTTCCAGATCATGCTATCGCCATCCCAACTCCACCTTGCCCTGGCGCTTTACCCCATTGGCAGCAGTACCATCAAAGATCACTAACACTATGACTTGCTGGCAGATCTGCAGCAATTTCAGCAAGTACTAACGCCAGAAAACCCTCATTAAACCAGTGTTTCCTCTTCAGCTTTCAGCCATCAAAAACGCAGCAGATCTGCAGTGTTTTGGCCTCCCCCATTCAGCGTTTTACAGCAGCAGTATCAGCGTTTTACAGCAGATCTTAAGCAAGGAAAAACGCAGCCCATATGCCCATTTAGATCAGCGTTTTTCATCCCCAAGTCACCCCCGACAAGGGCAGTGAAATTCAGCCACAAGTCAGCCCCGAAACAGTGCATTTTCAGCCCCAAAACAGTCCCTGTTTTCGGTCGAAGAAGATCACAGATTCAGCCATCGTCGTCGTCATCATTGTTGTCGCCATCGGCACAGTCCCATTGCATCAATCCATTGCATACGCATTGTTTACCTTGTGCAATCAAAGTAGACCACTCTCGCCGACGAGAGTGGGGCCTTCGGAGGAGGGTTTTACAACCTCTCGGTGTCGTATCTCTTCTCTCTCCTTCTCTCAGTCTCATTCACTTGCACGCACAATATCCACTCACTTTGTTCGTGATCACAGCACTCTATAAGACGGAAGGCTCTCTCCTTCCCTAAGAACTAAAAGGAACCTTGGGCAGTAAAGATCACTAATCTTGAGAAAAACAACATTCATTCCGCTGCACCTTACATTGGTATCGGAGCTTTGGAAGTGTTCTGCATTACTCAAGGAAAGAACCACAAGAATTTTTTTGCTTGTTGTGATCGCACGAACCCAAGTCTACTTGGGCGTGGCGATTCCTAATCGTGTTTTGTTGAAGAGTGACATGAATCCCAAGAAAGAAGGGCTTGTCCAGCCTCCCCTTGTGTCTCTTTTCACTCATTGAGAGCGGACCGTGCACTTAGCGGCCGGCCAATCGACGTGAGGTGGGAAAAAGCAACCTTGGTGTGAGCGCAAGGCCGACAAGGGGTGCGCTCGCAGAAAAGGGTAGAACTCGGGTGAAGAGAAGATCCTTCTCCAACGCGATTTGCAAGCGAAAGAAAACCTCAAGAACCTCAAGACTCTCAAGAACCAAGTTCCTCGTGAACTTAAGAACCAAAGATCCTAGTGCATGGTCGTCACCCGAAGCGGCATTCTCCCCACCAGGAGATTTTTCCAACCCTCCCCTTTCGCCATCTACGCCACGAGTTGTCCTCACTCCTATGGAGATGATGGTCAAGTTGATGTTGGACATGATGGCACAACAACAAGAAATGAATCGAGTTGCCTTGGCACAACTCGCAAGCAAAGCAGAAGAACAAGCAGCAAAGGACCGTGCACAAGAAGCCAAGGACCGCGAGCGCGATGAAAGAAACGACAAACTTGCTGCAAAACAAGAAGAAAATCGACTTGCTCAGGAACGTGAGCGCATTGCTCTTGCCGCAAAACAAGAAGAACAACGACTTGCCCTCGAACGCGAGCGCGCTGAACGCAAAGAACGCAAAGCAGAAAGGGACGCGGAGCGAGAAGCTCAAAGGGAGATTCGTCAACAAGAATTTACTTTCCAAGTCCTAGCCTCGAAGACCGAATCACCCAAAGATCGTGGGAGTTCGTCAAGTGGCGCAAGCCACCAGGCGGATTCACACAATCCAGTCAGAGAAGTTGACTTTCAGTAGGTATGACGGTAAGATGGATGCTACTTTTATTCATTCTTGGTTGCATCAATTTAATGCTTATTTTGCGACAACTAAGAAAACAGGCAACAACAAAGTTTTGACGGCAGCTATATACCTTGCCGGTGATGCCATAAATTGGTATCAGGCTTGGCAAGAGGCACAGCTAGCCGCGCACCTAGAGGCAGCCGACGATCTCACGCCCCTCTCTTTTAGTTGGGCTGATTTCCAAGACAAGCTCGAGGCGCGGTTTATGCCACCTCAGTACCTTGCACGACAGAAGGACGATTGGCGAGCTCTCAAGCAAAACGGTACGCCGGTTATGTCTTTCTCTAATCGGGTTTTGCAGCTCGGCACTCAATTACGCAAATCGGATAAGAAGCGCAAGGAGGCATTTCTTTACGGATTGGACGAGTATATCAAGTATGATGTCGAGGTACTCGATCCACCCGATCTCAACAAAGCGATACCATTGCTCTCGCCCACGAGATGAAACACAACAAAGGAAAGCCTAAGGAAAACAAGACTTCTCAAGGAACCCCGCAGAATTCTGAGAAAACACAGAATGGTAAGAACGGTAAGAATGGTAAGAATGGTAATTCTTCTAGCCCTTCTTCCTCTAATTCCTCGGAAAAGAACTCTAAGAATGAATCTAAGGGTAAAGCTAAAGCACCTGCAAAACCTAAGCTAACCCTTGATGAAAAAGCTTCTCAAGGAATTATAGGAGGATACATCACGTCTGAAGAACAAGTGATTTATGCTAAAGAATGTAGATGTTTTCAATGTCATGTCAAGGGTCACATTAAGAAGGCCTGTCCTAAGACAGTCCCACCTAAAGAACCAAAGGCACCCACAACTACCACAAACTTTGTCACAACACAACCTGCATCTTCTCATGACTCTGACACACACATTGATGAATCTCTCATGAAGTGTTATGGTCATGTAAAAGGACAGCGTTTTATCATATTGTTTGATCCAGGCAGTATGCATGATGTGATTAGTCTCCCTCTTGTTGAGAGAGCCCGCCTAGAGGTTAGTCAGAAATCTCCTATCGAGGTTTCTAGCTTCGCTCCTGGTATGGACTCTCTCATCACGAAGGAGTGCCTTGATGTGATGTTTACCGTTCAGCAAGCTTCTTTTCGTAGGAAATTTCTTGTTTCTCCTCTCTCAGGATATGATATGATTTTAGGCATGAAGTGGTTTCGTGAACTGAACCCTCTCGTTGATTGGGAGGCTCTCACTCTCACTTTGCATGCCAAAACAGATTTCCCCCTCATCATTCGTGCTGAGAAGGGCTTGCATTCTTTGCCTCTCATCTCGCATGTGTAGGTAAAGCGTGAATTACGACGAGGAGCACAAGCGGCAATCATCTATGCTGCCCCAGTTTCCCAGAGCATTCAAGCTCCACGTAAGTATTCGGAGTTGTTTACGAAATTTAAACATCTCTTTTTGCAGGATGATCTTCCACCGGAGCGGCCGGAGGACCATCGCATCGAGCTTATGGAGGGAACGCAGCCTGTCAGTAAGGCTCCCTACCGTTTGAACAAGTCACAGGATGAAGAGTTAGAGCGACAACTCACAGATTTGGTGGCTAGAGGATTCATACGTCCTAGTGTAAGTCCTTTTGCTGCCCCTAACTCGTTTGGATGAGTGTCAATTGTACATTGCAGCTAAGAAGTCTGAATTTTTTCTTACTGAAGTCACTTATTTGGGTTATACCATTTCTGCAGAAGACGTCAAGCTAAACCCCACGAAGGTGGAACAAGTTCGTAATTGGGATTTGCCCAAAACTACATATGATGTGCGTTCTTTTCTTGGGTTATGTCAGGCATATAGTTCGCACATAGAGAATTTTGCACGCATTGCTGCACATATGACTGATGTTTTGAAAGGGGTTACAGACTCGCCGTCAGCGCGTAGACTTGCCCGAGGCAGCCATTGAGGCTTTCGCAGCTCTCAAGGTTGCAGTGACAGAAGCACCGTGTCTTATCCTTGCCTCTTGGGATGACCCCTTTGAGCTATGGACGGATGCGAGCAATGTCGCCATAGGCGCTGTGCTCCAGCAGCAAAGTCGTCCTGTAGCTTTCCTTAGCCGGAAGCTCAATAGTGCGGAAAAGAATTATTCAGTTTATGATAAAGAACTTTTGTTTGTCATTCACTCTCTTAAGCATTGGAAGCATTTTTTGTATTATAGAGAGTTTACAGTGCGCACAGATCATCAAGCCCTCAAGTGGCTACAATCTATGCCTAGTGCACATTGGAGTGATCGCCAAGCGCGGTGGTCACAATTTTTTGAGCAATTTGGCGGTTTGATTGAGTATGTGCCTGGAAAAGCTAACCCTGTTGCAGATGCGTTGAGTCGCAAAGGACAGATTTTGGCTCTTGAGTCGAGAACCACTTTTTCTATACAGGGTGAGTCTTTTGACAGCATGAAGAACCAGTATGCAGATTCGGAGTTTGGTAAGTATTGGTTGCAGGCTCTTGCTTCCCAAGGGCCCAGTAACTATCTCATTCGTGATGGATTGTTATTTTTTCGTCAGCGTCTATGTGTGTTGCCCTCTCTCAGGCCAGCCATATTGCATGATGCACATGACTCTCTCACGGGTGGGCGGCACAGGGGTATGAACACCACATTGGAAAAGATTGAACGATTTTTCTATTGGCCTAAAATGCGAAAACATGTGTTTAGTTATGTCACACATTGCACTATCTGTCAAAAAGTAAAAGCTCCTCGGGGTAAGCAGCAAGGCCTCTTGCTTCCGTTGCCTATTCCCGAGGGACCTTTTCAGGATATCTCTATGGATTTTGTGACTAACTTACCACCAAGTCAGCATTCAAGGAACACTCAATGTTCAACTATTGTTGATTGTTTCAGCAAATTTTGCATGTTGATTCCTTGTAAGGCCGCAGTTACTGCACAAGATGTTGCATGATTGTTCATAAAGCATTGGTACCCCCTCTGTGGTTTGCCAAAGTCCATTGTTTCAGATAGGGATGTTAAGTTTACGTCCAACTTTTGGCGTGCACTTTTTGAAAATTTTGGCACAAAGTTAAATTTTTCATCCGCTTTTCATCCACAGTCAGATGGTCAAACGGAAATTTATAATTAGTTGGCTTTTGATGTGTTGAAGTCTTATGTTCATGATCAGCAGTCTCAATGGGAGCTCTATCTCCCATTGGTTCAGGCTATTCTCAATGATTCCTTCTCTTTTGCTATTGGTCGAACTCCGTATGAGGCAGCTTTTGGCCGCAGATTCCAGTCACACTGTTGACTCGATCGGTCAGTCAAATGCCTGATGCCAATGCTGAGAGTCAGTCATTGGATGAGATTTCTGAGAGTGTGAAACTTCAGTTAAGCAAGGCTCAGGAATCTTATTCTCGACAGGCTAACAAGCATCGTCAGGAGGTCTCGATCAAGGAAGGAGATTGGGTGTATCTACGGATTATGAAACAGCGTCTTAAGCAAGTTGGAAAGAAATGTCATAAGTTATCTTTTCGTATGTATGGTCCATTTCCAGTCATCAAAAAGATTAATGAGGTTTCAATGAAATTGAAGTTGCCTAACTCATGGTCAATGCACAACGTTTTCCATGTTTCCTGGTTGAAAGTGTTCCAGGAAACACCTCCAAAGGACGATTCGGAAGAAGAAGAACCGGAGATCATCGATGAAGCTGAAGTCATGGAGCCGGAGCAAGTCTTGTTGCATCGGTTTCGCCATGGTTCGAAGAAACAAGGACGACAGTATTTTTTGAAGTTCAAAGATCGAGGAACCCATGAAGCCGTGTGGGTTGACGAAGAATTCTTCAAGGATTATCCAGAGTTGTTGGCAGACTACAAGGAAGCCATGCAGCTCTGTACCAGTACCTCACTTTAAAAAGGAGGGGATGTCACGTGACACATCCCAACCCTATGTGTCCGTGGACAAGCTACACCATAACAGGGTTTCCGTCAAGTCCAGTCAAGTTAGATTAGAAGTGATCTGGCACTTTTGTGAGTCTATTCGTAGACTGTGCATGCCCAGTCACTTAGAGTAGATGCATATCCTTTGGTTGCATAAGCATAAGCATAAGCATTTCCATCAGATTCCATCAGAGTCAGTTTGGGGATTTTTCAGATGACTTTATCCCATTTTTCCCTATTTTTGACATTTTTCACTTATTTATTAAGTGACTTTTGTTGGGTACTCAGTAGGGCAAATTGGGTAAGTTAATATATAAGCAAACCCAAGTTAGCACAAATTGGCAGATAAGCAAAGGCACAGCATGCTTCCCCAGGCAACAGGTGCCCCACCCTCTCTCAGCAAGACTCCCCTTTCCTCAGCCATCAGCGTTTTCAGCCATCGCCAGAAGAACCTTCCTCTTCGCGTTTTCCAGATCTTGCTATCGCCATCCCAAGTCCACCTTGCCCTGGCGCTTTACCCCATTGGCAGCAGTATCATCAAAGATCACTAACGCTATGACTTGCTGGCAGATCTGCAGCAATTTCAGCAAGTACTAACGCCAGAAAACCCTCATTAAACCAGCGTTTCCTCTTCAGCTTTCAGCCATCAAAAACGCAGCAGATCTGCAGTGTTTTGGCCTCCCCCATTCAGCGTTTTACAGCAGATCTTAAGCAAGGAAAAATGCAGCCCATATGCCCATTTAGATCAGCGTTTTTCATCCCCAAGTCACCCCCGACAAGGGCAGTGAAATTCAGCCACAAGTCAGCCCCGAAACAGTCCATTTTCAGCCCCAAAACAGTCCCCGTTTTTGGTCGAAGAAGATCACAGATTCAGCCATTGTCGTTGTCATCATCATCGTCGCCATCGGCACAGTCCCATTGCATCAGTCCATTGCATACGCATTGTTTACCTTGTGCAATCAAAGTAGACCACTCTCGCCGACGAGAGTGGGACCTTCGGAGGACGGTTTTACAACCTCTTGGTGTCGTATCTCTTCTCTCTCCTTCTCTCAGTCTCATTCACTTGCACGCACAATATCCACTCACTTTGTTCGTGATCACAGCACTCTATAAGATAGAAGGCTCTCTCCTTCCCCAAGAACTAAAAGGAACCTTGAGCAGTAAAGATCATTAATCTTGAGAAAAACAACATTCATTCCATTGCACCTTACACAGGAGCTTCGGGAAAACTAGGGAACTGCGAAGTAGTATTCTTTGTGAAGCAGGTGTTCCGGTGCATTTTAGAGGTGAAAACAGAGATTTGACGTGCTGTATTTTCTCGCAAGGTTTGACAAAGTGCTATAATAAGCGCAGGAAGTCACCTAGTGCATGAGGATTTTGTTTGTGAAGCCTTCTAATGTCGTTATGCTGCCGAAATTGGGCTAGAGTAGGCCATTTTAAGTCCAATAAAAGTGGGACAGCATGTAGAAGTTTACAAGTTTTGTCTAAAGTTTTATTGCAATAAAGGAATACCGAAAGGAGTGCCAACCTTGGGGCCAACGCGGTGTCACTGTCTACTTGAGAGCACTCTAGATGCCAAGTCATGACTTGTTTTGTTTTGTTTTGAAGTGTTGAATTCTAGTCACAGGTTTAATTATGAAGTTCTTCTGTGTCGTAAAGTACAAATAAAGTTAATCAACGTGAAGATCGGGTGAAAGTCAAAGTCTACCGCCCTTTAGTGAGGCTACTGGCAGTTACATGGTTCCGTCGCCGGGACAACATCACTTTTTCCTCAAGAAGGCGAGCTATCTTGATCATGAATATCTTGCGCATCCTCCCCTGTGACAATCCAATCGCTAGTTGGCTCTGACTCTGGCTTTGGCTCTGGCTCTGGTTGTAGCTTTGTCTCTGGCTCCGACTCTACCTTTGACTCGGCCTCTAGTGATCTCCCCCAACCTCGGCTGCGGCTACGGCCCTTGCCTCGACCCTTGGCCCTGACACTACCTCCATCCATACCTCTACCAATAGCACCGGTCCTTGTCCTAGTTTAACCAACGGATCGGGTAGAAACACAGTGATAACTGCAATCTATACACTTGGCAACACTTTTAGTACTTCAAAAAAACTTAAGTAATTGTAAAAGAGGAGGAGAGAGAGAATCCACGTAAGAGACACAGAGTGTTGGAGTTCCACCCCCAGATAACACAGGCCCCAGAGACTGGGGCTCCTTTTGGTATTTCTTTATTGTTGCTTCAACAAGGTGAAATTTTTGGGGATCTTCCACGCGGTAGAATCTAGAGAGAGACCCCTATTTATATATTTAAAGGCCCTTGGCCCAAATCAAACGCTCTGCATGAAAAGCTGCAGGTCTAAAAGCATCCAAGTCCAACAAAAGCTAGCGTCCATAGGGCTGATCTGTACGCTGCTACCATGTGGGCATCAGTCCGCAAAACACAGGTTGTTTGTACAACCATCACGTTTTGTGGAGAGAGAGAGAGAGAGAGAGAGAGAGAGAGAGAGAGAGAGAGAGAGTGTTTGTTTTTAATAAACTGGGCCCCTCGGCCGGGTACTGTAAGTTGTTGGGGGTTAGGATCAATCCTAACCCATTTATTATTCGGGACCCTCAGTCGAAGTTCATAAGTTAAAGTTTCTTATGTTTCTTCTTCTTCTAGGCTTTAGGCCCCTCCATCAGAATCAGCAAAACTTAGTGCAATTAGTCCAAGATCCGGAGGTAGCTTAGATGCTCCTAGTGCCATAGAGATGATTACATATATAAGTACAATGCATGAAAGAGAAATCAGAAACTGAAAAGAGAAATTGGTCAAGGATTCTAGCTTTGACAAAGAGATTGGCATGGACCACTTTCCTAGGGAGAGAGAATTTGTGCGTAGCCAAGCGAGCACAATGATCAGATGTCTCTATGACCTCGATGCAAAAACCCTAACCCTAAAACCTGTCACATACAGCTTTCTTGAATTTCACTAGACATCTTCATGTTGTTCTTCCCTGCATGGTGCACATAGTAACAGGGAACGGGCGGAACAGACCCTAAATGTTCCGAAACGGCGTTCCGAACGGGTCTGGCTCTCGAAACGGAGTCGGGAACGGAACACCGTTCCGGAATGGCGACCCGGAACGGGGCGGAACGGCACCCGGAACGGCAGAACGGGAATCCGGAACGGTCAAACCAAAAAGTCAACTTTTTTCACTAGCTATTTGGGGGCATGTTTGGGGCTATTGGGGGCTATTTGGGGTCAGATTTGGGGCTATTTGGAGGGCTGATTTGGGGCTATTTGGAGGGCTGATTTGGGGCTGTTTGGAGGGCTGATTTGGGGCTGTTTGGACTCTGGAGGCTCGTCTCACCTCCTCCTCAAGCTCTCAACATCTCTACTGAGCTACTCTCCTTGCTAAAGCTTTAAGCTTGGACATGGAGCTCTGGCTTCTTTCTGTTCCTTTTTGGCGGAAAGCACAACACCCTCAAAGAACAAATGTGGCTTCTACCTCTCTTTCTCAAGCTCCATCCCTCCCTCTTGTGTCTCAAGCTCCATTCCTCTCTCTCTCTCTCTCTCTCTCTCTCTCTCTCTCTCTCTCTCTCTCTCGCAGAGCTCGTCCCACACTCATTCGACCACTACTGGCACTCTCATCGACCGAGCATTGGAGCTACAGAGATACAGACGACCGCGACTGAGGAGAGGAGCTACACAGCATCGACGGAGACTACAACAGAAGATTCGAGCCATACTCTCTCGACATCCAGAGTGCAGATGAGGATGGATCCTCACCATTTCTTCCATCTTTGTTTCACACACTGTTACATCCAGTTTACCGGGTACCTATTGTATCAGCTGCTACACCCACGTAGTTTTAGATTGTAGTAGTAGTAGTAGTATTTTGTTCCACTTCTAGTTCTTTTCTAGTTCTTTTGTACCCAGACATGGTATTAGATTCACTATTTTGTAACTGATTGGTCTCATAGGTTATTTTGGCCTTTTGAAGACGTTAATATAACATTTCATTTCATTTCATTTCTCTCTCGACAAACTCCATCCTTGTCTCAAGCTCCGTCATCGTACAACATGTGTAAATATGGCTCTAATTAGGATGGTCGAATTCAAAAGCTTAGCTTAAATATGAGCCTATAATATGAGCCTATAATACATATAATATATGTAGTTTCTTTGGTCTACTGTTCCGGCCCCGTTCCCGTTCCGGCCCCTCTCCTCCCTCCCGTTCCCGTCCCGTTCCGCACCCTACTGTTCCCGTTCCCCGTTCCCGTTCCGGGTAACTATGATGGTGCAGTCTTTATGAGCGAGTATCTGTTCTGGGATCAAAATCTCTTCAGTTTCTTCTACTTCTGGTTGAGCGTTGTCTGAAGTGTCATAATAACTAATATCTAATTCTCCTAAATGATTTTCTCATGTTAAACTGATCATTTAATATGGGGAAGTGCCAGGGGAGAAAAAGCTAGAATATTGGTTAAGCTGGCAGACCGGCCACATTAGTGATCCAAAGGAGAGAAAATAGGGATCCAAAGGAGGGGCCATCTGCAAAAAAGCAAGGTGCAACAATGGGCTTAAAAGACCCTAAGGTTCAGCCCATTAAAACTTCCAAAATGCTAAGGTTCCAAAATTCAAAGGTTGTGTCCAAAGGTCAAAAGCCTAGGAAAATTGGATGCTTTGTGTGTGGTCAAAAAGTCTTCATGCATCCCTACATAGGAGGGAGCGAGCCCTAGAGGTAGGAGATGGGAGAGAAAAACACACACACACACTCACAAGCTCCTTTACACAAAGGGAAAGAGGGACACATGTTAGCTCCTTAGCCCAGATGCCCACAAGGTGTACTCAAATCCTATTGGATGGCCATGGAGGTGGACCAATGAGAATTAGGCTAGAGTAAATCTAGTTTAATTAATTTCAAAACACTTAATAAAGGAACCAATAAGAATTAAGCTCTCTATTAATGGACATTCTCCCAAGGGGTCCAATGAGCATTCAGCAGCCCAATGGCTTGCCTGATTCCTATTGGCCAGGAGACAAAGGGGATTAATGAGAGTTTAGTTGCATTAATTAATTACCTAAAGCTCTCACAAAAGGGGAAAGGGGAACACATGTCAGAAGGCTATCACTTATGTTGCTTAAATTTCATTGGCTAAGCCTGGCATGGGCCAATAGGGTGTGAGCATGAGCAAATAGCAAGAGGGGTCGACCAAGAGAGTGAGGGGGCTGATTTTTCAAAGGCATACACACTCACACTAGTCCATGTGTGGAGTAAGAAGACTCTCTCTCCTTCTCAAGCTTTAATGGAAAGCGTATCACCTACTCCAAGCTTGTGAGAAGGGAGGCCTACACCAACAAGTCTTGGCTTTGTGACGCAAATCCAACCAAGAGCCAAGCTTCAATGCATGCTCATCTCCTCTACCATGCTAATTACTAAGCTAAGCTATGCTAATATGAGTATGTATATCTTTCTCGTAAGACTACTCCTCCTTCCTCTCAATCTACTCTCATACCCCGCTAGCTCTCACCATCTTCGAAGGTGTGTGAGGTCTTGTGTTTGAGACCGTGAGGGAATTGATGTAGTGTTTAATAAGTGTTTTGCTTGGTACTTGAAGTTTCCATCTTCATTGCACTAGCTAGTATCGAAGGAACACAAAGAATTGTATTGTAAAATGTCTCTCTTGATGGGAGAAACCATAATACAAAGCCTTTTGGAGGGGGGACCGGCTCCATGTAAATCTGGTCCTCAACTGTTGTCAATAGCTTAATTTCTCTCTCTTTTGAAGTATTGTTCATGCTATCTAACTAGGTGTTATACTTTTTGTTGCTCTCTCCACCCAAGCACTCTTGTTATTCTCATTAGGAATCTATTCTAATGAAATGCTCACTATGTTCATGCTATTTTCCGCTACACACAAGTTACTAGGCCATTAAATGTTACATTGGTATCCGAGCACAAGGTTTCTCTTTTCTTGCTCAAGAAGGGAGGTCCTCAAGCTAGCTATAAATGGTTGGTACTATTAATTGCATTTGAGTAAGTAGAATAGGGATTTTTTAGCCTTGCAGTGCGCCTGCCTTCGTGCAGATAACGGGGCATCACTGTCGAGAGCTATGGTCTTAATAGTCGTGTCCTACGGGGCTTGCCTACGGCTTAACCACAATGAGCAGGCTACTAATGATGCCCCGATGCTTGTTAACTATCTTGTTTCTAGGCTTCAACAAGCCCTGGGCAATCCATCCCTCCAAAGTGAAGTGCAACGGCAGCTTCGTGCTCATGGGATTCTCCAAGCTCCCCACCATGACGAGAGAGCACCTAGGAAGCCTCCTTGCGAGGCTTCCAAAAGAGACCTCTCTCCGATTCGGGAAGAAGAAGAGGATCCATACGAAGGGCTCAGAAATTTGCTTCTTGATGACGCATCTCCTTCTCAAAGGAGAACTCAAAAGCCCCCACCGAAAGAACGAGAAAGAACTGAGTCTCCTGCCACCTTGAAGGAGATGGCTCCACGAAGACGGTGGGCTATACCTCTCCATCACCTCCAAAATGGAGAAGACCATCGCACACTTCTCCACACCATAATTCAAAGACGGATGACAAAAAGCAAGAGAAGAAAAAGGTGAGAAAGAGGACACCCTCTTCTCCATCTTCTTCATCCTCTTCCTCTTATGAAAGTGATGGTGCAGATAAAGAAGATCAAGGCAAGAAAAAGGCGAGAAAGAGGTCACCCTCTTCCTCAAATTCTTCATCCTCTGAAGAATTCGATGGTGCAACTTTTAAACCATCAAAAAGAAGAGGCCATAGGAAATCCTATGCCGTGTGGAAGAGGTCGTCCAAGCTCAAGAAGTTCAAAGAGGGAGGGAAGAGCATCTCTTTCCTTACCTACGATGGCACCTTTGGTGCTACGGACAAAGTCTTTGCCTTTATCAAACAATTCAATGCGGCGTTTGGAGATGAGGGCTTCACGGAGTCCTCTTAGCTACGCCATGTAGCTATGCACTATCAAGTCCGCCAAGCAATGGTGGTCTAGCCTACGGGCCAACGGTGAAGCTCCACGAACATGGAAAGCTTTAAGAGCTTCCACTATGAAGCAGTTTTTGGCCACCGATGCCAAAGACAAAGTACTCACCAAATGACGAAGCATGAAGCTCTCTCCCTACGAATCCATTCACAAATATGTAGACAAGTTTTGGGACTTACAACTCAAAGCCACTGTCTTCAAAAAGTTGGATTTTGGAGAGCAAAAGCAACAACTTTGTGCGGGCTTAACTGAAGAAATGGCGGAGTATGTCAACTCCCAAAGGCCACGCACCATATCGGCGGTTATATACCATACTATGGTGGCGTCTAGAATCAATTTCCAAACAGGGGCTAAGAGAAATTCTAAGCCTACGGAAAACAAGGGTTCCAATGAGCCTAAGGGGAAGGACAATGTCCAAAAGTCTCCTAAGGGCAATTCCAACGAAGCTAAGGAGAAGGGAGTTTACAAAGGCAAAAACAAACTCTCTCCTGAAGATCTTGAGCGTTATCGCAAGGATAACCGCTGTTTCAAGTGTGGCGAGCAAAGGCATGCGTACCACGCTTGTCCCCAAAAGAACACCCGCCATGAACCTCCTAGAGCTACCTTGGTCGAAATACAAGACGAGGAAACTCACCACAAAGGATCTCCTCTATGCCATGCTTGGGGAAAGGTAAGAGATGTCATGTGACACATCCAACCCTATGTGTCCATGGACAAAGCTACAGCATGATCAGGGTTTAGTCAATCCAGTCAGTCTAGATTAGAAGTGATCTGGCACTTTTGTGAGTCTGTTCGCAGACCGTGCATGCCCAGTCACTTAGTATAGATGAATATCCTCTAGTTGCACACAGCATGATCATAAGAATTCGTGTCCATTCACTTTGTTTGTGATCATTGCACTCTCTCACTAAGAACGGCAGGCTCTACTTTCATAAGAACAAAAAGGAACCTTGAGTACAGTTCGGAGCACTCATCTTGAGCAAAGCGCAAACATTCATCCCGCTGCACCTAACATTGGTATCAGAGCTTTGGCAGTGTTCTGTATAACTCAAGGAAAGAATCACAAGAATTTTTTTTGCTTGTTATGGTCGCACGAACCCAAGTTCGCTTGGGCGTGTCGATTCCTAATTGTGTTTTTGAAGAGTGACAGGAATCCCAAGAAAGAAGGGTTTGTCCAGCCTCCCCTTGTGCCTCTTTTCACTCATTGAGAGCGGACCGTGCGCTTAGCAGCCGGCCAATCAACATGAGATGGAAAAAGCAATCTTGGTGTGAGCGCAATGAGCGCAAGGCCGCCAAGGGGTGCGCCGCAGAAAGGAGTAGAACTCGGGTGAAGAGAAGATCCTTCTCAAACGAGGTTTGCAAGCGAAAGAAAACCTCAAGAACCTAAAGAACTCAAGACCCGCAAGAACCCAAGTTCCTCAAGAACTCAAGAACTCAAGACCCGCAAGAACCTGAGTTCCTCATGAACTTAAGAACCCAAGACTTCAGTGGATGGTCATCACTCGAAGCGGAATGGATACTTCACTTGGAGGTGATGAGCATGAGAGAGGCGAAGAAGAATTTTCCCCACCAAGAGGTTTTTCCGACCCTCCCTCTTTCCCATCTACGTCAAGGATTGCACTAACTCCTATGGAGGAGTTGGACCAAGAAAGAGAAGCAAACAGAAAGGCCTACGAAGACGAAATGGCAGCCATAGATCATGATTACGAAGAAGAAGTGGCAGCCATAGAGCGTAAGTACGACTTGGCAGAAAAACAAAGTCAAGCCAAATTTGATCGCGAGAACAAAGCAAGACAAGTAGAATTTGATCGTGAGACCAAAGCAAGAATGCAAGAGATGTTGCAACTCTTTTCTCAAATGCAGGCACAAATACAAGAGATTCGGGAAAAGGTGACACTCTTAGTCTCTTCTTCTCCAAAGCATGACACACAGGATTTGCATGATTATGATAAGCATGATGAATTGAATGATAATGATGAGCATGATGACAAGCATGATGATGATTTAGATGACAATGACAAGTATGATGATTTGCATGATCAAGATGTTATTTCTCACAAGCATGATCATTTGCATGATCAAGATGTGATTTCTCACAAGCATGATGAGTTGCATGAAGAAGATGTGATTGTTCACAAGGATGATGTGTTAGTTGATGCTTTTTCTAGCGAAGCTAACCTCGTTGTAAATTCGATCAATCACGAAGAACCAATCTTGGCTTTCGAGTCGAGGTCCAAAGAACCCCCACAGGACGATTCGATCATTCAGGAAGAAGCGATCTTGGCTCTCGAGCCTAGGTCCAAGGAACCCTCACAGGAAGTATTATGTGTTCGCATGATTGATACGCACGTATTGTTCGAGTGTTTCATTCCTGATCGTATCCTGTATTTTAGTCAACGTCTTTATGTGATCCCTTTTCCTAGGCATGACATATTGTACGTTGAGCACGTTTCACTCATGGATGAGCACGGATGTATGCGGATTATTCATGAAAAGCTGAAAAGTATGCATTCAAGGAAGTCACATTCCATGTCTCTTCCTTGGCACGACACAGTTGTGAAAAGAGCACATGAAAGAATGAGCACGAAGCATGGGCATTTCCGTTGTGGATTGCCATAGTTGATTGATTTAGATCAGAAAGACAAGATGTGATCTCATTGTTTGCGTGTGTGTGGTGAACGGTTTGGCACTCCGTCTAATTGTTCATCTACATTGCATGCACAGTCTTTGATGAAGCCAAGATTTTTTCCACTCACTTTACATGGAATAGGTATGTTCATGGTTTTGTGTTGGAAGTGGTTTCACGAATTTTCAGCCATGGAGATTCTTGAGGAAGAAAGAAGCATGACTCTCGACAAAGTTGAAGCATCAAAGGAGCCACAGATGACTTCGTGTCGCTTTCAGCGCGGCCCAGAGAAGCAAGCGTTGCAGACCTTTATGAAGTTCGAGTACCGCACGACCCACACATCCAAGTGGGCCGGCGAAGAGTCCCTTCCATGATTCCGGATGCTACTGCCGATCTCCCTCGACGCCATACAGTTCGGTACCAGTACCTCACTTTGAAAAGGAGGGGATGTTACGTGACACATCCAACTTATGTGTCCGTGGACAAGCTACAGCATGATCAGGGTTCAATTAGTCCAGTTAGTCTAGATTAGAAGTGATCTAGCACTTTTGTGAGTCTGTTCGCAGACTGTGCATGCCCAATCACTTAGTGTAGATGCATATCCTCTGGTTGCACACAGCTTCATCATAAGAATTCCAATCATAATCCATCAGAATCCTTCAAGGGAATTTTCCAGTGCATTTAGCCTATTTTACCTATTTTTGACATTTTTCACTTATTATTTTTAAGCGACTTTTGTTGGAAAGTAGGTAAGGCAATTTTGCTAAGTTTGTATATAAGCAAACCTAGACTAGCACTAAATGGCAGAAGAGGCAACAGGAGCCAAGCTCAACAAGCAACTTCTCAACAAGAACTTGGTGGATTTCCTCGAAGCACAGAAGAACCATCCCCCTTCCACTAGCGCTTTTGGAAAGCATCACGACCTGGCGTTTTTGCATCAGCCTTGCCATCGCCAGAACTCTCATCCCCTAGCGTTTGAAGAAGACCATCGCCACAGATTTCCTCAGCCAACGTTTTTGCAAGGACCAGCATACCTAGCGTTTTTGTTCCCCTTCAGCCTAGCGTTTTGACAAAGTGCAACCTGGCGTTTTCATGAGGATTTGCGTTCAGAATTGCAGCAGTAGACATCGCCATTTTCAGCATTAGAAGACCTTCAAGTTCAGCCCTAGGAAGTAGCAGATTCAGCCCGGAAGGAAACTCAGTTTTCAGCCCCAAGCAACCGTAGATTTCAGCCCATAGCGGTTTTGGACAGTAGCAGAAAGATTGCAGATTTCAGCCCTTAGGTCGGTCTCGTCGTCCCCGTCGTCATCGCCGACATAGCGTAGACTTGCATCAATCACATACATTCAGTTTGTACCAGTTTGTGCAATCAATAGCAAACCACTCTCGCCGACGAGAGTAGGGCCTTCGGAGGAGGGTTTTACAACGTCTCTGGTGTCGTATCTCTCTTCTCTCTCTATCTCTCAGTTTCATTCACTTGCACACACAGTGTCCATTCACTTTGTTTGTGATCATTGCACTCTCTCACTAAGAACGGAAGGCTCTACCTTCCATAAGAACAAAAAGAAACCTTGAGCACAGTTCGGAGCACTCAGCAAAGCGCAAACATTCATTCCGTTGCACCTAACAAGAGAACATGATGCTTTTATTCTCTTTGATCCCGGTTCTACTCACAATTTCATATCCACAGAGTTGGCCACCAAGCTACGCATACAAGCTTACGAGATGGGAGACGTCCTACCCGCAGACGGTGCTTTCAAGGGGCAAGAAGCTTCAGTCACTCTCTTAATCGGGAAATTGAGGCTCCATGTCCAAAGCTATGTGGACAAAGAGGACTTCTTTATCTCTCCTCTCAAGCACAAGGATGTAATCCTAGGGGCACCATGGTTTGATCACATGGTTGCCAATGTTAAATTCCCTGAAAGGAGAATCTACTTTAGGTTCAGGGAAAAAGACATGTACATAGATGCCAAGCAAATGGGTAACACCATACCCCTTGTATATATGCAAGCTTTCAATAAGTCAATAAAGAGCTCTATTTCAGTGTACATGATTTTTGTTAAAGATTCTCAAAATGAACCTAATGTTTTAGCAAAAGAAAATATACACACTCACAAGGAATTAGAGTTATCCAATTTTCTCAAGGGGTTTTAAGATGTCTTTATTGACGACGTCCTTGTGAGCTACCTCCTAAACGAGGCAATGATGACCGTGCAATTGAACTTCTTCCAGGAAGTTCACCACCTAATAAACCTCCTTATAGAGTTTCTCAAGCTCAACAAGAGGAGATTATGTGGCAAGTGCGAAGGGCATGGTTAGGCCTAGCTCATCTCCATTTTGTTCTCCTGTGCTATTAGTGCAAAAGAAAGACGGCACATATCGATGTGTGTTGACTATAGAGCACTAAATAGGATCACTATCAAGAATAGGTTTCCCGTTCCACGGGTAGAAGACCTGTTTGATAAGCTACAAGGGTCCACCTACTTCAGTAGGATTGACCTAAAATCATCAAACAAGGATAGTTGATCAAGACATTGTAAAGACCGCATTTCGCACTACGTTTGGTCTTTACGAATATATTGTCATGCCTTTTGGCTTGACCAATGCACCAGCCACATTCAACCGCTTGATGGAGAAGCTATTCAAGCCTCACCGAACCTTTACTGGAGTGTTCTTTGATGATATCATCATCTACTCTAATTCATTAGACGAACACAAGCAACACCTCCAGGTAATATTTCAAGTTTTAAGAGAGAATAAACTTTAATCGAAAGAAAAGTGAATTTTTCTTATAAGAGATTCAATATTTAGGTCACATTATCTCTCAAGATGGCATCCAAATGGATCCATCAAAATTAGAGGTAATAAAAGGATGGCCTAAACCAAGGAATCTTCATGACCCAAGAAGCTTTATAGGTATGTGTGCATACTATAGACGCTTCATAGAAAAGTTCTCACAAATTGCAGGACCATTACATGACCCAACAAAGAAAAACGTTAGGTATACATGGTTTGCCAAGGAGAACAATGCTTTCGAAAAGCTTAAAGAAAAACTTATCTCTCAACCTGTGCTTACACTACCGGATCTCTCAAAGCCATTTGAGGTCCAATGTGATGCTTGTGGTGATTGCCTTGGAGTTGTTTTGCTCCAAGAAGGGCAATGCCATAGCCTATGAAAGTCGAAGGCTTGACTCTGTTGAGCAAGCTCTAGGCATATATGAAAAGAAACTCCTCGCAGTTCTACATGCCTCAGACTCATGGAAGCACTATTTATTGGGGACTCCTTTCATTCTACGAACGGATCACCAAAGTCTTAAGTACTTCATGACGCAGACCAAGCTCTCCGACAAACAAATGAGGTGGGCAAATTTCCTTTTGCAATTTCATTTTCATATTGCTCCCATTGCTGGCAAGCATAATCAAGTAGCCGATGCACTCCCAAGACGACCGAGAGTGAATGCAGTTTCCATAGCAACTCACAATGACCTATCTTCTATGATAGATGAGTATGCTATTGATCCTGATTTTAGAGATGTGGTTTCAGCCCTTACACTAGGGAAGAAAGAGGAACCATTTCCTTTACAAGATGGTTATCTTGTCTATGGCAATAGACTATGCGTTACTAACTCACTTCGTGAGAAAGTAATGTATGAATCTCATGCTCCTCCTTATGCAGAGCATAGAGGGATTCAATCTACCCTAAAAGGGATTGAAACATATTGTAAGGTGCAGCGGAATGAATGTTAAACTTCGCTCAAGATGAGTGCTCCGAACTGTGCTCAAGGTTCCTTTTTATTCTTATGGAAGGGAGAGTCTTCCGTCCTTAATGAGAGAGTGCAATGGATACGAACAAAGTGAATGGACACTGCGCGTGAAAGTGTATGAGACTGAGAGATAGAGAGAGAAGAGAATACGACACCAGAGACGTTGTAAAACCCTCCTGCGAAGGCCCCACTCTCTATGGCAAGAGCGGTCTACTTATGATTGCACAAATCTCTACAATGCTTGGACTTGCCGACGATGAGGACGATGACGAGTCGGGCTGAAAACTGAAATCGCTAAGGGCTGACATCTGCAAATCTTTATTTGATGAATTCTGACTCTATGTCGATGACGATGTCAATGGTGACGATGCAACGACGACACGCTGAAAACGCAGATTTTCCGGGCTGAATCTGTAAACCTTGCAGAATCTGACCGTGCGGCGAGGATCTACTGCGGGAAGGTGAGATCTGCGACGTTCGGGACTTGATTTGCGAGTGCTAAAGGCTGAAAACTGAAAACGCTGATGATTCTTGATGTACCGTTGTGGTGAATCTGCAAAACGCCGGGACTGATCTACAAACCAAAAACGTTAGGGCTGATTTGAAGTTTTCTTGCAAAAACGCTAGGGCTTTTGCTGGTTTTGCTGTTGCCGGATGTCTTGCAAATGCAAAACGCTAGGCTGAACTGTGGTTCTACTATCGCTAGGAATCTGCAAGTGCAAAAACGCTGGCTGATCTGGTGCAAAACGCTAGGCCTTCTTTTGAGAGAAAACGCTAGAGCTGTCGTGGGGGGTTGGTCATGCTGAGAAGTTGCCTGTTGAGCAAGGTGCTCCTGCTACCTCTTCTGCCAGAAAGTGCTAGCACTAGGTTTTTATTTATACAACTTAGTAAACTTGCCCTACCTACTTTCCAACAAAAGTCACTTAAAAATAATAAGTGAAAAATGTCAAAAATAGGGAAAATAGACCTATGCACTGTAAAAATGCTACTAATGAGATCTGACTGGAATCTAATGGTCATGTTGTGTGCAACCAGAGGATATGCATCTAATCTAAGTGTCTGGACATGCAAGGTATGCGAACAGACTCACAAAAGTGCCACATGACTTCCTATTCTAGACTGACTGAACCCGGGTTGTGCTGTAGCTTGTCCACGGGCACATAGGGTTGGATGTGTCACGTGACATCCCCTCCTTTTCAAAGTGAGGTACTGGTACCGAACTGTATGGCGTTGAGGAAGATCGCCAAAACAGGGTCAACCCGGGTCGTGCTGTAGCTTGTCCACGGGCACATAGGGTTGGATGTGTCACGTGACATCCCCTCCTTTTCAAAGTGAGGTACTGGTACCGAACTGTATGGCGTTGAGGGCGATCGCCAAAACAGGGTCTTGAATCCTGGGAAGGACTCTTCGTCGGCCCACTCTGATGCGTGGGTCGTGCGATACTTGAACTTCATAAAAGTCTGCAACGCTTGCTTCTATGGGCCGCGCCGAAAGCGACACAAAGTCTTTTGTGGCTCCTTCTGTCACGAGGACGTGGCAACTGCTAACCTTAGTTGTTGGTTTCTTTCCAATGATTTTGGTTTTATTTTTGAGACCCTCTTTTTGAAGTTGCAAATGGTCGGACATTGTATGGCCAATGTGAACGGTAGTTTCACCCGCAGATGGGAAGTGGGTCGGCACTGGAATTCGTATAGTAAGAGGATGTCTAGGCTCAGTACAAGGTCATGTAGGTCCCCCCGTCGCACTTAGCAAGTTGGTGGATACTAGGATGTGAACTCAATAAAGGCATAACGTCAAGGTGGAATCACCAACAGAAAGTATCCGACAGTTGGGCCACATTGCACTTTTGGATGCAGTCCCAATGAGGATAGATGGTCACATGACCAATGGGAGCCCAACGGAAGCATCTCCTAAAAATTAGGGAACTGCTATTTTGGGCCATGAAATGTATTCGTGTCATTATCTTCGAAATGACAAGGGGAACATTTTATTACTCTGCTGCAAAGTCAACTGATGCACCAGTTGAGAGATTTTAAAGCAAGAAGCCCAAAACGGGGAAATTGTATGTATGAGCGCCAAGTGGTACTTTTTGGCCAATTTATCAAGTTTGGGTGAACAAAACTCGTAACTGACTTTTTGGAATAGTTTTGGAGGCTGATAACTCTGATTTTCAGCCAATTCTCTTCATTTTTGAGCTTCCCATGACCTTACCTAGGACCAAGGAGCTCATTTTCATCATTGGAAGGCATTAGATGCATGTTTACAGGACTGCTTTGCTGCGTTTTCAGCGATACGCAGGTTTTGGCAGCCATGGAAATCTTCCCCTTTTTGCGTCTGTTTGTTCACAGATGCATTACAAGTCAAGCGCAGAAGAGGGAGCGCTCGATTTATGCTGGGGGGATGCTTCATTGAGAACGTGTCACAGGTTAAGAGCTATGGAGTGCTTTCTTTCCCTCTCATGTACAGTGTAGTGCTAGGAGTGATACCCTGCACGCTACACTCTGCATCTCTCCCCTGCATGGTGCAGGTATGTGATGCCCCACAAGAGGACTCTTCATTTTGATTGATGTACAGCTGTGTGATTTCATGCTTTTGTGTTGAGGCAAGAGCCTCCTTGAGCAGGAACAAGGGTAGCTAGCTACTACTCCAAAGCAGGCACCGGTGAGGGTCATAACCTCACTGTACAGGTGCGTTTTCAGCACTGTGTATGCGCTGTAAATTGACTGTTTTTCAGCCATATGGCCGCCAGAACCTTTGAGAATAGTGCCCCACTGGCAGAGGACAGTTAGGGGACTGTTTGGGGTTGAAAACAGGGCAAAAACCAGTAAATACAGCGTGCTGAATTTACTGTTTTTGGGCACGAATCAGAGGGTTTATGCAAGTGGAAAAGAGTTCCAGCAGGGGAACTGGTTTCGCGCAAGTTTTGGGGGCTGTTATGCTGCCGAAATTTGGCCAAAATAAGTGGTATCTAGCTTGATACAGATAAAGGATTCCCAGGACTCTTCTTTGTAATTTACCGTCCTAAAGAATAAAGAAATACCGAAAGGGGCGCCAATTTTGGGACCTAAAGGTTATCGGCATCTGCTCGGGGCATTCTAGCTTCTGAGCCGTGTATGTGCTTAAGTGTTAATTCCCGTCTTCACAGGTTACCTTTGCAAAGTGTTGTGTGTGTGTGTCTAAAGTAAAGAATTTTGGGTGAAAGCCAAAGCCTACCGCCCCACGGGCCGTTTTCATCTTCCATGCTTCAACTTCGTCTAAAGTCGTGCTTCTTCCTTCTTTAAGAATCTCCATGGCTGAAAATTCCTAAAACCACTTCCAACACAAAAACATGAACATACCTATTCCATGTAAAGTGACTGGAACAGCTCTTGTCTTCTCTAATGACTGTGCATTCAATGTAGATGAACATAGAGACGGAGTGCCAAACCGTTTATCAAACACATGCAAACAATGAGAACGAATCTTTTCTTTCTCATCTAAATCATTCAACTGTGGCAAATCACAATGGACATGCCCATGCTTGGTGCTCATACTTTCATGTGCTCTTTCTACAACTGTGTCGTGCCAAGGAAGAGACATGAAATGTGACTTCCTTGAATGCTTACTTTTCAACTTTTCATGAACAATCCGCATACATTCGTGCTCATTCATGAGTGTGTGGATGGCGATGATGCTAATGCAAAACGCTAGGCTTGCCTGGTCTCTGCTTCTGGCGATGATCTCCTTGATGAGAAAACGCTAGGGCTGATTCTTCTTGCTTGGAGGAAATCCATCAAGGGGTCTTGTTGGAGAAGTTGTCTACTGAGCTTGGCTCCTGTTGCCTCTTCTGCCAAATAGTGCTAGCTCTAGTTTGCTTATATACAAACTTAGCAAAATTACCCTACCTACTTTCCAACAAAAGTCACTTAAAAATAATAAGTGAAAAATGTCAAAAATAGGTAAAATAGGCTAAATGCACTGAAAAATTCCCCTGATGAAATCTGATGGGAATACTGATGATCATGCTGTGTGCAACCAGAGGATATGCATCTACACTAAGTGATTGGGCATGCACGGTCTACGAATAGACTCACAAAAGTGCCAGATCACTTCTAATCTAGACTTGACTGGACTGACTGAACCCTGATCATACTGTAGCTTGTCCACGGACACATAGAGTTGGATGTGTCATGTGACATCCCCTCCTTTTGAAAGTGAGGTACTGATACCGAACTGTATGGCATTGAGGGAGATCGCCAATACTCTCCGGAATCCTGGAAGGGACTCTCGCCGGCCCCCTCTAATGTGTGGGTCGTGCGGTACTTGAACTTCATAAAGGTCTGCAACGCTTGCTTCTTTGGGCCGCGCCGAAAGCAACACAAAGTCTTCTGTGGCTCCTTCGACGCTTCAACTTCGTCAAGATTCATGCTTCTTTCTTCTTCAAGAGTCTCCATGGCTGAAAATTCTTGAAACCACTTCCAACACAAAACTATGAACATACCTATTCCATGTAAAGTAACTGGAAAAAATCTTGTCTGCCTTAAAGACTGTGCATGCAATGTAGATGAACCAAAAGCCGGAGTGCCAAACCGTTCACCACACACACGCAAACAATGAGATCAAATCTTTCTCTTATGATCTAAAGCAACAAACTGTGGCAATTCACAACGGAAATGCGCATGCTTGGTGCTCATACTTTCATGTGCTCGTTCTACGAATGTGTCGTGCCAAGGAAGAGACATAGAATGTGACTTCCTTGAATGCATACTTTTCAGCTTTTCATGAAAAATCCGCATACATTCGTGCTCATCCATGAGTCAAACGTGCTCAACGTACAATATGTCATGCCTAGGAAAAGGGATCACATATAGACGCTGATTAAAATACAGGAAACGATCACGAATGAAACACTCGAACAATGCGTGCGTATCAATCATGAGAACACATAATACTTCCTATAAGGGTTCTTTGGTCCTAAGCTCGAGAGCCAAGATCGGTTCTTCTTGAATGATCAAATCGTCCTGTGGGGGTTCTTTGGACCTCGACTCGAAAGCCAAGATTGGTTCTTCGTGATTGATCGAATCTACAATGAGGTTAGCTTCGCTAGAAACAACATCCACTAACACATCATCCTTGTGAACAATCACATCATCTTCATGCAACTCATCATGCTTGTGAGAAATCACATCTTGATCATGCAAATCATCATGCTTGTCTTTATCATCCAAATCATCATGCTGATCATTGTCAATCAAATCATCATCATGCAAATCATTGTCATTCAAATCATCATGCTGCTCAAAATCATGCAAATCCTGTGGGTCATGCTTTGGAGAAGAAGAGACGGAGAGAGTCTCCGGTCCCCAAATCTCTTGCATCTATACCTGAACTTGAGAATAGAGTCACCAGAACTCTTTGTTTTGTCGGTCGCTCTGTTCTTGTACTCCTTTGTTCTCTGCTTGTCTTTCTGCGCGCTCACGATCCAATTTGACTTGTTGTTCTTTGGCTTCCAAGCGTGCTTGCTCGCGCTCACGCGCTATGGCTGCCATTCTTTCTTGGTGTTCGCGCTCCATTTCTGCTTTTCTTTCTCCTCTTCTTGCTTCGCGTTCTAAGTTCCTTTCCATAAACATCTGCTCTAAAGCCTCCATAGGAGTTAGTGCAATCCTTGATGTAGATGGGAAAGGGGGAGGGTCGGAAAAACCTCCAGGTGAGGAAAATTCTTCTTCGCCTCTCTCATGCTCATCACCTCTAAGCGAAGTATCCATTCCGCTTCGAGTGATGACCATTCTGAAGTCGTGGGTTCTTGTGGGTTCTTGTAGTCTTGGGTTCTTAAGTTCACGAGGAACTTGAGTTCTTGCGGGTCTTGAGGTTCTTCTTTAGCTTGCAATATGTGTTAGAGAAGGATCTTCTCTTCACCCGAGTTCTACTCCTTTCCATGGGCGCACCCCTTGGCGGCCTTGCACTCATACCAAGGTTGCTTTTTCCCAACTCACGTCGATTGGCCGGCCGCTAAGTGCACGGTCCGCTCTCAATGAGTAAAAAGAGGCACAAGGGGAGGCTGGACAAGCCCTTCTTTCTTGGGATTCCTGTCACTCTTCAAAAACACGATTAAGAATCGACACGCCCAAGCGAACTTGGGTACGTGCGACCACAAGAAGCAAAAAAAATTATGTGGTTTTTTCCTTGAGTGATACAGAACACTGCCAAAGCTCTGATACCAATGTTAGGTGCAGCGGAATGAATGTTTGCGCTTTGCTCAAGATGAGTGCTCCGAACTGTGCCGAGGGTTCCTTTTCGTTCTTATGGAAGGTAGAGCCTTCTGTTTTTAATGAGAGAATGCTATGATCACAAACAAAGTGAATGGACACTGTGGGTGCAAGTGTATGAGACTGAGAGATAGAGAGAGAAGAGAGATATGACACCAGAGATGTTGTAAAACCCTCCTCCAAAGGCCCCACTCTCATCGGCGAGAGTGGTCTACTTATGATTGCACAAACTAGTACAATGGTAATGCATGAAACTGATGCAAGTCTAGGCTATGTCGGTGATGACGACGGGGATGACGAGGCCGACACTAGGGCTGAAATCTGCAATATTTCTACTGCTGTCCAAAAACACTATGGGCTGAAATCTGCGACTAGTCCAAAACGCTGATTTGGGGGGCTGTTTCTGTGGGTCTTTGTCGCTAAAAATCTGTAGGTTTAGGGCTGAAAACTGAGGTTCTTAAAGGCTGAAAACTGATGGTCTTTCCGAGCTAAATCTGCTACCTTCTTAGGGCTGAATCTGCTACTCTTTAGGGCTGAACTTGCAGGTGCTTCAATGCTGAAAACACCCTGCTGAAACTGCCAAAAACGCTAGGTCTATGAAGCTTCTCAAAAACGCTAGCCATAGGGAAAAACGCCAGGCATGAGAGTTGCAGAAAAACGCTAGATCTGAGTGTGTGGATGGCGATGATGCTAATGCAAAACGCTAGGCTTGGCTGGTCTTTGCTTCTGGCGATGATCTCCTTGACGAGAAAACGCTAGGGCTGATTCTTCTTGCTTGGAGGAAATCCACCAAGGGGTCTTGTTGGAGAAGTTGCTTGCTGAGCTTTGGCTCCTGTTGCCTCTTTTGCCAAATAGTGCTAGCTCTAGTTTGCTTATATACAAACTTAGCAAAATTGCCCTACCTACTTTCCAACAAAAGTCACTCAAAAATAATAAGTGAAACATGTCAAAAATAGGTAAAATAGGCTAAATGCACTGGAAAATTCCCCTGATGGAATCTGGTGGATTCTTATGGGAATACTGATGATCATGCTGTGTGCAACCAGAGGATATGCATCTACACTAAGTGACTGGGCATGCACGGTCTACGAATAGACTCACAATAGTGCCATATCACTTCTAATCTAGACTGACTGAACCTTGATCATGCTGTAGCTTGTCCACGGACACATAGAGTTGGATGTGTCACGTGACAGATCCCATGCATCACGCTCCGATCTCGCAATAGAAGGTAGAGCAGTGGTTTCAACAGACTGCCAATCCCCAGATGTCTTGACATTATTGAAGTCCCTGCCATAATCCAAGAGTCCACAGTGTCACAAACTGTTGACGTGTCAAAGACTAAAGAATGGAGCCAACTTGCAGATGTGGGCCGAGGGGCCTAAACCCTAGAAGAAGCAGAAGCAGCAATAGATTTCTGAAAATTGAGTAGCTGTTGGATGACGTGGCAGATTTCTGAAAGTTGCACTGACATGATGACGTGGCAAGCTGTACAGAATTCCGCGTTTTGCGTTGGCTGATAACATGGTAGGTTGTACGGATTTCCGTAAATTACGCTGACAGCTTTTTGGCTTTGAAGGTTTTTTACTGTAAACTGCTTTTGGGGCCTATGGCCTTTAAATATGACGTTAGAGCTCATTCTCTAGCATGCTTCCTGGAGGAGGTGCAGAGTCTAGAGTACCGGCTTGTACTGTGCTGATGCAATAGAAAGAAATACCGAAAGGGGCGCCAAGGTTTGGGGCCAATACTCTCTGGGGTGGAATTCCGCCACTCCGTGTCGTATGCTCTCTCTCTCTCTCTCTCTCTCTCTCTCTCTCTCTCTCTCTCTCTCTCTCTCTCTCTCTCTCTCTCTCTCTCTCAGTTCAATTGTTATTGAAGTGCTAAAAGTCTGTTCAGTCTGTTCTTTTCTATTGGCACGTGGTGCCCGTCTTGTGACAGTGGTATCAGAGCATCAGGCGTGCGCTTTTCTGAAAGCATACCGGTCCTACAAAAGAGCACACAGAGTTATTGGAATTTTATTCGAGGTATCTTCGCCCTCTACCCGGACTTATTAGCCACTCTCACCCTTACTTCATCGCGCATCGGGCGCGCTCCGCTCTCGTCTTTACTGCTCATGTCTTACAGGGCATAAGCCATTAAGATGACTTGCAAGAGAAGGATCCAATATTTGTTTCGAGCTGTTGTTTTTCTCAAAGACAGTACCATGCAGATGTCTATAGCTACCAAGCCGCACACTTCCAAGGACTTAGCAAGCTTTCAAGAAAAAAAAAAACCTGAAGTTATATGGTTTCTGACATGGAAACCCTAGCAGATTAAAACTTGAAGTTTCTCGACATCTCCCAGTAGATGTCTCTTCACGAACAGATGACCTTGGAGGTCCAGTGCGATTGCTATCTTGGGACTACCATCGCCGCCGTAGAAACACTGTTTGTCCAAGAGCTGATGGACCATGTTGTGCTCGACTATGACCCTATGGAATGAACCTAACCCTAATTTTTTGGTGCAGGTTTCAGGATGGAAAGTAAATCGACTTTTCGAGCTCGACTGATGTCGAGATTGCTTTTTAAGCTTGAAATCTATTTGAGAACTTGTTTGGTGATCCTGTTTGGAATTTGTTTGAAATGGATGGTATCTGTTTTGAACATGTCTTGGTGCCGATTTGAATTGTTTGACTCTGGTTTTAATACTGGTTTCAATGATTGGTGATTTTACTCGCGGCTGGAGTAGTGAGAAATTATGTTTGAGAATTCTTGTTCATACTCATGGCCCGGACCCTTGTGGTTATTTGCGGAGGGAGTATTGAATGATTGAAAAGTGCTGTGTTTTTTACTCATGGTCCGGACCATTGTGGTTATTTACGAGGGGGGTATTGTTGTTGTGACTCCCGGCCCGGACCTGGATGGTTATGCGGGAGGAGTATTAAGAACTCTGAGTAGTGGTTACTCTCAGCATCTCCAAACGACGCAGGCTGCGGTCTGGGGGGCGTTTGGTTGTAAAAGGCCTCTATATCTCATGGCCCGGACCTTTTTAGGTTATTTGCGGGAGGAGTGATGAGGGAGTCGTTGAACAACTCATGGCCCGAACCTGGATGGTTATTTGTGGGGGGAGTGTTTATCGACGGCTATGTTTCTATGTCTTGTAACATGCATATGTGAGCATTTGTGTTGCATTGTGATGTGCCTACCACTGAATATTCCTAATTGGATGAGATTGCTTGGGTATGTAATTTTAGTGTATCAAGACACCCGTGGAAGATCAATACGGTCTGGGTGTGATGGCTAATTTTACTACGCCGGAATATCAAGAGTTCCGATCTGGACGAAAGGAGAAGCTAACTCCTTGATCAAAAGAGATGAAAGGAGAAGCTAATTGTAAGGTGCAACGGAATGAATGTTGAACTTTGCTCAAGATGAGTGCTCCAAACTGTGCTCAAAGTTCCTTTTTCTTATGGAAGGAAGAGCCTTCTCTTCTTTAATGAGAGAGTGCTATGGACATAAACAAAGTGAATGGACACTGTGCGTGAAGGTGCATGAGACTGAGAGATAGAGAGAGAAGAGAATACGACACCGGAAAGTTGTAAAACCCTCCTTCGAAGGCCCCACTCTCAATGGCAAGAGTGGTCTACTATTGATTGCACAAACTCGTACAAACTCTGATGCAAACTTGGGAACTATAATGCAATGTGTGGAGACGACGGTGACGACGGCGACAACTCGAATTGCTATCTGCTGTAGATGACTTGAAGGCTGAAATTCTGCCAACGGTTTGATCTTGTCTTGATACTGAAAATCGTTGTCCTTTGGTGCTGAAAATCTGCCTAAAAAACGCTGTCCTTGGCAGAGTTTTCTGCTACAAAGCGCTCGAGGCTATAGCATGGAAAAACGCTATACAGGCTGGCTGAAAAACGCTGGCAGCAGGTTCCAAAAACGCTAGGCTGCAGAATCTTTCAAGCGCTGATGGCTGAGGGTATTGGCGATGAAGATGGCTGATGAAAACGCCAAGCTGAGGGCTGATCACAACGCTGGCATGGAGGGGGGTCTATTCTTGCTGAGAGGGAGAGGAGACGCCTGCTACAAGGGGGCCTTGCCTGTGCACTTTCCTCTCCTTCTGCCAGATAGTGCTAGCCTTAGGTTGCTTATATATTATCTTAGCAAAATTGCCCTACCTAGTTCCCAACAAAAGTCACTTAATAAATAAGTGAAAAATGTCAAAAATAGGGAAGATAGGTTTAATGCACTGGAAAATTCCCCTGATGGATTCTGATGGGAATGTTGATGATCATGCTGTGTGCAACCGAGGGATATGCATCTAATCTAAGTGTCTGGACATGCACGGTCTGCGAACAGACTCACAAAAGGGCCAGATCACGTTCTATTCTAGACTGACTTGACTGAACTGAACCCTGGTCATGCTGTAGCTTGTCCACGGACACATAGGGTTGGATTTGTCACGTGACACTAACTCCTTGATCAAAAGAGCCGAAAGGAGAAGCTAACTCCTTAACAAAAAGAGCAAACTGATTGTCCCTCGGAATGACCCTCGGAATTTTTTTTGAGCTGGCTTGAGTTGTTTTGCAGATATGCTGTAATCGCGGACGATTACTCTCTTTCAAAAAGGGGAGATGTCACAAACTGTTGACGTGTCAAAGCCTAAAGAATGGAGCCAACTTGCAGATCTGGGCCGAGGGGCCCAAACCCTAGAAGAAGCAGAAGCAGCAACAGATTTCTGAAAATTGCGTAGCAACTAATGACGTGGCAGATTTCCGAAAATTGCCCTGGCATGATGACGTGGCAAGCTGTACGGAATTCTACGTTTTGCGTTGGCTGATGACGTGGCAGACTATAAGGATTTCCGTAAATTACGCTGGCAGCTTTTTGGCTTTGATTTTGGACCAGATGCTTTTGAGTTTGAAGGCTTTTTACTGTAAACTGCTTTTGGGGCCTAGGGCCTTTAAATATGACGTTAGGTCTCATTCTCTGGCATGCTTCCTGGAGAAGGTGCAGAGTCTCGAGTACCGGCTTGTACTGTGCTGATGCAATATAAAGAAATACCGAAAGGGGCGCCAAGGTTTGGGGCCAATACTCTCTGGGGTGGAATTCCGCCACTCCGTGTCGCGTGTCGTCTCTCTCTCTCTCTCAGTTCAATTGTTATTGAAGTGCTAAAAGTCTGTTCAGTCTGTTCTTTTTCTATTGGCACGTGGTGCCCGTCTTGTGACACACAGTAGGTAATGCATGCGCAATCTGGTCCCAAAACAAGGCTCTCAAGCGAGCATGAATCTGGGCATAAATGCATAGAATACCAAGTAATCTCTCACAATGAGATCCACATAGCCCGGCCTAGAACCAGAGTACCATGACCTTTAACAGAATCCCTCCATCGAGAACCCACAGAAATACATACACCACCACTTGTCTGATGATCCCCTATTGATGTCTCCCAATATGTAAATGAATTTCCAGGCAATAGCTTCCTGCATGCATGAAATCTCTGCTCAAATAATTTGTGCTCTTGCACCAGCAAAATATCCACATTACTGGATACATGAGTACATAGATCTCTTCTCATCAAATTCGGCCTGGGGCCATTAGTGCTAGAGTGATGCAACCCATCTACATTCCAAGACACGATATGCAAAACCATAATGACAAATATGCAAAGAGGTGAACCACAAAAGCGTACATAGCTCTAACAACGCTTTGGCCCCTTGACCAAGGGGGTTCAAACTACCAATGGTAATGCATCAACATCCGGTGGCAATGGCCGCATAAGTTGGCCTGGTAAAAACCATAGTGCCGCGGTACTCGCTCTCCTGGACTTCGCCCTCATGCATCTCAAGCGCATCCTAGGGATCCATCTCTCTCTCTCTCTCTCTCTCTCTCTCTCTCTCTCTCTCTCTCTCTCTCTCTCTCTCTCTCTCTCTCTCTCTCTCTCGCCATGCCTACCCGCCACCTTCCTCGCCAGCGCTGCCCCACCGCGCAGCCCCTGCACCCCCTGTAGCTGCCCACGTGCCACCCCTGCTGCCTACGCGCTGCTGCTGCTCTCACCTGCTGCTGTTGTTTCATCCCCTGCGCGCGCCACTGCTGCGGCTGCTGCTGCACTCGCTCTGGTTGACCTGCTGCGATTGCACAGTGCCAAGAGTGTAGCACCTACCGCTGCCTCACTGCACCAGGCCCGCTGTCTCACTGCTGCATGTAGCCACAGCCGCATGTTTCCCCACCTATGCAATCAGCGCACATTAATCAAAGGGTATCCAGAAGCGGTCGAATAGTGAGCTCATCGCCTCTTAAATCAATGCCGAAGGACACGCCCCCCAAGGATTCAAGGGACACGACGATCACATGTACTACACAGGACATTTGGGGACTGCTACTATCTATCCAAGAACAGGTACGACAACAGAATGAGGTTATTTCACGCCAAAATGAAGACATCAAGAACCTGATACTACGCAACCAAGAGTTGGATCATACCATTGCACTACAAGCTCTGAAGCTTCAACAACAAGAAGACACTGAAACCGGCCTGTTCAATCCAAAAAGGGCGGTAGACTTTACTTCAAACCTTGATTTAGCTTTCACCCATTATTAGTCGTCTATTATACCTGCGCTATAGTGACACAAGAGAGGGGAATGGGATACAGATGCTAGAATGCACCTATATGAGAAGACCGACACCAGATTGGCCCCTAACTTAGGCGCCCCTTTCGGTATTTCTTTATTCTTTAAAAGAGGGAATAAATGTTGTGGATCCCTACAAGCTGCCCCGCACAAACTTGGCTGAATTTCAACTGTTCCGGCCTGATTTCGGCAGCATAACTGTACTAGGACCCTTCACAGTCAGTATTCCCACGCATTGACTGACTTTCCCGACGCATACGGGCACTTTGCAAAACCTGGCGAGAATCTGCAAAGTGCCCGTATGCACGCTGAATTCTCTGTTTTCGGCCCTGAAAATGCGCCAGATCACCTGTACAGCAGTCCCCTTGCGTCCCCGAACCTCCAGGGGGTATTAGGGTCCGTTTAGGGCCAAAACCCTAAACCTGCAAAAATACACAGCAGGCTGTAATTCACGCATCCGTAGCAAGTCCTCGAGCTCCCGCACCTGTAGGGCTACTTGCCCTTTGAATCGGACGAGATTTCTGACGTGAAACCTCTCCGAATTCACCTGTACCTGCGGGGGGATTAGCCGCTAGCTAATCCAGTACCTGTGCAAGAGGCTCTTGCCTCGGCAATCGCGCATGAACCCACACAACTGTACATTGGTCAAATGAAGAGCCCACTAGAGGGGCATAACATACTGCCAAAGGGGAGAGAGAGGGCAGTGCGTAGCGTGCAGGGCATCACTCCTGGCACCGCACTGTGCATAAGAGGGAAAGCAAGCACTCCATAGCTCTTAACCTGTGACAAAAACTGAAAATGAGGCTCTCCCCCTCCTAAATTCAGCGCCACTTCTTGTTGCATGAGGCAAGTGCACCAGAAGGTGCCACTTGGCACATTTATAAGCATTTTCCCGTTTCGGGGTTGCCGTCTAAAAATATCCCAACCGGTTGCCCAGTTGACTTCACGGCAGAGTAAGAAAATGTTCCCTTTGTCATTCCGGAGGTAATGACGTCAACACATTTTCAGGTCCCAAAATAGCAGTTCCCTAAATTTTAGGAGATGCTGCCATTGTATCTTTCTAGGTCATCCGACCCTCTTTGTACACTGTGGCCACATCCAGAACTGAAATGTAGCCTCTGTAGCAATGGATTCCACTTTGGCTAGTCAATGACCCCACTTGGCTAACCATAGTCCTTGTCCAACCTTAGTGCTCTCTTGCCCTCAGGCCTGGACTCCCTCTGGACAGTTCCACACTAGCTATGCAATGCAGGGCAGTTAGATTTCCCGAGGGGTGTTTCCAAAAAGTGAAAGTAAATAGATAATAAGAAAGAAATCAACAAAAAGGATAGATAGTAGTCACACGCTGGTGACATACCCCCCTCTTGAAATCTCAAACGTCCTCGTTTGCATCTATGTCGTACATGCTTACTGTCAACACTGATGTATTCAACACCTGTCGACACATATACGACACATACATGCTCATTGTCAACCTTGGTGTATTCAACACCTCGTCGACTCATGTATTGCCTGCGTGTGAACCCTGTCCCAATGACATAGTGGTAGCTGCGCACTCTGCCATTGCTTTGAGTCACTAACTTTCCAATGACAAAATGGTAGCTGCACATTTTGCCACTGTCTTATAGTACACGTTGGATCCCGTAACACTTTCGAGAATACCCAAACCGACAGTTTAAGAATGCAGTTACACATGTACTCTTCAATAGAAGCAATCACTGTATCCTTGACAAACTGAGAAGAAATACTCACTTCTATAGCACTAACCAAACTTTTGGACATTCCATAAGAGCAATTGCCAAACTGACAATCTGTACAGCTCTAACATTCATGTAACAGGTATTTGATTTGAGCTCACTTTAAATACCATGTACATCATTTGTTTCAGAAGCCATTGTCACACTGACAATCCATGTAGCTTTGAAACTCAAGGGGTCAAGGTAGGTTGCAAATCTAAGGCTTCAAGGTAAAGTGATAACACAGTTGGTGACTCTGCAAGTTCACCTTCTTCCATCCACTTAGCATCCATTGGTGGATAGTTTCTGAACTTTACCAAGTAACGCCTAGCAACCTTGCCTTTCACTTTCCTTTCTTTGTGTGCCAAAATCTGTTTCGGGACCAAGATCTCGTCAAGTTCCTCGACTTCCGGCTGATCTTCAGCTGGCATATCTTCTGGCACATCACCCACATAGGGTCTGAGAAGACTCACATGAAACGCATTGTGAATCTTCCAACTGTCAGGCAATTTCAGCCTATATGCAACATCACTGATTATGTCGCATACTTGAAAAGGCCCATAGTAACGCATGCAGAGCTTTGGAAACAGTCTTTCCTTGCCCTTCATCTTCTTTAACCTTGCCTTTTCAAAGCGTAAAAGCACCCAATCACCAAGTGAATATACCACTTCACGACGGTGACGATCAGCTGCTTTCTTTTGCTTTGCCTGAGTCCTTTCTAAGGCCACTTTGACCTTCTTGTACATTTCATCCATGTCCTGAACATACTTATCTGCTTCAAATATCTTGTCCTTTGTATGCAGTATGGGAGGAACTTTCTTGCCACCTTCAACTATCTCAAAGGGTGCCTTGCCAGTTGATGAATGCACTGTATTATTGTATGCATACTCCACCAATGGCAAATACTGCTCCCACTTTCCTTTATGCTCTGACACATAGCACTTCAGCAGATCTAGAACAGTAGAATTTGCCTCTTCTGACTGCCCATCTTTTTGAGGATGAAACGACGAAGAGAATTTGAGCGTGGTGCCCATATTCTCAAACAAGCCTCTCCAGAACAAACTTGTCATGCGTGGATCACGGTCGCTAACAATCGACTGTGGCATGCCATGATACTTGAAAATATTGCTCATAAACAAGCGTGCCATCTGATCTGGCTTTATCTTCTTCCTGACAGGAATAAAATGAGCTTGTTTGCTGAATCTGCAAATAATGGTCCAAATACCATCGTTTCCTGTCTGCGTTCTCGGAAGATCAAAGATAAAATCCATAGCAATACTTTCCCATGGTTTATCTGGAATAGGTAGTGGTTGCAATAACCCTGGTGCCTTTTGCCTGTCAAACTTGACCTTTTGGCATATTAGGCATTCTCGCACAAAGGCATCCACATCCCTTCTCAATGTAGGCCAATAGAAGAATGTCTCAACCGCTTTAACTGTAGCATCGATACCACGATGCCCTGCATACGGTGGGACATGACTCTCTTCCATAACTTTGCGTCGCAATGGCTTTGTGACACACAATCTTCCATGCATCATCATGAACCCGTCTTTAAGAAGATAGTGTTCATGACGTTGTCCATCCATTAGCTGCTCGAAGACCCTTGCAAAATCTTCATCATTTGCATACTGTTCTCTCATATCATCAAGTTCATGATGATAAGGAATCGACACAGCTGAAATTTGTGGCTTCCTTGATAAGGCATCAGCCACAACATTCTTCTTGCCTTCCACATGCACAATCTGAAAATGGAACATGGACAAGATATTTGCCCATCGCATATGCTTCTCAGATAACTTTGTTTGTGTCAAGAAGTATCGCAAGGTCTGATGGTCCGTTTGGACAACAAAATCTGCACCTAGCAGGTAGTGTTTCCAACTTAAGAGCGCATGAATCACAGCCAGTAACTCTTTCTCATAGACCTGCATGGTCATCTCTGGCCCTTGCAAAATTCTTCTCTCATAGGCTACTACCCTGCCATCTTGCATTAGCACTACACCAATGCTACTACCGCAGGCGTCGCACTGGACCACAAATGACTTCCTAAGATCTGGCAACACAATGACTGGATCTGAAGTCATCTTTTCCTTTAAGAGATTAAAAGCTGAAATCTCTTTTTGTGTCCATCTAAAGGTGACTGTCTTCTTTTGAAGAGCATGTAAAGGTGAAGCAATCTCAGCGAAATTTCGGATAAACCTTCTGTAATAGGAGCATAGTCCCAAAAAGCTTCGGACATCATGCACCGTCTTCAAATTTGGCCATGACTTGATCGCTTCAACTTTTGTAGGATCCATTCTGACACCATCCTTTGAGACAATGTGTCCCAGAAAGTGAATCTCTTCCAGAAAAAACTCACTTTTCTTTGCATTGATGAGCAACCTATGACTGCGTAGCTCTTTGAACACAATGGCCAAGTGATGCCTATGCTCCTCTTCATTCTTTGAGTAGACTATCATGTCATCAAAGAATGTACCAACAAACTGCTGGTGTGGACGGAAAATTCTGTCCATCATCCTATTGAACGTAGCAGGAGCATTTGTGAGACCAAAGGGCATCACTAAAAATTCGTAAAGGCCAAACGTTGTTCTAAAAGCAGTCTTGTGCACATCCTCTGATCTAATGCGGATTTGATGGTACCCACTCTTTAGATCTATCCTGCTAAACATAGCTGCTCCTTCTAATTTGTCCATAATATCATCAATTCTAGGTATAGGGAACCTATTCTTGATGGTATTCTTGTTCAGTGCACGGTAGTCGATGCACATACGCCATGAGCAATCCTTTTTCTGCACCAACAACACTGGAGAACAGAATGGAGATGAACTGGGCTGAATCAGCCCCTTTTCTAACAGCTCCTGTACTTGGCCCATTATCTCTTTCTGCTGAGCCGCACTAACCCTGTACGGAGGCTTATTTGGTGGGCTACTGTCTGGCACCAAATCTATCGCATGGTCCTCGGGTCTCTCTGGCGGTAATTGAGACGGTAATGAGTCGGAAAAACAGTCACTATACTGTTGTAAAAACATTGACCTTTCTTTATCTAGCACAGATAAATTTGATTCATCACAATCTGACACTTCACGTGCAAAAACCAAGTACGCAGAAAGATGCTTTTTCATTACAGAAGTAATAGTAGAAGCTGATACAGTAGGAATAGACTCCCCTTTAAGCTTTACATCCAGAATGTGAGTCTTTCCCCTGCTCTGTACAGTGATCTTTTTGTTGTAGGCATCCATGATTCCCTGTACACGAAACAACCAAGGAATACCTAACAACACATCACATCCGTCCAGTGGCATGATGTAAAATTCTTCAGCATCTACATAGGACTGGATATGTAGACGCAACTTTCCAATGATGGGTGTCACAGCCTCTGTATGGCCAGGACATGCCAAACCTGCCTCTGCTGTATATCCCATCTCTTCAGGTCTGATTCCCAACTTTGAAGCCAATTCTGGGGAAATAAAGTTGGCTTTGGCACCTGGATCAAAGAAGATAAGCACTGTTTGATCCCTGACCTTTCCCCATGCTCTGCAAAGCTCACTTGCATCTGAATTTGGCTTGTGTCGCCCACCATATATGGCACTAGACCAGCCATGGGCTTCTTTCCTTTCCTGTCCTCCTTGTCTTCAGAATCAACTGGCCTTTTCTTTGTAGGACAGTTGTAAGCAATGTGGCCAGGCTGCTCACATATAAAGCATTTGTTCTCTGTCCTCAGGACCTTCTTTTGCTCTTCTGACTTGCGAGGAAAACGTCTTTTCCATTTCTTTGCTGGTCCTTTTTCTGATTCAGCCGTAGCTTTATCTTTCCCTGCGTTGGCTGACTCCTGAGTCCCTTTAGGAGCCTCATTGGGAACGTGCTTCTTGGCTGAATTTTTCTTGCCTGATCCTGCCTTGACGCCAGTGTTAAATTCACAATCTTCTCCCTTGAGCAAACCATTGCCAGTGTTTGCTACCTCGATGAGCTGCGTCAAAGTAGTGACTTTTGTCTTCGTGCAGTATTTTCTCAATCCTTTGGGTAGGCCACAAAGGTATTTTTCAATCTGTTCTGTCAATGGCACAAACCTATAGGAAGTTACTGGAAGTAGAGCTTTCCAAAACTTCCGATTGTAATCATCCAGATTTCTGCAAGTGGCAGCATTTAGCTAGTGCCATTCTGTCATGACATCTGCTTCAAAGTCATCAGATAACCATGCTGCTGCAAAAATCTGCTTGAAGTAAATCCATGTGGACGGAGCTTGCCCTTGAAGCAATAAAGTTGTCCACCATTGTCCCGCATTCCCTGTCAAGAAAGTGGCTGCCTTGTGGACCTTTGAAGCCTCTGTAAAGTTTCCCCCTGCATAGGCCTTGTCAAACTGCTGGAGGAATGAAAGAGCCTTCTTCCTGTCATCAAACCCTGTAAAGGTCGTGAAAGTCACACCTTTGCCACCTTCTTTGTACGGAGTTGGCCTCTCCAGCGGCGTTAAATTGTCATATGGAAGTGACTGAAACATGGGAACACTATTAGGGTTCATCTGTGTTCCTTGGCCGCTATTAACTTGACCTGGAAATGCCATATTTGGCTGCTGATTTGTAATTCCAGCCATACCAAAATTTGCCTGTGGCATCCCAAATTGGCCCTGAGTGCTCTGAAACCCTGGTTGCATACCTATGACACTGTACATGGGGTTAGGCATCATCGTTTGAGCACCTCAGAACACTGTTCCTGGCGTATAAAACTGATTTCCAGGTGCATGACCAGCCATGCTCTGGAATACAGATCCACCTCCAAAATAGCCAGGGTGTACTGAAGATGGTGGGAAGACCTGTTGCATAGCCTGTAGGTTGCTTCCCTGACCATTAGAACCAGCTATAGGCTGGTGAAAGGTGGCGGGCTGAACTGGTACAGCCTGAAAGACTGGCATCTCAGCCACCTGTTCTTGCACCTTAGGCATAGGTTGTGGAGACTGCATGTTCTCCGTTAAGTGTACAGGTGTTTCCATTGACTGTGCGGTATGAATCACCTGTGCTCGAGCCTTAACAGGCTTTTGAATATGATCCAGTGACCCAACTTGCTGAGACGGAACAGGAGGTTGCAGAAAGGCTAAAAACCTCGGGTTCTGCATTACTTGTGTGAACATAGCCACAGCAGTAGCCAACTGGGTCCTGAATATATCGTCATCTTTCTGTGGTGGTCTTGAAGACTCACCCACTTCATGTGTCTGTTGACCCTGTGAAGAGGAAACCTCTTCAGTCACATCATCTGGTCTGTCAGCCATAATTGCAATTCCCTGTGTCTGGTCTATGATTCCCTGTGTCTTCAAGCCCAAAACTGACCAAGGCTCACTTCTATGGGAAAAAGTGATTCAAATCCTGTCGATGGAACCATGAAACCGGCCTGTTCAATCCAAAAAGGGCGGTAGACTTTACTTCAAACCTTGATTTAGCTTTCACCCATTATTAGTCGTCTATTATACCTGCGCTATAGTGACACAAGAGAGGGGAATGGGATACAGATGCTAGAATGCACCTGTATGAGAAGACCGACACCAGATTGGCCCCTAACTTAGGCGCCCCTTTCGGTATTTCTTTATTCTTTAAAAGAGGGAATAAATGTTGTGGATCCCTACAAGCTGCCCCGCACAAACTTGGCTGAATTTCAACTGTTCCGGCCTGATTTCGGCAGCATAACTGTACTAGGACCCTTCACAGTCAGTATTCCCACGCATTGACTGACTTTCCCGACGCATACGGACACTTTGCAAAACCTGGCAAGAATCTGCAGCACGCTGAATTCTCTGTTTTCGGCCCTGAAAATGTGCCAGATCACCTGTACAGCGGTCCCCTTGCGTCCCCGAACCTCCTGGGGGTATTAGGGTCCGTTTAGGGCCAAAACCCTAAACCTGCAAAACTACACAGCAGGCTGTAATTCACGCATCCGTAGCAAGTCCTCGAGCTCCCGCACCTGTAGGGCTACTTGCCCTTTGAATCGGACGAGATTTCTGACGTGAAACCTCTCCGAATTCACCTGTACCTGCGGGGGGATTAGCCGCTAGCTAATCCAGTACCTGTGCAAGAGGCTCTTGCCTCGGCAATCGCGCATGAACCCACACAACTGTACATTGGTCAAATGAAGAGCCCACTAGAGGGGCATAACATACTGCCAAAGGGGAGAGAGAGGGCAGTGCGTAGCGTGCAGGGCATCACTCCTGGCACCGCACTGTGCATAAGAGGGAAAGCAAGCACTCCATAGCTCTTAACCTGTGACAAAAACTGAAAATGAGGCTCTCCCCCTCCTAAATTCAGCGCCACTTCTTGTTGCATGAGGCAAGTGCACCAGAAGGTGCCACTTGGCACATTTATAAGCATTTTCCCGTTTCGGGGTTGCCGTCTAAAAATATCCCAACCGGTTGCCCAGTTGACTTCACGGCAGAGTAAGAAAATGTTCCCTTTGTCATTCCGGAGGTAATGACGTCAACACATTTTCAGGTCCCAAAATAGCAGTTCCCTAAATTTTAGGAGATGCTGCCATTGTATCTTTCTAGGTCATCCGACCCTCTTTGTACACTGTGGCCACATCCAGAACTGAAATGTAGCCTCTGTAGCAAAGGATTCCACTTTGGCTAGTCAATGACCCCACTTGGCTAACCATAGTCCTTGTCCAACCTTAGTGCTCTCTTGCCCTCAGGCCTGGACTCCCTCTGGACAGTTCCACACTAGCTATGCAATGCAGGGCAGTTAGATTTCCCGAGGGGTGTTTCCAAAAAGTGAAAGTAAATAGATAATAAGAAAGAAATCAACAAAAAGGATAGATAGTAGTCACACGCTGGTGGCAGACACCCTGAAAACACTGCAAACTCAAGTGCTGGAACAAGGCAGTCACATAACACAGGTCACCAATAATGTAACCGATGCACCCGAGGGGTCTCCTCCATCTTGGGCACAGATAGTGAAACAAGAGAGGACAATGGGACACAAGACAGGAGAGATGTATACATATGAGAGTATGTATACGCATGAGGATTCTACCGAATACAAGGAAAGGGAGAAAAGATCCCAAAACATTGTGATACGAGGCATGCCAGAACATGAGGGGGAAACAGTCATGTCATTGAACGTAGACGTTACCACCCTGTTAGTAGAAAAGCTTGATATGCAAGATGCAGGGGTATATGGGGCACATAGAGTGGGTCAGAAGAAGATTGATGCTCATAGGGCAGTTGTATGCACAATGTTGGATGCTCGCAAAAGGGCCATAATTTTGGAAATTGCACGCTTCTACTTGAAAGGCACTAAGTACTATGTAAGTGAAGATAGAACACCGACACAACAGGCAGCAAGAAGGAAAGCATATGAGGAACGTCTCAAGGAGAAAAAACCAGCATCACCGCCTAAAAATGCATAGGGGCACGCGACCCATGGGATCATGACCATACAGGTTACAAGCTGGAATTGTAGAGGTTTCCCATGGCATAAGGGAGAAGGGCTGGTGGATATTCTACCACAAGCTGACATACTCTTCCTATTGGAAACATGGGAACAAAACACATGCAGGCTGCCGGACATTAGTGGATATATCAAGCACTCCGTATGGTGGAATGGTACCAAAATGCGAGGACAAGGAGGTGATGCACAAGAGGGAGCAGTTGTCCTTCTTGGGGATTTGAATGCCCGGATTGGAAACACACAGGTACAATTGACAGACCATTCAATGCACCCTGCGGATAAGAATGGGGAACTTATACTTGGTTCTATGTGGGATAGATGTTCAAGTGATAACATCATGAATGCACAAGGGTCAGCCATGATAAGTATGATGAACTCAATGCAGCTTGTAGCCATGAATGGTGCAGATAAGTTCGTACACTCTGGATCATACACTTGCTACACGGCAAATCATGGGAGGAGTACAAATGATTATGCCTTGGTGAGATACGATGCATTGGACTTGGTCCATAGTTTTGAAGTGGGTAGCAGGCTACCAACCTCCGACCATACCCCAATTCATATATGCCTACACATGCCCAATATGCCTATTGTCAACACAATGAATACACCAAATTGGTCATACAAAATGCAACTCACGAAGAAAGAGGACTATGCTAGTCTCTTAGATAGCTTACTGTTTGACTGGAACATGCCCTGTGACATTGAAGAGACGTGGAAGATCTTCCGACATGCAATGGAGGAAGCGGCAAAAATTACTATGGGCAAGTATCAAAATGGTAAACAGACTAGGAAGGGTTTACCTCATAATCCTTGGTTTGATGCAGAATGCAAGGAGGCCAAACGCAAGATGAGAGGCTTAGCACAACACTCAATTGAATGGGAATGGGCTGCTAGAGAATACAATACACTCAAGAGGAAAAAGAGACGCATGTATGAACTCTCAAAAGAACAACTAGACCTCAGCAGGTTCAAGAAAGAGCCAAAGAAGGCTTGGCGTAACATGAAGGGGAAGAAAGGGGATGTGATGGGAGATTTCAGCCTAAATGAAATGTATGCTTATGTACAAACTTTGTATGCCCCGTCGGGGACTCAAGAGGCGATATACACAGGGGCTCAGGCCGAACATCCAAAGCCCGTCACCTTCCAGGCAGTCATTAAAGGCCTCAAAAGCCTGGCGAATGGGAAAGCAGCTGACACATTACATCTTACCTCTGAAATGCTGAAATGGTCAGGTATTGAGGCTAAGAAATGGATACACCATATGATGAATCAAGCAATCAACCAATACTTACCCCAAGATTGGCAAGAAAACTGGGCGAAAGCGCTCTTTGAAGGAGGTGACCGCAATTTGCTCACTAACTATCACACCATCATGGTGAGCTCATGTATGGAAAAACTATTTGGAAGCATTATTGAGAAAGATCTTAGCACATGGGCTGAAAATAACGGGAAACGTGCCATTGGACAAGCAGGATTTAGAGCCCGCCACAGCACGATAGACCACCTTATCACACTCCAAGTCTTGATGGATGAAATCAAGCTAAAAGGCAAAACCCTGTATTGTTGTTTTGTGGACTTCACGAAAACGTTTGACACAGTACCCCGTCAAGGGCTATGGTCACGTATGGAAACTTTGGGAGTTCCTATGCATCTCAGGGAAGCAGTGGGACGCCTCTACCAAGAGGTCAGATGTAAACTCAAGACAAACACAGGTTTCTCACAAGAGTTCAGGAGCACTATGGGAGTTAAACAAGGATGCCCTTTGTCACCTACGCTTTTTGGACTATGCATAGATGAGCTTGATGATTTCATTAACAAGGCTATGGGAGAGGGGGGAGATCACCCTAGCATTGGTACTTTCACGCTTCTCCTCATATATGCCGACGATGTGGTTCTCTTTGCCTACAAGGCCCTCCTTCTACAGAAACTTTTGGATGCAGTACATGCATTTTGCAATGCATCGGGCTTGTCAGTCAATGTAGCCAAAACAAAGGTTATGTCAGTCCACACATGTAGAAATGAGAATCAGCCCATCATCACGTATGACGGGCAAGCACTCCAAGCGGTTGAGAGGTTCAAGTATTTGGGCATCTATGTACCTTCAAACCATGCATGGGGAAGTTGAGCGCAAAACAGAATTGATGCAGGACAAGCGAAATACTATGAATTTGAGAACATGTGCAAGCAAAGTGTCACAAGGCGATGGGAAATCAAGTCTCTGGCATTTGATGTATGCGTGGTCCAAACAATACTTTACGGTGTAGAGGTATGGGGGGGGGAGTATCCCCGCTAGCACTTGGAATGACATTGAAAAGATACATAAAAAATTCTTAGTAGACACATGGGGATCAAAACTACCACCCCATACTCAGTGATGCTTTTGGAGACAGGCAAGAGACCCTTGGAAATGCAAGCCTTACAGAGGGTACACAGATACCTCATGAAATTTTAGATAATGCCGGAGAGCCGTCTACCCCACATGGCATGGCAAGCCGGATGTAAACCGCAAAAGAATTACAAGAGTAAATTTCTCACATCCAGTCTCGTAGAAGACATACGGAAATGGTTCTCTAGATGGAATGTGGGAGACCATGTGGACATGCACATAGAGGAAGGCACTGAACATGAGCATGGGCTGAATTTTGACAGAAGCATACTTGAAGCCCTACACACTAGATGGAGTACAGCAGTACACAGGTCCAAATTTGAATACTACGGCAAACACATCAATACACGATATTGGGAGACCTACAAGACTGGGGACACCCAGATGCATATCAGGACACCTATGTCCCACCGGGCAAGACGGGCCATTACTTTGATGCGGACGAGATCACACATGCTCAAGATTGAAACGGGAGGGTGGCTAAATATTAAGGAAAATAGAAGGACATGCACACAATGCAATTTAAACAAAGTGGAAAGCGAGGCCCATGTCACCATCGAGTGCCCAGCATACGCACACATCTGTGCTGATTTCCCACTGCTATTGCAAGGAGATGTCACCTTTGAGGAGCTTCTCTCTCAGACACACCCCTCCCCAGTAGCCATCTACTTTGCCAAAGTATTGGATCATCACACAACACTAACACACAAGAAAGTTACTAGCCCACTACCCCCTCTACACACATGAGGGGAGCCTCTTGTAGATTTTTTTTGTGGTCCCATGGGTCATTTTGGCCCCCCGAGGACGTAAATACAACATCATCATCATCTCTCTCTCTCTCTCTCTCTCTCTCTCTCTCTCTCTCTCTCTCTCTCTCTCTCTCTCTCTCTCTCTCTCTCTCTCTCTCTCTCGTCATCCAGAGTGCAGATGAAGATGGATCTCTACTCCCCTCCCATATTGTCTTCACATTGTACTGCTTAGTTTAGGATCCCGCAGTATTTATATTTTGTTATCCTAGTTTAATTTATTTTGTTAATTTGACTTTGTATCAGATACACCGCATTGTAACTTTCTGGTCTCATAGGTCACTTTGGCCTTTTGAAGACGTTAATATAACATTTCATTTCTCTCTCTCTCTCTCTCTCTCTCTCTCTCTCTCTCTCTCTCTCTCTCTCTCTCTCTCTCTCTCTCTCGTGCCATTGTCTTTCCTAACTCCTGCTGCACACTCCAGCATTGTATCAAAACTCTAGGTGCTTCGTCGTGAGAATTAATATCACCAGCCGTCCTTTCAACCTCAATGTTCCCTCTCTATTGCTCCCTGCATGTGCCAGTATGCCAGCATTTTATTTTTTGCTAACGCTACCCTGTTCCGTCCTCAAAATATTGGTCCAACTGTTATACTTATGTTTTTAAAAATCTAGGACAGCGTTATAGGCTGCAGTGTTTTGTTTTCACTAGGCTGCAGGGTTTTGTTTTAGCTGCAGAGGCCTTGGGTAACGTATTGAAGTTGGAGCTTCCCTCTTCCGTGTCGGCTTTCCCATCCTTTGCATAGGTGCCTGGGTAAAAGCATAAATAGGTGGTACACAAGCCACCAGTTTTATTGACCTAGTAGCTAGATGCTTGCTACCACCTAGTGGCAAGCTTCTACCTATTGAAGTTGGTAGCTAGTGATACAAAGTGGTAGGTAGTAGTTTCAAAATAGAAACATTGGTTGGGAAACTTTAGTTTGAGCTAGTAAGTAAAAAAATTAGAGTTTTTATGGTATGTTAATACCTAACGATAAAAACTTGGTAATAGTCTGTCCCAGACACAGGATCTAAGTCCACTTATTCATGCTTCTACCCTCGTGCTCTCTACTTCCATATTTCCGGCTATTCTCCATGTGGCCTCCACATCTTTCTCATTAGATTCTCGTTCCTATTTCCAGATTTCAGCCGGTTTCGCCTTTTCCTGTCTGCTCCACCACCGTACAATGCATATCCTCAATGGATTGTTGCTACCACTTGGTTCAGCCCGTGCTACTAGCCCCTCGGATTGCTGCGTTTTTGTGTAAGATGCTATTAACATATTTTGGAGGCCAACTTGACTATGGGACAGATCATATACATCTTTGATTACATCTTTCTGGGAATCAATGCCTAAAAGGCATTAAAACGAAATGGAAACAAGAATGCTTCTTGAAAACCTCTTAGGACTCCTCCTTGTCCTTGAAGGTGATGATGCAATGCTCGGGTGACATGCGTTTCCGCGTGTCCTTGATCCATTAGTTTGTGCTCGACTCGATGGTGATTGGTTGGAGGATGTCGTTCAGCTTGGCAATCGCGTCTTCGAGGGTGCCTTCTTCAGTGCACCATGGTGATGGAAGCCCCCCGACTCTGACTTTGAGGCGGAGGCACTCTCGTAATTGGTGTTCCTGGAGGGCCGCTTGTATTCCCATGTTAATCTTCTTCGTGATGCCATGTGCGACTTCATGAACCTTCTCTTGAACCATTGCGACGGATTTGGTGAGGGAGGCTTCAACCTCCTGTGCTTTTGCAAGCAAGGTCTCTGCCCCTTCGCGTTCTCAAGCTTGTGTACTCGCAACTTGAGTGCCGCATTTTCCTCTATGAGTTCGTTGATCTGGGCCTCGAGGGCAGCGATTCTCCCTTCTTGTCGGACAGGGAGGTCCTTTCTTGGTGCGCTTGCCACAGCAAGGAAGCTCTTTGTGGACGAGTCATCGGTGTCACGTGGGTGGACATATTCACTGAAGTGCTTGTAGCCGGGGGTTGAGTGTTTCCAACAGGTATTTACCTATGGAGTGTTGCAATAGTGGCTATGTGTAACAAAAATATGCTGTGTTACAGAGCGAAGCGAAGTAATTGATGGCAGCGAAGTAACTCAATGGCGGCGGGCTGGGCCTGGCGAGGGGGGGAGGCAGGGGCTGAGACTAACCTCCCCAACCAAGCGCTGCCCTGCACCTGGCGGGGAGCATCAAGAAACAAGGGGGGAGGCGGGGAGGCGCGAACCCGAGAGAGAGAGAGAGAGAGAGAGAGAGAGAGAGAGAGAGAGAGAGAGAGAGAGAGAGAGAGAGAGAGATTTGTTCTATCCCTTCTCGCAGGCTCACCTTCAGTTCTGCTACTCTTCCTATCTATTTCCCTCCTTATTGTGTCTTATTTGTTTTTGGGTCTGGTATTGTTTTCAAATTTCTCGATTTTCCTTGTCACATGCACCTGGCTCAGTGTGCCATGTGGACATGCTACATCAACCTCTAGAGCTAATCCTGTACATAGCAGTACCATAGAACCTAGAGAGTTTAGTATCGGCAATTTTGTGAGCTTGTTCACAGGACCTGCATGCTGGGACAAGTCAAGTCCATTGTATTAGATTTTCCAGTTTTGGAGCCCTCTTGCATAAATGGCTTGTACACTTGTTTGACAAGTGTTGTTATACTTTAGTGGAAATCCCACAACACTAGCATGTAGATTAGAGTATACCTACTAGATGGTAACCGCATACTAGACAAGCATCCACTGACCCTACGGATATTGATGCCACTTTTCTCTATATAAACAGCCCCTACCCTTACCCATTCACTCATAATTTTGGGCTCCCCTTTCAGCTACCTTTCCTAGTGTTCTTGAATCTCTCGCCCCCTCCCAACCTGGCATTTTCTCCTTGGCTGATCTCCCTCGTGGTTTTTCAGCCTTGGCATTTCCCAAATTGCAGCCATACTGCAGCCCATTGGAAGCCCATCGCCCTCATTCCCCAAGCACTCCCTTGCATTGGTGATTGAGCCCTTCTACTGCCCCATACTCACCGCATCAGCAGAATCATTCCAGCCCTGCCAGATCTGCTGCGTTTTTGCGTCTGAGATCTGCATTTTGGCAAACAACATTCAGCCCTTGAATCCTCTCACATTATGTGTGCAAATCAGCTCCCGGTACAGCAATGAGCTGGAAGCTCCCACAAGCCATGTATGTAAGATACTGATGAGTAAGTGCCCCAACCACAACTGGTATAGAGCTCCCAATTCTGCTTGGACGATTTCTTGTGATGCTGCAGCATAACATCAGATCATCCTAAAGATCATAGTGACTACTCGTGTCACAAACTGGTGACGTGGCAGACCCCCAGACACACACACAAGTGGATTGCTGACCTGGCAGTACGGACAGATTGTACGGACACCCGCCTTATGTGCTGACTGGCTGACAGGGCAGATGTATGGAAACCCGGATTTTTCGCTGACATGCTGACGTGGCAAGCTCTACGGACAGGCCAGTAATTTGCGCTGATAGTTGTACGGAAATTTCGTGAGTTGTGCTGACTGCTTTTTGGGCAGTTTTTGAAGCCAGTAGCTTTTTGGAATTTTTTTTTTGAGTTTAACTGTTTTTGGGGCTTTGCTTTTGGGCATCCCTTGTAAGAATAAAAGAGCCCTAAGGGCCTCACTCTTCAGAGCATCTGGACGTAGAGTCTGAGAGCGGAGGACCCTTCGAGAGTTGTACTTTGCTCAAAGATTAATATAAAAGAAATACCGAAAGGGACGCCAATCTCTCTGGGGCCAATCTCTCTGGGCACGGAACTACGTCGGGCCGTGTCAACCAAATTGAACTGTGATTTTAAAGTTGTGAAGTATTTTAAGTGATTCTCTCTCGTGTCGCGACAGAATCTAGACTTGGGGTGCCCAAGTTTGTTACAGTGGTATCAGAGCATCAAGCGTGTGCTTTTCTCAAAGCATACCGGTCCTATCAAATTGTAGACAGGGCATTCTTGAAAATTCTTATTTGAGGTATCTTTGGCCCCTGACCTCGGAGTTATTAGCCACTCCCACCCTTCATACATCGCACATCGGGCACGCTCTCGTCTTCATCGCTCTGTCTTACAAGGCATAAAGCCATAAAGAATCCCACATTACTTATGGATTCCAACAAGAATCAGTCGACTTCTTTTGAATCTGCTAATGCGGGAGGAGATCACGAAGAAGATTCTCATGATCAAACACAGGAGAGTACGGCCCACCTCGGCCTACTCAGTACGAACTTGAAGAGATGGAACGTCGACAACAAGTTGACGAGGCAACAAAGCAGATGACTAAAATTGTGAAGGATCCGAAATTTGCAAATTTTTTGTCTCAGCAATCCATCGCAGAAGTGCACACCCAGTGGCAGAAAGCCACACAACCACCCATCAAACCGGCGATCAAAAAGCCTCCTCCTCCGAGAATGTTTACTGAAGAAGAACTCCATGATGCGGTCCAGGCCCAAATCAATCAGCTTCTGGACACAAAGAAGCCATCGGAAAAGCAAGTGAAGCAACGTAACAAGGGAACTAATTTCCAAGGTTACTTGAGTCAAAAATCCACTTTTGAAAACGCCAGAAAGCAAAAGAAGCGTGTACGCTTCGAAGGATTGTCCAGTTCGTCATTATCTTCTGATAGCTCGGACACCTCATCTTCTTCCGACTCGAGTGGTGAGGGCAGGAAGGGCAAGAAACGACGGAAAGATCACATGTTTTATGCAAAAAGAAAGCATTTTTACAGAGCCAATCAATATGATTTCCTTGACGACAAGGGCAAAAAGCCCAAAGAATTCAAAGAGGGAGGACAGGCAGTAAAGTTTGAGCACTTTTCAAGGTTTCGAGATGCTCCCAAGTCTTTAGCCTTTGTCCAACGGTTTGACATAGCATTTTCTGGACGCCGCTATATAGAGCACTCCAACATCAGACAGGTGGCATCCTTTTTGAAAGGCCATGTACGGACATGGTGGTCCACTCTGTTGTTAAGGAAATGAGCACCGACAAAGTAGTTGAAATTTAAGAAACTCTTCATTTCTTCATGGCTCACACAAAAATACAAACGAGATGTGATTACTGACTGGAGCCATGTTTGGACTGTCAAGACAAAATCTTTAGATTCTTACTGTGAAAGATTTTGGGAAATTTTTCTACCTGTTTCATCCTTTAAGAAGATCAGTTTTAAGGAGCAGATTAAACGATTTTGTTGTGGGCTTTCCAAAGAAATTCGAGACTATTGTCTCGAAAGAAAGTCTGAGTCTATACAACAGTTGATGGGACATGCGAAGCGGGGATTTGCTATACATTCGGATTAATTGACTTACCCATCAGACGAACCTTCAACAAGTCATAGCAAAAACAATCGACGAAGAGATAGATGACCTTCTCTTGTAGAAGACCAAAGAGATGAATATTTCAAAGCAAGAAAGTGTTTTGAATGTGGAGAACAAGGACCATATCGCTACACCGTGCCCCAAAAGGGCACAAGAATCAGGATGACTGGCAGATTGAAAGAACAGGACGAGGCGATACTCGTTCCAGAACAGATTTTTGAATTAGCACTATTTTGATTTATGAATTTATGAAACAAGACTTTTTGGAAGATGATTTTAAATTTTGAATAAAACTAATGTTTTATGAAAGAATCTGTTAATTCTGGAAAAAGAACAGAATTAAGAATGAGATGGAGCAGTGACAGCTCCTGAATGAATTTGATAACGAATCATGAATCACGACTGATTCAATGTAATGAATAACTGGACCACTCTGTTCAGTATGAACTTAGTGATAAATTGGGATCCTCGGAAATGATTCTTGCACACAACAGTGCTTGAGGTGACAGATTCTCGCACACGACAGTGCTTGAGGCGACAGGTTCTCGCACATGAGAGTGCTTGAGGTGAAAGATTTTTCGCACATGACAGTGCTTGAGGCGAATGACTACTTGCACACGACAGTGCTTCAGTCGAAAAATCTCTATAGACATGATCACAATATGGGATTAATTAACCTGACATCAATGAGGTCTGGAATGGATCTAGATATTCATTGTCTAAGATTTGGATTGAATGTTTCTGTGATTGATTGTCATTTGATAACCTGTGATGTCATGTGCAGTGATGTGACTGTTGTCTTTATACATGTGCTAGACTTGTTGTGTCTAGTGCGTCGGTACTAACAGTCAGTGTCTATTAACACAGTTTATGGCCTTTGTCTACTTTGCAGGCGTAGTCGAGGGCGATTACAATTCTTTCAAGAGAGGGGTATGTCACAAACTGGTGACGTGGCAGGCCTCCAAACACAAACACACACGTGGACTGCTGACGTGGAAATACAGACATAGTGTACGAACAAGACAGATGTACGGAAACCTGGATTTTTCGTTGACATGTTGACGTGGCAGGCTGTATGGACAAGCCCGTAATTTGCGCTGACAGCTGTACGGAAATTCCTTGAATTGCGCTGACTACTTTTTGGAACTTTTGTTTTTGAGCTTAACTGCTTTTGAGGCTTTGCTTTTGGACATTCCTTGTAAGAATACAAGAACCCTAAGGGCCTCACACTTCAAAGCATCAAGACGCAGAGTCTGAGAGCGAAGACCCTTCGGGAGTTGTACTTTGCTCAAAGGTTAATATAAAAGAAATGCCGAAAGGGGAGCCAGTCTTTGGGGCCAATCTCTCTGGGCACGGATCTACGCCGGGCCGTGTCGACCAAATTGAATTGTGATTTCAAAGTTGTGAAGTATTTTAAGCGATTCTCTCTCGTGTCGCAATAAAATCTAGACTTGGGGTGCCCAAGTTTGTTACACTGGTATTAGAGTAGTGATGTGACTGTCCTCTTTATACATGTGCTAGATTTGTTGTGGATCTAGTGCGTCGCTACTAACAGTCAGTGTCTATTAAGACAGTTTATGGCCTTTGTCTATTTGGCAGGCGTAATCGAGGGCGATTACAATTCTTTCAAGAGGGGGGTATGTAACACACTCGTGACGTGGCAGGCCCCTAGACACAAACACACAAGTGGACTGCTGACGTGGCAATACGGACAGATTGTACGGACGCCCGCCTTATGAAGGAGTACGAGCGGAAGTGCGACGCGAGAGAGAGTGCGAGAAGAAGAGCACGACGATATGGTGAACTCGCTCTACTGTAATGTGTAGAGCATAGTGAGTTCTTATTACGTTTTTACAAAAGAATATGTGTACATACCTGGCGGCCCGCCCACTTACCTGGGCGACCACATTGGGCTTTATACCCCAACAACCTCCCACTTAAAGTCCAATGTGGTACTTTAAGTGTGAGAGAAGCTACTATACAAGCTAATATACAAGAGATGTAGAGAAGTGATGTACTACCCTACACCTATCTGCTTGCGAAAATGCGCAAAGCTCTCTGAGGGAAGTCCTTTTGTAAGTAGATCAGCAGGATTTTCTGTGGTGTGAACTTTGACAAGCTGAAGTTGCTTATCCTCGAGCATTTCCCTGATGAAATGATACTTCACATCCACATGCTTTGTCTTTGAGTGATACACTGGATTGCGAGCCAATTGTATAGCACTTTGACTATCACAATATAACACAGGCGTCTCTTCTTTGATTCCCAAATCTGTTACTAGTCGATTAAGCCAAATTGATTCTTTGCATGCCTCTGATGCTGCAACATATTCAGCCTCTGTAGTAGACTAAGTAACACAATCTTGTAATCTAGAACGCCATGATACTGCTCCACCAGCCAATGTAAAGACATACCCTGACGTAGACCTTCGGTTGTCTAAGTCACCTGCATAATCTGAGTCTATAAAACCTTTTACACTTAGCTCCTGACTCCCATAGCATATACGCATACTCTTTGTAGCTTTCAGGTATCTCAATATTCCTTTCACTGCCTCCCAATGTTTCTTGCCTGGGTTTGACATGTATCGACTTACTACTCCCACTGCAAATGCAATGTCTGGGCGAGTAGCAATCATTGCATACATCAAACTACCCACTGCAGACGCATATGGAATCTTATCCATTTCAGCCTGTTCTTCCTCAGACACAGGACAATCTTGTTTGCTAAGTTTCACATATGGTGGCAATGGAACACTCAATGCCTTTCCCTTCTCCATATTGAAACGTTGCAAAACCTTGTCAATATACTCTGTTTGAGATAACCAAATCAACTTCTTTGATCTGTCTCTCTCAATGCGCATACCAAGTATATGACTTGCCTCACCCATGTCTTTCATGTCAAACGATTTTGCCATCTTTGACTTCAAAGCTGAAATTTCTTCCAAGTGCTTGCCAGCAATCAACATGTCATCCACATACAAAATAAGGATCAGCCAACTGCCATCCTTAGCCTTCTTTGTATATAGACAATGATCGAACTCACTACGTTTGTAGCCTTGAGAAAGCATAAACTTGTGGAATTTATGGTACCATGCCCTCGATGATTGTTTTAAGCCATAAAGACTCTTTAACAACTGGCATACCCAATCTTCCTTGCCTTTCTCAACAAACCCTTTTGGTTGCTGCATGTAAATTTCCACATCTAAATCACCATGCAAGAACGCTGTCTTGACATCCATTTGGTGCAACACCAAATCTAATATGGCAACCAATGCAAGAAAGCATCTCAATGTAGTCATCTTGACCACCGGAGAGAAGACTTCATCAAAGTCAATGCCTTGTTCTTGCTTAAAGCCCTTGGCAACAAGCCTTGCTTTGTACTTTGGCTGACTATCATGAGCGGTGATCTTATACCTGTAAACCCATTTACAGGGTAGAGCCTTTTTGCCCCGTGGTAATTTAACTAGCTTCCATGTCTGGTTTTTATGCAGAGCTGTCATCTCTGACTGCATGGCCAATTGCCAATTCCCCGAGTCCTTCATTTGCACTGCTTCCTTGTAACATGAAGGCTCATTGCAATCAATCAACATGACATAGTTCATAGATGGAACAAACCTATCAGGAGGTCGCGTGACACGTCCAGATCTACGCACAATAGGTGGCTCAGGCTCAGCCACAACCTGTGGTTCCACTCTATCCTGTCCTTGCTCCTCTTGAGCCCTGACATTTTGTCTTGCATGTGCAGGTCCATCTTCTTGGAAGACAACTCTTCTAATCTCCTCAACCCTCTCTGGTTTAGAATGATATTTGGATTCATTAAAGTGAACATCATTGCTGCGGACAACCTTTCTGGATTCGGGATCCCAAAGTCTGTACCCCATCTCACCAAAATGAAAGATGCACTTTCTAGTCTTTGGCTCAAGTTTGTTCCTAAATTCCTTTGGAACGTGAGTATATGCCTCACAGCCAAAGACTCTGAGATGCTTGTATGAGGGCATTTTGCCTGACCATACCATCTCTGGCACTGAATCCTTCTGCAAAACCTTGCTAGGAGATCTATTTACAAGATGAACAGCTGTTGATACAGCTTCAGCCTAAAACCCATTTGGCAGCTGTGCATTAGACAACATACTTCTGACCTTCTCTTGTATGGTCCTATTCATCCTCTCAGCAACACCATTTTGAGGAGGATTGTAAGGAGCAGTAAGTTCACGTTTTATACCTTTTGACTCACAAAAGTCCTGAAAGGCCTTTGAAACATACTCTCCACCATTGTCAGTGCGTAAGCATTTAAGCTTCTTGTCACTCTGATTCTCCACAAGTGTCACAAACGTTTTGAAAACACTAAACGCTTCATCCTTGTGCTTGAGAAAGTAAACCCATACTTTCCTCGAGTAATCATCTATAAATGTCATAAAGTAAGAAGCTCCCCCTAGAGATAGGTTAGGCATAGGTCCACACAAATCACTATGAACAAGTGCCAACTGTGTATCTCTTCTACTGCTTCTATGCTTATGTGGCTGCTGTGTTTGCTTACCATACAGACAATGTTCACAGAATTCAAAATCATTAAATGAAAAGCCAAGCAAATAACCAGAACGAGACAAGATTTCCATTCCCTTCTTGGACATATGTCCTAACCAGCTATGCCACAAAGAAACGTTCGGCTGCTCGGTTACATTGATTACATTTTTAGAGACATTTGATACATAAATCATGTAAAGTCCTCCAGACTTTACTCCATGTGCTACTGTCATAGAACCCTTGGATATCTTCCACATGTTCTGTCCAAAAGTGGTGACGTAGCCAGCATCATCAAGTAAACCTGTGCTGATCAAGCTCTTTGTAATTGCGGGAATATGTCTCACATTCTTCAACGTGAAAGAAGAGCCATTCTGAAACTTCAATTGAACATCTCCAACACCTAAGATCTCACATGTCTGCCCATTGCCTAGCCGAACATGATCTTTAGTGGTCACATAAGAGGTAAACCACTCCTGGTTTGGAAACAAATGAAGTGATGCCCCTGAGTCTATAATCCAGTCACTCAGTGCATTTCCATCAGATGTTGTAAGAAGAGCTGAGTCCATTGTATTCTTCAAGAAGTAGATGTCTCCTGACACTAGACTGTCATCCTCTACAACAGTGTTTGTCACATTTATTTCTTGAATCTTCACTGAGGACTTGTTCTTCTCACAATGGTCTTCAGCTTTCTCTTTGCCTTTTTCTGCTTTCCATTCTCTGCAATCTCTTTTCATGTGACCCTTCTTGCCACAATGGTAGCATTCTATGTCACTCTTGCCTTTAGCACTGCGGGACTTGCTACGAGACTGATTCCTCTTTCCACCTTTGTACTTTTCTTTGGTCCTTCCCCTGACAACTAAGGCTCTTCCTCTGCCTTTGTCCATTGTCTTTCTATTGGTTTCTTCAGTAAGCAGACTTCCTTCTACACCTGCTATGTTCAAACCATCTGGACGTGCAGAATTACTCAAAGCTGTGCGAAAAGTGTCCCAACTTTCCGGCAATGTGATCAACAGGAACATAGCTCTAACAGGTTCATCAAACTTGACACCTTGAGCTGACAACTGACTATAGATTGTGTTGAATTCATTCAGATGATTGGACATAGGTGTCCCTTCTTTCATCTTCAAGTCAACAAGCTTCTTAAGCCAGTATACCTGTGAAGCTGCACTCTGCTTCTCATAAAGATCACTCAGCTTTAACCATGCTTGATAAGCCGACATCTCGTCTGCTACATTGAAGTAAACGCTTTCTGCCAAAGTCAGCATAATGGTAGAAAGTGCCAATTCATCCATTTCGCTCCATTCATCTTCGTCCATATCTTTTGGTTTTATCCCTTTGAGCTTTATAGGTTTTATCTGCTTCTTTTGTACCAACACGTGCCAAATCTGCTTCTTCCACAATGGGAAATTGGTTCCATCCAGCTTCTTGATATTGTCAAGAGCAGTGTCCTGTGATCGAGCCATAGCTACGCTTCACAGTGGTTTACTTTTCTGGGAAAAATTCGGCAGAGTTTCCCCTGTAAACTAACCTCTGAACCAATATCAACCTGTCAAATGAACCAAGAAAGCTTCAGATTCTGCAGAAATTTTGGCAGAGTCTCCTTGGTAAAATGGCTCTGGTGTATTAAAAACAGACCAAAAAACAGCTCAAAAAAAACACTGTCTTTCTGACATTGTAAGCTGCGGGTAAACCTGTCCTGCACCTGTACTGTCTCTCACTGTCCTGTCACTGTCCTATAAGCATAGACTGCGACAATGCCTCAACGGCAGTAAAGCAAAGATGCAATCCCAACTGTCTAACTCACAGTCAATACATCCTAGCTGCCTATCTAAGGGTGCTCGAGAGATCGCTCCAAGACCTGTATCACCGAAAGGATCTCAACATTCGAGAATCCCCCAGCTCAATAAAACCTCACTCGACCCTCAACAAAGGCTGCAGTAAATCTGACAATACATAGACTTCCCACAAAGTCATACATCCACAAATTTCCCACTATATGCTGTAACCGCTGCGGCGGTTGTTTGCTGCGTGACTCACAGCCAGCAAACCCTCAACAGACATACATCATCTCTGACAATACATCCCATGTGGAAGTACCTGCAATGTCAGGATGAAATTTGGAATATCAAGCAGCAAACACAAGCTACCTGATGAACTAGTGGATGTCGCCTACAGTCTGTGTGTAGACGCATCCGTGTCGTATGTGACACACCTCCAAGAACTGTGAGCCGTCCTTCGATGTGTAGACAGCCACAAATCAACACTCTGGGAGTGTCGATATCCTCAGCACCTGCAATCGTAGGCCGAAAACCCCAAATTTGCAGAGTCGGATCTGCACCCGCTGAGACCACATAGTCGAAAATGGCCTGCGTAGACCTTTGTCGAAGTCGAACGGTGGCCGAGATGACCTCAGAATGAATTTCTGACAACACCAAGCCCTTTGGGCTTACCCACGAGATTTGGGGCCGTGTCTTTGCCTGTCGAATTTCACTCCAATCTGAGCTGATGACTCTAGCCCCCTGCAGTGCTGCCCCGAGCCTCGATCTGAGCTCTGATACCAGTTGAAGGAGTACGAGCGGAAGTGCGACGCGAGAGAGAGTGTGAGAAGAAGAGCACGACGATATGGTGAACTCGCTCTACTGTAATGTGTAGAGCATAGTGAGTTCTTATTAGGTTTTTACAAAAGAATATGTGTACATACCTGGCGGCCCGCCCACTTACCTGGGCGACCACATTGGGCTTTATACCCCAACACCTTATGCACTGACTGGCTGATGAGGCAGATGTACATTTTTCGTTGACATGCTGACGTGGCAGGCTGTACGGACCATAGTGCCATAAAAACCCGTTTCAGCCTTCTGAAACGATCGAAACGTTTCGACAAAACGTGCGATACGAGTTGATTTTTGTTTTCCCCCCCCTTTTGATTAGCTAACCTCAAACCACCAGTTCGGGGATTTTTTAACACAAAGGCCACCTCAAAAAATCGATAGATTTTTTGACCCTCACGCACATCGAATAATCTCTCTCTCTCTCTCTCTCTCTCTCTCTCTCTCTCTCTCTCTCTCTCTCTCTCTCTCTCTCTCTCGCTCTCTCTCTCTCTCTCTCTCTCTCTCTCTCTCTCTTTGTGAACCTTACACGTCAACATGGGCCCCTCGTCTTTACCTCCACGTTGTTGCAACTGGCTGCCGACTTACGTTGTTCACTCGTGACTCAAGTTTCACATCTAGATTTTGGTATTTCATGTCTTTACAGATGAATGTGTATGTATATTCAATGTATAATTATACGAACATACATATAAAACGAAACCTGTGTTTCACTTTCTTTGAGCTCCGAAACGAAACATTTCAAAAACCTCGAAACCCCGAAACACACGAAACCCCGAAACGTTCATGTCACACTAGTACGGGCAGGCCCATAATTTGCGTTGACAGCTGTACGAAAATCCCGTGAATTGCGCTGATTGCTTTTTGGGCAGTTTTTGGAGCCATTAGCTTTTTGAAACTTTTGTTTTTGAGTTTAACAGCTTTTGGGTCTTTGCTTTTGGGCATCCCTTGTAAGAATAAAAGAGCCCTAAGGACCTCACTCTTCAGAGCATCTGGACGCAGAGTCTGAGAGCGGAAAACCCTTCGGGAGTTAATCTTTGCTCAAAGATTAATATAAAAGAAATACCGTGTTAGGTGCAACAAAATGAATGTTTGAACTTTGCTTAAGATGAGTGCTCCGAACTGTGCTCAAGGTTCCTTTTGTTCTTATGGAAGGGAGAGCCTTCCGTTCTTAATGAGAGAATGCTATGATCACAAACAAAGTGAATGGACACTGTGCGTGAGAGTGTGTGAGACTGAGAGATAGACAGAAGAAAATACGACACCAGAGACGTTGTAAAACCCTCCTCCAAAGGCCCCACTCTCGTCGGCGAGAGTGGTCTACTATTGATTGCACAAACTGGTACAAAGTGAATGCATGTGACTGATGCAAGTCTAGGCTAGGTCGATGATGACGACGGGGATGACGAGACCGACGTTATGGCTGATATTTGCTACTTTTTATCTGCTATCAAAAAACATTGATAGGCTGAATTCTGCTGCGGCTGAAAACGCAAGAGATAACGCTGCCTTTGCTGGTCTCTATGGATGAAAATCTACGGGTCTTTAGGGCTGAAAACTGCAGGTCTTAGGGCTGAAAACTGATGGTCTTCATCTGCTGAAAATCGACATGGCTGTGGGTGATCCTGATATGCTGAAAACGCCAGCAAGGGGAGTGGTCTATGGCGATAGTTCCTTGGAGGAAAACGCTAGGGGTTGGGACTGTATGGCGATGAGGCTAGGATGAAAAACACTAGGGCTGAGTTTGCTTTGCGAGGATGCTTGATTAAAAACGCTAGGGGTCTGAGTCCTTGCTTGGAGGAGAAACCGCCACCAAGGGTTCTTGCTGAGAAGTTGCCTGTTGAGCACTGGTGCTCCTGCTGCCTCTTCTGCCAATTAGTGCTAGCCTAGGTTTGCTTATATACAAACTTAGCAAAATTGCCCTACCTACTTCCCAACAAAAGTTATTTAAAAATAATACGTGAAAAATGTCAAAATAGGGAAAATAGGCTAAATGCACTGGAAAATTCCCCTGAAGGATTCTGATGGATTCTGATGGGAATGCTTATGATCATGCTGTGTGCAACCAGAGGATATGCATCTACCCTAAGTGTCTGGTCATGCACGGTCTGCGAACAGACTCACAAAAGTGCCAGAACACTTCTAATCTAGACTAACTGGACTGACTGAACCCTTGTCGTGTTGTAGCTTGTCCATGGACACATAGGGTTGGATGTGTCATGTGACATACCGAAAGGGGCGCCAGTCTTTGGGACCAATCTTTGTGGGCACAGAACTACGCCGGGCCATGTCGACCAAATTTAACTGTCATTTTAAATTTGTGAAGTATTTAAAGTGATTCTCTCTCATGTCGAGACAGAATCTAGACTTGGGGTGCCCAAGTTTGTTACAACTGGTCTCTCCATTTCTCTCCCCAACTACACAAACTATGATGGTATCACAAGGACGTGGCAACTGTGAACTATGTAACGAAGACGTGGCAACTGCTAACTTTACTTGTTGGTTTCTTTCCAATGATTTTTATTTTATTTTTGAGACCCTCTTTTTGAAGTTGCAAATGGTCGAACATTGTATGGCCAATGTGAACGGTAGTTTCACCCGCAGACGGGAAGTTGGTCGGCACAGGAATTCGTATAGTAAGAGGATGTCTAGGCTTAGTTCAAGGTCATGTAGGTCCCCGCGTCGCACTTAGCAAGTTGGTGGATACTAGGAAGTGAACTCAATAAAGGCACAAAGTCAAGGTGGGATCACCAAAGGAAAGTATCCGACAATTGGGCCACATTGCACTTTTGGATGCGGTCCCAATGAGGATAGATGGTCAGATGACCAGTGGGAGTCCAACGGAAGCATCCCGTAAAATTTAGGGAGCTGCTATTTTGGGCCATGAAATGTGTTTGTGCCGTTACCTTCGAGATGACAAGGGGAACATTTTAGAACTCTGCCGCGAAGTCAACTGGGCAACCAGTCGGGAGATTTTTAGGCGGCAACCCCAAAACGGAAAAATGATTGTAATCGCACCAAGTGGCACAAAATGTTGCACTTTCCTCTTGCACAAAATTGGGCGCTGAATTTTGTAGATGGGAGGGCTCATTTGTGAAACCTGTCACACAGGTAAAGAGCTATGGAGTGCTTCCTTTCCACTCTATGTACAGTGTGGTGCTATGAGTGATGACCTGCACACTACGCACTGCTCTCTCTCTCTCCCCTACGTGCAGTTATGTGATGCCCCACACGAGGGCTCCTCATTTGACTGATGTACAACTGTGTGGCTTCTTGCTTTTGTGTCGAGGCAAGAGCCTCCTTGAGCAGGAACAGGAGTGGCTAATTGGTACTCCAAAGTAGGCACCGGTGAGGGTCATAACCTCACCAAACAGGTGCGTTTTCAGTGCTGGTTATGCGTTGTATATTGACCGTTTTTCAGCCATACAGACGCCAGATCCATTGGGAACAGTGCCCCATTGACAGAGGACAGTTCGGGGACTGTTTAAGGCTGAAAACAGGGCAAAAACCAGTAAATACAGCGAGCTGAATTTACTGTTTTTGGGCAGAAATCAGAGAGTTTATGCCGTGGGTTCCAACAGGGGAATAGGTTTCACACAAGTTTTGGGGCTGTTACGCTGCCGAAATTTGGCCAACACAGGTGGTATCTAGTTGGATACAAGTAAAGAATTCCCAGGACTCTACTTTGTAATTTACCCTCTCAAAGTATAAAGAAACACCGAAAGGGACACCAATTTTGGGGCCTACAGGTTGTCGGCGTCTATTCGGAGCATTCTAGCTTCCGAGCCGTGTGTGTGCTTAAGTGTTAATTCCCGTCGCAATTCTTGTCGCAGGTTCCCTTTGCAAAGTACTCTCTCTCTCTCTCTCTGTCTCTCTCTCTCAAGTAAAGTAAAGAATTTTGGGTGAAAGCCAAAGCCTACCGCCCTACGGGCCAGTTTCAGATGGTCTAGACTAGATATTTGTACCCCATACTATAATATGGATATCACCAATGTATCAAATAGTGGAATCTTAGTGCGGGGATCCTGAAACTATACCAATGAGCCCATCCCCTCCAGTTGTAGAAGTGTTACAGATCCTTTTGTCAAGTCTCGAGGCTGCTGCTTCTCTCATAGAGAAAGAGGATCTTGTGTGTGTGTGTGTGTGTGTGTGTGTGTGTGTGTGTGTGTGAGAGAGAGAGAGAGAGAGAGAAATGAAATGAAATGAAATGTCATATTGACGTCTTCAAAAGGCCAAAGTAACCTATGAGACCAGAAAGTTACAATGTGGTGGATCTGATATATAGTCTCAGAAACAAAATAAAAAATACTATGGAATCCTAAGCTGCTAGATGCGAACTAAGTAGCTAGCTCGGATTGTGTAGGATATGAGTTTGGGGGGGGGGGGGGGGGGGGAGGGGGGGAAGCAAATGGGAAGCTAATACAACACAATGTGGGTGTATCCTCAGAAAGAGTTAAATCACAGGAGATCTAGCATCGATCGCTAGCCAATCTCATCAATCTCCTCCATGGCCAGTAGTTTGATTGGGCGTCGTTCATGTCGGGCAAAAGTGATCCGAACCCTCTGATACAGCTTCCTTCGATGCTCTATAGTTCTCCGTAGTCTGCGGTGAACACCACTATGTCTGCTTTATTTGTATATACATAATGCCAAAGTAACTTTCACTTGTCGTGGTTGCACAGTCCACGCACATTATACGTAAAGCATCTAAGAGGAGAATCCATCTGTACACAATTTACAAGAGAAGCATGAGGCACTATTCTCAAGTGGTATTGCCCATGGGCACATCCGCTTCCATACTAACATTCAATAATGCAGACTCCATATGCGTTCCTTGGTGGGCATCCTGATGCAAAGGCAACGACCCAGATGTTGAACCAAGTAGAGCATCTTTATATGAGTGTACCACCGAGTCCCACGCTTCAACTAGCGACTTGCGATCATGAGATATAGATGTAGAAGGTCCACCACTTCTCGCATCCAAAGCAGGCACATAATTTTTTCAAAACAGGTGAAACACAAGGCTTAGCTGGCTTCTTTGGAGTTTGCCAACCATAAGTAGAATCTGACATTTAGGCTTTACCTTTGATATCCGCCTTTGCAGCAGGATGCACATTAGGCATGCTTTTATATTTATCTTTCCCTTGTTTGGCCTGCATGCTTCCATTAGCATCCCCCATCTTTGGTCTCACAAACAAAGAGGAGGGAGAGGCAACATGGTTTCCAGATGCAAGAACAGCAGAGGGTGGTAGTTTCAGCATAGATTCTTGGCATTCAGACAACATATGGCCAAATTTTCCACAACTAAAACATGCACCTGCAAATTTTTCCCATTTGAGTTTAAAAGGCCTTTTGCCTACCATTGGATCACCGGAGTCGACCGTTATTCTTGACGGCGTCGGCTTATTCGTACCCCACAACACACAAAATCTATTGGAATTAGTATCCAAATTTGGGGGGCATATCACTTTGCCCAACTAAGCAGCCAAGAGAGGTAAGAAACGCTTCCAAGTTCATTGAAATCCAACTATTTTCACCCAAACTAGACACCTATGTCAAATCAAGCTCTGATAGTCTTTAGTAAGCGCCCATGGCAATACATGTGTCATGTGCATATTGAAAAACAAGGACGACATTTCCAATAATTGCGAGCGAGCTTCCATGCTTGCCAGTAACACCTCATAAAAAACACGAGCACCAAAATACACTCCTCGGACAGCTTGTCTTTTCAACAGGAAATCAACCCATTGACCTACATCTTGTGCCGAGAGCATCTTGTCGGGGAAAAACAAAATGACCGCATTCAACGCATAATGTGCCACCGATCCAGAAGCTGTTGAACCGGAATAACCACTTCAGTAGCTGGTTGCGGACCGTCCCAAGCATTCCGAGCAACAGCAAAATACTGACACAAACATTCTTTGATGATATTTGCAGCATCCATCGAGGAAAGATCCACCTGCTTCCCACGCTTATATACAGCTTCTTCTGCCATATCCAATCAAGACTGCACTTTCTAGAACACACACCAGACTAGCACCCACTTTATATATTGTTTTTTTTATATATACTATCTAGGAAAGACTATGCTAAACACACCGACAAAAGAAACCTTGTACTGAGAGAATATACACAGATACACCAACAGCTGCTCACACCAGAACCTGACAGAAGGGTCGCGTGCAGGTGAAAATTGTCTTCAACCACCGGCGCGCTGAGAAGGGCCTGGGCAGTGTTGGAATTGCGCAGGGCAGAGTCGCGCGACAAACAAGTGGCAGAAGAATTACCACACCCAAAACAAACCGTCACCGCCTTACACACCAACACCCACACCCACATCCACACACACACACACACCCCGTGTTGACACTGTTGACATAGGGCAGCACAGAGAGAGAGAGAGAGAGAGAGAGAGAAATGAAATGAAATGTTATATTAACGTCTTCAAAAGGCCAGAGTGACCTATGAGACCAAACTGATACAAAAGTGGTGAATCTGTTACAATGTTTGAAAAAGTGTGAAAGTGTGAAAATAAATGCGAAAAACTAAATACAAAGTATTAGATAAACTTCTTAGGAGCATTCTGGGTGTCTGGCTAGAATGCTTCTAATCCTTTGTTGTAGTCTCCTCCGCTGAAGTGTGCTTCTGCATCTCGGTCGTGGTCGTCTCGATTTTCTAAGCTCAATCGCCATGTCAATGAGGGTGCCTTTGGTATGAATGTGGGTACTCCTTTGTGCTCGCTGTGCTGGCCTCTTGCTTCTCCTTCCATTCTTGCTTCTCTCGATCCGAAGAAATCTATGATCTGCCTCTGAGGCTGTAGTGCTCTTTGTCTTCTCATTAGATTATCCCTGTGGATGTAGTTCCAATAGGTACAGGCCTAAGCACCTTTGATCTTGGTATTGCATGACTCTATCTAGAGGTCCAAAGCCTTCTTTAAATAGGCAATGGAAACGCCCACATATCTCATAGTATACGGTGCAATGACATATGTAGTGTAATTCTGTCTCCGGCTCCATTCCGCATAACTTGCAAATTCTGCTCTCAGGTGGGATTCCCCTAAATCTGCCAAATTCAATTTCCAACTGGTGTGAGGATGTACGAATCTGACCAATAGCACATCTCAAACCATGAGACAGGTGGGTATCCATGTAGCTCGGGCGAATCACAGAACCATCTTCAGATAGCTGTAGAAAGTTTTCTTTGTAGTCGGCCATCTTCGTGCCCAATTCTTGTGTAGGGTCTATCCATGTCCTCTTAGTGTCCAACTGTATAAGATCCTGGCGGATGATTTTATTAATCTCCGTTCGTGTGATTGCCAGTGATGGAGCCTCAAGAGAGTATTGGAAGGGGGGTAATCTTTCCATACTGAACCCGTGTCTCTGAAACCACGAGGACAGTTGCGCATACCAGCATGATGTATCTCCTTTCATTGCTAATTGTCTAGAGGATTCGAGGGCCAATCTAGTATATCGGCAATTATTTGTATCCCATAAACCATGTATAAAGGACACTGATCTGGTAAGAGCTTCAATTTCTATCAGAGGGGAAGCTAGTTCCGCTCGAGTAATCGCGTGTGGTACGGAGGCCTTGGCTCTATCATTCGGGAAATCATAGATACCAAAGGTCTCTCCATTGACTTCCAATTATCCTGATCCACAGATGGTCCCCAAATCTGGACCCCATAAAGCATAGCCGAAGCCACCACAGTATGAAAGAGCCAAAGTTTTGTTCGCGGTTCCTGAAACTGCACTTGTGAACACATCCTCTCCAACCCTCCCAAGGCCACAGAGGCTCTGGACAATCTAGCATCCGCTGCTTTCTTAAGAGTAAACTTCGGTCCTGTAAATACCACACCAAGGTATGTGTATGCATCTGTGTACTCTACTGTATCCTGGCCATATGAAAATGTAGGTGTCAATCTCCTAACCCACTGCGGTGTGGTGTTAAACACCATAACTTTGGTTTTACCCAAATTTACCGACAGTCCGCTGTCCTCCGCGAATTTATGTAATGCATCTAACTGCCTCTGCATTCCATCTAGTGATTCTGCTATCAATACAATATCATCTGCATACAACAACAAAGGGATCCATGACCCGGCAAGTTGAGCACCTCTGTCACCCTCTCTATCAATGTAATCTGATACCTCATCTATATACATACCAAATAAAGTAGGGGACAATGGGCATCCCTGCTCTACTCCAACGGTGGAATGAACAATGTGGGAATCCCCTTCTGGAGTACGTACATACCCAATTACTGACCCATATAAGGCCATGATCCCCCAGATAATCTCTTTGGGGACCCCTAACTCTTGCATTCTGCGCATCAATCTGGCCCTTGGTACTGTATCAAAAGCTTTCCGAAAATCCACAAAGCAACAATACATCCTTCTCCCGCTTGCTCTTCCTTCCTCAATAATGGCTCTGAGCGTAAGAATATGATCTAAAGTGGAATAACCCCTCCTGAATCCAGCTTGTCCTGTTGCCCTTATGCCCTCATTCTCTGCCCATCTACTCAATTTTTGTTCCAGAATGGATGCATACAGTCGGGTCAATGTGTGACCCACCATAATGGTACGGTAGTTCCCGGGTATCATAGGATCCCCTGACTTGAAAATAGGTACGATAGTAGATAATTTCCAAGATTCAGGTAATCCTTCACACATGACCCGATTAAACAGACGAGCAAGGACTTTTGAAAGTAGATCCCTTGCATGGATCAGATGTTCTACTACTAAACCCTCATGATCATATGCTCTTCTTGTCTTCATCTTATCAATGGCTTTTTCCACCATTTCCGTAGTAAAGAAAGTACTAGTAGCAGGGCATGGCTCGAGCGGATCTGGTAATGGAGGCTGTCCAGATACCGTATATAATGATGTTACATATTGACCCCAAATCTCAGAAGAAGTAATTGTCGGAGGCGATGAGTGCTCGTGGAATAAATGCCAGGCCTCATGTGAGTCCTGACTCAAGAAGAGCTGATATAAATCCTTCTCCAGTTTGGCTAAAAATGCCCTTTTCTTGCGACGTACTATACGCCGAAGAGCAATCCGAGACTGCTTATGTGTGATAATCCCAAGTGTAAGCTTTTTCTGGACCTGGGTTCTCGTCTCTCTGCATTCCTCGTCGAACCAACTGTTTTGAGGCATGTTCCCAGATCCTCTCTTCTGATCAGGCTGAGTATGTGGGTATGCCTCTTGTGCTACTCCATGTAGTATCTCTGTTAGCTGAGAAGTAATCTCCTCTATAGTATATACTGGCTCGGCTGCCCACATCCTATTATAGATCTTTTCCACACAGACTGAATCAGTCTCTGGCGTGATAGTATATCTTGTGTGTGTCTTCTTCCTTTGTACTTGAGAGGCATTGTATTGGAAGGAGATTGATAAGGTCAAGAGAGCATGATCCACTGCAATCCCAACCGGTCTGGGTCCCACCTTAAAGTCCTCGATACTAGAAATAAAGCTTGGTGAAGTCATGACATAATCCACTGTACTGGCCCCATGCCTGTGCGGGAAGCATGTGAATCCCCCAGATAAAGGGAAATTCTCTAGACCATTGAGTATGGCCAAACCATGTGTAGTTGCCATTTCCATGAGATGTCTCCCATATTCAGTGTGTTCTTTATCCTGTGAGTTTCTAGTAAGCCCCTCCTATGATAAATCCACGTTCTCTGAGCATTTCCTCAGAAGTATCATAGAAGAGAGAGAGAGAGAGAGTGAGAGAGATGATGAAATGAAATGATATATTCACTTCGCCAAAATGACCTATGAGACCAAACCGTTACAATCTGGAGAGAGCGTGCAAGGGTTAGAGATCCTTGTGCCAAGTCTTGAGGCTGCTGCCTCTCACGAGGATCTTGAGTGCGTGTGTGTGTGTGTGTGTGTGTGTGTGTGTGTGTGTGTGTGTGTGTGTGTCACGAGGACGTGGCAGTTATTAACCATGTCACAGAGATGTGGCAACTGCTAACCTTGGTTGTTGGTTTCTTTCCAATGGGGTTTATTTTATTTGTTTTGAGACCCTCTTATTGAAGTAGCAAACGGTCGGACATTGTATGGCCAATGTGAACGGTAGATTCACCCGCAGACGGGAAGTGGTCGGCACTGGAATTCGTATGGTAAGAGGATGTCTAGGCTCAGAGCAAGATCATATAGGTCCCCCCGTCGCACTTAGCAAGTTGGTGGATACTAGGAAGTGAACTCAATTGAGGCGTAAAGTCAAGGTGGGACTACCAACAAAAAGTATCCGACAGTTGGGCCACATTGCACTTTTGGATGCGGTCCCAATGAGGATAGATGGTCAGAAGACCAGTGGGAGCCCAATGGAAGCATCTCCTAAAATTTAGGGAACTGCTATTTTGGGCCGTGAAATGTGTTCGCGTCATTACCTCCGCTATGACTAGGGGAACACTTTATAACTCTGCCGCGAAGTCAACTGACGCGTCGGTTGGGATATTTTTAAGCGGTGAACCCGAAACGGGAAAATGCTTGAAAATGCGCCAAGTGTCACATTTTGGTGAACTTTCCTCTTGCAGAAAAATGGGCGCTGATTTTTATGCTGGGAGAGGCCTCATTTGCAACCTGTCACAGGTTAAGAGCTATGGAGTGCTTTCTTTCCCTCTCATGTACAGTGTGGTGCTAGGAGTGATGCCCTGCACACTACACACTGCTCTCTCTCTCCCCTACGTGCAGTTATGTGATGCCCCACAAGAGGGCTACTCATTTGACTGATGTACAGTTGTGTGGGTTCATGCTTTTGTGCTGAGGCAAGAGCCTCCTTGAGCAGGAACAGGGGTAGCTAACTGCTGCTCCAAAGCAGGCACTGGTGAGGGTCATAACCTCACCGTGCAGGTGCAAAATCAGCGCTGTGTATGCGCTGTAAATTCACTGTTTTTCAGCCGTACGGACGCCAGGATCATTGGGAATCGTGCCCCACTGGCAAAGGACAGTTAGGGGACTGTTTGGGGCTGAAAACAGGGCAAAAACCAGTAAATACAGCGGGCTGAATTTATTGTTTTTGGACAGGAATCAGAGGGTATACGACAATGCAAGCGAGTTCCAGCAGGGGAATTGGTTTCGCGCAAGTTTTGGGGCTGTTATGCTGCCGAAATTTGGCCAAATCAAATGGTATCTAGGTGGATACACGTGAAGGATTCCCAGGACCTTACCTTGTAATTTACCCTCCTAAAGAATAAAGAAATACCGAAAGGGGCGCCAATTTTGGGGCCTACAGGTTGTCGGCGTCTGCTCGGAGCATTCTAGTTTCCGAGCCGTGTGTGTATTCAAGTGTTAACTCCCGTCGCAGGTTCTCTTTGCAAAGTGCTCTGTGTGTGTGTTTAAAGTAAAGAATTTCGGGTGAAAGCCAACGCCTACCGCCCTACGGGCCGGTTTCATGGTTTCATTGCCGGGATATCAATCACTTTTTCCTCAAAGAGTGAGCCTGGATTGTTCAGGGTAAAGACACACAGTGCAAGAACGCGGGGATTACACTATGGCCGACAAGGGGAAGGGAATTATGGAAGATGGTTCCTCTCCAAAGGACAGGCAGGAGATTCCTATGGTTTTTGAGATTGGCGAGAGCTCACGGCCACGTCAGTCTGTACCTCCTGTCAACGTGAATGTCCCTCCAGTAGTACAGGGCTTTATGAAAGGGCAACTTGAGGATGATGCGTTTAAGACTCAGTTAGTTGCCGCGGTGAATGTCTTTTCGCAGCTGGTGCAGAATCCGAGGTTTATGGAATTCTTGCAAGCGCCACCAGTGCAACATCAAAATAGGCAACCTACGCCGCGTACGGAGCTTGTTGAAGCTCAAGCCCAGGTACTTCATGAGGCGCAGGAGGAAAGGGAACACTCGCATGTTGCGGAGTCGGGGGCTCCAAAGCAGGTTCCTCCCGTGCTTGAACAGGTGGCTAGAACGCCTATTCCACAAGTTATGCCAGTTCAGTCCGCCACCTTTCAGAACCAGCATGCTGCCTTGAATGGACAGGGAGCTGGATACCAGGCTATGCACTCAGTTTTTCCACCACCCACGGTACATCCTGGGTATTTCGGGGATGGATCAGTGTTCCAAAGTATGGCTGGTTATGCGCCTGGAAGTCATCCGTACATGCCAGGAACAGTGTTCGGGGGTATGCAAGGCATCATGCCAAACCCCATGTATGGTACTATCGGCATGCAGCAAGGTTTCCACGGCAACCAGGGCCAGTTTGGGGTGCCACAGGGTCATTTTGGCATGGCTGGTTTTTCTGGACAGCAGCCAGATATCGCACCTCTGACGCAAAATGTGAATGGCCAACACGTGCCGATCATGCCTAGTACAGTGCCCATGTTGCAGACCATCCCGTATGACAACTTGGGGGCACTAGAGAAGCCGAAGGCTTACAAAGAAGGTGGTGCAGCGGTAAAGTTCAGTACCTTCAGTGGTTTCGAGGACAAGACCAAGGCACTTACTTTCCTCCAGCAGTTTGATACGGCTTATGCGGGAGGGAATTTTACAGAGGCCTCGAAGGTCAGGAAAGCTGCCACTTTCTTAAAGGACAATGCGCTTACATGGTGGACGACATTGTTAATGCAAGGACAGGCACCCGCCACTTGGGTTTACTTCAAGCAAATGTTTGCATCTGCTTGGCTATCAAATGAATTTGAAGCCGATGTCCTGACAGATTGGCACCAGCTTACTTCAGCTTCGTGCAAGAGCTTGCTGGAGTACAATAGGAGGTTTTGTAAAGCATTACTCTCAGTGACCTCCTACAGATTTGTGCCACTAATAGAGCAGATAGAGAAGTATTGTTGTGGGCTGCCTAAAGGGCTTCGTGATTACTGTACAAAGAACAGAGTGGCTACCCTTACTCAGCTTATGGAAGTTGCGAACACTGGTCTTGCCCTGTTGAAAGGAGAGGACAGTGGATTTCCGAGCAGTGATAAAGGAGGGCAGCAAAAGAAAAATTCAGCGAAGAAGCCCTTTGTGAAAACGGCTCCTGATGCGTCACAGGGGTCAGAACAGGCCACCAAAGACAAGGATTCAGCTGGGACTTCTGGAGCGCAGGCAAAGAAACAGAAAAGGAAGCCTTTTGTGCGCAAGTCGCTCGAGGAAAAGAAGGTCCTAATGGCTGAGAACAAATGCTTTATATGCGAGCAGCCTGGTCATATTTCTATCAATTGTCCACAAAGGAAAAGGCCAGCTGACTCAGAGGATAAAGAAGACCAGAAAGGCAAGAAGCCAAAACCCACGGCAGGTTTAGTGCCAAACATGGTGGGTGACAGGCCCAGCACAGATGCCAGTGAGTTATGCAGAGCATGGGGTAAAGTTAGGGATCAGACGGCACTCATCTTCTTTGATCCAGGTGCCAAAGCCAACTTTATCTCACCAGAGTTAGCTATGAAGCTCGGCATCAAAGCTGAAGAGATGGGGTACACAGCAGAGGCAGGGTTGGCATGTCCTGGCCACTCAGAGTGTGTTACTCCTATCATTGGAAAATTGCGTCTGCATATTCAGTCGTATGTGGACACTGAAGAGTTTTATATCATGCCGCTGGAAGGTTGTGACGCCTTGTTGGGGATTCCGTGGATGTTCCGAGTGCATGGAGTCTTGGATGCCTACAACAAAAAGATCACTGTACAGCATAGGGGCAAAACTCACATCTTGAATGTAAAGCTTAAAGGAGAGTCAGTCCCTATTGTATCTGCTTCTGCTATCACTTCTGTAATAAAGAATCATCTTTCTGTGTACTTGATTTTTGCACGTGATGTCTCAGATAGTGATCAGTCAAATTTATCTGTGTTAGATAAAGAAAGGTCAGCATTTTTGCAAAAGTTTAGTGACTGTTTTTCTGATTCATTACCGTCGCAATTGCCGCCAGAGAGACCTGAGGACCATCGGATAGATTTGGTGCCAGGGTGTAGCCCACCAAATAGACCTCCCTACAGGGTTAGTGCGGCGCAACAGAAAGAGATTATGGGCCAGGTTGAGGAGTTATTAGCGAAGGGGCTGATTCAGCCTAGTTCTTCACCTTTTTGCTCCCCAGTGCTCCTAGTGCAGAAGAAGGATGGCTCATGGCGCATGTGTATTGATTACCGTGCGTTGAATAAGAATACCATCAAGAATAGGTTTCCTATTCCTTGTATTGATGATATTCTCGATCGTTTAGAGGGTGCTGCAATTTTCAGCAGGATAGACCTGAAGAGTGGGTACCATCAGATTCGTATAAGCCCAGAGGATGTGCACAAGACTGCGTTTAGAACGACATTTGGTCTTTATGAGTTTCTAGTGATGCCGTTTGGGCTAACAAATACTCCTGCCACGTTCAACAGAATGATGGACCGGATTTTCCGCTCGCATCAACAGTTTGTTGGAACATTCTTCGATGACATGATTGTGTATTCGAAGAATGAAGAGGAGCATAGGCGTCACTTGACCATTGTGTTCGAAGAGCTGCGCAGTCACAGGTTACTTGTCAATCCTAAGAAAAGTGAATTCTTCCTCGAAGAGATCCACTTTCTGGGCCACATAGTCTCAAAGGATGGTGTTAGAATGGATCCCGCAAAGGTCGAAGCTATCAAGACATGGCCAGACTTGAAGACTGTGCACGATGTCAGAAGCTTCTTGGGATTGTGTTCCTACTATAGAAGGTTTATCAGAAATTTTGCAGAGATAGCATCGCCTCTTCACGCATTGCAAAAGAAAGAGGTCACTTTCAGATGGACCCAAAAAGAGATTTCAGCTTTTAGTCTCTTAAAGGAAAAGTTGACTTCAGATCCAGTTATTGTTTTGCCAGATCTCAGGAAGTCATTTGTGGTCCAGTGTGACCCATGTGGCAGTAGCATCGGAGCAGTGCTAATGCAAGATGGACTGGTAGTAGCCTATGAAAGCCGAATTTTGCAAGGGCCAGAGAGGACTATGCAAGTCTATGAGAAAGAGCTCTTGGCCGTGATTCATGCGCTTTCTAGCTGGAAGCACTACCTCTTAGGTGCTGATTTTGTTGTCCAAACAGATCATCAGACCTTGCGATACTTCTTGACACAGTCAAAGTTATCCGAAAAGCATATGAGATGGGCAAACATTCTTTCCATGTTCCACTTCCAGATTATGCATGTGGAAGGCAAGAAGAATGTTGTGGCTGATGCGTTATCAAGAAAGCCACAAATTTCAGCTGTGTCAATTCCTTATCATCATGAGTTAGATGACATGAAGGAACAGTATACTGCTGACGAAGATTTTGCAAGGATCTTTGAACAGTTACAAGAGGGGCAACATCACGAGCACTACCTCCTCAGAGATGGTTTTATGATGATGCATGGCAGACTTTGTGTCACTAGGCCACTGCGACATAAGGTCATGGAAGAGAGTCATGTCCCACCGTATGCAGGGCATCGTGGCATTGATGCAACAGTTAAAGCGGTAGAGACGTTCTTCTATTGGCCTACCTTGAGGAGAGATGTGGATGCCTTTGTGCGAGCATGCATAGTTTGCCAAAAGGTCAAGTTTGACAGGCAAAAGGCACCAGGGTTGTTACAACCACTGCCGATTCCGGATAAGCCATGGGAAAGCATTGCCATGGACTTTATCTTTGATCTTCCAAGGACGCCAACAGGGAATGATGGTATATGGACCATTATTTGCAGGTTCAGCAAGCAGGCCCATTTTATCCCTGTCAAGAAGAAGATAAAATCTGATCAGATGGCACGCTTGTTCATGTACAATGTGTTTAAGTACCATGGTATGCCACAATCGATTATCAGTGATCGTGATCCTCGCATGACCAGTTCGTTCTGGAGAGGATTGTTTGAGAACATGGGTACTACGCTCAAGTTCTCGTCTTCGTTTCATCCACAAACTGATGGACAGTCAGAAGAGGCCAATTCTACTGTCTTAGATCTGCTGAAATGCTATGTGTCAGATAATAAGGGCAAGTGGGAACAGTATTTGCCTATGCTTGAGTATGCGTACAATAATACGGTGCATTCGTCTACTGGCAAAGCACCTTTTGAAATTGTTGAAGGCGGCAAAAAGGTTCCTCCCATTTTGCATACAAAGGACAAGATCTTTGAGGCAGATCGATATGTTGAGAACATGGATGAGATGTATAAGAAGATTAAAGTTGCCTTAGAGAAGACTCAAGCAAAACAGAAAAAAGCTGCTGACCGTCACCGTCGTGAATTGCTACTATCACCTGGTGATTGGGTTCTCTTAAGGTTCGAAAAGGCAAGGTTAAAGAAGATGAAGGGCAAGGAACGGCTCTTTCCTAAGCTCAGCATGCGTTACTATGGGCCTTTTCAAGTGCTTGACAAGATCAGCGATGTGGCTTACAGGCTGAAATAACCTGATGCGTGGAAGATTCATAATGCGTTTCACGTAAGTCTTCTAAGACCCTTCGTGGGTGATGTGCCAGAAGATATGCCAGTTGAGGATCAGCCAGAAGTTGAGGAACTTGATGAGATCCTGGTACCTGAGCAAGTTTTGGCACATAAGGACAGAAAAGTTAAAGGACAAGTTGCAAGACGCTATTTGGTGAAGTTCAAGAACTATCCGCCTATGGATGCAAAGTGGATGGAAGAGCATGAACTGTCAGAGTCACCAAATGTATTGCAGCTTTACCTTGAGGCCTTTGGGTTACAGCCTACGTATGCCCCAACCCAATGTTTGCAAAGGAGGGGTAATGATAGAGCTAGCACATCAAATGTACATATGAATTCAGTGCCATAGATGGAAATGGCAAAAGTATGAAGGCCTCATTAAGTCATTTGTATCTATGTATGTTACGACCTTTCTTGCGGATACATGCGATGATAAAAGAGTGTTAATAGCACAAGATCATCAATGGCGTGTATTTATGGTATGCAATCGAGGACGTTTGCGATTTCAAGAGGGGGGTATGTCACGAGGACGTGGCAGTTATTAACCATGTCACAGAGATGTGGCAACTGCTAACCTTGGTTGTTGGTTTCTTTCCAATGGGGTTTATTTTATTTGTTTTGAGACCCTCTTATTGAAGTAGCAAACGGTCGGACATTGTATGGCCAATGTGAACGGTAGATTCACCCGTAGACGGGAAGTGGTCGGCACTGGAATTCGTATGGTAAGAGGATGTCTAGGCTCAGAGCAAGATCATATAGGTCCCCCCGTCGCACTTAGCAAGTTGGTGGATACTAGGAAGTGAACTCAATTGAGGCGTAAAGTCAAGGTGGGACTACCAACAAAAAGTATCCGACAGTTGGGCCACATTGCACTTTTGGATGCGGTCCCAATGAGGATAGATGGTCAGAAGACCAGTGGGAGCCCAATGGAAGCATCTCCTAAAATTTAGGGAACTGCTATTTTGGGCCGTGAAATGTGTTCGCGTCATTACCTCCGCTATGACTAGGGGAACACTTTATAACTCTGCCGCGAAGTCAACTGACGCGTCGGTTGGGATATTTTTAAGCGGTGAACCCGAAACGGGAAAATGCTTGAAAATGCGCCAAGTGTCACATTTTGGTGAACTTTCCTCTTGCAGAAAAATGGGCGCTGATTTTGATGCTGGGAGAGGCCTCATTTGCAACCTGTCACAGGTTAAGAGCTATGGAGTGCTTTCTTTCCCGCTCATGTACAGTGTGGTGCTAGGAGTGATGCCCTGCACACTACACACTGCTCTCTCTCTCCCCTACGTGCAGTTATGTGATGCCCCACAAGAGGGCTACTCATTTGACTGATGTACAGTTGTGTGGGTTCATGCTTTTGTGCTGAGGCAAGAGCCTCCTTGAGCAGGAACAGGGGTAGCTAACTGCTGCTCCAAAGCAGGCACTGGTGAGGGTCATAACCTCACCGTACAGGTGCAAAATCAGCGTTGTGTATGCGCTATAAATTCACTATTTTTCAGCCGTACGGACGCCAGGATCATTGGGAATCGTGCCCCACTGGCAAAGGACAGTTAGGGGACTGTTTGGGGCTGAAAACAGGGGAAAAACCAGTAAATACAGCGTGCTGAATTTACTGTTTTTGGACAGGAATCAGAGGGTATACGACAGTGCAAGCGAGTTCCAACAGGGGAATTGGTTTCGCGCAAGTTTTGGGGCTGTTATGCTGCCGAAATTTGGCCAAATCAAATGGTATCTAGGTGGATACACGTGAAGGATTCCCAGGACCTTACCTTGTAATTTACCCTCCTAAAGAATAAAGAAATACCGAAAGGGGCGCCAATTTTGGGGCCTACAGGTTGTCGGCGTCTGCTCGGAGCATTCTAGTTTCCGAGCCGTGTGTGTATTCAAGTGTTAACTCCCGTCGCAGGTTCTCTTTGCAAAGTGCTCTGTGTGTGTGTTTAAAGTAAAGAATTTCGGGTGAAGGCCAACGCCTACCGCCCTACGGGCCGGTTTCAGTGTGTGTGTGTGTGTGTGTGTGTGTGTGTGTGTGTGTGTGTGTGTGTGTGTGTGTGTGTGTGTGTGTGTGTGTGTGTGTGTGTGTGTGTGTGTGAGAGAGAGAGAGAGAGAGAGAGAGAGAGTACTGCACTGCTTGCAAACGCCTTAAGCCTTTGAATAGGCAGGAACCCAGTATGATTGCATAATCCAAGAATCCCAATTGGCAAAACAGAATGAGGCTCCACAGCAAAGACTGGTTCAGAAACAAACGATCAATTAAAAAGAGCTCAAGAATCATCCCATTTATCCACCACATTTCAGCCTACGGAAATTTTCAAGTTATCCATACACGATAGTGGTATTCTTGTCTAAAAAAGTGTGATATTGTATCCTTATCGGCCGTCTTAAAATGAATAGAATCTCTAAAAAATAAGGCATTTGGTTCATAGTGTACAGATAGTCAATCTCCATTTCATTGCTCATAAATCGGCCAGTACAAGCTTCCTAAAAGCAAAAATTAAACATAAATTCCCACCACAACAGCTGTGCAGTGGAAACTCAGGCAAGCACTATGGTGACAGTTTCCAAAGGCCAAGTCTCAAATCCACAATCTACACCTGCCTGAGCCATGCCATCTTCTGGCAGAAAACTCCACACGCATAAAATTGTTACCTTGAATCAGGACAGTATTCTTAATGGGAAAGGGTCATTGAAATCATCGTGTCAGCTGCATTTGTGCCTCAAATGCCATGAGCTAAAGACAAATGCAAGAAGGACCAGTAGCAAAGCTTCCTCCTAATAGACTGTAAAACTGGCTCAAACTACTGCAAATAAGAAAGATCAATGCCAACATGAAAATGCAAGTATTTGCAAGCCTGTCCTCTGGGCAACCATGAGAATTGTCCTGCACATCCCACTGACAGTCCTCATCATTACACAACCTGATTTTGTTGCCTTTACCATTAAGAACCTAATTTTAGGTTTAAACCACATCTTCAACCTTGGATTGCATTCAGATATCTAAAAATCTTGAGTTTATACTTGCCTAGAGAAAAAAAAACACAGGTGTGTTGAATTTGCTTTATGAATGTCAAACAAAAGAATGCACTGCATTTTTAATGCATCAGCAAAGCTTATAAAACAGGTTTCAAAGTGAAGCAAAGATACGAGGTTTCTGAAATGTCTTACGATATGCTCGGTTTGGATCCAGCGCATCTTTATCCTCCATAACCATAGTAAGAGGAAAATGACCTGGTCCATGCTTGCAGATGAACCTGTAAAGCAGAGGAATACAAGATCAGAGTCCAAGATGCTACAAGATTGATCTCATTGGAGGTAAGTGACCTAAATGCTCTTGCAAATGGTAGATTTCACAAAGAAGATCAACGCTTAAAACTTTCTTGAACCAATCTCTTGATAATTTAAAACAATGAATGGTTGGTAAACTCTCAAAAAAATCTCCATAAATAGACCTTTGACACAAGGGAAAGGAACAGCATTGACAGCATTCGTCCACTATCCCTGCCTGCCTTAGAGGTTCTATGTTGGGGATTGGAAGTGAAAGCGGAACGATCATGGAGAAACATGAAGATTAAGAGAACCGTCTTTGCAAAAAGATTCTTCTATTAATTTAAAACTTGCCCAATTGGCTATATTAACCCCTGCCCATGAGGGAATATGTACAAAGAGCCTGGATGCTATCATACTGTCCTCTGAGTGTGGAGGTGGAAAGCCCAAATGGTCACTGCAAGCAGCTCGGGCAGCCCCTAGAACCTCAGAAGCAAAGAGCTTTCCATATAAATCAGATACCAAGACTACTGAGCAGCTCCCATCAACAATCCCTCTCTGGACTCCATGTCGCTAGCAAAAAATCTGGAGGCAGTCGCGCCTGAACGCACATAGCTTGGCTGCCCGGATCCATCTCACAGCCAATTGCTGGTCTACATCTGGCTAATGGATGGATGGAGACTCAGGTGAAGAATCATAATCCCATGCCTAAGAGAAGCAAACCGTTGGGTCTCTCCACAGGGTGTCTACACCCGAGATAGACCTGTGAATGTCCATTATAAAAAAGCCAAACTCCAACCGCTATCGCTTACTAAGTGACCAGCCACTCGAACACGGTAAACTTATGAGGCTGATGGCCTGCCTAGAGTTGTGCCCAAAAATCAAAAGAGAGAGCCATCTGAAAGTCCCGATTGTCACCAATGCTCACTCATCGCTGTTGAAAGTAGGAAGCTATTGTCAAAACTTGGAGATATTGCACCCCCTTGACCATAGCCTGTGTCGTTTGGAGGTGCTGAGAGTAACCACTGCTCAGACTTCTCAATACTCCCCCCCGTAAATAACCATCCACGTTTGGGCCATGAGTAACAACAACAATACTCCCCCCGTAAATAACCAAAAGGGTCTGGTACATGAGTAAAAACAACACTTTTCAAACATTCAATACTCCCCCCGCAAATAACCACAAGGGTCCAGGCCATGAGTATAAGCAAGCAATTTCAAACATCATTTCTCACTAGTCCACCCAGGAGTAAAATCACCAATCATTGTAACCAATATTAAAACCAAAGTCAAACAATTCAAATCGGCACCAAGACAAGTTCAAAACAGAAACCATCCTTCCAAACAGGATCACCAAACAATTTCCCAAACAGATTCAAACTTGAAAAGAAATCTCGACATCAATCAAGCTCGAAAAGTTGACTGACTTTCATCTTGAAATGTCACCAGCATGTGACTACTATCTATCCTTTTTGTTGATTTATTTCTTATTATTTATTCATTTTCACTTTTTGGAAACACCCCTCTAGAAATCTAACTGCCCTACATTGCATAGCTAGTGTGGAACTGTTCAGACGGAGTCCACGCCTGAGGGCAAGAGAGCACTAAGGTTGGACAAGGACTATGGTTAGCCAAAGTGGGGTCATTGACTAGCCAAAGTGGAATCCTTTGCTAAAGAGGCTACATTTCAGTTCTTGGTGTGGCTGCAGTGTACAAAGAGGGTCAGAATGACCTAGAAAGATACAATGGCAGCATCTCCTAAAATTTAGGGAACTGCTATTTTGGACCTGAAAATGTGTTCGCGTCATTACCTCCGGAATGACAAGGGGAACATTTTATTACTCTGCCGTGAAGTCAACAGGGCAACCCGTCGGGAGATTTTTAGGCGGCAACCCCGAAACGGGAAATGGCTTGTAAATGTGCCAAGTGGCACATTTCTGTGCACTTTCCTCATGCATGAAGAAGTGGCGCTGATTTTAGAGAAGAGAGGGCTCATTTTCAGTTTCTGTCATCACAGGTTGAGAGCTATGGAGTGCTTCCTTTCCCTCTTATGTACAGTGCGGTGCCAGGAGTGATGCCCTGCACGCTACGCAATGCTCTCTCTCTCCCCTATGGCAGTATGTTATGCCCCTCTAGTGGGCTTTTCAATTGACCAATGTACAGTTGTGTGGGTTCATGCGCGATTGCCGAGACAAGAGCCTCTTGCACAGGTACTGGATTAGCTAGCGGCTAGTCCCCCGCAGGTACAGGTGATTCGGAGAGGTTTCACGTGCGAAATCTCGTCCGATTCAAAGAGCAAGTAGCCCTACAGGTGCGGGAGCTCGAGGACTTGCTACGAATGCGACCGGCACGCAAAACGGAGCCCGAAACAATGAATTACAGCCTGCTGTGTCTTTTTGCAGGTTTAGGGCTTTGGCCCTAAACGGACCCTAATACCCCCAGGAGGTTCGGGGACGCGAGGGGACCACTGTACAGGTGATCTGGCGCATTTTCGGGGCAGAAAACAGAGAATTCAGCGTGCTGCAGATTCTCGCAAGGTTTTGCAAAGTGTCCGTGTGCGTCGGGAAAGTCATCCAATGCGTGGGGATACTGCTTGTGAAGGGTCCTAGTGCAGTTATGCTGCCGAAATCGGGCCAGAACAGTTGAAATTCAGCCAAAATTGTGCGGGACAGCTTGTAGGGAACCACAGCTTTTATTCCATCTTTTAAAGAATAAAGAAATACCGAAAGGGGCGCCTGTTTAGGGGCCAATCTGGTGTCGATCATCTCATACAGGTGCAATCTAGCAACCTGTATCCCTTTCCCCTTTGTTGTGTCTTGAAAGTACAGGTAAAGTGGGCGGCAAATTAAATGGGTGAAAGCAAATAAGGTTTAAGTCTAAGGTCTACCGCCCTTTTTGGATTAAACAGGCCGGTTTCATGAAACCTGCAACAAAAATTAGGGTCAAGGTCCCTCCATAAGGTCGTAGCCGACCACCGCATGGTCCATCAACTCTTGAATAGATAGTGTTCCTCTGGTGGCGATGGTAGACCCAAGACATAACAATCACATTGGACCTCCCAGGTTATCAGCTCGAGAAGAGACAACTGTTGAGAGATGTCCAAAGACTGCAAGTTGTAATCTGCTAGGGTTTTCGTGGCAAGCATTTTAGGATACCCCACTTTGCCAGAATATGTACTTTTAAGGAAGATGCAAAAAAACATGTAACTTCGCGCAAGAATTTTCTTGAAAGCTTGCCAAGTCCTTGGAGTAGGTGCAAACGGATGTGAATGATGAACTTTGCTCAAGATGAGTGCTCCGAACTGTGCTCAAGGTTTCTTTTACTTACCGAAGGGAGAGCCTTCCGTTCCTTTAGTGAGAGAGTGCAAATGATCACAAACAAAGTGGCAAACACTGTGAATGAAGGTGCTGAGACTGAGAGATAGAGAGAGAAGAATACGACACCAAAATGTTGTCAAACCCTCCTCCGAAGGCCCCACTCTCTATGGCAAGAGCGGTCTACTATTGATTGCACAAATCTCTACAATGCAATGGACTTGCCGACTATGTCGACGACGATGAGGACGATGATTAGACGGGCTGAAATCTGAAAACGCTAATGGCTGAAATCTGCAAATCTTTTATCTGCTGAATTCTGACTCTATGTCGGTGACGACGATGCGACAACGACATGCTGAAAAAAATTGGTATGTGCACTGTAAAAATGCTCCTGATGGTAATCTGATGATCATGCTGTGTGCAACCAGAGGATATGCATCTACCCCAAGTGCGTGGGCATGCACGGTCTGCGAACAGACTCACAAAAGTGCCAGAACACTTCTCAAGCTAGGCTAATCGAACCCATGTCATGATGTAGCTTGTCCACGTACACATAGGGTTAGGTGTGCACGTGACACTCACTATAAGTAAGGAACCCTTGAGCACAGTTCGAAGCACTCATCTTGAGCAAAGTCAACATTCACTTTCGCTGCACCTTACATTGGTATCAGAGCTTTGGCAGTGTTCTGTATCACTTAAGGAAAGAACCACAAGAATTGTTTTTTCTTGTTGCGGTCGCACATAACCCAAGTCCACTTGGGTGTGTCGATGCCTAATCGTGTTTTGGAAGAGTGACAGGTAACCCAAGAAAGAAGGGCTTGTCCGGTCTCCCCTTTTCCTCTTTTCACTCATTGAGAGCGGACCGTGCACTTAGCGGCCGGCCAATCGACGTGAGGTGGGATAAAGCAACTTTGGTGCGAGCGCAAGGCCGCTAAGGGGTGCATCCGCAGGGAAGAGTCGAGCTCAGGTAAGAGAAAAGCCTTCTCAAACATCAATTGCAAGCTAAGAACTCGAGAACCTCAAGAACCCAAGAACGTCAAGAACCCAAGTTTCTCGTGAACTTAAGTAACCAAGATCTCAGTGTATGGTCATCCGAAGCGGAATGGATACTTTGCGTGAAGGTGATGAGCATGGAGGTGGTGAAGAAGAATTTTTCCCACCAAGTGGATTTTTTTCCGACCCTCCCTCTTCCCCATCTACGCCAAGGGTTGCACCAAATCCTATGGAGGCTTTGGTCAAGGTCGATGATGGACATGATACTACAACAAGAGGTGCAACGTGCCACCTTGAAGCGCGAGCGTGATCAAGCGCGCTTGGCGGCCGAAGAAAGAAAGGCAGTCTTGGATCGCGAGCGCGAAGAAAGAAGGGTACACTTGGATCGCGAGCGCGAAGAAAGAAAGGTAGCTTTGGAGCATGAGCGTGAGCAAGTGCGCTTGGCGGCCGAAGCAAGAACGGCAGCCTTGGAGCGTGAGCGTGAGCAAGCGCGTTTGGCGGCCGAAGAAAGAAGGGTAGCCTTGGAGCGTGAGCAAGTGCGCTTGGTGGCTGAAGAAAGAGGAGCAGACTTGGAATTAGAACGTGAGGTGCAGAGAGACCAACGCATGCAAGAGTTGGTCCTACAAGTACTCACCTCGAAGTTTGAGCCACTCAAGGACGTGGACGAATCATCTGGTAGCACAAGCGGATTCCAACAAACCCGTTACTGAGATGTTGATGTTCAGTAAGTATGACAGTAAGATGGATGCTACTATTATTCATTCTTGGTTGCATCAATTTAATGCTTACTCTGCGACAACTAAGAAAACAAGAAATAGCAAAGTTTAGGCGACAGCCATGTATCTTGTTGGTGATGCCATTAATTGGTATCACACACGGCAAGAGGCACAGTTGACCGCGCACCTAGAGGAAGCCGAAGAAGACGTGCCCCTTTCTTTCAATTGGGCCGACTTCCAAGACAAGCTCAAGGCGCGGTTTATGCCACCTCAGTACCTAGCACGGTTGAAAGACAATTGGCGCAATCTCAAGCAAAATGGTATGCTAGTTATGTCTTTCTCTAACCGTGTTTTGCAGCTCCGCATTCAATTACGCAAATTCGGATAATGAGCGCAAAGAGGCATTCCTTTATGGGTTGCACGAGTATATCAAGATTGCTCTCGCATAAGAGATGAAGCACAACAAAGGAAAGCCTAAGGAGAACAAGTCTTCTCATAGTACCTTTCAGACTCCTCAGAACCCACAACGGTAAGAATGGTAAGAACGGTAACTCTTCTAGCCAATCTTCCTCTACTCCTTTGGAAAAGAACTCTCAAAATAAATATAAGGGTAACGCTAAAACACCTGCTAAACCTAAGCTTACCTCGGAAACCTAAGCTAACCCCGGATGAAAAAGCCACACAAGGAATTATGGGAGGATACATAACGATAGAAGAACAAGTCATTTATGCTAAGGAAGGGTCGATGTTATCAATGTAAAGTCAAGGGTCACATTAAGAAGGCTTGTCCTAAGACAACACCACCTAAAGAACCCAAAGCACCGACAACTACCACAAGCATTTTAATGAACAATCTGAGTCTCCACATGTTTCTGACACACACATTGATGAGTCTCTCTTTAAATGTTATGGTCATGTGAAGGGTCAGCGTTTTGTCATATTGTTTGATTCAGACAGTATGCATGATGTGATTGGTGTCTCTCTTGTAGAGAGAGCCTTAGCGAGACAACTCCTCTCGAGGTGTCGAGCTTCGCTCCCGGAATGGACTCTCTCATTACGTAAGAGTGCCTTGATGTGTTTTTCACTGTTCAACAAGCTGCCTTCCATAGAAAATCTGTCGTGTCTCCTCTCTCTGGATGTGATATGATTTTGGGCATTAGATAGTTTCGTTAGCATAACCCTATCATTGATTGGGCGGACAATACTTTCACTCTAAATGCCAAAAGTGACTCTCCCATGATCATTCGTGGTGAGGAGAGTCTGCATTCTTTACCTCTCATTTCTCATGTGCATGCAAAGCGTGAATTACGCCGAGGAGCACAAGCGGCATTCATCTAAGCGTCTCCAGTTACCCAAAGCATTAAGGCTCCAGAAAGGTATTCAGCTTTGTTTACCAAGTATAAGCACCTCTTTTTGCAGGATGATCTTCCACCCCGTCTCCCTCCCGAGCGGCCAGAGGACCATCGCATCGAACTCACGGAGGGGGTACATCCAGTCAGTAAGACTCCCTACTGTTTAAACAAAACTTAGCAAAAAGAGTTAGAGCGGCAACTCACGGAGTTAGTGGCCAAAGGATTTATACGTCCTTGTTGCTCCTATCTTATTTGTCCGCAAGAAGGATGGTTCGTCTCGTTTGTGTATTGATTACAGACTTTGAACAAGATGACCGTCAAGAACAAGTTTACGATGCCTCGCATTGAGTATATCCTCAATAGACTCAATGGGGCAAAGGTTTTTAGTAAGATCGATCTCAAAAGTGAATACCATCAGGTAAGGGTATTCAAAAGAGACATCTATAAAACCGCTTTTCGCACAGAGCGAGGGCAATGGGAATATGTGGTCATGACTGTTGGATTGACAAGTGTCGTGGGTACATTTAATCGTCTCATGGTAGGCCGTTTTGGCGATATGGTTCAGTCTATTCTTTTTCATTGAGACGTGGTGCCCGTCCCCGTTACAATGTTATAAGAGCTTCAGGCGTCTGCTTTTCTGAAAGCATACCGGTCCTACCAAAGAGCAAACAGAGCAAGATGGCGCTTCCAAGCTTTACATGAAATTTTATTCAGAAATCTTCGTGTCTCGACCCCGGACTTATTAGCCACTCTCTCCCTTACTTCATCGCGCATCGGGCGCGCTCCCGTCTTCATCGCTCTGTCTTATAGGGCATAAGCCATAAAGATCACTTGCAAGAGAAGGATCAAGGATTTTTTTTCAAGCCATTGTTTTTCTCACAGACAATGCCATGGAGTGATGGATCTCTATAGCTACCAAGCCGCACAGACTCTATCACTCAAGGAAAGAACCACAAGAATTCTTTTTGCTTGTTGCGGTCGCACGTAACCCAAGTCCACTTGGGTATGTCGATTCCTAATCTTGTTTTTGAAGAGCGACAGGAAACCTAAGAAAGAAGGGCTTGTCCAACCTCCTCTTGTTTCTCTTTTCACTCATTGAGAGCGGACCGTGCACTTAGCTACCGGCCAATCGACGTGAGGTGGGAAAAAGCAACCTTGGTGTGAGCGCAAGGCTGCCAAGGGGTGCGTCTGTGGGAAAGAGAAGAGCTCGGGTAAGAGAAGATCCTTCTCTAACACACATTGCAAGCGAAAGAAGAACCTCAAGACCCTCAAGAACTCAAGAACCAAGAACCACAAGAACCCAAGTTCCTCGTGAACTTAAGAATCCAAGTTCCTCGTGAACTTAAGAAACCAAGACTTCAATGTATTGTCATTACCCGAAGCGGAATGGATACTTCGCATGGAGATGATGAGCATGGAAGTGGCGAAGAAGAATTTTCCCACCATGAGCTTTTTCCGACCTTCCGCCTTCCCCATCTACGCCAAGGATTGTGATGAGCGCGGAGCGGTGTGTGCAAGTGATAGAGCACGCGAAGAAGTGCAAGGCTTGTGCTGTGGAGAGGGGCGAAGTCTTGCAGAGTAGGGGGCGCTACAGATCAAAGGAGAGAGAGAGAGCGTCATACGATAGTTGAGGGGAATGACTTGGTGAGTAAAATGACTCACCTTCCCTTTATTAAAAGTAAAGGACCAATTTTAAAGTTAGTGGCCAAGTTCAATGTGAACTTGACCAAAAGTTAATAACCTTTAAAACTATACACAAAAGGGGGCCATTTGGGCCTTTAACCCAACAACCTCCCACTTAAAGGCATAAATGGCGCCTTTAAGCTATGTGACTCCCACCATCTGTATGCATAGCTGATGTTGTGCTTTGGATAAGCACTTAGTGAGAGCATCTGCTGGATTTTGTGATGTATGGACCTTAACCAATGTAATAAGGCCATCTCAAGCACTTCTCGAATGAAGTGATACCGCACATCAATATGCTTTGTGCGTGCATGAAACATGGCATTCTTTACCAGACATATGGCACTCTAGCTATCACAACCAAGCATAGGTGACTTGGCAGGCAAACCAAACTCAATGCATAGACGTGCTAACCAAATAGCTTCTTTAGAAGCCTCAGTGGCTAAAATATATTCAGCCTTTGTAGTAGACAATGCAACGATCTTTTGCAATCTAGAACACCATGAAACAGCACCTCCCGCAAGAGTAAACACATAGCCACTTGTGGATTTCTGTGTGTCCACATCACCAGCCATGTCAGAGTCACAAAATCCCTTCAACTCCAATGGTCCTTTACTGTAGAGACATTTGTTTTTAGTCCCTTACAAGTACCTCATAATGGACTTCACTGCATCCCAATGTAACCTGCCTGGATTAGCCATAAACCAGCTCACAACTCCCACTGCATAGGCTATGTCAGGTCTAGTAGCAACCATAGCATACATAAGTGAACCACAAGCTGAAGCGTAAGGCACAGTTTGCATGTCATTGGCTTCTTCCTTTGACTTGGGACAATCATCCTTGGAGATTTTGACATATGGCTGTAATGGCACGCCAAGAGGCTTTGCTTCAGCCATGTTAAATCTGTCCAGCACCTTTTCAATGTACTTTTCTTGCAACAAATACAATATGCGTTGGTTCCTTTGCCTTATACATGCACTCCAAGTATATGTTCAGCTGCCCCAAGGTCTTTCATTGAAAATGCAGATTTCAACTGCCCTTTAAGAGCATCAACAGTGCTTCTTTTCTTTGCAGCTATCAACATATCATCCACATAGAGCACAAGAATGATAGGGCTGTCATCCACATCACGTTTGGTATACAAAAAATGGTCTACATGGCTTCTTTTGTAACCATGTTTGAGCATGAAGCGGTCAAACTTCTTGTACCATTATCTAGATGATTGTTTTAGCCCATACAAGCTTCAATTGAGCATACATACCAAATGTTCCTTGCCTGGAATAACAAAACCCTCGGGTTGCTTCATGTAAAGCTCTTCTTCCACATCACCATGCAAGAAAGCGGTATGTACATCCATTTGGTCCATTTCCAAATCAAGAGCAGCCACTATGGCAAGCAGTACACGCAAAGTGGTCATCTTCACAACAGGAGAGAATACTTCTTGAAAGTCTATGCCCTTGGTTTGAACATATCCCTTTGCAACTAGCCTTGCCTTATACTTGGGTTTTGCATCAACTGTCTTGATTTTATACACCCATTTGTTAGAAATAGCCTTCCTTCCTTTGGGCAATTCCACCAAATCCCAAGTATGATTAGCATGCAAAGCTTTAATCTCTTCCTGCATAGCAAGCTCCCACTTGTCGCTGTGCTCACATGTCTTTGTCTCTTTATACGTAAGAGGCTCTCCCTCATCTGTCAACATAATGTAATGCAAAGAGGGATCATATCTACTCACGGGCCGTCTTGGACGAGTATACCGCCTCATCCAATGATCCACATTATCCGGCAGTGGGTTTACATCAGGTGGCATGATAAAATCATCAACAATGGGCTGATGTACATCATTTTCAACATTGTTTCGTGGATGCAAATGCCCTTTAGGAGCCTCAATTTGCTGCCCAACATCTTCTGGCTCAAACACCACTGGATCATCTACATTTTCAACTATATGTGGTGCATCCTGAGGATCAAAAATAGGCCTAACAGGTGGCTGGTCATGCTGAAATTTGACCCTTTTACGGTCATGCTTTGAGGCACAATTGTTTTGAAGAGGCAAGGGGCACAATTGTTTTGAAGCAGCCTTGCCTCATTAAAAACAACATCCCGACTGCGTATAACCCTTTTGAGCTGAGGTGACCAAATCCTATAACCCATTTGACCTTCTTCACCATATCCCATGAAAAGGCCTTTAATGGATTTGGCATTTAGTTTACTCCTCAACTCACATCTAACATGCACAAAAGCCTCGCAACCGAAAATGCGTAAGTGATCATATGAAGCAGGCTTGCCAGACCAAACCTCTTCAGGGATGTCACCTTTCATAGACATGTGAGGGGATCGATAGCATATATGGACTACAGTTTTCAAAGCTTCTTCCCAAAATCCATGAGAGATTAGCTGTGGACAGCATGCATTTTACCCTCTCACAAAGTGTCCTATTGAATCTCACTATTAGAAGAGGGGCTGTATGGCACAGTAAGCTCCCTCTTAATACCCAAATTTTCACAAAATTTGTTAAATTCAGCACTTGTGAACTACCCCCCATTGTCCGTACGCAAGCATTTTAGTTTTCTACATGTTTGGGTGGTCACAAATGCATGAAATTTCTTAAACGCAGCAAAGGCTTCATCCTTAGACTTAAGCAAATAAACCCAAATTTTCCTAGAATGATCATCAACAAAGGAGACAAAATAGCATGCACCTCCAATAGACTTAGTAGGCATGCTACATACATCAGAATGTACAAGATCAAGCACACAAGATTTACGAGAGACACCAAAGTAATAAGAACGCTTTACTTGCTTGCCATATTCACATTCATTACAAAAGTCAAGCTTTATGCCTTTAGCATCAAGCTTGGTCAAAGTACAAAGCTTAGAAAGGCCCTTTTGGCTCATATGGCCAAGCCTCTTGTGCCACAACTCCATGTGAGAGTTAATTTCAGCCAATGCAATAAACTTGTCCAACACGGCCTTTCCATACATGCAGTGAAGTGTCCCTTTCTTTGTGCCCTTTACAATCAGCCTTGAGCCTTTAGTCATTTTCCATGATCCTCTCTCAGACAAGATGCTGTAACCATGCATATCCATCTGACCAACAGAAAGCAGACTCTTCTTGATTCCCGGCACATATCTAACATCATGCAAGACAAGCTCATTTGTGCCATCTATGGAGAGATGCACAGTGCCAATACCCTCAATGGAACATGCATGATTGTTTTCAAGGTATACATGGCTATGCTTGCCTGCATCAAAAGTAGAGAAACACTCCTTGATAGGAGTCACATGAAATGAAGCACCGAAATCAACTATCCAAGTCTGGGATAATGCATCATTGACATTCAACAAAGGATCAATAAGATCACTCTTGGTGATCTGTATCTCCTCTGAATGAACAGTAAGAGAGGTATCAAGGTCATAAGCATCATCATCTGACAAAGTGGCACACAAGATGTCCTCTACATCTGACAGCTCCTCAATCACGACACTAGAAGCCACGTTGGCCTTCTCTTTGTCCTTTGAGCTATCCTGTGCATCTGTCTTGACTTCCTTCTTCTCTTTTCTTTTTGTCTCGGCCATTCTTTTTCCGTTCTAACTCGGCTTTATAGTACCTGCAATCGAGTTTCTTGTGACCTTTCTTGCCACACTGATAGCAAGTCACATCACCCCTGCCTTTGCTCGCATTTCCCCTTTCCTTACTCTTACTCGTACTCCTTTGTGCATAGACATTCTTCTTCTCTGTCCTGCCTCTAACCATGTTGGTAGAGCTGCCTCCCTCTCCACTTGCTTTTCTCCTGATTTCCTCATTCAAGATAGAACCCCTAACACCATCAAAGGTCAAATTGGGGTTATTGGACAATGAAAACACCAATGTTTCCCATGACTCAAGTAAGGTCATAAGCAAGAAGATAGCTTTCAGCTTATCATCAAAAGAAGGCAAGCCTGAATCCTGTAACTGCGACAAAGTACCTGCGAACAACGAGAAGTGCTCTGCAGCGCTCTTGGACTCATCTAGCTGCATGCCAACAAGTTTTCGTATCAAATGCACTTGGTAGACAGGCGTTGTATTCTCATACATTCCCTTTAACTTCTCCCACACATCAAAAGCACTTGTGAGACCTTTCACATCAATGACTGTCTCATCGGTCATGGCCATTTTAATGTATGTAACAGCCTTCCTGTTCACGCTAACCCATGCTTCATCTGTCATATTTTGTGGCTTTACCTGTTCAAGTGCCCCTTCATAATCCTTAAGAAATAGGATTCCCTGGATCCTATCTTTCCAAAGGTCGAAACCTATTCCATCGAACCTCCTAATCTCAAAGAGATTCTTCACATCCGAAGAAGATGAGGCCCTAGTTGCACGAATAAGAGGGCTAATACGCTGAATTTTTGGGCAAAATGCACAAAAACTGGAGTATAACCTCACAAAAGTGTACACTACAGCTCCAAATGGTCACAGGAGCAATTTGGGGCAAAATGGGTCGGTTTAGACACAAAAACAATTTCTGAAATTTATGCACAGAAAATTCCAGCGAGCGAATTTGTGCTCAAAAACAACAATTTTAGTTGTTTTTAGCTTCACAGAACATTCATAAGGCTAATGCACAGCCTTTAGAAGCATGTATGAGCAAAAGCCCCAATTTGTAGCATCAAATTGCACAAAATTGAGCCACAAATGGTCATACATAGCCAAAACTTGTCAAATATGCGTAGAGTGCATCAATTTGCACTTTCCCCAATGTAGGCGCATCATAAAACCACTTGCAAAAACCTGCGTAAATCTGAAATTTGCTGAAAACACCTACTTTGGGACCTGTTTTTCGGCAATTTCAGTGTTTTCGGGTAGCGGGGACCTAGCAAAGATGTTCCCACACCTTAATACATGATTTGCAAAACCCTTATTTTGCTGTCAGAACCTGCAATTTGCTGATTTTGACCTAATTTCAGCCTGTTTTAGGTCAATTTGACTTGCTGGGAGCCCTCTAGTGTCCGGGGACGAGTCCTTCGGCGATAAAATATAGCAAAATCTCGCGTGAAAGTTGACCTCCTTGGCTGAAAATCAGCGTTTGTAGGTTTGGGAGCAAACCTTTAAAACTATACACAAAAGGGGGCCATTTGGGCCTTTAACCCAACAGGATTGTACCAAATCCTATGGAGGCTTTGATCAAGACGATGATGGACAGGAAGAAGTTACAACAAGAAGCGCAACACGCCACCTTGGAGCGCGAGCGCAAAGAAAGAAAAGCAGAATGAAAGGCGGCATTCGATCGTGAACACAAAGAAAGAATGGCAGCCATAGCACGTGAACAAGAAGAAAGAATGGCAGTCATAGAACGTGAGCACAACGAAAGGAAAGCCGCATTGGTCCTACTATTTTCTAATGTGCAGACGCAGATCGCGAAGAATCAAGAGAAGGAGCCTCTCTCAGTCTTTTCTTCTCCCAAGCACGACATACATGAATTGCATGATAATGATAAGCATGATGATTTGCATGATCAAGATGTGATTATTCACGAGCATGATGATTCGCATGATCAAGATGTGATTATTCACAAGCATGATGAATTGCATGATAATGATGTGATTATTCACAAGCATGATGAATTGCAGGATAAAGATGTGATTGTTCACAAGGATGATAGTTTAGTTGATGCTTTTTCTAGTGAAGCCCCATTGCAGATTCGATCAATCACGACGAACCGATCTCGGCTCTCGTGTCGAGGTCCAAAGAACCTCCACAGCAAGTAGTCTTGTTCGAATGATTAGTCAACACGCATTGTTCGAGTGTTCCATTCGTGATGCTTTCCTGTATTTTCGTCACCGTCCTTATGTGATCCCTTCGTAGGTATGTCATATTGCACGATGAACACGATTCACTCATGAATGAACACGGATGTATACGGATGACTCATGAAAAGATGAAATGTTTGCACCCAAGGAATTCGCATTCCATGTCTCTTCCTTGGAATGACACAGTATCTCAACGAGCACAAGAAGGATTGAGCGTCAATAGGCATTTCCATTGTGATTTGCCACAGTTGATTGATTTAGATCAAAAAGTCAAGATTCGATCCCATTGTTTGTGAGTGTTTGATGAATGGTTTGGCAATCCGTCACTATATTCATCTACATTGCATGCACAGTCTTTAAAGAAGACTAGAATTTTTCCGGTCATTTTACATGGAATCGGTATGCTCATTTTTTTTGTTGAAAGTGGTTTCAGGAATTTTCATCCTCCGAGACTCTTGAAGAAGATAGGACTATAGACGAAGTTGAAGCATTGAAGGAGCCACAGACGACTTTGTCACTTTCGGCACGGCCCAAAGAAGCAAGCGTTGCCGACCTTTATGAAGTTCAAGTATCGCATGACCCACGCATCAGAGTGGGCCGACGAAGAGTCCTTCACAAGATTCCAAACGCTGTTGGCGATCTCCCTCGACGCCATACAATTCGGTACCAGTACCTCACTTTGAAAAGGAGGCGATGTCACGTGCACATCTAACCCTATGTGTACGTGGACAAGCTACTTCATGACATGGGTTCAATCAGCCTAGCTTAGAAGTGTTCTGACACTTCCGTGAGTCTGTTCGCAGACCAAGCATGCCAGACACTTAGAGTGGCAGAAGAGGCAGTAGGAACCTTGTGTTCAACAGTGCACCTTCTTGGCAAGACCCCCCCCCCCCCCCCCCCCCCCCACACGGCGGCAATCAACCAAGCATTTTCAGCCAATAGAACAAGCGTTTTTCTCAAGTGCAGATCAGCCCAGCGTTTTGCAACTTGCAGATCAACCTGGCGATAGCAGCACTCATCAAATCACCTAGCGTTTTTGCATCAAGAAGCAGATCAGCCCAACGTTTTTGCATTGCAAATTTACCTCAGCGTTTTGCAGATTCCTAGCGACAGATTCAGCCCTAGTAGTAGCGTTTTCAGTTTTCAATAGTCATCATCCGCAGAATTGCCCCCAAACCTCGCAGACCTCACCTTCCCGCAACAGATCCTCGCCGCACGGTCACATCAATAAGAGTTTGCAGATTCAGCCCGAAAAACGCAGATTTCGGCATCTACGTTTTCAGTGTGTCGTCGTCGCATCGTCATCATCGCTGTCGTCACCGACATTGTTAGATGCAACAAAATGATTGTTTGCGCTTTGCTCAAGATGAGTGCTCCGAACTGTGCTCAAGGTTCCTTTTAGTTCTTATGGAAGGGAGAGCCTTCCGTTCTTAATGGAAAGTGGTATGATCACAAACAAAGTGAATGGACACTGTGTGTGCAAGTGTATGAGATTGAGATATAGAGAGATAAGAGAGATACGACACCAGAAACGTTGTAAAACCCTCCTCCGAAGGCCCCACTCTCGTCGGCGAGAGTGGTCTACTTATTGATTGCACAAAGTGGTACAAAGCGGATGGAATGGACTGATGCAACTTGGGACTATACCGATGATGACGACGGTGATGACGACAATGACTTTAGGGCTGAGATCTGTGGTCTTCTCTCTGCTGAATTTCAAGCCTGTTTCGGTGGCTGAAATTGACTGTTTTGGCTGCGTTTTTATGGGCTGAAAATGGGGGTCTTTTGCAACCAACTAGGGCTGAATCTGCTGCTGTCCAATAGGCTTGAAAATGCTGACAATCTGATGCGGTAAGGCTGAAAACCAAAAACACTGATGGCTGTGGTAGAGTTAGTAAAAACGCTAGTCAATTCTGGGACTGTAGCGGTGATGCAAGCTCAAAACGCTAGGGCACTGTGGGAGATGCTGAGGATATGCAAAACGCCAGGGCTTAGTGGAAAACCCAAAACGCTAGGTCTAGGTATCTGTGGCGATGAGGGAAACACAAACGCTGGGAGTGCTGATGGGTTCTTGCTGAGAAGGTGCCTATTGAGCGGGAGCTCCTGTTGCCTCTTCTGCCAAAAAGTGCTAACTTGGGTTTGCTTATATATTAACTTACCAAAATTGCCCTACCTACTTTTGTGGAAAGTCACTTAAAAATAATTAGTGAAAAATACCAAAAATAGGAAAAATAGGCTAAATGCATTGGAAAATTTCCCTGACTGAATCTGATGGATTCTGAAGGGAATACTAATGATCATGCTGTGTGCAACCAGAGGATATGCATCTATGCTAAGTGACTGGGCATGCACGGTCTACGAATAGACTCACAAAAGTGCCAGATCACTTCTAAATCTAGACTGACTGAAGTGACTGAACCCTGATTATGTTGTAGCTTGTCCACGGACACATAGGGTTGGATGTGTCACGTGACATCCCCTCCTTTTCAAAATGAGGTACTCGTACCGAACTGTATGGCGTCGAGGGAGATCGCCGATAGCATCCGGAATCCTGGAAGGGACTCTTCGCCGGCCCACTCTGATGTGTGGGTCGTGGAGTACTTGAACTTCATAAAGGTCTGCAACGCTTGCTTCTTTGGGCCGCGCCGAGAGCGACTCAAAGTCTTCTGTGGCTCCTTCCTTGCTTCAACTTCGTCTAGAGACCTGCTTCTTTTGTCTTCAAGAATCTCCATGGCTGAAAATTCCTGAAACCATTTCCAACACAAAAACATGAACATACCCATTCCATGTAAAGTGAAGGGAAAAAATCTTGTCTTCCTCAAAAACTGTGCATGCAATGTAGATGAACAAATAGACGGAGTAACAACCCGTTCATCAAACACATGCAAACAATGAGATCGAATCTTTCTCTTTTGATCTAGAGCAATCAACTGTGGCAATTCACAATGGAAATGCCCATGCTTGGTGCTCATACTTTCATGTGCTCTTTCTACAACTGTGTCGTGCCAAGGAAGAGACATGGAATGTGACTTCCTTGAATGCATACTTTTCAGCTTTTCATGAAAAATCCGCATACATTCGTGCTCATCCATGAGAGAAACGTGTTCAACATACAATATGTCATGCCTAGGAAAAGGGATCATATAATGATGCTCACTAAAATACAGGAAACGATCACAAATGAAACATTCGAACAATGCGTGTGTATCAATCATGCGAACACATAATACTTCCTGTGAGGGTTCCTTGGACCTAGGCTCGAGAGCCAAGATTGGTTCTTCCTGAATGATCGAATCGTCCTGTGGGGATTCTTTGGACCTCGACTCGAAAGCCAAGATCGTTTCTTCGTGATTGATCGAATCTACAACGAAGTTAGCTTCGCTAGAAAAAGCATCCACTAACACATCATCCTTGTGAACAATCACATCATCTTCATACAACTCATCATGCTTGTGAGAAATCACATCTTGATCATGCAAATCATCATGCTTGTCATTGTCATTCAAATCATCATGCAAATCATTGTCAATCAAATCATCATCATGCTTCACACAATCATGCAAATCCTGTGTAGCATGTGTTGGAGAAGAAGAGACTGAGAGAGTCTATTTTTCCCGAATCTATTGCATCTGTGCCTGAGCTTGAGAAAAGAGTCGCAAGAACTCTTCCCTTCTTGCTTTGATCTCGCGATCAAATTCTACTTGTCTTGCTTTGCTCTTTGCTTGTCTTTCTGCTTCGTCTTCTGCATGTCTGCGTTCCATTTCTGCTTTTCTTTCTTTGCATTCACGATCCAATTTGGCTTGTCGTTCTTCGGCTTCCAAGCGTGCTTGCTCGCTCTCACGTGCTATGGCTGCCATTCTTTCTTGGCGTGTACACTCTATGGCTGCTATTCTTGCGGCATTTCTTGCTTCGTGTTGTAAATTCTGTTCCATAAACAATAGCTCCAACTTCTCCATTGGAGTTAGTGCAATCGGTGTCGTAGATGGGGAAGGGTCGGAAAAACCTCCAGGTGGGGAAAATTCTTCTTCGCCTCTTTCATGCTCATCACCTCCAAGCGAAGTATTCATTCCGCTTCGAGTGATGACCATTCTGCAATCGTGGGTTCTTGTGGGTTCTTGTGGTCTTGGGTTCTTAAGTTCGCGAGGAACTTGGGTTCTTGAGGTTTTCTTTCGCTTGCAAACCGTGTTTGAGAAGGATCTTTTCTTCACCCAAGTTCTACTCCTTTCTACGGGCGCACCCCTTGGCGGCCTTGCGCTCACACCAAGGTTGCTTTTTCCCACCTCACGTCGATTGGCCGGCCGCTAAGTGCACGGTCCGCTCTCAATGAGTGAAAAGAGACACAAGGGGAGGCTGGACAAGCCCTTCTTTCTTGGGATTCCTGTCACTCTTCAAAAAACACAATTAGGAATCGACACGCCCGAGCGAACTCGGATTCGTGCGACCTCAACAAGCAAAAAAAATTCTTGTGGTTCTTGTGGTTCTTTCCTTGAGTGATACAAAACACTACCAAAGCTCTGATACCAATGTTAGGTGCTGCGGAATGATTGTTTGCGCTTTGCTCAAGATGAGTGCTCCGAACTGTGCTCAAGGTTCCTTTTAGTTCTTACGGAAGGGAGAGCCTTCCGTTCTTAATGGAAAGTGTTATGATCACAAACAAAGTGAATGGACACTGTGCGTGCAAGTGTATGAGACTGAGAGATAAAGAGATAAGAGAGATACGACACCAGAGACGTTGTAAAACCCTCCTCCGAAGGCCCCACTCTCGTCAGCGAGAGTGGTCTACTTATTGATTGCACACAGTGGTACAATGCGGATGCAATGGATTGATGCAACTTGGGACTATGCCGATGACGACGACGACTCTAGGGCTGAAATCTGTGGTCTTCTATCTGCTGAATTTTGGGGTTGTTTCGGTGGCTGAAAATGACTCTTTTGGCTGCATTTTTATAGGCTGAAAATGGAGGTCTTTTGCAACCAACTAGGGCTGAATCTGCTGCTGTCCAATAGGCTTGAAAACGCTGACAATCTGATGCGGTAAGGCTGAAAACCAAAAACGTTGATGGCTGTGGTAGCATTAGTAAAAACGCTAGTCAATTCTGGGACTGTAGCGATGATGCAAGCTGAAAATGCTAGGGCATTGTGGGAGATGCTGAGAATATGCAAAACGCCAGGGCTTAGTGGAAAACCCAAAACGCTAGGGCTAGGTATCTGTGGCGATGAGGGAAACACAAACGCTGGGGATGCGGATGGGTTCTTGCTGAAAAGGTGCCTGTTGAGCGGGAGCTCCTGTTGCCTCTTCTGCCAGAAAGTGCTAACTTGGGTTTGCTTATATATTAACTTAGCAAAATTGCCCTACCTACTTTTGTTGGAAAGTCACTTAAAAATAATAAGTGAAAAATACCAAAAAGAGGGAAAATAGGCTGAATGCACTCGAAAATTCCCTTGACTGAATTTGATGGATTCTGAAGGGAATACTGATGATCATGTTGTATGCAACCAGAGGATATGCATCTATGCTAAGTGACTGGGCATGCACGGTCTACGAATAGACTCACAAAAGTGCCAGATTACTTCTAAATCTAGACTGACTGGACTGACTAAACCCTGATCATGTTGTAGCTTGTCCACGGACACATAGGGTTGGATGTGTCACATGACAGACAGAGTCAGAATTAACAGATAAAAGATTTGCAGATTTCAGCCATTAGCTTTTTCAGATTTCAGCTCGTCTAGTCATCATCCTCATCGTCGTCGACATCGTCGACAAGTCCATTGCATTGTAGATATTTGTGCAATCAATAGTAGACCGCTCTCGCCATAGAGAGTGGGGCCTTCGAAGGAGGGTTTGACAACATTCTGGTGTCGTATTCTTCTCTCTCTATCTTTCAGTCTCAGCACCCTCATTCACAGTGTTTGCCACTTTGTTTGTGATCATTTGCACTCTCTCACTAAAGGTACGGAAGGGAGAGGCTCTCCCTTCCGTAAGTAAAAGGAACCTTGAGCACAGTTCGGAGCACTCATCTTGAGCAAAGTTCATCATTCACATCCGCTACACCTTACAGAGAGAGTGCAATGATCACAACAAAGTGAAAGCTACTGTGAATGAAGGTGTTGAGAGAGAGAGAGAGAGAGAGAGAGAGAGAGAGAGAAGAATACGACACGAGACGGTTCTCAAACCCTCCTCCAAGGACCCCTCTCTCTATGGCGAGAGAAGTCTATGCTATTGATTGCACAATCTGGTATAATGGCCTAGATGCAATGGACTTGTCAACGACAATGATGACGATGACGAGAACGGGCTGAAATCTGAAATCTGCAAAACGTGTTGATCTCTGGCACTGTGTCGGGGCAAGGACGGCAATGGCGACGACGCGAAGACGATGAGCTGAAAATGCAGATGCTGAAATCTACGAGTAGCGGGCTGAAACTGAAAAAGCTGGCTGATCTGACAGTACGACGAGGGTCTGCTGCGGGTAGGTGAGATCTGCCAGGCTAGGGGCTAGATCTGCTGTGTCTAAGTGCTGGAAACTGAAAACGCTGATGTGCTTGGGCTGATCTGATGCCGGAATCTGCAAACGCTAGGCTAAGTGCTGCAAACTGAAAACGCCAGTTAATCTGTAGCAAAAACGACAGGCCGATCTGCAACCTGCTTCTATTGGTTGGAAACGCTAGGACCTCCTGTCGGTCTTGCTGAAAAGGTACACTGCAAGTTGCTGGAATTTCTTCTGCCTCTTCTGCCAGAAAGTGCTAGCACTAGGTTTCTTTTATAGTAGCTTAGCAAATTTGCCCTACTTACCTTTCCAACAAAGTCACTTATTAAATAATAAGTGAAAAATGAGTAAATAGGGGAAATGGGTTCTATGCACTGTAAAATGCTCATGATGGATACTGAAGGTCATGCTGATGATCGTGTTGTGTGCAACCAGAGGATATGCAACTACTCTAAGTGCCTGGACATGCACGGCCTGCGCACAGGCTCACGAAGGTGCCAGAACATTTCCTAAGCTGACCTGGACCCTAGACCTGAAATAGCTTGTCCACATGCACATAGGGTTAGATATGCATGTGACATCATAGTCCCGGACTTGACGATGACACCATCGTCGAGCGTCGTCGTCGTTGTCATCGTCACAGTCACCGTCGTCGTCGTCGTCGATCTCATCATCGTCGACATAGACCAACAGTGCCCGTCGTCGACATCACCGTCTTCGACACATCATTGTCTTTGACACACTACCATCGTCGAGACTTTATCGTCGTCGACAAAGACCCTTAGTACCTCGTCGTCGACTTTATCTTCTTCGACATAGACCTCGTTGTGGACCTCCCGTCCTCAACATAGAACACGCAGTACTCGTCGTCGACATCATCGTCTTCGACATAGTCCCCTTCAGTACCTCAGTACCCCTTCAGTACCTCAGTACCTAGCATCAGTAGCATTAGTACCCATTAGCATTAGCATCTCAGCATTTAGTCATTGTAGCAGCATTGTGCGAGAATAAAGAAAGTACTTGCTCTGGCAACAGAGTAAGGGGGCCCTCAAGGGTTGGGACCCGACATCCTTGTGTCGTCTCTTTTCTCTTTCGTCTCTCTCTTTCTTTCAGCTCAATTCAATTCAGTTCTTTCAAGTGAAGTAAAGTGTTCCTTGTGTTTGTGTGCGGAATCCTTATTCTCTTCTGCTGCACCTGACAGTGCCGGACCCTTGAGAGAGTTGGTTGGGACCCCATTGGGTGTCATTCTCTCTCTCTCTCTCTCTCTCTCTCTCTCTCTCTCTCTCTCTCTCTCTCTCTCTCTCTCTCTCTCTCTCTCTCTCTCTCTCTCTCTACTACTCTCTCTCAATCCCTCTCTTCGGGGAAAGTGAAAGGAACCATCAATCAAACTAAAAGGAATCACTAACGCAAGGAAAAGAAGTAAAGGATTTGTGGAAGTGTAAAACCTAGATCTTCACCATTTCAATTCCGTTACACCTGATACAAGAAGACGCTTTGTTTGGCGCAAGAGTGCGAAGCCAAAGACAAAAGCAAGAACTAACAAGAGGACAAAGACGAAGGCAAGATTGACAGAGATAACGGTGTTAAAGAATTGATAGAGGAGATCGCCATGGCGATCAAAGTGGCTACAATGCTAGATTTATAGTCAGTTGGTGGTTGCGGCAACGAGCTTCAGCCAGGAAGAAGCATGCAAGCGGCAGAGGGGCAAAATGAATCTCCCTACAAATACTTTGGACCCTTGTGTTGGAGTTCGAGCTATGGGTGTTTAAACCCGTAAGTCAGAGTTCAAGGCACATGCATCTCACAAGGAACCAATCAAACGTATTTAAAACACTATGGATGAGTGCACCAATTCATTGTTGTTGGCCGGATTATGGACAAGATGTGTTTCAAAATTCATTGTCTAAGAAAGTTTCGACGTGATGTGTTCACAATTCACAAACGGGGATTCTTGGACATAGTGTGGTCTACAGTTCAATTTTCTATGGGGCAAGAAATGCTCAAGATGGAATTCTTATAAGGTAAAAAGTCCGCAGTCATGGAACAACCGAGGTATATCTAGTAGACTGATCGGTTGCTGGTGTGAGTGTTCACAGACCATGCATGCCCAGTCACTTAGTGTAGATGCATATCCTCTGGTTGCACACAGCATGATCATAAGCATTCCCATCAGAATCCATCAGAATCCTTCAGGGGAATTTTCCAGTGCATTTAGCCTATTTTCCCTATTTTTGACATTTTTCACTTATTATTTTTAAGTGACTTTTGTTGGAAAGTAGGTAGGACAATTTTGCTACGTTTGTATATAAGCAAACTAGAGCTAGCACTTTCTGGTAGAAGGGGCAGCAAGAGCACCTTGCTCAACAGGCAACTTCTCAGCAAGACCAACCCCCACGACAACTCTGGCGTTTTCTCTCAATAGAAGGCCTAGCGTTTTTGCACCAGATCAGCCAGCATTTTTGCACTTGCAGATTCCCGGCGACAGTAGACAGTAGATCAGCCCTAGCGTTAGCAGATTCCCACAGCAACACAGCAGATTTCCTAGCGTTAGCAGATTTGCCCACAAGGTCAGTTTTCAGCCCTGGCGTTTTTGGTTTGCAAATCAACCTCAGCGTTTTTGCAGATCATCGCGACAGAATCAGCCATAGGACCAGTGTTTTCAGTTTTCAGCCTTTAGCACTAGCAGATCAAGTCCCGAACCTCGCAGATCTCACCTTCCCACAGCAGATCCTCGCCACACGGTCAGATCCCACAAAGTTTACAGATTCAGCCCGGAAAACGCAGATTTCAGCATCTGCGTTTTCAGCGCGTCGTCGTCGTACCGTCATCATCGATATCGTCACCGACATAGAGTCAGAATTCAGCAGATAGAAGATTTGCAGATTTCAGCCCTTAGAGTTTTCAGATTTCAGCCCGTCTCGTTGTCGTCCACATCGTCGGCAAGTCCAAGTACTGTAGAGATTTGTGTAATCATAAGTAGACCGCTCTCGCCATAGAGAGTGGGGCCTTCGGAGGAGGGTTTTACAACGTCTCTGGTGTCGTATTCTCTTCTCTCTCTATCTCTCAGTCTCATACACTTTCACGCACAGTGTCCATTCACTTTGTTTGTGATCATTGCACTCCCTCATTAAGAACGGAAGGCTCTTCCTTTCATAAGAACAAAAGGAACCTTGAGCACAGTTCGGAGCACTCATCTTGAGCGAAGTTCAAACATTCATTCCGCTGCACCTTACAGCTGTGGTGTCCATGGTACCTTCTTCGACTTGGTCTCACTATTTATGTTGACTATGAGTTGCAAAGAGGATGTTAAAGTTGTTGGGATGTCCATGGTAGCTTCTTCATCGACTTGGTCTCACTTAATCCACTATGAGCTGATTATGAGCTGCAGAGAAGATGTTAAAAGTTGTTGGGGTGTCCATGGTAGCTTCTTTATCGACTTGGTCTCACTTATCTCCACTATGAGCTGCAGAGAGGATATTAAAGTTGAAGCATCTCAAGTGAATAGCCCAATGTGATCCCAACATTTATTTTGGCTTTAAGTATTTGTTTTACTTATTTGTCAAAATCTAGATAGGGCAATTTACTAAGGTGAGTACATAAGCACCACCTTGCCCCCATTGTATTATCATCAATTCATTGCCAAGATTGGTTGGTTCAGCAGTATCTCTCTCTCTGTTTCTCTCTCGCGTGTATTCTCGCCATTGCTCTACGCTTTCGCATCGTCAACTTTGACATCTTGAACTCCTTGGTCTTCTTACTTTTTTCTCATTGTCTAAACTGTCAGAAGAGGACAAGGTCTCCTCCTCTAAACTACTAGATTGCTTTATGTGCTTTCTAGACTTTTTCTTGGATCTACTTTCGTGCTTTTTTTGCTTTTCGTGGTCATTTTCCGCTTCTTTCGCTTTTTCTCATCCTCACTAGAACTAGAGGAAGAGAAATTGTCAGAACTGACTGAAGATGAAAGAAAAATAGGGGTCATCCTCAAAACAAACACGCTTCTTGGCTCTCCTAGCCTCCTCAAAAGTCGATTTCCGGCCCAAATAATTGTGATAATCTGTTGTGCTTTGTGCTTTGCATCAACTGTCTGACCTTCTTGTCAAGACCTTTGTTAAACTCTTTTTGCAAATACAATTTTTTATTTTCTGCACTCGGCTTTGTTTTCTGCTTCATTGCCGACTGAGAGGTGTATGGAAGGCTTTATGTCATCTACAGGGCACCTTATCATGTGGTTGAGTCTTCAAATATTTCACATATTTCGGGTCTTTGAAGTACTTGATCAATTTTTATACACATGTCAACTAGCAATTGTCGTCGGTACTTTGTCTTGTCTAGATCCTCAACCGTTGGAATCTCTGTCGATTTCTTGCTAGAATAAGGGTTCTCTTCGTCTCCCCATAGATAAGTAGTCAAAGGGGTATCATCTCTATCAGCAGATTCATTGCTAGAACCCATGTGTGTTGCAAAAAAGATCGGATCCTCTGTAGAAGAAGAAACATTGAGCTTTGATACCACTAGTACAAGCTTGGACACTCCAAGCGAGAAATCAATAGCAACACATAAATAGAAATTGCAAATAACAGAACTTGAAGAGAGAGAGAGAGAGCGAGAGAGAGTCGACACAGAACAGTGGAGTTCCATTTCCAAATGCACTCGCCCCGCCCCTTCTGGTATTTCTTTATTGATTGCCGATCACAAAGTACAATCTCAAGGGTCCAACTCTCCGAGACTTTGCAGAGTGCCACCAAGGGTCCTTATAAACTTACAATGGATGCCCAAACGCAGAGCCACACACCAATCCCAAAAGCTTCAGACCCCAAAAGCAAGGCCAAAACTGGCGTTTACAATTCCTTGTTGTCCATTCTCTACTACGTCAACAATTTTCGCGTTTTGCGGGCCAGCTTGCCACGTCATTAGCAGTCTATGTTTTTCAGCATAGCCTACCAGGTCAATAGTTGGTGTCAATTTTTAAGTAGGATGTAGGCCCCTCGGCCAGTGTCAGAAGGTTAGGTTTTAATAAAAACCCAGCCCCTCTATCTTTAGTGTATGACACGTCACAAACTTGTGACAAACAAAGCCTAGTAGTTTACGAAGGATGGTGTAGCAAACGAGTCAAGAATTGTCCATCTTTGTTTTTCAAATTCTGGGCACGTGGGGAGATTCTTTGGTTTTGTCCAGATCAGCCAATTGTTGGCCTTAGTGATGGGCACCCTAATTTTTTGCCGCGACTATTTTATTTTTCCCACATTTTATGGGCTGTGGGCTTTGAGTTGTGGGTTGGTCATTTTGCTTGGTCCCCTATATAAGGGAGGGAGGTGCATCCGATGAGTCTTGTACTTCTCTTGTGTAGCAAAGTTGCCCCGATAGGGCTTGCCCACTCTCTCTCTCTCTCTCTCTCTCTCTCTCTCTCTCTCTCTCTCTCTCTCTCTCTCGCTCTCGTCACCACACCTTCCGTTGCACTTTGACAGATATGTCTTTGATCAATGCACAAGTTCGCTTTTTAGATAAAAGAAGCTTGTTCCCATGGTAGCGGATTGGGATGATGATTCTCAAAACCCAGCATTCGCAAGGGCCTTGGACTGAAACGAGCAAACGCAAATTAAAAGAATATGAAAGTTGCATGCTTCTAAGCAGGAGAAGAAGACATGCCCCAGATGTGGTGAGACCGGTCACATCAAGAAGGATTGTCCACAAAAGCCCGCTCCAAAGGACTCTCAGTCCCAAGATTTTAAAGAGACTTTCAAATGTTTGTTGATACCACATAAATAAGTGTTTGAGCACTCGATATCCTTGGCACAAAAATAGAATGTAAATAGAGGAGTGCCAAGAGGTCTCCACCACTTCAAGATTTCTAACCAAGGGATTCATTTCATGGTCACTCTTAATTAGGATGGGAGGAAAGTTACTTTCTTGTATCTGCCTAACCTTGGTCTTCAATTGCTTTCAGGGAAGGAGGCTAGCAAGTTGGCCTTCCTAATGGAGTTTCAAGGGGAAAACTTAATAGTATTAGCGATATCATTTTCCACAAGATGCAAGGAGCTTCGAATCTAATGGGTCTTCCCGTTGAAAGCCATCCACATATAACTTTCGTTGATACAGCAGCCTAATATATATGTGGGGGCCTCTCCAATCAAAGCATTGATAACTTTGCATCCTTACATCCTACCATCATAACATCCTTACATCGTTCTTCTCCAAGAGCAGTCTTTGTTTCTTACCAGCTTAGCCCTGCAAGAGCAGTATTATGCATGCCCAAACAGACAGTTTGCATCTCTAGCATCAAGCTGTCCTATCATGGAGCATGGAAACAAGAAAGAGAAAGATGCTTCCCATAAATTCAAATGTTACCTTGCAACACTTTCTGCAACAACACTCTTCTCGAAAAGAGGGATGACCATAAGCCCGAGTAATACCACAAATAACCTATGGTAGACAAACAAAGGGAGCAATGAGATCAAGCATAGAAACGTACTGGATAAACAAAGGATACATGCAGCTCACGTTAAGCTCCATCGTGAAGGCAGAACGAAAAGCATTAACAGCAACAGGATGGCAACCAGGTGAATGCTTGAAAGCCATAAGGACACAGCCAAAAGGCTCTTCAGTTTGCTCGTCTGCTGTGATCGGATTACAAAAAACTTGCTCTCCCCCTTTGTGTCGGTGGCCATCTCCTGTGAACAAGGAAACAAAGCCAGAGGGCCGCTTGATGGTTTTGTGTGTGTGTGTGTGTGTGTGTGTGTGTGTGTGTGTGAGAGAGAGAGAGAGAGAGAGAGGGAGAGAAGGCGGGGGAGGAAGTAGCTGGAAGTATGTATGTGCGTAGGTGTGTGCGTGAGAGATAACCCAACGCACAAGCACACACAAACTGGAGTGGGAATCGATACTGTGTGGACGAAAGGGACCTCTGAAGGTAGGAGAAGCAGGCGAACACACAGAAAGGCGAGGGAGAGAGAAAGAATCGCAGTTTTCCTCCTTGATTAGCTAGGTAATGAATCGTAGGTTGGCCGCCGATATACGTCGTCAAGGACCCATCTCTTCTTAAAAGCGAAGTACATTCCTCGATCATCCGACTCTGGAGTCTGCACACACACAGATTGCTTTTTGCCTTTTAACGGTTGAACCAAAAGTTGCGACCTGCTGTACACTTGTAGGCCCTGCCTCAGGCCTTGGAGAACACAGGCACACGGTCCCCTAAGGGGAATGGTTTTAGGGCCCAAAATTAGGGGACAGAGTGTCTATTGCCAGCTAAACTAGGGTGAACTAGCCTCATTGATAACTGACACGGGCACGACTCGCGGGATCAACGACAGGGGCAAGATCGGCCGTTGATCTCATGCCCAGTTAAATAAAAAAGTAGCGTCCCCTGCTGTGCATCCGCCCCCTTCGAACCCACGACCTCCCGCTCCGTAGCCCACAGCCTTAACCACCTGCCCTATCGCGAGTTGCTGATAGCATTGCAACTTTGCGCAATCAAAACCCTGCCCCCCCCCCCCCCCCCCCCCCCCCCCCCTTCCTTTGCGTCGATTTGACGGCCCAAATCGTGCGCCCGGCCGTCCACTTGCCCCTGCCTTGATCCCGCGAATTGGACCCCGTGTTATATATAAACGAGGGTGAACTAGGGAGCAAGCTGGGGTGGTGTACAATCGTCATGCCCACACACACACACATAACCCACAATAGGGTGGTGGTAAGCATTCACCAATCTAGAATGGACCACACTACCTAGGTGAAATCTTACGTGTAGGGCTAGTTTTCAAACAAGTTTTGAATACTTTAAACCTTTGGAAACACCCACTCACCCACTTTTTGTTACACTTCTTAGCTTGCTTAACATTGCTCTCATCAATACATAACATATCAAAATGTTTTCATAAGAAATCCTTAGCTAGATGTATGCTCTCATTGGTTAATCCTATCATAACTGGAGATTGGGATTGATAACCATTCATGAGAAAAAGTGGGCTACATTCGGTGGAAACATGCTTTGCACTATTGTACCCAAGATAGGTAGATGGTCTTGCCAATCTGTCTGCTTCTTACTAACATAGGCTTGTTATGTATCTTCTAATACCTAGTTTACTTGCTTAGTATGTCCATTTGCCCATTTGCACCTAGGACTACTTGGGCACTTTTTTCTCTCATTAAGAGGTTTTTGTCCCTCGTAGTTGGTATGTATGCCCATCACTCCAGGGCTATCTTATCTTGTATTCTCACACTTATTAATGCACTCTCGTTTTTGTGTGCCTTGAGCTTCTTCTCCATCTCCAAGTGTGTGTGTGCATTCTTGCAACCCTAAATCCAACAATTGGTATTAGAGCAGGTAGTGTGCCCCTGGGCATACTCCCCAACACTCCCTACTCACTTTCTCCGATTTGGGTCAGCTTTAGTGACTGTCAACACGTCGATAAATACTTTGGGGTTTTGATTCAACTCATTTTGGCTTCTGTTTCCACTACTCCAAGTATTGCACAAGCAATTTTGTCCTTTTTTGCAAAATTTATTTAATTGAAAATTTTAAAATAATAGGTCTTTGATAGTCTATTGTGGTTTGTGTTATATAGCATGAATAGTTTCTCTTCAGTTTCTACTTAGTTTGGCATTTTCTACATTAGGACATGTAATGGAATATGGCTATAACATTGGCTGTAACGGAAATTGAAATTATAATAGTGAGCATTTCCTTTAAGAGAATTCTTAAAGAGCATAAGAAGAGTAATTGATCAAAGGTAGAAAAATGAACATTACACCTAATTAGCTTAGCATGAACAATACTTGTAAAAGAGAGAGAGAGAGAGAGAGAGAGAGAGAGAGAGAGAGAGAGGATTAGAGAAATTAACAATAGTTGAGGACCAGATTTATGTGGAGCCGGTCCCCCCTCCAAAAGTCTATTGTATTATAGATTCCCCCATAAAGAGAGACTTGATACAATACAAGCTCGTGTTCCTTAAGACCTCGTTGGTGCAATGAAGATGGTAAACTTCATACACAAAAATTATGCCCTTAATTAACTTGCAAAAGCATTCACATATCTCCAGCCTCGATCCCAAGACCTCAAACACCTTCAAAGGTGGAGAGAGCTAGGAAGAGTGATCAGGCAAGGGAAGAGGAAGAAGAAGTAACATACGAGAAAGAAATAGACTCATCACTTGTTATTACTCTTGTAGCTTAGCATAGCATAGTAGCATAGTAATGGAGATGAAAAAGATGGCAAGCTTGCACTTTGGAGCATGGCTCTTGGTTGGATTTGCATTCCATAGCCAATAGTTGTTGGTGTAGGCTCTCAACTTCTCAAGCTTGGAGAAAGAGATGGACCTCTTGCTCGACACACCATGAGAATGCGGTGTGTGTGTGTGTGTGTGTGTGTGTGTGTGTGTGTGTGTGTGTGTGTGTGTGTGTGTGTGTGTGTGTGTGTGTGAGGGAGTATATCTTGCAAGCGCCCCCCCCTCCTTGCTTGGGTTGACCCCTCTTCCCAGCTCAAGCTTGAAGTTGATTAATGGACTAGTTTATCACATGCATTAGACTAGCCAATCTGTAATGGAAATGGCCTATTAACTTTGAGAGTAGCGAAAATTAGAGAAAGTACTTTTGTGAAATTACTTTGTGAGCATAGCGGCTGAACTTAATTGATGGCACCAACATAAACATAGCATTTAGTTAACTTGGAGTGAACAATACTTTTTCAAGAGAGAGAGTTTAGAGAACATGACAACAGTTGAGGATCGGATTTATGTGGAGCCGGTCCCCCCTTCAATAGGCATTTGTATTATAGTTTCTCCCATCAAGAGAGACTTGTTACAATACAATCTTTGTGTTCCTTGTGACCTAGGTGATGCAATGAAGATGGAAAGCTTCATGCATCACGAGCATAACATAAACTTTGTGGAAAGCATTAACTATCCAAGCCTCAATCCCAAGACCTCAAACACCTTCGAAGGTGGAGAGAGCTAGCAGGGAATGAGGGAAGGGAAGAGGAAGAAGAAACATTTCATAGGAGAAAGAATTATTTCCTCACTTATCATCCCTATTCTTGCTAGCATACATAATAGCATAGTAATGAAGATGGAGAAGATGGCAAGCTTAAGCATTGAAGCATGGCTCTTGGTTGGATTTGCATTTCATAGCCAAGAGTGATGGTGTAGGCTCTCAACCTCTCTACTTGCTTGGAGAAGAAGAGGGAACTCTTGCACTTTGCACAATACACAATGAGAGTGTGTGTGAGTGTGTGTGGGAGAGTATACCCCTTCAGCATGCCCCCTACTTGCTTTGGTCGACCCCCTCTTCTAGCACAAGCTTAAAGCTCATTGGACCTCTGCAAGACAACAGACCAATCACATGCAAGATGCATACCAAGCAAGCATGCTAGCCTTGGGACAAGTGTCCCCCTTTTCCCTTTGAGAGAGAGGACTTGATAAATGCAAAAAAAATAATTAAATCTGTAATGTAATTGGCCTATTTAACTTGAGAGTAGCGGAAATCAATGAGAGTACTTTTGAGAAATAACTTTGTGAGCATAACGGGTGAACATAATTGAAGATAGCACATAATCATAGCAATTAGTTAACTTGGCATGAACAATACTTTTGCAAGAGAGAGAATTTAGAGAACACGACAACAGTTGAGGAACGGATTTATGTGGAGCCGGTCCCCCCTCCAATAGGCATTTGTATTATGATTTCCCCCATTAAGAGAGACTTGTTACAATACAGTCTTTGTGTTTCTTGTGACCTAGGTGATGCAATGAAGATGGAAAGCTTCATGCATCACAAACATAACATAAACTTGAAGAAAGCTTTAGCTATCCCAAGCCTCAGTCCCAAGACCTCAAACACCTTCGAAGGTGGAGAGAGCTAGCAGGGAATGAGGGTAGGGAAGAGGAAGAAGAAACATTTCGTAGGAGAAAGAATTAGTTCCTCACTTATCATAACTCTTGTTGCTAGCATACATATAGCATAGTAATGAAGAAGAAGTAGATGGCAAGCTTAAGCATTGAAGCATGGCTCTTGGTTGGATTTGCACTCCATAGCTAAGAGTGTGGTGTAGGCTCTCAACCTCTACTTGCTTGGAGAGGGAGCTCTTGCACTTAATTGCATAGCACACAATGAGAGTGTTTGTGAGTGTGTGTGGGTGAGTATACCCCCTAAGCAACCCCCTAGCTTGCTTGGGTCGACCCCCCCTTATAGCTCATGCTTGAAGCTCATTGGACCCCTCCAGGCCTAGCCAATCATAAGCAGGAGGCATTACAAGCAGTAGGGGTAGCCTTGAGACAAGTGTCCCCCTTTCCCCTTTGAGAGAGAGGGCTAGATAAATGCTAAATCAATTAATTAAATCTCCTAAATTACTATTGGACCCCTTGGGTGGCCAACCAATAGGCTTCAGGCATCTCATGAAGGTAACATAGGTAGGGGCTTGACATGTGTCCCTGCTGCCTCTTCAAGCTTGGGCCTTCCTTGTGTGTGTGAGTGTGTGTTCTCTCTCTATCCCCTAGGAAAAGGGCTCGCCCCCCCTCTTGTAGGGATACTTTTGACTTTTGGTGCTCAAGCACCTTAGTCATCAAGCATGACAATGCACTTGAACTAGGGGTGTTCCCACAAGCATCTCAGGCAAGCATGTCAAAGCACCTCGAGCACCTTAATCAAGTAGCAAGTCAAGCACCTCAAGCATGTAGCAGGTCAAGCACCTTAATCAAGCACCTCAAGCATGACAAGCACCTCAAGCACGACAAGCACCTCAAGCACAACAAGCACCTCGAGCTTGGGCCGGGTTCTCACCTCAAGCTGAGCCCTAGCTTACCTAAGGTCAAAGGACTTTTACACACATTATTGGAAGTCTTCAATGAAGCTAACCCTAAGGTCTTATGCTCCATTGGTTAGCCTTGCTCTTTGATAGACCATCTCTCATTTGGGCCCCTTTACCATTGGCCCCGTGTTGAGATAGATCTATAAGCACATATCTATATCTTAACACTTGTTCCCGTTTATTCTCCCACATTAAGTGATCAATTTAATATGAGAAAATCATTTGGGTTGGTTAGATATTAGATTTTATGACATTACCTCTCTCTTGAAATCATAGTCGTCCTCGACTATGAGGTAGAAGAGATAAAGCCTTAGTCATTAGTCAATCTTACTTAGCGGGTAGAGGATCCCTTTTTACCCTACGTCATCTTTCCAAGATGGATGACTAATCCATTTGGTGCTTGGGAGACATAGCTGCCGCAAGCATGTTTGCTCTTTAGTCCATTTCATTCTCCCAAAGTAGAGTGACAAATTCTACTTGGTGTTTGAGAGACGTCGTCATCATAAACATGATTCTAAGCATGCATACTAGTTAAATTTGTGCACAATTAAAAAGAGGACTAGTCTTATAAGACAAAAAAATAAGTCATTTAAAAGAAATTTGTACATTTGCTTACTCTAATGTAGCATTGTAAGCATTGACAAGGTTCATACTATCCTTAAGTTGTACTCCTTGCATCCATCTAGCATCTTCAAAAGGATAATTTTTGAACTTAATAAGATACCGTCGGATAATCTTACCATGTCGTAGTACCTTGTCTTCATGCCGAAGGACAACTTCGGGTTGTAGCACCTCTTCTTGGTCTTCAACTTCAGGAGGGTCTTCAATGATTGGTTTAGTTGGTGGCTCTCCTTTGTAGGGCTTAAGTAGGCTTACATGAAAGGCATTGTGTATGAGCCAATGGTTGGGCAACTTGAGTTGATAAGCCGTCTCATTGATGGGCTTCAAGATTTGGAAAGGACCATAGTATCTTTTTGCTAGTTTAGCATAATACTTTTGATGGCCCGTAGGATTTTTGCCCGTCGCTTGCCTTAATCGAGCCTTAGGAAACTTGAGTAAGACCCAATCATTTTCTTTGAACATTAAGGCTCCTCTGTGCTTATCAGCAGCAGCTTTTTGCCTTTGTTGAGAGATGGACATAGCCTCCCTAATCTTTTGAAAAGATTCTTGTAAGTCACGGCTATACTCATCGGCGGCGAAGATCTTCCCATGTACTTTGAGTAGCAAGGGACTTTTAGGTCTTCCCTCAATGATCTCAAAAGGTGCTTTTCCCGTAGAAGTATGTACAGTATTATTGTAGGCATACTCTACAAGAGGTAAGTACTTTTCCCATTGTGAGCATTGATCTACTTCGGTAACATAAGTCTTGAGTAGATCGAGTATCGTAAGATTGGCTATCCCACTTTGGCCATCCGTTTGTGGGTGGTAGGCCGAAGAGAAATTCAATCTTGTTCCTAGATTTTCAAAGAGACCTTTCCAGAAATTACTGGTCATTCTAGGATCTCTATCTGACACGATGGATGTGGGTAATCCATGGTGCTTGAAAATCTGAGATATGAAGAGAGTTGCCATTTGATGTGCCTTATTAGTCTTTTTGACAGGAATAAAACGTGCTTGCTTACTAAACCTATCGACTATTGTCCATATTCCTGTATTCCCATGGATAGACTTGGGTAATCCAAAGATGAAACCCATGGATATACTCTCCCATGGTGAATTTGGAATAGGCAATGGCTGGAGTAATCCAGGTGGCTTCCCTCTATCATACTTGGTCTTTTGGCATACTACACATTTTGATACATACTCTTGTATGTCCACTTTCATGGTAGGCCAATAGAAGTACGTCTCTACTCCTCGGAGAGTAGGTTGAATACCTCTATGCCCCACATATGGAGGAGAATGGGATTCATACATAACTTTCTCACGAAGGGAATGAGTAACACATAGCCTATTGCCGTGGAGAAGATAACCATCCTACAAGGTGAATGGTTCCTCTTTCTTCCCCAAAGCAAGGGCTGACATTATGTCTCTAAAGTCAGGGTCAGTAGCATACTCATCTATCATAGAGGATAGATCATTGTGAGTAGCTATAGACACCGCATTAACTTTTGGTCATCGTGAAAGTGCATCAGCAACTTGATTGTGCTTACCAGCTATGTGAGCAATATGGAAATTAAATTGCGAAAGAAAAGTTGCCCACCTCATTTGTTTGTCGGAAAGCTTGGTTTGCGTCATGAAATACTTGAGACTTTGGTGGTCGGTTCGTAGGATAAATGGAGTCCTCAATAGGTAGTGCTTCCATGTGTCTAGGACATGTAGAACAGCTAAAATCTCTTTCTCATAAATGCCCAAGACTCGTTCATCAATATTGAGCCTTCGGCTCTCATATGCTATGGCATGCCCTTCTTGAAGCAAAACTGCTCCAAGGCAATCACCACAAGCATCACATTGGACCTCAAATGGCTTTGAGAGATCCGGAAGCACGAGGACTAGTTGGGAAGTAAGTTTCTCTTTGAGCTTTTCAAAAGCATTTTGCTCCTTAGCAGTCCATACAAACTTAACGTTCTTCTTAGTTAAGTCATGTAGTGGTCCTGCTACTTGAGAGAATTTTGCTATGAAGCGTCTATAGTATGCGCACATACCAACAAAGCTTCTTAGCTAATGTAGGTTTCTTGGGTTAGGCCATGCTTTTATTACCTCTAACTTTGATGGATCCATTTGGATACCATCTTTAGAGATAATATGACCTAGGTATTGAATCTCTTGAAGGAAGAATTCGCTTTTCTTTTGGTTGAGATAAAGCTTGTTCTCCCTCAATGCTTGAAAAATCACTTGGAGATGTTGCTTATGTTCCTCCAAAGACTTGAATTAGATGATGATATCATCAAAGAACACTCCAGTGAATTTACGATATGGTCTAAAAATTTTCTCCATCAAACGATTGAACGTAGCTGGTGCATTAGTCAAGCCAAAAGGCATGACTAGATATTCATAAAGACCAAACGTTGTGCGAAACGCGGTCTTTAAGATATCTTCATCCACTATCCTTATTTAATGATAGCCACTCTTAAGGTCAATCCTACTGAAGTAGGTAGAGCCTTGTAGCTTATCAAACAGATCTTCTACCCGAGGTACGGGAAATCTGTTTTTGATAGTGATATGGTTTAGTGCTCGATAGTCCACACACATACGGTATGTACCATCTTTCTTTTGCACTAAAAGGACTGGAGAACAAAAGGGAGAGGAACTAGGCCTCACCATCCCTTTGTCTACCAGTTCTTGTACTTGCCTCATGATCTCCTCTTGTTGAGCTTGTGAGACTCGATAAGGAGGCTTGTTAGGTGGTGAGCTTCCAGGAAGGAGCTCAATGCGATGGTCATCATCCCCTCGTTTTGGAGGTAAGTCCATAGGGATATCATCGATGATTAACACATCTTGGAATCCTTTTAGAAAATTAGACAATTCTAACTCTTCTTAATTCCCATTATTTACATTTGATGAAACATTAGTATCTTTTAGAGACTCTTTGACAAAAATCATGTACGCAGAAACTGAGCTCTTCATTGATTTATCAAAAGCAAGAGGATTTACAAGTGGAATAGTGCGACCACGCTCACTAGCATCTATATACATGTTCTTTCCCCTGTAGGTGAAGTAGATTTTCCTTTCAGGGAACTTCATGTTGGCAGCCATGCGATCAAACCATGGTGCCCCTAGGATAACATCCTCATGTTGGAGAGGAGAGATGAAGAAGTCTTCTTTGTCGACATAGCTTTGGACATGAAGCCTCAACTTCCCAATCAAGGGAGTAACGGAGGCTTGTTGTCCCTTGAAAGCTGCATCAGCCACTACTATATCTCCCATATCACAAGCTTGAATGCCCAACTTGGTGGCCAACTCTATTGATATGAAGTTGAGAGTAGAGCCAGGGTCAAACAAGATAAAGGCATCATGCTCTCTTACCTTTCCCCAAGCATAGGAAAGTGATGATCCTTTGTAATGAGCATCCTCTTTTGGAGCTTGGATGGTAGAATCCATAGGAGTCTCATTGCGAGCATTCTTCTTGGGGCAAGAACGATAGCCATGTCCTTGCTCCCCACACTTGAAACACTTATGGTCCTTGCGAAAAGCTTCAAGCTCTTCAGGAGAGAGTTTATTTTTACCTTTGTAAACTCCCTTCTCCTTGGACCGATTGTTGTTGTTGTTGGAATTGGCTTGGGAAGTATTTTGAACATTGGTTTTTCCCTTTGCATCATTTTTATCTTTGTTTTCCATGGGCTTGACATTACGTCTAGCCCCTTGATGGAAATTGATGCGTGAAGCAACCATGGTGTGATGGATTACTTCACTAATAGTACCAGGCCGTTGAGAGTTGATGTATTCGGCCATCTCTTCAAGTAATCCCTCAGAGAATTGCTGCCTTTGCTTGGCAAAGTCTATCTTTTGAAAGACAGTAGCCTTGAGATGTAAATCCCAAAACTTGTCTACATATTTGTGGATAGACTCATGGGAGAGGAGCTTCAAGCTGCGCCATTCGGTAAGCACTTTGTCCTTTGCATCGCTGCAAGGAATTGCTTCATGATGGAAACTCGTAGAGTTTTCCATGTCTTTGGGGCTTCAACATTTCCACGAAGGCTAGCCCACCATTGACGATATGATTTTTGGAAGTGCATAGCTACATGGCGTAGCTTGGAGGACTCTATGAAGCCCTCATCTCCAAAGGCCGCATCAAATTGCTGGATGAAGGCCAACACTTTGTCGGTAGCACCGAAGGTGCCATCATAGGTGAGAAAAGAGATACTCTTTCCTCCCTCCTTGAACTTCTTTAGCTTTTGTGACCTTCGCCATGCAGGAAATGATTTGCGATGTCCTCCCCTCTTGTATTCTCTAGGAGAATAGCCATAACTTTCATCGAAAGAGGAGGAAGATGAATAAGAAGGAGAAGAGGGTGACCTCTTCCTAGCCCTTTTCTTCCTTTGTTTCCTCTCTTGCCTTTCAGAGTGATGAGGAGAAGGACTATGTGTTGATCTTTTCCTCTTGGGAGGAGTAGGCGATCGTCTAGACCGCCGTCTTCGTGGAGCCACATCTTAAGAGGAACTTAAACTTTCCTTGCTTTCTTGCTCTTTGGATTCCTCCTCTCGAATGGGAGAGAGTCTTCTTTTGGGGGTCTCTTCAAGAGGCCTCCTAAGCTCTCTCTCCTCTTGGAGAGGAAGGGAAATTCCATAAGCACGAAGTTGTTGAGTAACTTTGGCTTGCAAAGCAGGGTTGCCCATAGCTTGCTGCAACCTAGTGACGAGATAATTCACAAACATGGGAACATCATCATTAGCACCTTCATGTGCAAAATCAAAGCTATCAATGTTCATTCTACTCTCTTGATTATTGTCAGCCATGTTAACAAAATTTATGTATGTACTTAGTATATGCTTTGGCAATTCAAAACTTTAGTTGCCACTCCGCTTAGCCTTTGAAAATCGGCTCTTAAGTATCTACACCCACGGCTCGAAGTGGTTAATTATAGAGAGTAGAGGAGTAGGTCTAACATAGCAGAGTTGCCAAGGGCTAGCTCCTTTCGGACTTCTTATGGCTCAATAATGGTAAAGCCGTAGGCAAGTCTAAAAAGACTCCATTATTAAGTCCAAAGCTCCCGAGGTGTGCACCATCCCCCACATAGTGGGCTCAACAAAACCAATAATAGATCCCAGTTCCACTTACCCTATTATAATTAACAACATCAACCATTTATATGCTAATTAAGGACCTCTCTTCTTAAGCAAGAAAAGAGAAACCAAATGCTCTGATACCAATGTAATGTAATTGGCCTATTTAACTTGAGAGTAGCGGAAATTAATGAGAGTACTTTTGAGAAATGACTTTGTGAGTATAACGGGTGAACATAATTGAAGATAGCAACATAATCATAGCAATTAGTTAACTTGGCATGAACAATACTTTTGCAAGAGAGAGAATTTAGAGAACACGACAACAGTTGAGGACCGGATTTATGTGGAGCCGGTCCCCCCTCCAATAGGCATTTGTATTATGATTTCCCCCATTAAGAGAGACTTGTTACAATACAGTCTTTGTGTTCCTTGTGACCTAGGTGATGCAATGAAGATGGAAAGCTTCATGCATCACAAACATAACATAAACTTGAAGAAAGCTTTAGCTATCCCAAGCCTCAGTCCCAAGACCTCAAACACCTTCGAAGGTGGAGAGAGCTAGCAGGGAATGAGGGTAGGGAAGAGGAAGAAGAAACATTTCGTAGGAGAAAGAATTAGTTCCTCACTTATCATAACTCTTGTTGCTAGCATACATAATAGCATAGTAATGAAGAAGAAGGAGATGACAAGCTTAAGCATTGAAGCATGGCTCTTGGTTGGATTTGCACTCCATAGCTAAGAGTGTTGGTGTAGGCTCTCAACCTCTACTTGCTTGGAGAGGGAGCTCTTGCACTTTGCATAGCACACAATGAGAGTGTTTGTGAGTGTGTGGGGGTGAGTATACCCCCTAAGAAACCCCCTAGCTTGCTTGGGTTGACCCCCCCTTGTAGCTCATGCTTGAAGCTCATTGGACCCCTCCAGGCCTAGCCAATCATAAGCAGGAGGCATTACAAGCAGTAGGGGTAGCCTTGAGACAAGTGTCCCCCTTTCCCCTTTGAGAGAGAGGGCTAGATAAATGCTAAATCAATTAATTAAATCTCCTAAATTACTATTGGACCCCTTGGGTGGCCAACCAATAGGCTTCAGGCATCTCATGAAGGTAACATAGGTAGGGGCCTGACATGTGTCCCTGCTGCCTCTTCAAGCTTGTGCCTTCCTTGTGTGTGTGAGTGTGTGTTCTCTCTCTATCCCCTAGGAAAAGGGATCGCCCTCCCTCTTGTAGGGATACATTTGACTTTTGGTGCTCAAGCACCTTAGTCATCAAGCATGACAATGCACTTGAACTAGGGGTGTTCCCACAAGCATCTCAGGCAAGCATGTCAAAGCACCTTGAGCACCTTAATCAAGTAGCAAGTCAAGCACCTCAAGCATGTAGCAGGTCAAGCACCTCAAGCACCTTAATCAAGAACCTCAAGCATGTAGCAGGTCAAGCACCTCAAGCACCTTAATCAAGAACCTCAAGCATGACAAGCACCTCAAGCACGACAAGCACCTCGAGCTTGGGCCGGGTTCCCGCCTCAAGTGCAGCCCTAGCTTACCTAAGGTCAAAGGATTTTTACACACATTATTGGAGGTCTTAAATGAAGCTAACCCTAAGGTCTTATGATCCATTGGTTAGCCTTGGTCTTTGATAGACCATCTCTCATTTGGGCCCCTTTACCATTGGCCCCGTGTTGAGATAGATCTATAAGCACATATCTATATCTTAACACTTGTTTCCGTTTATTCTCCCACATTAAGTGATCAATTTAATATGAGAAAATCATTTGGGTTGGTTAGATATTAGATTTTATGACAAAATCTACTTAATTATCATTGGACCCCTTGGGGGCCAACCAATAGGCTTTGGACACTCCTTGACGGTAACCTAGCTAGGGGCTTGATGTGTGTCCTACTTGCCTCTTGGAAAAGGGGTACCCTTTGGGAGAGAGAGTGGTCAAGCAACCACCCCCCTTGCTCGCCCCCTCCTTGTAGGGATAGGCTTTGACTTTTGTAACACCTCAAGCCCCTCAACCTTGGGCATAGTTCTCACCACAAGCACAGCCATTAAGCCCCTCAAGCTTGGGCTGGGTTCCCACCTCAAGTACAACCCTAGCATCTCAAGCATGACAAGCACCTCAAGCATCTCAATCATCAAGCACTTCAAGCATTTCAAGAATCTCAATCATTAAGCACGACAAGCACCTCAAGCTTGGGCCGGGTTCCCACCTCAAGCACAGCCCTAGCTTACCTAAGGTCAAAGGACTTTTAACACTAACTATTGGAGGTCTTTAATGAAGCTAACCCTAAGATTTTTTAAGTTCCATTGGTTAGCCTTGCTCTTTGACATACCATCTCTCAATGGGACCCCTTTACCATTGGCCCCGTATTGAGATAGATCTGTAAGCACATGTCTATATTCTAACCCTTGTTCCCATTTATTCTCCCTCATTGAATGATCAATTTAATATGAGAAAATCATTTGGGCTGGTTAGATGTTAGATTTTATGACATTACCTCTCTCTTGAAATCATAGTCGTCCTTGACTATGAGGTAGAAGAGATAAGTCTTAGTCATTAGTCAATCTTGCTTAGCGGGTAGAGGATCTCTTTTTAGCCTATGATATCTTTTCAAGATGGATGACTAATCCATTTGGTGCTTGGGAGACATAGCTGCCACAAGCATGTCTAATCTTTAGTCCATTTCATTTTGGCAAGTAGAGTGACAAATTCTACTTGGTGTTTGAGGGACGTCGTCATCACAAACATGATTCTAAGCATGCATATTATTAAAACTTTTGCACAATAAAAAGAGAAAACTAGTCTTATAAGACAAAAACATTGGTCATTCAAAAGAAATTTGTGCATTTCCTTACTCTAATGTAGCATTGTAAGCATTGACAAGGTTCATACTATCCTTAATCTATATTCCTTGCACCCATCTAGCATCTTCAAAATGATAATTTTTTAACTTACTAAGATACCGTCGGATAATCTTACCATGTCGTAGTACCTTGTCTTCATGCCGAAGGATAGCTTCGGGTTGTAACACCTCTTTTTGGTCTTCAACTTCGGGAGGGTCTTCAATAATTGGTTCACTTCGTGGCTCTCTTTTGTAGGGCTTAAGTAGGCTCACATGAAAAGCATTGTGTATGAGGCAATGGTTAGGCAACTTGAGTTGATAAGCCATTTTATGATGGGCTTCAAGATTTGGAAAGGACCATAGTATCTTTTTGCTAGCTTAGCATAATACTTTTGATGGCCCGTAGGATTTTTGCCCGTCGTTTGCCTCAATCTAGCCTAGGAAAACTTGAGTAAGACCCAATCATTTTTTTTGAAGGTTAAGGCCCTTCTGTGCTTGTCGGCAATAGCTTTTTGCCTTTGTTGAGAGATGGATATAGCCTCCTTAATCTTTTGGAAAAACTCTTGTAGGTCACGGCTATACTCATCACAACAGCGAAGATCTTTCTATGTACTTTGAGTAGCAAGGGGCTTTTAGGTCTTCCCTCAATTATTTCAAAAGTTGCTTTTTCCATAGAAGTATGTACAGTATTATTGTAGGCATACTCTACAAGAGGTAAGTAATTTTCCCATTGTGAGGGTTGATCTACCTTGGTAACATAAGTCTTTAGTAGATCAAGTATGTAAGATTGGCTATCTCACTTTGGCCATCCGTTTGTGGGTGATAGGCCAAAGAGAAATTCAATCTTGTCCTGAGATTTTCAAAGAGAACTTTGCAAAAATTACTGATCATTCTAGGATCTCTATTGGGCATGATGGATGTTGGCAATCCATGGTGTTTGAAAATCTGTGATATGAAGAGAGCTGCCATTTGGTGTGCCTTAATAGTCTTTTTGACAGGCATAAAGTGGGCTTGCTTGCTAAGCCTAACGAGTATTGTCCATATTCCCGTATTCCCATGGATAGACTTGGGTATACCAAAGATGAAATGTATATACTCTCCCATGGTGATTTTGGGAAAGGCAATGGCTGGAGTAGTCCAGGTTACTTCCCTCTATCATAATTGGTCTTTTGGCATACTAGACATTTTGAAACATACTCTTGTATGTCCACTTTGATGGTAGGCCAATAGAAGTACGTTTCTACTCCTTGGAGAGTAGGTTGAATGCCTCTATGCCCCGCATAGGGAGGATCATGGGATTTATACATGACTTTCTCACGAAGGAAGTGGGTAACACATAGCCTATTTCCGTGAGAAGATAACCATCCTACAATGTGAATGGTTCCTCTTGCTTCCCCAAATCAAGGGCTGACATTATGTCTCTATAGTTAGGGTCAGTAGCATACTCATCTATCATAGAAGATAGATCATTGTGAGTAGCTATAGACACCGTGTTAACTTTTGGTCATCGTGAAAGTGCATCGGCCACTTGATTGTGCTTACTAGCAACGTGAGCAATATGGAAATTAAATTGTGAAAGAAAATTACCCACCTCATTTTTTTGTCGGAAAGCTTGGTTTGCGTCATGAAGTACTTGAGACTTTGGTGGTCAGTTCGTAGAATAAATGGAGTCCCCAATAAATAGTGCTTCCATGTGTCTAGGACATGTAGAGCAGGTGAAAGCTCTTTCTCATAAATACCTAAGACACGCTCATCTGTATTGAGCCTTCGGCTCTCATATGCTATGGCATGCCCTTCTTGAAGCAAGACTGCTCCAAGGCAATCACCACAAGCATCGCATTGGACCTCAAATGGCTTTGAGAGATCCGAAAGCATGAGGACTGGTTGGGAGGTAAGCTTCTCTTTGAGCTTGTCAAAAGCATTTTGCTCCTTAGCAGTCGTTCTTCTTAGTTAAGTCATGTAGGGCTAGTCCTGCTATTTGAGAAAATTTTGCTATGAAGCATCTATAGTATGCACACATACCAATAAAGCTTCTTAGCTCATGTAGATTCCTTGGATTAGGCCATGCTTTTATTACCTCTAACTTTGATGGATCCATACGGATACCATCTTGAGAGATAATATGACCTAAGTATTAAATCTCTTGAAGGAAAAATTCGCTTTTCTTTTGGTTGAGAAAAAGATTGTTTTCCCTCAATGCTTGAAAAAATACTTGGAGATGTTGCTTATGTTTCTCCAAGGACTTGGAGTAGATGATGATATCATCAAATAACACTCCAATGAATTTGCGGTAGGGTCTAAATATTTTATTCATTAGACGATTGAACGTGGCCGGTGCATTAGTCAAGCCAAAGGCATGACTAGATATTCATAAAGACCAAACATTGTGCTAAACACGGTCTTTAGGATACCTTCATCCACTATCCTTATTTGATGATAGCCACTTTTAAGGTCAATCCTATTGAAGTAGGTAGAGCCTTGTAGCTTATCAAACAAATCTTCTACTCGAGGCAGCTGAAATTTATTTTTGATAGTGATATGGTTTAGTGTGATAGTCCACACACATACGGTATTTAATCCACACACATACGATATGTACCATCTTTCTTTTGCACTAAAAGGACTGGAGAACAAAAGGGAGAGAAGCTAGGCCTCACCATCCCATTGTCACGAATTCTTATACTTGCCTCACAATCTCCTCTTTTGAGCTTGAGAAACGCGATAAGGAGGCTTGTTAGGCGGTGAGCTTCCTGGAAGGAGCTCAATGCAATGGTCATTATCCCCTCGTTTGGGAGGTAAGTCCATAGGGATATCATCGATGAATACATCATGGAATCCTTTCAAAAAATTAGACAAGCCTAACTCTTCTTGATTCCCTTCATTTACATTTTATGAAACCTTAGGATCTTTTAGGGACTCTTTGACAAAAATCATGTACGCAAAAACTGAGTTCTTCATTGATTTATCAAAAGCTAGAGGATTTACAAGTGGTATAGTACGACCACACTCACTAGCATCTATATACATGTTCTTTCCCCTGTAGGTGAAGTAGATTCTCCTTTTAGGGAACTTCATGTTGGCAGTCATGCCATCAAACCATAGCGCCCCTAGGATAGCATCCTCATGTTGGAGATGAGAGATGAAAAAGTCTTCTTTGTCGACATATCTTTGGACATGAAGCCTCAACTTCCCAATCAAGGGAGTAACGGAGGCTTGCTGTCCCTTGAAAGATGTGTCAGCCATTACAATATCTCCCATCTCGAAAGCTTGAATTCCCAACTTGTGGCCAACTCCGTTGATATGAAGTTGTGAGTAGAGCCAGGGTCAAACAGGATGAAGGCATCATGCTCCCTTACCTTTAACCAAGCATAGGAGAGAGATGATCCTTTGTAATGAGCATCCTCTTTTGGAGCTTGGATGGTAGAATCCATAGGAGTCTCATTGCGAGCATTCTTCTTGGGGCAAGAACGATAGCCATGTCCTTGCTCCCCACACTTAAAACACTTATGGTCCTTGCAAAAAGCTTCAAGATCTTCGGGAGAGAGTTTGTTTTTGCCTTTGTAACCTCCCTTCCCTTGGACCAATTGTTGTTGTTTTTGTTGTTAGAAGTGCCTTGGGAAGAATTTTGGGCATTGGTTTTCCCCTTTGCATCATTTTTGTCTTTGTTTACCATGGGCTTGACATTCCGTGTAGCCCTTTGTTGGAAATTGATGCGTGAAGCAATCATGGTGTGATAGATTACTTCGGTAATAAAACCAGCCCGTTGAGAGTTGACGTATTCGGCCATCTCTTCAGGTAATCCTGCACATAATTGTTGCTTTTTCTTCACGAAGTCTATCTTCTGGAAGTTAGTAGCCTTGAGATGTAAATCCAAAAACTTGTCTACATATTTGTGGATAGACTCATGAGAGAGAAGCTTCAAACTGCGCCATTCGGTAAGCACTTTGTCCTTTGCATTGCTTGCAAGGAATTGCTTCATGATGGAAACTCGTAGAGTTTTCCATGCTTTGGGGCTAATTTGCCGTTTCCACGAAGACTAGCCCACCATTGATGAGCCGATTTTGGAAGTGCATAGCTACATGGAGTAGCTTGGAGGACTTTGTGAAGCCCTTGTCTCCAAAGGCCACATCAAATTGCTGGATGAAGGCCAATACTTTATCGGTGGCACCAAAGGTTCCATCATAGGTGAGAAAAGAGATACTCTCTCCTCCCTCTTTGAACTTCTTGAGTTTTTGTGACCTTCGCCATGCAGGGTATGTTTTACGATGTCCTCCTCTCTTGTATTCTCTAAGAGAATAGCCATAGATTTCGTCGGAAGATGTCATAAAAACTAATATCTAACCAACCCAAATGATTTTCTCATATTAAACTGATCACTTAATGTGGGAGAATAAACGGAAACAAGGGTTAATAATGTGTGTAAAAGTCCTTCGAAGGTGTTTGAGGTCTTGGGACTGAGGCTTGGGATAGTTAATGCTTTCTACAAAGTGCATGTTATGCTTATTGCAAGAAGGCTAATGGTTTATTGCAAGTAGATTGGTTACTTAATGCAAGTAGATTAATTGTATTGCAAGGTAGATTAATTGTGCTTTAGGTACAAGTTGATGCATAAAAATATACATCTTCATGCACTCAAATGATTTAGGGAACACAAAGACTAATGATGTTCACGAGTTCTTGATTTTTTTCAAGCTAAGATTGATTGTTGATATTATGCAAAAGCTTGGTGTATGAAGCTTCCATCTCCATACTGCCAAAGAGGTCTCAAGGAACACAAAGATTGTATTGTATCAAGTCTCTCTTAATGAGAGAATCTATAATACAAATGCCTTTTGGAGGGGGGACCGGCTCCACATAAATCCGATCCTCAACTGTTGTCATATTCTCTAAAATCTCTCCCTCTCCCTCTCTCTCTCTCTCTCTCTCTCTCTCTCTCTCTCTCTCTCTCTCTCTCTCTCTCTTGCAAAGGTATTGCTCATGCCTAGTTAATTAAGTGTTATGATTAAGTTGCTACTACCAATTAAGTTCACCCTCTATGCTCTCAAAGTTGCTCACTCTAATTCTCTTAATTCCGCTATTCTCTAAATTCATAGGCCATTTTCATTACAAAAGAAGAGAAAGGAGAAGAGGGCGACCTCTTTCTTGCCCTTTTCTTCCTTTGTTTCCTCTCTTCCCTTCGGAAGTGATGAGAGAAGGACTGTGGGTTGAATGTTTCCTCTTGGGAGGAGTTGGCAATCATCTAGACCGCCTTCTTCATGGAGCCACATCTTCAAAGGAACTTAGAGTTTCATTGCTTTCTTGCTCTTTGGATTCCTCCTCTCGTATGGGAGAGAATATTCTTTTGGGGCTCTCTTCAAGAGGCCTTCTAAGCTCTCTCTCCTCTTGGAGAGGAAGGGAAATCCCATAAGTGCAAATTTGTTGAGTAACTTCGGCTTGCAAAGCAGGGTTGCCCATAGCTTGCTGCAACCTAGTAATGGGATAATTGACAAACATGGGGGCATCATCATTAACACCTTCATGTGCAAAATCAAAGCTATTAATGTTCATTCTACTCTCTTGGTTATTGTCAGCTATGTTTAAAAAAAATGTGTACTTACTTAGTGAATGCTTTGGCAATTTAAAACCTTAATTGCCACTCCTCTTACCCTTTGAAAATTGGCACTTAAGTATCTACACCCACGGTTCGAAGTGGTTAATTATACAGAGTAGTGGAGTGGGTCTAATACTGCAGAATTACCGATGGCTAGCTCCTTTTGGACTTCTTATGGCTCAATAATGATAAAGCCGTAAGCAAGTCTAAAAAGACTCCATTATTAAGCCCAAAGCTCCCGAGCTGTGCACAATATCCCACATAGTGGACTCAACAAAACCGATAATAGATCCCAGTCCCACTTACCCTTATATAATTAACAAAATCAACCATTTATAAGCTACTTAAGGACCTCTCTTCTTAAGCAAGAAAAGAGAAACCAAATGCTCTAATACCAATGTAATGGAAATGGCCTAATAACTTTGAGAGTAGCGAAAATTAGAGAAAGTACTTTTGTGAACTTATTTTGTGAGCATAGCGGGTGAACTTAATTGATGGGAGCAACATAAACATAGCATTTAGTTTACTTGGCATGCACAATACTTTTGCAAGAGAGAGAGTTTAGAGAACATGAGAACAGTTGAGGACCGGATTTATGTGGAGTCAGTTCCCCCTCCAATAGGCATTTGTATTATAGTTTCTTCCATCAGGAGAGACTTGTTACAATACAATCTTTTTGTTCCTTGTGACCTAGGTAATGCAATGAAGATGGAAAGCTTCATGCATCATGAGCATAACATAAACTTTGTGAAAAGCATTAACTATCCCAAGACCTCAAACACGAAGGTGGATAGAGCTACCAGCAGGGAATGAGGGTAGGGCAGAGGAAGAAGAAACATTTTATAGGAGAAAGAATTAGTTCCTCACTTATGATCACTCTTCTTGCTAGCATACATAATAGCATAGTAATGAAGATGGAGAAGATAGCAAGCTTAAGCATTGAAGCATGGCTCTTGGTTGGATTTGTATTCCATAGCCAAGAGTGTTGGTGTAGGCTCTCAACCTCTCTGCTTGCTTGGAGAAGGAGAGGGAACTCTTGCACTTTGCACAATACACAATGAGAGTGCGTGTGAGTGTGTGTGGGAGAGTATACCCCTCAAGCATGCCCCCTACTTGCTTTGGTCGACCCCCTCTTCTAGCACAAGCTTAAAGCTCATTGGACCTCTGCAAGCCAACATACCAATCACATGTAGGATATATACCAAGCAAGCATGCTAGCCTTGGGACAAGTGTCCCCCTTTTCCCTTTGAGAGAGAGGATTGGTAAATGCAAAATTAATTAATTAAATCTAGTTAATTATCATTGGACCCCTTGAGAGGCCAACCAATAGGCTTTGGACACTTATTGAGGGTAACCTAGCTAGGGGCTTGACATGTGTCCTACTTGCCTCTTGGAAAAGGGGTGCCCTTTGGGAGAGAGAGTGGTCAAGCAACCCCCCCCCCCGCCCCCCCCCCCCTTGCATGGCTCACACACATGCGTGCACACACTAAGGTGAGCTCGGAAATTGGGCTTGAGCATGGAAAGAGAGCCACTAGAAGGAAATCAAAAGCTCTGCAGTCGGGCAGTAAAAAAAGAAAAGAAAAAGCAAAGCCTGACTTGAAGCATAACCAAGAATCCGAGCTAGTGCAGAACCGAGCAGCAAAAGGAGGGCTCAAAGGGGGAAAATTGACCTTAAGCCATTGATATTGGGACACTGAAAATCGACATAGCTGAGAGAGAATTGGCATTGTGTGTGTAGAAAAGGGAGTTGAGAGGCAAGGCCATGAGCTTGAAAGCAGGGCACCGGGCAGCAATGCCAAGCAAGGAAAGCCTTGGAGGTTTGAAGCTTCAACCAGTTGGAGATCTAAAGCAGGTCAAGCAAGGAAAGCCTTGGAGCTTCAGGTAGAATCGACGAGGCAAGGGAAAGCTTCGTCGTCTGTGGGAGCAGCAGGTTGCAACAAAACAAATGGCACAACGCTCGACACAATCAAGCATTGAACAGTGGAGTCAGGCAGCAGGTGAAAACGAGCGGCAGAGTTTGCAGTGCAGCTCGTCAGTTCCCGTCAGATTGTCAGCATTCGTAACTTTTGTAAAATCATTTTTTTTTTTAATTGACCTCACATACTCCAACTCTGCTCTCACACACCCCGAGGTTTGGGGGGGAGAGAGAGCGAGCTTTGGCGAGTAAGCCCGGGCATCACCCGACATTGGCCTGATTTTCTTGGTTCTCCTCGGCATCGGAGACTCTTGAACGGCGGTGGGAGGCGGCCTCGACATTAGTTTTTGGAATTGATTTAGCGGCTTGGCTTTGAGACACGCTTTATGACATCGACTCTCGGTGATTTTTCTCTACTGCTTCAAGCATCGACGATTAGCATCGCCTCAATACATCAATTTTTGACACTGATTTGCCGGCTCGGCATCGGCCTCAAGCATTGGCAATTGGCATTAGCATTGGTTTCGGCATCGATCAGGCGGCTGTTCAACTAGCGTACTTCCACCTGGCAGCAAAAGACAACAACGATGACACTTTTCTCAGCTTCCCGACCTCGACACAGCAGGAGGCCATAGAGCGAGAACGACATAGACTCTCCTCTAGCCCCCATTCGAGCCGGTTTGACTGCTTTGGAGAGCGTGCCATCCGAGGTTTTTGGAGCATTTCCATGGTTTGTATGTGAGCTAGGCTGTATGTGAAGACCAGAATCCGGATGGGCAAGATACTGAAGGTCAAAGTTGGCGACGATCGTCAGCCAAGAGGAATCTGGTGTTTTTTGTGGATTTTGCACTTGATTTATGGCTCGGGATGGTCAGGATGTGGTGAGGTTTGCAAGCATTGAAGTCAAGGACGGTGGTTCTCAATGGGCTTTTGTTGGAATTAGGGTTGCAAGAAAACACACACAGCTTGGAGAAGACAAAGAGAGCTCAAGGCACACAACAGAGAGTGTATTACTTAGTGTGCAATGGAAAGCTAAGTTAGTCCTAGAGTGATGGGCGTATATATAATGCACGGGGGAAAAAACCTCCTAGTGTGGGAAAAAATGCCCCGACGGTCCTAAGTGTGTTCACAAACATCACTACCACATGTATATGGTAACAAATTCCCCTGGAGTGATGCGGTGAACGAGAGCTCGCACATAGAGTAAAGGGAAATGCCATGCCTTGAGGACATGATCAGTCCACAAAGGGGAGTGAGCACAAAGTTTTGCAAAAAACTTTGAACTTCACACGAGACATTGCCTTTGTGAAAAGATCTGCAAGGTTGTATTTTGTTGGCACATAAGCAAAGCTAATTTCTCCTGCTGAGAGCCTCTCCCTGACATAGTGGTAATGCACCTGCTTTGTTTGAGCATGAAAAATTCCTCACAACTGCCAAAATGCGTTCTGAATGTTAGTGTAGATAGTGTTGGCAGTGTCCTATCCAACACCCAAATCAACCATAAGGGGTTTGAGCCGTACACACTCAACCGTAGCTGTGAAGACTGCCCTGTACTCAGCCTCACAACTGAAAGTGGCCAGAGTAGGTTGCTTCTTGCTCAACATGATATGCATGATGTGCTAAGCATGAAACAAAAACCACTTGTGGATACTCGTGTGTCAAAACAACCAGCCCAATCTGAGTCCGAAAAAGCATGCAAATTTGGCAACAATGATCCCCCCTTGGGATAAAACAAGCCAAGATGTAAAGTGCCACTCAAGTAGCAAAAAATCCTCTTGACAGCTTGCCAATGCTTAGACCCTGGGCTATGCATAAATCTGCTGACCTGTGAGACTGCAAATTGAATATCTGGCCTCGTGTTGCATACATAAATGAGGCATCCAACAACAATTTGGAAAAGAGTGACATCTGTAGGATCACCAGCATCATGAAGAAGCAATTTTAAACCTGTTTCCATGGGAGTGGAAATAGGTTTGCAATCAAGTCCAAACTTACATAGCAATGTCTCTATGTAACTTTTTTGACACAATGCAATACCACCATCACACTTCTTAAACTATATACCCAAGTAATGAATGCAACAGCCTCAAATCTTTCATCTTGAAAGTAGCATTCAAATCAGCCTTAAAACCATCAATATATCTCTCATTTGGTCCAGTGAAATCATCCACATAAAGAACCACAATGAGAAGTACATCACCCTCACGCTTTACATACAATGTGCTTTTTGTTGGACTGCTACAAAAGCCTCGTTTGACCAAATGAGTGTCAGCCTTCTCATACCAAGCACGAGGAGATTGGGGAGAGAGAGAGAGAGAGAGAGAGAGAGAGAGAGGAGCTCTCTTGGCTATGGTGTGCGCATCGGGCGTTGCGTTGGAAGTGCACTAACCTTCCTTGGCAGAGGTTTTGGTTGGAGGCGATGGTGGCGCACGATGCTGTCGGTTGTGATTGTTGCCATTGATGGTGCCCACAAGCGGCTAATGATGTGGCACATGCAGTTGGGGGTCATTCCCACACCCATGAGGGGCCCATATTTTTTGAAGAGCACCTTGGGGAGCAACGACGATGTCGTCGTTGACCCTAGGGGATGATCATGTACTGGTTTGAGAAGCAAGGAGTCGGTGGGGCCAAGAGGCACTTTACACACACACACACACACACACACACACACACACACACACACACACAGAGAGAGAGAGAGAGAGAGAGAGAGAGAGAGAGAGAGAGAGAGAGAGAGAGAGAGAGAGAGAGAGAGAGAGAGAGAGAGATGGAATTGGAAAGTTGGACAATGTGTTGAGCCTTGCAAAGGATGCTAGATGTGGTGTGCCCATGTGTATACAATGCAGGGAATTGCCAAAAAGGGCTCAAGTTGGGCTGCACAAGCCAGAAAACCAATTTTTTTTTCCCTTTTGTGCTTTGGCCACCCCCTATAAGAGGGAGTTTTTGCGAATTTGGAAAGGCTTTCTTGCCATTTTGGAGCGGAGGCCATTGTTTTGCCAAGATGAAGGGTTGTTGAGCCATGGAGTTCGTGAGATGAGCCATGAGGACTTCCAAGTTTTATGTTGAGCTCATCGAAGAGTGTGTTGGCTTGGAGCTTTTTCTAAATGGTCTTGTTGAATGAAAATAAGCCATCATTGCTGTATGTTTTGTGTCGGTTCCCCCTTCTCTTCTCTGCTTATGTGCATGCATTTCCGGGCGTGTGTCGGCAAGTGTGCCCCCCAGAGATCGGTTGTGCAAAGAGGGATAGAGAGAGGTTGTGTGTGAGTGGAAGTCTATAAATTAAGCAGTGCAGAATGATTAGGCCTGTTTTGGTGTGTGATATCGACTGCGTGCATATGGTTGTGTGAAAATGGTGGTTTGCTTGTGAGATTATGTGAGTTTGAAGGTGAACTCTAGTGGATTGGGGTGTTATGTATATCCTAAGCTGTAGAGAGGCATTGTGTTTGTGTTATGGGCGTGTTCACATTTCCCCTTTCCATCTTCTGGTGCCCCCATTGAGGAGCACATTGATGCTCCGGTTTGAAGATTGATGGTGGTGTTTGATGCTGACAAGCGGTTGGAAGATGGTTGAGAAATGTTTGTTGGTCGGATTTGAAGTTGGCAGAGATGGTGGAGCCAAATTTTGGCCCCATATTTACACGTGTTGAAAACCCTGAGGGCTGGGTAGCAGATTTTGAGTTATGGATGTTGTAGTTGCGGATGTAGAGTGATGAAGTTACAGGTGGTTCCACTAGTATTGCGCGGACAGGCAAAGATATGGTTTAATGGTTTGAAGAGTGCCGATCGAGGTTCATGGAAGGAGCTAGAAAGTCAATTTTTGAAGCGGTTTCAAAAGGTGGTTACTCCCGCGGAGGTTGGTGCAAAGCTGGAAGTGCTATGTCAAGACGTAAGTAAAAAGCTTTTAATTTTTCTTGAGCAGTTTCAAGCCTATTGGAGACATCTAGAGATTGCTATGGGTTTAAAAGCCGATCAATATTTGAAGTTGTCAACGTTTCTTGAGTTATTGCATTTAGAAATCAGAGAAAAGGTGGAATTCGGTATAGGAGGGCCTCTTTATTTGGCAGTTTAAGGGAATGCTTAAAGCTTAATCCAAGTTTGACCAAGCCTAAAAGAGAGGGCAAAAAGACCTATGCTGGGATTTTAAAAAGTGTCATTTCCATATTTTGTATTTGAAAAATAGTCTATTTAGTAACCCAAAAGAGAGGTGTGTAAATGAATTTTACTGCCAAAAAAGTAGATTTTTCACATTCTCTCACTGCATTCTCTCTCTAAAACATTAGCCAACTCTCTCTCTCTCTCTCTCTCTCTCTCTCTCTCTCTCTCCCCCCCCCCCTTTTCTCTCTTGTCACTTCTCCCTCCCAATCATTGAGGGGAGATTCTTTGCTACCTACTTCTGACAGAAAGTGCAAATCCTCCAAGGCTGTAGATCTACTCTCTCTTCCATTATTGTTTTTCTCTCTCCCACTCCCTTTCTCTATCTCCTCTCTCTCTCTCTCTCTCTCTCTCTCTCTCTCTCTCTCTCTCCCCAACAAAAAACGCAGCCGTTTTTTGACCTAGTAGACAACACTTCACTCTTTTGATCATAACTTCTTCATCCGAACTCCGATTTGGGTGATCTATAGCTTCAATCGAAGAGCACGAAGCCCTCTATGCATTGATGTAAAGACATAAATTTTAGAAGTTATGGAAGGTGTTTCTGTAACAGCATTTTCGAAGTGAACGTGTTCAAAAAAATTGACTCTCATCTCTTATTTTACATACAATGTCTTCCGGCACTCGCAAGGGTTCTTCTTCTTCAACAAGGTCCACAACCATTGTGGAAAATGATCCAAAATCTCCTAAGTGTGGAGATAGCAACACAACCACCCAACCAACGACATCGAAAACCATGATCATGGCATACTTGGTATCATTGCAAGAGAGCGTAAACAAACAAGGCAAAGACTTACGAGCACTTGCAATGGAGAATGGCACACTAAGGGTACTTGTGGTTGAGAATGAGAATCTCAAGAGGACACTTGAGATGCAAACAACACGTTTGATGCAACTTGAAGAGGAAGTGAAAGAATGTAAACGCTCTCTTGTGGACTTGAATGCTTTGAAGGAGCGGATGAGCAAAGTAGAGCATGCCCATATATTGAAAGAGGAGAAATTTAAAACCATGAGCCGGGATGTATGCGACATGAAAAATGTATGCACAAACAAGTCTTGGGCTAATGTATGTGGTAGCAATGTGGTTCCAAGAACATATTATTCGTGAAATTCCCGAAGAGAAGCTAGAGACACCTCCCTCTCTTACCATTGTTATCAAAGATTTCTTCAAAACTCACTTTGGCATATCCGGAGTTATGGTCTATGGAGCACATAGAGTGGGGAAGCAAGGAGCTCCTCGCTCGGGAGAACTGCCAATTGTATGCACCATGCCGGATGAGACCAAGCGAAAGATTATCATTGATAATAGTTGGATCTATTTGAGGGATAGAAAATGTTTTGTATGTGAGATCGCACTAGTAAGAAACAAAATATGCGTCGCAAGGCATATGAGAAAAAGAATAAGAAAAACAAGGAGATCTCTCATGAAAAAAATGTGACCAAGGAGGAGGCAAATCCATCGAGCAAATAGGGATGCGTGACCTATGAGACCGAGTTACAATTGAAAATATACTTTTGGAATTATATTGGATACCCATGGAATGCGGGGGTTGGCATTGATGAACTAATAAGCAAAGCCGATGTTGTACTTCTTGTTGAAACTTGGGAGCATGATACACAAAGAATTAACGGCTTGGAGAGTTACAATGTACATTCATTGATGTGGTCAAAGAATCTTAAGCAACGAAGAGGATAAGGAGGGGTAGCATGTATGGTTAAGAAAGGATTGGAAGATTTTGTATCAATTGTGAAAGATTACAAGTACAAACATTATGTATGGCTGAAAATTATGACACCAAAAAGATCACCCATTTTTGTAGCCGGTTGCTACATTCCTCATCATGATTCCCCTTTTTATGCTTGCATGGATAGAGATCATGTAGTTTTTGATTTAGAAGAGAACATTGTTTATTTCAAAGGTGAAGGTGATGTTATTGTATTTGGGGATATGAATGCTCGCACAAAAACATTGCAAAATGATACTCAATAATTTGATATGCCATACATTCAAGGGAGTTGGAGGAAGTTCACTTGTATGATCGTTCTTCAATGGATGAGAAAGAGCCGGATCACTATGGAAAGTTACTTTTACACATGTGTAATAGCATGGGTATGCTCATTGCCAATCGTGTATCTTTGTGGAGTGGAACCAATGGATTTACATGTAGGAGACATAATGTGGACAGTGTGATTGACTATATGCTACTCTCCGAATCCATCATGTATCGCATAAAGAGTTTTATGTTTGGCCAATGGACCCTGGAATCTGACCATCACACCTTATGTATTGACCTTTCATGTGAAGAAGCAACTAAGCATGATAATCTCAGCCAAAGAAAAGAGAAATTATCAGTATGTATGAAGTTCAAACGGGCATCAATGTACATTGAAATGGTTGAGAAAAAATTATGGATGAAGAAGCTTCAATATGATACACCATTGGAAACTAAATGGGAAGCTTTCAAGAAAGTTATTTCTTCTTGTGTCAAAGAATGCTTTGCTATAAAGCATCTCCATGGTATCAACAAAGATAGATCACGCAAAAGGTGGTTTGATAAAGAATGTCAAGATGCTCGAAAGTCCTTCATAAATCTTGATGCAACTATGGACAAAGACAACTATCAAAGTGATTTGCATACATACAAGACATTTTTTCAAAAGAAGAGAAGAAGATAGGAAGTAAAGCAACAACTTTTTCAAGTCCAAGAAAAGGCACATGCATGTGGAAGATTTTGGAGAAACTTGAGGGGCAAGCGGGTTGAGAATTTTGGTAGCTTGAGTCTTGTGGATATGTACACACATTGTGGGCAATTATATGAGCAAGCAAATGCTGAAAAATTTCCATTTTATTGTTCACTCCCATGTATGCCCTCTTTTTTTACTATTGAGGATGTATGCGGTGGGCTTGAAAAGTTGGCCACTCGCAAAGCGGGAGATCTTCAAGGTATCAAGCGGGAGATGATCAAATGGACGGGAGATTTTATCTATGAGTGGATATGTGATGTGTTCAACCTTGCACTTCAACATGGTATGCCTTATGATTGGAGTACTAATTGGGTTAAGCCTTTGCATAGAGGAGGAGATGTAAAGAATATAAACAACTACCGGACTATAATGATTGGGTCTCATATGGCAAAGTTTTTTGGGTGCATAATGGAGATGGAATTGAGTGATTGGGCTGAAGAGAATGACAAGCGTGCAAAGGGACAAGCGGGTTTTCATCAATGCCATAACTCCATTGATCATCTTGTCACTCTTCGTGTTCTCATGGAGGAAAGTCGGTTGAAAGGCAAGCGATTGTACTATTGTTTGTGGACTTTAAGAAAGCCTTTGATATGATTCCACATAACAATTTGTGGAGAATAATGGAAGAACTCCAAGTGCCAAGTGAGTTTATGCTTGCGGTTTCTCGAATCTATGAGAAGGTGATTTGTCAATTGCGCATGGGAAGAGAAATTTTAGAAATTTTTGTTAACACTATTGGGGTTAAACAAGGATGTCTGTTGTCACCAACTCTATTTGGTCTATGCATCGATCAATTGGAACAAATGGTACTTGACTTTATGCAAGAAGAAGACATTAAAGAGGTCACTATTTGCAATGCGGTAATCATGCTTTTGTTGTATGTGGATGATGTAGTGCTTCTAGCACACACTTTAGAAGATGCACAAAAGCTTATGGTTGTCCTTGAGAACTTTTGCTTGCATAGTGGGCTGATTGTGAATGAATCCAAAACAAAGGTTATGCTTGTGAAAACCAACCATAAGGAGAAGCCATGCATTGTGTACAACAATGAGACACTTAAAGTTGTTGAGAGCTTTAAGTACCTTGGCCTTTAGGTTCCATCCAATCACAAGTGGCATGAATGTGCTATGTGTTGTTTGGAAGCGGGAAAGAGAGCATATTATGCATTTGAGAACATGTATAATGCAGGAAACATCAAGTGTTGGGCTCTCAAGAAATGTCTTTTTGATGCATTGGTGACACCGGTTCTTCTTTATGGAGTTGAAGTGTGGGGCGGGAGCTATGTCCAAAAGCGTTTTCTTACAAGCTTTCTCCAAGTGAAGACACAAACACCATATATGCTCCTACTTCTTGAGTCGGGATGTCTTTCAATTGAGGTTATGGGTATGGAAAGAGTTGTGGAGTACATGATAAAGATGCGTCAAAACCCCTCACATCGACTTCCTAGAATTGCATGGGAAGCAAGCAAAAAAGTTCAAAAGACACATAAAAGCAAGATCTTGAGCACAGAATGTATGCAAGACATAAAGAAGTGGTTTGGGAGATGGGATGCATTAAACTTGCTACATGATGCTTCAATTGAGTCCCAAGTGAATGAAGCTTTTCTACAACGCCAATGTATTACGGTTTGGGAGAAATCCGGTGGGTCACGCTTCATACATCACACCACCCATATTGCCCCCAACTACAAAACCATGTTCTTCGCTAAAAGAGGAAACCGTATTCACACGTACATGCTTGAGCCTATCCCCTTGTCGACGATACGAACTATCGCAGCCATTCGACTTAGCTCCCATTTCCTTCGATGCGAGACAGAGCGTTGGGGCAATGGAGAAGATTTAAATCGAATGTGCACATTATTCTCACTGCAAGTTTGAGAGTCTGAGTACCACACACTACTAGAGTGCTCAGCTTTTGGTCACATCCAAACTTGCTTCTCTCACATTTTCAGCATGATGTAGACCTACACACTTTCCTCTCCCAGCCAAAGTGTGGGCTCTCCATTGCGACTCTCATCACCATAATTTTGGAGCATCGAGAGTCACTACTCAGCCATACACATACTACATGACATGTAACTTTGGTCCATAGGTCATATTTGACCTCCGAGGATGATAATAAAATCTATCTATCTCTCTCTCTCTCTCTCTCTCTCTCTCTCTCTCTCTCTCTCTCATGCTTCTCCCACTCCAACTCCAATGAGAGCAGTGGAAAACTCCATTACCTCTATGTGCAACATCATTTATCTCTCTACACTCATGATCAACAACTTGAATTAAAAGGACATTGAGCTGCACTCCCTCTCTTTCTTCCCTCTCAACATAATCCTTTTCTCCTATCTCTGAGTACTCTCCACTTCTTCCCTCCATAGACAGCTTCACGTGCTTGTAGCAATCACCATTACACATTCTCTCTCTAATTTGCTTGATTAGCTAACACAAATGTCATTCAATACCCTACCACTATAAGGCATTTCTAATAAGACAAAATGATATCAATGTACACTATTGTGCGACTTGGCATATCTAATCCCAATGTTGCATATCAACCACAAAACATTGGGTGCAAGTCAATCAACTTATGGGTTGATGACCATATTTACCTTGGTGATCCAATGACCAATGCATCACCACCCTTTCGTAACGTAATGACCTACTGCATTTTATTGGAGATGGGAGAGATGGATTGTTTGGCTATTGCTAGAGATTGTATTCAGCTTTCGTCAATGAAAGGCAAGCAAGAAAACACCTTTTTGTTGCCTATTCGTCATTACAAGAGAAGTACATAAAAGACATTCAACAAGTCAAAGAGGAAGCCAATGAGAAGATGAAGCAGCTGAACGATGAGATGGTGAAGCTTAATAAAAAAGTAGAGCTAAAAAAATGGAGCAAGAGCACCCGCTAGACTATTACATTCAGCTACAACACATTGCACATAATATGCACTAGCAAATCGATCATCTCACGCACATTCCATTGGGCTACCACGTTCGTAAGTGCAAGATATGTGATGTTTATGCTATCTTTAAGTGGTGGAGCTCAAAAGAAACGTATCCATCAAACTTGGTAAGGATACAAATGCAAGCTTCTAATTCCTACATTTTTTGCAGGTTGCAGTAATATTATTTCAATATGCAGGAACTTGGCTCAGATGATAATGGGAATTGATTCCGATGCTCAAACAACTGGACATACTCTACTGCAGCATATCATCAAGCCAAAGGAGTTGGTGGAGCTATTGGATGATCCATCCAATGCTGGCATTGCTAATGTTTTGTGCCAGAAGTATTTCAGAGAGCTAAAGAGCATTGTGTCACCTCACGAGACGATGGAGGTGTGTGACATCGCAGGAAAAAGTTTCAAGGCCTACGAAGCGTTGTACATAATTGTCACACTAGGTCACATGGCAAAAGGTTTGTTTAGGCGTTGCCAACATCTTACAATGTCAGTGTTGCAAAAAAGTACGCCAATAATGATGTTGCAAGCTTGTTGGGCGGATTTCAATATGTGGAGGATGCCATGTCATTAGAAGACAACAAATCCTTCCGTTACAACAAGTTCAACAATGTGTATGTTGACTTGTTGAAGCTCTAGGAATCAATGATTAGACTTTATGGGTTGACACAGGAAGAGTGTGATGGCAAAGTTATAACTGTAATGAAGCTTGATAAGAACCAGATTTTCAAAGGTCAATGGCTCAAACAGATAAGCATTACACTTATGAACAGGGCCTTGGTGGGCGACGATGTTGAGCTAAATGCCAACAAGAAGGGAAACACTTGTTTAGGTGTTCAATTAGAGAAGAATATTTGGTGGTTGGCAGCTTTTCATCTCCCTCATGAGACACATGAGTCCCTGAAATGGTATTTCAATCACACCCCAATTGTTGATGTCATTTGACAACAACAAGAAGGACAACAATTGCAGGTTTCAAGTCTGGGTACGTTTTCCAAGTTGAGCGGCATTTGGCAGGAGACTTGAAAACTCTCAAGTGTATGTTAGGGTGCAGGAAAGGTGCAATAACCCTCTTTCCATGCATTTATTGCTGCCACAATAAAGTCTCATTGGGAACTGAGGGCAAGGGTGCAAAGGCTAGCAAGTTAAAGGGGGGTAAGGGTAAGGGTTGCAAAGCTGTAGTCAACTCTGCAAAAGGTGTGTCCCCTACACAAACAGTGTGGGTAAAGCACTACAAAAATGGTTTCAAGGTATCCTGTACCCCCTAACCGAGACATGGAAGATTTAAATTGGGATCGTATTCTATCGATTCCACTGATAAATGTGCATGTGTGCACCCTTCATGCTCGTCTACAAATTCTTGACAAGTTTCGTATGTTAACCCAATGAGCCAATACCTTGTGAGTTTTGTACAAGTTATCTTAGGTGCATCGAAGATGGCTACACCCTTTTTGTGAGAGGAAATCTAGCTTTGACCACTTGAATGGGGTTCTTATGGTCTACCAATGCTCACCTTGGTGTCAAATCAACAAAATCACTCTTCTGGTAAGAGTTCTATCTTTGGTGCACCAAAGATAAACTATAACTATTTCAAGAATTTTTTGCCCAATGTGATTCTCCCGAGTTAGTACATGTAGTTTGAAGTCCCTCGACCAAGTTTCACAAAATTTGATCTTTTTGTACATGTAGTTTCAAGTCCCTCCACTGAGTTTCACAAGGTTTGATCTTTATGTAAGTGATTTACCACTCCTTTTTGTCCTCTCTTGAAGGTTTTCAATTGTTTTGGTGTTTCCAGCCCATGCACAGCTCCCAAGTTGTTCAAAATTGTTCAAAGGTTGTATATTATTCCAATGACTCTATGTCAATTGAAAATTTTGCAAAATTCATCCTTAGGTGGAAAATCTATCTTTGGCGCACCGAAGATAAAGTTTCCCAGAATTTTGACTTTTGAAAAATTTTGCTTCACAAATTGATTTCCGCAAATGTTATGTATGTACATGCATACATATCTACACACTCACATATGGATTACCTACACATAAGAGTATACAACTAAAGTAATACTATACACCTCTATCTACTCCCTCTCTTCTTCTCTCTCTAATCACACTAATCTCTCTTTCTTTCTCTAATCTCTTTTTTTCTCTCTAAACTCTCTTTCTATACCCTCTATCCCCCTTGTCCTATGTGTGTGTGTGTGTGTGTGTGTGTGTCCCACTTCTCTGTCTCTACCTAATCTTCCTCTTACTTCTCTGCCTATCTACTCTCTTTCTCTCTCTACACTCTCTCTTCATACCTTCTATCCCTCTTTTTCTCTCTCTAATCTCTCTTTGTCCCACTTTTCTACCTCTACCTAATCTTTCTCTACACGTCTCTCTATCTATCTACCAAATTTCTACACTCTCTCTCTCTATCTACCTAATCTCTACCCTCGCTCTACTCTCTTTCTACAACCTCTACCTCTACTCTCTCTAATAATCTCTCACTACACACACACTCTCTCTCTACACTCTCTTTCTATATACTCTTTCGCACTTTTCTCTCTCCAATCTAACCAACACTTTCTCTCTCTCTCTCTCTCTCTCTCTAATTAACACTTTTCTACCCTGTAAATTAACTCAAAATCCCACTTTTTTAACCCAATCTTTCTTTAAACTCTCTTTTTCCATTTTCTTTTTTTAATGTTCGATGCATTATAATGTTTACACTTCTTGTCTAATTTTTCTACTCAATTTTTTTTCTCAAACTCAACATTCATATTTTTCAAACAAATTTTCACTCTAACTTAGAACTAACTGAAAATCTTTCACGCACTATCATTCTAACATTAAACACTAATTGATCATTAATTAACATCAATATACACTAAGCCATCATTTTCTCCCTCTCTTTTCCTCTTCTCTCTCTTACACTAATCTACACTATTCACACACCAAGCAATCACATGCCACACACAAGGCTCTACAACAATCAAAGAACACAAGCAAGCAAGCAAACAAGCAACGATCATGCAAGAGGTAATAAATCTCTCCTTCTATTTTTTTTAGTGTGTGTGTGTGTGTGTGTGTGTGAGAGAGAGAGAGAGAGAGAGAGAGAGAGAGAGAGAGAGAGAGAGAGAGAGAGTTTAAATTAATAGGATAAGGGGGGCGAAAAGGGGGGGCGGGGTGTGAAAAAGCTTACCTCTTTGCTTCCTTTTGGTTGAGCCTCCTTGCAGTCTTGAGCTTCCTTGAGCTCCACGATTTTAGTTCTTCTCCAAAGATAGCTTCTGTATGTGTTAGCAACAAGCTAACACGGATACCACAGATACCATTTTTCGGAGTTCTCATTGTAAAACACTTATTATTTTTGATAAATCAGGAATATTGTAACTCTATTTTCTCGGATAAACTCTGTTATTAATGAGCCAGGGCTAGAAGCTTCCAGTTTGTATAAATCTGTCATTACGCATCTTTGGTAGAACTCCTACATTATTAGTTTTGACCACCAAAAACCTTGGCTAAGGTATAAAAGCCAATTTTTGTAAGTTAATTTCAAGTTTTGGATAATGAAATACACAACGTGAGCTAACGGCGCTCACTCCTCTCCTTCTCGCGCTTCCTACTCGCTCCCCGGTTATCACAATGCAGTCGCGTTTGTTGCATTGCAACTGCAGGTAAGAGCTCTACGCATTGATGTAAGCAGCTCACAATAATTTGTAGCTTTTGGCATCGACGATCCACGACCTAATTTCATTATAACTAAGAATTTACACTTTTAAATAAAAAACTAAGCATAGGCGGGGTATTGGGGCATCATTGCTAAGCATTTAGATGCATTCTTGGTAAAAAACGATTAGGTCAAAAATCCACTACTGTTAATAATCACGATTTTGGAACTTGACCTAAAGTGGGGTTTGAGACCATAAGCACGTGGGCTTAGGTTCTATAAACATGTCCTAGAAATTTCGTTACGTTTGGATGTCATTTGATGCTGTAACGGATGTGATTTGTTTGCCGATGAGCGATTGGCTTTTGGTGATTTCAGTCACTTGAGTATAGCTTGAGTTAGATGTAAGTTGTTAGTTGTTTTTCAAGAGATTGACAACCTCTTGTAGCCTCTATGCACTAGTCGAGTCAGCTTCATCCCATGGATTGACAATTTAATCGTGGTTCTCGCTAATACTGCAATAAGATAGGATGGTGAGGTTAGACATGCGTCCCACATTTGGCGCTGCTGCCGGGGATTGAAAAGACCTAAACTAGGAAAAAACACGAGGATCTTGTGAAGTTATCCTTTAACTTTCTCTAGGATCGCGTAGAGTTCAAAACTTTCTTTTAGAAACCACATAGCTTAAGATTGTCGTCTTTTGCTGTGTAGAGGTAGCTTGGAAGTAATCGTACTTGCTGAGTGTCTTCAGGATTGTAGGATTGTAGAAATAGATTAGGATTTTGAGGATGACTGGTAGACGAAACAAGTCTTAAGATAAAAACTCAAAAAACCATAAAAGACAAGAAAACGAGTGTTTGTGGACACTTTCCACAATCCAAGTGCATGAGAATCTAGGAGTAGGGTAAGTAGGATCCGCGGTGGATTTCAGAACATTGCTCTCTCTGGAAAGAATCAAGTGTGAGTTGTTATTGAAAGTTGCAGAATTTCAGGTCTACGGCTAGAAATAGCACGGAAAGACTCGAAACCACTCAATCCGACTGGAGAGTAAGCTTAACTTCGAGGTAAAAATTTCAAGAGTTGTTCAAAACTCAGATTACTTACTTTTTCTTGACATTTTAGGCCAATTTAAGTTTTGACTCGATTCATAGGCTTAAAATAGCTCATGTAAAGATTGCCTTTGAAAAAATTGCAAAGAAGTGTTCATTTCAAGCTTAAAGTTAATAATCGTGATTATTAAATTTCTGCTCTAAATTGACCAAGGTTCATACCATTGACTCATTGCATGTGTACAAACAACTTTTGTAAAGGCCCAAAGGATTTGGATCACCAAACTGGCAAAAAATTGGGTAAAAACTAAAGTTTGTACTGACTTTTTGAATCTTGAGTATAAATTGGAGAAAAATTTGTTCAAACTTGTTGAAAATTGTTTCATAGGCTTGTATTGATGTGATAAACATGTATACATGCTTAGTTGACCAAAAAGATGCAAAAAGTTGCAAGTTATAAATAATCACAATTATTTACTACTGCTCCATTTTTCAACTTTTTTGACCAAGTCAGCATACCACTAGTTTTACAATGTTGTAATAAGCCCACAAACCAAATTTGGTAAGATTTGGATCACTGGACTGGAAAATGTGACTAAATTTGCAAAGTTAGTCTACGGACAGAAAATTGACGACCAAAAATAGTCCAAACTTGATGAAACTTGGCTAGTGACCTTAACTTGAGGTGCTTAACAGATTTGTGTCAAAGTTGGGACAAAAAGTTGCAAAAATTTAGCTGGAGTAAATAATCGCGATTATTTACATCTGCTTCAAAACCTGAAAATTTTCTACATTTGAGTACCACATGGTCAAGCATATCAAGTAGACCTCACAAATCAATTTTGGTCAAATTTGGATCACAAAAGTGAGACTTAAGCCAGATTATTGAAATCAGAGTCTGCGGACACAGAACAGTTGATAAACTTGATCAGATTTGGTCCAAACTTGTTGAAACTTGTCCAGGGACTTTAACAAGTTGTATAATTACCAAACCAATCCAAAAAGTGCAAAAAATTAGCAAAAGTAAATAATCACGATTATTTTACTACTGCCACCCAGGGATATCAGTTTTGACTTTTGAACTTGTACAATGTTAGACCAACTTAATACAAAGCCACCGGGCAATTTTGGGTTCAATTGGACTCAATCTGGTACATGTTCACTCATTTTCCAGGTTGCAGATTAAACCTTTGATTTTTTGCTAAAGTCGAATCTGAAAGCCAGTTGACTCCCATAGCTCGAGTTGAAGTGATATACATAGACCAATCACGAGAGCTAGCAAAAACTCTATTGTATTTATAGAAGAATAGTTAACTTGATCAAATTTGTATAGGAATCAAGTTGCAAACGAGGAATCAGTGGCTTGACAGAAAGTTGCAATCGAATCAAGTGAAAATTGACGACATGTCAATCCAAAGGTCAGTACTCTAACCAGGGCTTCATAAGTCTATATGAACCTTAGATCTGGTCGTGTACTAAGAAATCAGGGCATACTCGGAGAAACATCCAGTAGAGTATCCACCGAAGAAAGCGTGAATCAAGGCAATTCCTTGCACACAATTCTTGAAGAAGTCTCAGACATTTTATCAGATTCAACATCTGAAATGTCTTCTTACTCGACTCACTCAGAAACCGGAAGGACAATGCGCTATAAGCATATACTCTCTTTTTATAAAACTAACCACCATGGAGCCCAGGTTTACTTGGACCCTAACGAGGAGTATGCTATTCGCATTGATGACCATGGTATTGAGTTCAAAGAAGAGATTAGGGCAAACAAACAAGGAAAAATGTACATGGACAGGAACGAAACTTAGTATGTACAAGTCAAAAACCTCTGATGTGGTAGAAAAATGGGGGGTTAGAAGTAAACACCATAATCCCAGATATGTCAACAAAAGAAGAACCATCAACTTTAGAATTCGAGGGATACGATCAAGTAGATTTGAAGCCTTTGAAACGACTTAGTACGGATAATCTTATGATCAAAGTCTCTTGTTGGGAAGATAGAAACATAAAAGATCTTCTGTGGACTACGCATGTCAAACCAGGACAACTAACGGCCATGAAGATGATCTATATCTTCAAGATCAAAGATAAAGAATTAGTAGACCTACCAACCTACCTGTTTAGGGAATGTTATAACGATAACTTTGTTATGATGACTCCTGAGGAGGTAGAACAAACCAAATACCAAGGGTATTCCATAAGGGATTGGATATTGGGGGATAAGGACCAGAAACAATTCCAAGAGATGAACACCGTGAGAGATCATCTGAGAGTAATGTTAAGAAACCAAAAACCACCTCATCACGTAGAAAACCGGGTGACACTAAGGCCAGTCCAGGGCTACATGAGTCACTATTTCCAACAGACTGGTTTGAAGGACTCGGAACAGGACCACCTGCCAGGAGACCGGGAGTTGAGACCAGCTGATTTTCAGAAATGGGTCAGAAAATAGAGTGGACCAGGGGATCCATACGACCACTTAGCAAGCTTTAAGCAAGTGCTAAGAGCAGAACGTTTATTCAATTTCCATACTCAATTCGAGGGGTTTGAGATGACATTAGAAGGAAAAGCATTGACATGGTTTCAAAACATTCCACCAAGGTTAATCATGGACTTGAACACATTAGCTCAAGGATTTGTAGCTGCTTGTTCCAAAACGGGGATCAAACATAATACGGTAGCTCAGATCTACAGCTTTAAACATAAACATGGTGAGTCTGTTAGGGATTGTGCAACTCGAATGAAACAATATATTGCCGGATGCCCAGGGCTAGAGATACCTACAGAAGAACTACTTGTATCTTTGTTTCTAGAGGGATTGCTAAACAAAGAACTTCATGCTATACTCTATAGTAAAAAGCATACAACCCTAGAAGAGTGTGTGTCAGATGCTATTGACTTAGGAGACAAATTGTGATATTTTTAACAAAGAAGATGTCCCTAAGGATAACCAAAGCGAGAAAATAGCATCCACTAAACCAGCACAAGTGGGAATGGCTGCTTCAGCACCACTTTCAGCCATAGAAGATATGCTCAAAAGGATGAACGACATGATGAACAACATGCAAAAAGCACCTATGAGGGGACCAGGACAAGGGATACCTCAACATGGACAACCAATTAGGCCACAAAAATGGTGTGCAATTGAGGGTAAATGGACCAACCATGAGACCCACGAGTGCTACTTCAGACCAAAGTATGATGAGAATGTTCAGTACGTGTCTATGAGGCCACAAGGACAGCCCATGTACAGATATTAGCATAATATGGCCCAAGCTCAAAGACCACCAATGGGTATGGAAAGACCTCAACCTGTGTTGGGTCAATAACCTCCGCACCTAGGACATAATGCAGTGTCTGTAAAGTACATGCACTCTGAAGGAGTCTTAGATGAACAAGCATTAGTGTCTGTTACACCCTATGCAGAGCCTAGTCCATCTACAGTAATGGTAGAAGAAGAATAGTATAATTCACATCCACCACCAATGGAAGAAACCGTGACTTATGTTCCACCAAAGCTTGCACCAATGTATTACGTAGCTAATCAAGGTGTGAGACCTCCTATGGTGAGACCCATGATGAAGCCAAGAACAGGAAACTGTCACAACTGTGGTACTGATGATCACTGGAAAAATGAATGTCCAGAGCCTGGCAAAAATTTCAAGCCAGTTGAAGCCTAATGCATACAATGTTGCAAAAAGGGAGGACATTTTCGGAAAGATTGTCCTAAAAATCCTTTAAACAAGGGTAAAACAGTAGTGAACGTAGTCCAAGTGATACCTAGTAGCTCATCAGAGAGTGAACCGATTGTTCTAATCAAAGTAATCACTAGAGCCCGGGCCAAGAAAAAGAAACACAACTCCTTTGACGATTCGGAAAATACAAAATTTTCCTTTCAAAGAATCAAAAGAAGCAGAAGAAAAATATATGAGATGAGAAAACAAAAACAACGGGTTGAAATCGAGGAGAAAGCAAAAAAACTATTCCAGGAGAAGTTGAAAGAAACTGGAAGCGAAATCAAGGAAACAACGGTGAAATCTGGAGGATCCATTCTGGTTGATAAAATTTTTGAGCCTATTAACGCCGCCTTGGAAACCTACCAAGCAAGACTTAAAGCAGGCCAAAACATGAAAAACAAATGAAAAAACTATCCTTCTCCAGACATGGAAGCAGCTAAGCTGGAAGCTTATCAAAATTTGGTATGAATCACCCAAGAAATGCTGGAAAAACAAAAACCCAAGGTTAAAAGTATCACAAAACCTAAGGAGCTTGTGTTAAGAGAAACGAAAGAAAAACCCGATGTAGTGGCAGAACCCCACCTTGAAACAAAAGAACCAGAACTGATAGTGTCGGATAGCGAAGATGCCTTAGACGAAATTCCATTCATAGAGGAAGATTGGATAGGACACTTATGGGAAAAAGTTAGAGAGATCAACGATGGGAGCCTAACTCTTAAGTTAGCTCCTATAGAGGAAGTGTGGTTAGATAACTTACCTTCTGATATAAACCTAGATGTACAATCCTTGTACGGGGATTGTGGATCTGAAGCTTTAGGAATGTTGAAACCATTGACCTTGAAAACATTACCTTCTTACTTGGGAGATAACGAAGATGAATCCATAGTGTGGAAGACCACTCAAGTAAAAAGAGCTGAACAGACCCTGGAAGTAGACTACATTATTCAATCATCTCTACACCCTCCAATGCACTCTTACCTTGGGAGAACCGTTAAAACTCAGACCATATTTATGGAATGATCTACAGAAAACCCTAGAGAAGGTGGGGATAACGGGATTAATCTCGAAAAATTTGGGGAAATTAAAAAACGAAATGGACAACAAAGAGATCCGATCTGTTCCCATGAACAAAGTTGGAGAATATTACGAAGGGGAAGAAGGAAACACCACCCTTCTAGTGAAATATAATGACATTGAAACCATGGCAATACTGGATAGTGGAGCAGTCATAGCCATAGCCACGAAAGCAATATGGGAATCCTAGGGAAAACCAGCCATTAGACAAACTTGAATAAAATTGCAATTGGCTGACGGACACATTGAGAGACCATTAGGGATGCATGAAAAGGTGATAGTCAATTCCTGTGGAATTGAATATCAACACACTTTTGACATAGTAGACTTTGGAAAAAAACTCAATTATGAAATCATATTGGGAAGACCTTTCATGCGACATGTACAGCTTATCCAAAATCGGGGAAACAATTATCTGTACTTGAAGCAAGTGGGATCTAATAACAAGAGTAAATCTAAAAGCTCACACTTATAGAGATGTCTTGAAAACACCCATACAAGAGTTTGATTCAGTCTCTTTGACTGAAACTAAGCTTCCATCCTGGTTAAAACAAAGACACTCCTATTTGGATGTGTGGAGCTTCATAAAATGGGAGTTTAAAACGAGAAGAATGTATCATAGAAAGGGACTGCACAGACGAAGCCTATGTACCTGAACCCTTTCCAGAGCATTTGCTTGAGCCATTTGAGTGGACTCAAATTTTAGCGACAATGGATGTATGTGTGAATACGTCTTTGCCTACTCAATTTTGCAATGAGGAAGGCTACGAAATAATTCCCATCCAAATGATTTCAACCCTCAACATTGAAGAAGAAAATGAGGAACCCAAGGACATTATGAAAGCTCAACATATCTTTTCAGACCTCTATTACGATGCAACTGATGAATTAGATGAACACTCAGCTACCTCAAAAGGTTCGGGGTCAGAAAAAGAACATATGAGAGCTAAGCTACTCTTGAAAGGAGGGGAGGAATTTTTTTGACTTTCCCAACCAAAAATCGAAAAGACAAAAATGGTATATACGAAAAAGAGACACCAAAAACGTGAAAACACAACCTATGCCATCAATCTCCAGTAGAACACAATTCTTGATGAAGATAGATGCAAACGATTGTATTAAGGCTAGAATCACTGGTAGATATCCTTCAAATAAAAATTCAAAAATGTCTAAAACATCGCAAAAATCAAGGAAGGACATTCAAGTAAACACAAAGGATAAGAAACCACTCATGACCCGAGTTGAGCGTAAAAAGAAATATCAAGAGTTGAAAAAAGCTCTAATGGAGATATATAGGACCAAAATGGAAACCATGGAAGAGGATGGTGAGGATGTAATGAGCATTCCATCCCATTACAAAAAGTATACTCTCCAAGATCAAAAAATCATAGACGAACAACCTGTTAGGGAACTACGGCAACAGAGCGAGTCCTACGAAGGGCCTGAAAATGCTAAAAAGATAGACCTGGATGAACCAAGAGAAGAGCCTAGACGTGCTTACATTGTGAATGACCTAACAAAAGAAGAAGAATACCGAGATATCTTCTCTTGGTCTTACAAGGATCTCAAGGGTGTTGATCCAGAAATCTGTCAACATACCATACCCATGAGAGATGATGCGAAACCAAGTAGACAAAGGCCATACACGTATAATGAAACATTTGCCAGGAAGATAAAAGAAGAATGGAAAATTACGAGTGTGTGTTAATCTCAAAAAGGTGAATGCAGCTACCATTAGGGACAACTTTTCTCTTCCAATCATTGAGCATGTTTTAGAACAAGTTGCAGGAAAAGAAACTTACAGCTTCTTAGATGGATTTTCGGGATACAAAAGATGAACATAAAACTGCTTTTGCAACAAAATGGGGAATTTTTGCCTATCGGGTTATGCCATTTGGGTTAACTAATGCTCCAGCCACGTTTCAAAGGTCGATGAGTCATGCTTTTAAAGAATATCTTAGGAAATCCTTAGAAGTATATATGGATGATCTATGCGTACATTCATCAATCCGGGCTGATCATTTTGAACACCTCCAAAAGGTATTCGAAATATGTAGACTTTATAGGATTTTCTTAAATCCTGAAAAGTGCACATTCATGGGTAGACAAGGAAAAATTCTTGGACATATACTATTGGAATTAGGGTTGCAGAGAAATGCACACAGCTTGGAGAAGACGAAGGAAGCTCAAGGCACACAATGGAGAGTGTATTACTTAGTGTGCAATGGAAAGATAGATAGCCCTAGAGTGATGGGCGTATATACAATGCTCGGGGGGAAAAACCTCCTAAAGAGGGAAAAAATGTCCCGGCGGTCCTAGTGTGTTCACACATATCACTACCACATGTATATGGTAACAAATCCCCCCTGGAGTGATGCGGTGAACAAGAGCTGACACATGAGTAAAGGGAAGTGCCATGCCCTGAGGACATGATCAGTCCACAAAGGGGAGTGAGCCCAAAGCTTTGCGGAAAGCTTTAAGCTTCTCACCAGACAATGTCTTTGTGAAAAGATATGCAAGGTTGTCCTGTGCCGGCACATAAGCCAAGCTGATCTCTCGTGCTGAGAGCCTCTCCCTGACATAGTGGTAATGCACCTCAATGTGCTTTGTGAGAGCATGAAAACTGGGTTCCTTGCAAACTGCTAATGCGCTCTGACTGTCAGTGTAGATAGTGTTGGCAATGTCCTATCCAACACCCAAATCAGCCATAAGGCGTCTGAGCCATACACGCTCAACCGTAGCTGTGAAGACTGTCCTGTACTCAGCCTCACAACTCGAAGTGGCCACAGTAGGTTGCTTCTTGCTCAACCATGATATACATGAACTGCCAAGCATGAAACAAAAACCACTTGTGGACACTCGCCTGTCAAAACAACCAGCCCAATCTGAGTCCAAAAAAGCATGTAAGTTTGGCGGCAATGATCCCCCCTTGGGATAAAACAAGCCAAGATGTAAAGTGCCACTAAGTTAGCAAAAAATCCTCTTGATAGCCTGCCAATGCTTAGACCCTGGGCTATGCATAAATCTGTTGACCTATGAGACTGCAAACTGAATATCCGGCCTCGTGTTGCACACATAAATGAGGCAGCCAACAATAGTTTGGTAAAGAGTGACATCAGTAGGATCGCCAGCATCATGTAGACTCAACTTCAAACCTGTTTCCATGAGAGTGGCAATAGGTTTGCAATCCTCAAGTCCAAACTTACATAGCAATGTCTCTATGTAACTTTTCTGACACAAGGCAATACCACCATCACACTGCTTAAACTGTATACCCAAGTAATGATGCAATAGCCCCAAATCTTTCATCTTGAAAGTAACATTCAAATGAGCCTTAAATTCAGCAATATGTCTCTCATTTGGTCCAGTGATCAGCAAATCATCGACATAAAGAACCACAATGAGAAGTACATCACCCTCACGCTTTACATACAATGTGCTTTCTGTTGGACTATTACGAAAGCCTCGTTTAACCAAATGAGTGTCAGCTTTCTCATACCAAGCACGAGGAGATTGCTTCAACCCATACAAAGCCTTCTTACATCTGCACACTTTGTCCTCTTGTCCTTTTATGACAAAACCGCGAGGCTGCGTTACATACACTTCCTCAAATATGTCACCATTCAAGAAAGCAGTAACAATGTCTGATTGATGTACATCCCACCCAAAATGAGCTGCCAATGCACATAGAAAACGCACAGTAGTCATACGACAAGTGGGAGCAAAAGTCTCTTCATAATCTATGCCTTTTTGTTGTGCATAACCCTTTGCAACAATTCGAGCCTTATGGCGATCGATCTCACCATCCGGCTTGCATTTCAACTAGTTAACCCACTTTGTACTAATGGCCTTGTTGCCAAGAGGCAAACAACTTAAAGTCCATGTGTCATTTTCTATAAGTGCATCATATTCTGATTGCATGGCAGCCATCCAATTTTCTGAATTCTGTGCTTCATCAAACGACAGAGGCTCGTCAACATCATGTAAGCTAGTGATAGCCGTTTTTCGGCTCTCCATAATTGCCATAGTAAGTTACTCCACCCTACCAAATTCACCCAAACGCTATGGCTATCCCTACCATTTCACTGTACATAGGCGTGTGTGACTTAGGGGGCTTTTCCCATATCTTCTTAGAAACCCTCAGCTAGCTAGTCACTGGGCTAATTGAGCCAAAAAAATAAAAAAATAAAAGTATATTATGGCCTCTTTGTGTGTAAATATTTCATTGTATATATGGCCTAAATATAGGGATTTTTTAAAATTATTTTGGTATTTTATTTAAATATTTCTACTTAGGTGCGTGTTTTATTAAACCTATGTACACCTTCTTTCATCCTCTTACACCATAATCATATTTTTTGCCAATATGTACATACTCTAACCTCATATTTTTCCTTTATACAAATCACTCCCACATTTTCACCCTCACCCTCGTGAAAACAAAAAATTGATTTCTACTCATTGGTTACGTTTATTATATTATTTACTTGCATACCTTTTCCTCTTTCACCCAAAATAATTCAAAGAGGGACCATATCATATGATTTCAATATCTTTCCATATCCATAACTCCTCCATATTTTTATTATTATTTTTACTCATTATTCTAACACCATGTGCTCATTGAGCTAAAGTCCATGAATAGTCCATACACTAGTCCCACCATGTATATATTTCTTTATTCACCAATAATCCTCCTCCATGCATGGGTCAAGGGCAACTTGGATGCTTTGTATTATAATATGACAAAGGAGGGGCTCACTCTTGGATGCATTGTACAAATTCAACAAAGGAGGGGGCCACTAAAAGACTTTTGCAGGAATAAAAACAGGCTTTTTGGTGAGAATTTTGGCACCTATCTCCACTCCGAATTTGGAGCGGTGGTCAAAAGAGAAAATGTAGCCCACGCTCTGAATAATCACCTCAAATTGTTTCATGATTTTTGGAGCTACCAACGGTGAGATATGATGTTTTGAGTGGACCCCAGTCTGCCCACTTTTCTCACAAGTAGCCCTTAGTCTTCTCTCACCCTTCCACACACCTACTCACTCTTACACATCCCTCCCTCTCCTTCTCTCACTCAAACCTGCAATTTCCATGGCTTCTCCCACCCTCTTCACGATTACCCTTCTCTCTCATCCCTATAGTTCTTTTATGAACCTCTACATACATACACCATCTCTATGCCTCTCTCTATTATCTCCAAAGTACAATTCCATCTCAACCCTTATATATATACATAAATTCAGCATGTGTACCATGATTAACCTCTGCAAATCAAGAGATCTCATCAACGAAATTATCATTTTCATCGTGGTGGTCAACCGTGGCGGCGGCATAAAGAAGCGAAGAAGAAGAAGAAGACTAGCGGTCATTTTTTTCACAATCTACACAAGGGTGAGTTCAAGCTTCTTCAAAGCTTCACCATCTCAATGATTCTCTTTTAATTCACCCCTCTTCCTTCATCAAATCAACTCACTCTACCCATTGTAAATGTAACATTAACTTTCTAGTGATTACTAACGACTAACATACTAACACAAAATAGCATTGACCTAACCATAAAAGACACCTCACCTCAAGACATATGTATAGTAACACACATACTCTCTCTCTCTCTCTCTCTCTCTCTCTCTCTCTCTCTCTCTCTTTCTCTCTCCTTACTTACTTTCACCTTATCTACTCATCAATAATGCTCTCTTTTGAGCCCACACCCATGACTCAAGCAAACAAAGAAGGCCCGCAATGTTTTGATATTAAAAAAAAAATCATAATCCTGATTTGTTAGCTTGTAAATTAGGATTTCCAATAATCTTTATGAGGGGTCTCCAAACTATAAATAGACCCCTCTCCTTCTTGTAAAACAACCTCCAATATCTCACATAGCACCCCAACACTCTATGCGTGAGGAGAGACTTAGGTGTAGCAACCACTTGTGAGCTTCACTCTTGGTGTGAGAGAAGCCTTTAAGCTACACATTGTAAGTGAGAGAGCGTGAGTTCCACAAATCTCAAAACCACTATTGTATATGCTCCTTCATCATCAATAAATTGAGGTTTGGTGCATCAAAGGCGTGATTCGACGTTCAAATCTTCGTCCTTCCATTTGTGCAATACGGTTTGGTGAATTCAAGGTGACTTGTGTATTTTGAGTTTTTATCGGTTGATCTTGATTTTAGAAAGTGTTTTAGTGTGTTTTTCATTGTCATTTTTTTGTCCATTGTAAGAGGGTATTGTGGTGAGAGGTCTCCCACACCCTAAGACAGTGTGTGTGTGTTTTGGCAATGTTTAGCAATCACTAAGCATTGAGTGAGTTTTGTACAAGTTCTATGATAGCATCATAACGAACCATCTCCATTTGCAAGTCACAAATAAGGTATTACGCAAGATCCTTTCCTCTCTCTCTTCCCTTTGCTCTAGCTCTCTCTGGTCCATTTCATGTGTGTCTTGGTGTGAGGTTGCTTGTGTGTGTTGTGTGGTGCATCTTCTTGGTTGTGCCAAAATCTCTCTTGCGTCCTAGTTCGCATACCATAACTAGGTGGTGCCCCTATCTTGTTTGGGTTTGGCTGTGGGTTTGTTGTTGTGTTGTGCTTGTGGTTGCCCCAGCCCCAATTGAGCAGCACGGGAGCCTTGAGGGGTGTTTAGAGGTCGCCTCTCTTGTTGCCCGCCCCGGACCGCCTCAATTTTGGTGCCCCCACTGAGGAACGTGCTTGTGTATGTTTTGTGAAGGCTCAACCTTTAGCATAATCAAGTAGCTTGCATGTATCACGAGAATTTGTATGATCCCTTCATTCCCATTGCAAGGCAAAAAGTACACATAATTGTTAGTACTAAGTTGCAATTTCAGCGAGTAATTTGTAGAATTTTAGGTCCTCTTAGGTTGGTAGAGATAAATGTATCAGTAAATCCTTTTATTTTGCCTCTCATTAGGTGCGACCTTAGTTTGGACGTCTATATTTTTATTTTGTTTTAAGAATTAGGTCATGCATAGACCATGGATAATGGCCCAGAAATACAGGTTTTTCCCTTTCATTTCACTCCACACATTAGAGTAGACATTGCAATTAGTAGAAAAATCCATTTTCAACAACGTATGGTATTCATGTTTGGTGCCCAAAGAGTAGGAGAAATTCTCGTGTCACCAAACCCTGTCATTCTACCTCTTATTGATTATCATAGGTCATTTGATGTGAATATTTTTATTTTGTTGTAGAATAGATTGCAATTTAGAAAATATTATTGTGTAAATCTTTTAAAGAAAGAAAAAACAAAAACGCGTCACTTTGAAATCAATTCAATGGAGAGCCAACACCAAATGTCTGGATATCCTCTTTTCTTTGGAGAGCCTGGAGAGGATGCAGAATTATTTCTAGCGAATTTCAAGATGTCTTGCCGTATCAAGAGGATAGTAACTGATCAAGAACGTGTAGAAATGTTTGAGGTGGTCCTTAGGAAAGATGCTAGCACTTGGTTTGACTCTTTGCCTGAGGAAGTTAAAGGGAATTACACGGAAGTTTTGAATCGTTTCAAGAAATACTTCTTTGATCCCCAAAACACTCAGAAATTATGGCAAGACATTGTTTCTCATAAGCAAAAAGACTTAGATGACTACTACTTGTACAAGCAAGAGTTCCTACGTCTTTGGGCTCTATGGATACGAAATGTTGCTAACCCTGGTGATGGTGCAGAATTTCTAAAGAAGGAGAGGTTCATAGCCGGACTCTTTCCTGACCTTAAGGTAAAAGTTGAGGCGGGTGCACCTGCTACCTTTGATGCAGCTGAAACTAGGGCTGCTGAGAAATATAGGAAACTCAAGTGCTTAAGGGGGGAGGTTCCAATAGAAGGTCTTAGACCCAAAGGTAAGTCACAAGCATCAACATCTAAGGAGCTTCCTGAGGTAACGGCGGAAGTGATTGAGAAGTTAAATGAATCTTTAAGCAGCTTGTCAATTCACCTTGCACAAGCCGTAGGTCCAAGGGGACAAGCAAAGAAGTCTGAAGAGCGAGACCCACGACCTAGGAGAGTCTTGCAATGTTGGAATTGCGGTGAGTCTGGACATGGGATGTATAATTGTCCTTGGCCCCGTGGGGAGCCAGGGAGACCTAACTTGAATTACCCAGTGATGAATGCAGGTGAAGGAACTAGTCAGCAACCACGGCTTATACAAAGGCCAAATGGAGCAAGACCACCTCCACAAGGAGTGGAAGGAGTTCCACCTTTGCCAGACCCAAATGTGCATGTGGTAGAGGTGACAAATTCAAGAGAGGTTGACATGGAAGCAAATGGCATTAAGCGTGGCCGAGGGAAAGGTAAGGAGAAAGAAGGAGTTACATCACAAAGTGACCATGGACAAGAAAAGAAGGCAAAGGAGACCAAGGAAGCTAAGAGGACTCGACGTCGTATCAACCTCCAAGACTTTCCTCTTGGACATGGAATGGCTCCATACAACCTGTTGGAAGACATGAGAGGTAAGGGTCCTGATATCTCATGGCCTCAATTTCTTGCATTATGTCCACAAGTTAGGAGGGATTTAACAAGGGCAGTTAGCACTAGGAGAAAGGTAAAAGAGAGTGTGTCTGTTGTAAAAATTGCACAAGCTGAAATGAATGAGGACATTACACCGGTGCTAGACTGTTACATCAAAGGAAGATTGGTTAGGAAAGGTCTAGTGGATGGGGGTGCACAAATTTGCATCATGACAGAGGGACTCATGCAAAGACTAGGCATGCACATCCAGGAGACACCTGAAATCAAAGTCAAGATGGCAAACAATAGCAAGGCTAAGTGTGTAGGCATTTGTAAAAATGTCTTTGTAGAGGCCTTTGGCATTAAGAAAGCGGTGGATTTTTATGTTATGTCGACCAAGGGAAGTGGTTATCCATTTATCCTAGGAAGACCATGGCTAATGAAAATGCGAGCTTTGCAGGATTGGGAGAGTGGGAAATTAATTTCCAGGAATGACAATCATAAGAAGGTTGTCTTTGACATGAAGGAGCAACGCCAAGAGGAGCTCCATGAAGAATCATCTCAAAGTGAGACGGAAGAAGGTTGGACCGATAGCACTTCAGAAGAAGAAAGTAGCGGCAACATTACTAAAGAGGAGTCTTCCATCGAAGTCATGGGGGTAAGGTTTAAGCCAAGCAACTAAGAGACCTCTTGTCAAGGCTTGGAGGAGGTAGGTCCTCAAGAGAACGAAGGTGTTCAAGATGAAGGGATGCTGGAAGGTATGCTATCAACAACACTTACAAAGGATGAAAGAGAGGAGTTCAAATGTGTGCTAAGGAAGTTTCCTAGGCTTTTTGCTAAAGACTACACCGACGTGAGTGGGGTAGATGTTGTTCAACACAAGATTGAGTTAAAGCCTGAGGCCACACCTAAAGCTCAGAAGCTACGAAGGCTAGGAGTTATAAAGGAGCAGGATTTACTTAACGAGGTAAGAAAGCTTCTAGCAGCAGGTTTCATTTATCCAGTGGAGAATTCAGAGTGGGTCTCTCCCGTTGTTGTCACTCCTAAGAAAAACGGAAAGTGGAGGGTGTGTGTGGATTACCGTCCACTCAATGAGGCAACAAAAAGAGATCACTTTCCCCTCCCATTTCAGGATGAGATACTAAATGAGGTAGCTGGTCATGAGAAGTACACTGTGTGTGATGGCTACTCAGGCTACTTTAAAATAGGTATCGCATTGGAAGATCAATTTAAAACAACCTTTATCACTCCTTGGGGTTGTTATGCTTTTAGAGTCATGCCATTTGGTCTGACAAATGCTCCTGCAACATTCCAACGTTTCATGAATATGGTGTTTCAAGCATTCTTTGGAAAGTCAATTAGGGTGTTCATTGATGATTTCTGTATTTATAGCTCAAAATCATTGCATCTACAAAGGGTAGAAGAAGGTTTAAAGAAGCTCTACGACATGGGAGGTCAACTCAACCCTGACAAGTGCCATATAGGTGAGGATGAAGTAATCTTGCTTGGTCATAAAGTTTCTTACAAAGGCATTGAAGTGGATCCTTCAAAGGCAAAGGCTCTTATTGAGCTACCATCACCCAAGAGTCTTAAGGAGGTCATCTCATTCATTCAAAAGGTGAATTATATGTCACGCTTCATTCACTTAGCCTCGGGGTTACTTCACCCTTTGCAAAAGTTGACACAACAAGTAGAATTTGCATGGTCTGATGATCTTGAAGAGTATTTTTGTAACATTAAAGTCATTTTGTCAAAGCTACCAACACTCATGCCTCCTTGTTGGGAGTACACATTCTTTGTTAGCTCTAGTGTTGGAAGGGAAACAATTGGTGCTGTGTTGCTACAACAAGATCCCCGCAGTACAAGGATGCGACCCATCTACTTTGCTAGTAGGGTCATGAATGCTTTGGAGAGAGACTACACAGAAGCAGAACTCATGATGCTTTCTCTCATGTTTGCGGTGAGAAAGTTTAGATCCTACCTACTACCAAAACCTTTTGTAATTCTCACTGCAGAAAATTTGTTCCCTTGGGTGTCATCTCAAATGAATCTTAGTACTAGGATCTCAAAGTGGATTATGGAGTTGCAAGAGTTCCAATACTCTTTCAAGGTAGAAGATAGTGTGCGTGCACAATTGGCAGGGATTCTCACTTATAGGGTACATGAGAAAGAAATTAAGGTGCCTCAAGTAAAGACCCTACCATTGCCACCACCAAAAAGTATTCCCAATGCTTTTACCTTGTTCTTTGATGGAGCTTTTCGACGAGCCACAGGGAAAGTAGGGGGAGGGCTAGTGTTGCTCAACCCAAGTGGAGAGGTGGTCATGAAAGAGAAGGTCAATCTACCAGGTTCAACTAGCAACAATAAAGCAGAATACGACACACTACTTCATGGTTTGAAGATGTGCATTGGCCAAGGGATAAAACGTCTCATGGTAAAGGGAGATGCACTTCTCATTGTTAAACAAATTTTAGGCATTTGGGCATGCAAGAATGAAAGCTTAAGGACAAAAGTTCATGCCATTCGTAAGATGTTTAATCAGTTTGAAGAAGTGCAACTATATCATATTCCGAGGAAACAAAATGAAGATGCCGATTTACTTGCACAACAAGCAGTTACATGTGTTGAGAGAGAAGTGCAGGTCATCATGGTGGCAGCAGCTGTCAAGCAACCGAGATACCAGGGATTGGAGTCATTGGCTCCCATTATTGGCTACATTTTGGAGGGTGAGTTTCCACAAGACTTCACGAAGGCTGAGAAGAGGAGACTCATGAAGAAGGCAAGTTTCTATCTCTTCCTAGAAGGCTCCCTCTATCAAAAAGGGAAGGATCAAGTGTGCAGAAGAGTACCAACTATCGAGGAAATTCCAGCCATTCTAAAAGGTTTGCATGAAGAGGCATGTGGTGGTCATTTTTCCCAAGAATCAACTGTTAAGAAGATTTTGCTTGCGGGGTATGTTTGGCCAAGCTTGCATGTGGATGTTCAACATTGGTGTAAAGCTGTCACAATTGTCAGATAAATGGAAATAGAAGGTTGGTGCACGGCTCGAGGCAAATAGTGCTTGCAAATGGACCCTTTGAAAAGTGGGGCATTGATGCTATGGGTCCTCTGCCTAGGACAAAAAATGGTAAACTCTACATTCTAGTGGCTGTAGACTATATGACTAGGTGGGTGGAAGCTCAAAGTGTGGCAAGAGTGAATGAGAGGACATTTAGCAAGTTTGTGTACACTCACATTTGTTGCAGATTTGGCACACCTTTGGAGATTGTTTCTGATAATGGTCCAGGGTTTAGGAAGGGCTTGCTCACAGAAGTTTGTGAAGAGCTTCACATTCTACATCGTCATAGCACACCATACTACCCACTGTCAAATGGTTTGGTGGAGAAGGCTAATGGTGTCATTACAGGAATCATTAGAAAGATGGTGCAAAACAAGACAAAATTATGGGATGACTTCTTGGATGGTGCCTTGTGGGCATATCGAACCACATATAGGGAAGCCACGGAGTTCACACCATTTCACTTGGTCTATGGTCAAGAGGCTTTGCAGCCTATCGAGCTCAACATTCCAACAATGCGACTTCATGGCAAAGGAGCACAAGATGATCAAGAGGTATGGATGGACCGACTTCTTACGTTAGTGGAGCTTGAGTGGAAAAGAGAAGCAGCATATGAGTGCTACAAGAGGAAAGCCACACAAGGGAAAGAAACGCACGACAAGAAACTGAAGGACAAAGGCATCAAGGAAGGAGAGCTTGTGCTAAGATATGACAATCGACTTGACAATCGTTTTGATGCCAAGTTTGAAACTAGATGGAAAGGGCCATACATAGTCAAGAAGGCTTTCAATTCAAGTTACTATCAGCTTATGGACTTGAATGGTAAAGAACACTCCAGGAAGGTAAACGGGTATCGCTTGAAGCCCTATTTGAGTCGCCTTCTACCAAAGGACCTACCAAAGATCTGTCCAAAGGCTGCTCTCTCATGTAAGTATTGTTACATGAAGCACCAATGTAACTCCAGTCAAAATGCCGAGGGGCCAAACAATGAAGATCTTGTCAAGGACTCTGAAGTACTCTCTTTGGAAAAGATGCTTTATGATGGTACATGAATATACCATCATCCTGGGGGAGGGCTAATGATAGCCGTTTTTCGGCTCTCCATAATTGCCATAGTAAGTTACTCCACCCTACCAAATTCACCCAAACGCTATGGCTATCCCTACCATTTCACTGTACATAGGCGTGTGTGACTTAGGGGGCTTTTCCCATATCTTCTTAAAAACCCTCAGCTAGCTAGTCACTGGGCTAATTGAGCCAAAAAAATAAAAAAATAAAAGTATATTATGGCCTCTTTGTGTGTAAATATTTCATTGTATATATGGCCTAAATATAGGGATTTTTTATAATTATTTTGGTATTTTATTTAAATATTTCTACTTAGGTGCGTGTTTTATTAAACCTATGTACACCTTCTTTTATCCTCTTACACCATAATTATATTTTTTGCCAATATGTACATACTCTAACCTCATATTTTTCCTTTATACAAATCACTCCCACATTTTCACCCTCACCCTCGTGAAAACAAAAAATTGATTTCTACTCATTGGTTACGTTTATTATATTATTTACTTGCATACCTTTTCCTCTTTCACCCAAAATAATTCAAGGAGGGACCATATCATACGATTTCAATATCTTTCCATATCCATAACTCCTCCATATTTTTATTATTATTTTTACTCATTATTCTAACACCATGTGCTCATTGAGCTAAAGTCCATGAATAGTCCATACACTAGTCCCACCATGTATATATTTCTTTATTCACCAATAATCCTCCTCCATGCATGGGTCAAGGGCAACTTGGATGCTTTGTATTATAATATGACAAAGGAGGGGCTCACTCTTGGATGCATTGTACAAATTCAACAAAGGAGGGGGCCACTAAAAGACTTTTGCAGGCATAAAAACAGGCTTTTTGGTGAGAATTTTGGCACCTATCTCCACTCCGAATTTGGAGCGGTGGTCAAAAGAGAAAATGTAGCCCACGCTCTGAATAATCACCTCAAATTTTTTCATGATTTTTGGAGCTACCAACGGTGAGATATGATGTTTTGAGTGGACCCCAGTCTGCCCACTTTTCTCACAAGTAGCCCTTAGTCTTCTCTCACCCTTCCACACACCTACTCACTCTTACACATCCCTCCCTCTCCTTCCCTCACTCAAACCTGCAATTTCCATGGCTTCTCCCACCCTCTTCACGATTACCCTTCTCTCTCATCCCTATAGTTCTTTTATGAACCTCTACATACATACACCATCTCTATGCCTCTCTCTATTATCTCCAAAGTACAATTCCATCTCAACCCTTATATATATACATAAATTCAGCATGTGTACCATGATTAACCTCTGTAAATCAAGAGATCTCATCAACGAAATTATCATTTTCATCATGGTGGTCAACCGTGGCGGCGGCATAAAGAAGCGAAGAAGAAGAAGAAGACTAGCGGTCATTTTTTTCACAATCTACACAAGGGTGAGTTCAAGCTTCTTCAAAGCTTCACCATCTCAATGATTCTCTTTTAATTCACCCCTCTTCCTTCATCAAATCAACTCACTCTACCCATTGTAAATGTAACATTAACTTTCTAGTGATTACTAACGACTAACATACTAACACAAAATAGCATTGACCTAACCATAAAAGACACCTCACCTCAAGACATGTGTATAGTAACACACATACTCTCTCTCTCTCTCTCTCTCTCTCTCTCTTTCTCTCTCCTTACTTACTTTCACCTTATCTACTCATCAATAATGCTCTCTTTTGAGCCCACACCCATGACTCAAGCAGACAAAGAAGGCCCGCAATGTTTTGATATTAAAAAAAAAATCATAATCCTGATTTGTTAGCTTGTAAATTAGGATTTCCAATAATCTTTATGAGGGGTCTCCAACCTATAAATAGACCCCTCTCCTTCTTGTAAAACAACCTCCAATATCTCACATAGCACCCCAACACTCTATGCGTGAGGAGAGACTTAGGTGTAGCAACCACTTGTGAGCTTCACTCTTGGTGTGAGAGAAGCCTTTAAGCTACACATTGTAAGTGAGAGAGCGTGAGTTCCACAAATCTCAAAACCACTATTGTATATGCTCCTTCATCATCAATAAATAGAGGTTTGGTGCATCAAAGGCGTGATTCGACGTTCAAATCTTCGTCCTTCCATTTGTGCAATACGGTTTGGTGAATTCAAGGTGACTTGTGTATTTTGAGTTTTTATCGGTTGATCTTGATTTTAGAAAGTGTTTTAGTGTGTTTTTCATTGTCATTTTTTTGTCCATTGTAAGAGGGTATTGTGGTGAGAGGTCTCCCACACCCTAAGACAGTGTGTGTGTGTTTTGGCAATGTTTAGCAATCACTAAGCATTGAGTGAGTTTTGTACAAGTTCTATGATAGCATCATAACGAACCATCTCCATTTGCAAGTCACAAATAAGGTATTACGCAAGATCCTTTCCTCTCTCTCTTCCCTTTGCTCTAGCTCTCTCTGGTCCATTTCATGTGTGTCTTGGTGTGAGGTTGCTTGTGTGTGTTGTGTGGTGCATCTTCTTGGTTGTGCCAAAATCTCTCTTGCGTCCTAGTTCGCATACCATAACTAGGTGGTGCCCCTATCTTGTTTGGGTTTGGCTGTGGGTTTGTTGTTGTGTTGTGCTTGTGGTTGCCTCAGCCCCAATTGAGCAGCACGGGAGCCTTGAGGGGTGTTTAGAGGTCGCCTCTCTTGTTGCCCGCCCCGGACCGCCTCACTAGACACAGCCAAAGCATAACAATCTGGTGCATAAGATGCATGGCGAGAGCCTGAACGAGTACGACTAGACAAAGGTGCATCCAATTTACTGTCACGCAAAGTGTGCACCAGCCATTTTGGCATACCTCTAGCCTGCTCATTTTCAGCCCTTTCCTCATCAAGTACATCATGTACATCTGGATCAGTAATAGGCTGATCTAAAACATTTCCAGAAACCCCATAGGCTGTACATTTTCCTCATTGGAAATTACATTCGTATTTCCACCACCAAAAAGAGGAAACAAAGTGTCATAAATGTATTGTGAGCTTACATTATTGTCTCTAGTACATCACAGCAAGGGCTGAACAGAATCTTCCACAAACACTACATCTTGTGAAACCAGAATATGTCTTGTTTGTGGATGATACAACCTTTAACCTTTTCTTTCAGCACTATAACCAACAAAAATACATTTCACAGCCTTATCATCCAATTTTTTGCACTGTGTTTGTGGCACCAAAGCATATGCCAAACAGCCAAAAACACGCATGTGCTCAATAGAAGGCTTTCTATCATGCCATGCTTCATATGGAGTTATAGACTGCAAAGCTTTCGTAGGACACCTGTTTCGTACATATGTGGCACACATGATGGACTCAAGCCAAAAAGAATGCGGCAAAGCTTGACTTTTGACCATACATCGTGCCATTTTCGTAAGTGACCTGTTTTTCCTCTCAGCAACCCCATTTTGCTGTGGCGTATAAGGCATTGTACATTGGTGTTTTATCCCATGACTAGCCAGAAATGCATTAAATTCATGAGACATATACTCCCCCCCTTGATCTGAACGGAGGGTGCCCATAGTACATTTCGAGACATTTTCAGCCATAGCCAGAAATTGTTTGAAGCACATAAAGACTTCGGACTTTGCTTTAAGCGGAAACACCCATGCATGCCTGGAGTAATCATCAATGAAAGTCACGAAGTACAGGTAATTGCCCAAGGACGGAGTTTGCATGGGCCCACAAACATCACTATGCACAAGCTGCAACCTGCATGTGTCCCGAACTGAACCATCGTTTGGAAACTTAGAACACTGCATTTTACCCAGAATAGAGCCTTCACAAACATGTTTGACAGGTGCTTCAAGAGGCGGCAAAGAAGCAACTATATTAGATTTCTGCAAACGCAGCAAACTGGAAAAATTCAGATGACCAAAACGTGCATGCCAAAGTTTTGCATCTGAAATAGCAATTGAATCTGCAACAACATTTGCAAAATTTTGACCACACTTGTCATATAAAGTGATCTTATCCAGCCCACGACACAAAAGGCCAGATGCAACAATTTCATCACCAAAATTGAGATCATGAACTGTACATCTGTCATCCACAAATTTGACTACAAGTACAAGTCTAGCAAGTGCGGATACAGACAAGAGATTCTTTTTGACCCCAGGTACATAAAGTGCATCAACAAGTGTAAAGGAACTGCCATTAGCAGCAGTGAGCACAATCTTTCCAACTCCCTGAAATGGATAAGAGGCGTTGTTGGCACAAGTGACTGAATTCCCATGAGGGACAGACTTGAGAGAGGTAAACAATTCACGATGTGAGGTAATGTGCTTTGTAGCACCACTGTCAAAATACCACACATGTGAATCTGCAGAAAACTTGACAACTTCTGGATTTCCTTGGGTCATAAGTCTCCAAGTACTAGCAAAAGTCTGGTAAGAATCTGGTAAGGCATCAAGAACAGCCTCCACAAGGGAACTGTATGAAATGACTTCTCCTGCAGAAATAAGTTGCTCATTGATATCCTTGACACTAGCAAGGAAAGTGTCCATATCATCTTCCTCATGCATAATCTTTGACTCCAGCTCTTTACGCAGCAAAGCAATTTCAGCCTCATTGCGACTTGCATAAAGACCAGCCAATATATCCCAAGCCTGTTTTATAGATTTTGCTGAACGGATGTGAAGAACAATGGTGCGCTTCACAAACAACTCAATCAATGCATGAGCTTGCGCATCCTTAACATCCCAACGAGCTTGTTCTACTGTAGGCAAAACAACTCTAACAGCAGCAATCCTTGCAGCAAGACCTGCAACATTCTCAACATTGCCTACATCCTCAGAACCAGGACGTACATCAATGCCCTGCACAATATTCCAGACGCCCTTTGACACAAGAACGTGTTGCATCATATAAGCCCACATAGGGTAATTATCCCCATCCAACCTGTCCTCAGTAGCAAACATCTTGAACACATCTGTGTTGTTGTTGTCAGCCATGGAAAATGCTGCACCTGATGTGAAAACAACCCAAAAATAGGAGAAACGGAACGGGAACAACATGTGCTATATAGCACAAACCGTAGAAGACTATAAGGCACCTGTTATTGAGAAAACGGCACTGACAAAAATTTTGCACAAAATGACAAAATTGCCTGTGCACACCTGTCTGTAGTGGAAATGGAGGCCGGAATGAGCCCGAATTGAAAATCTGAGCAGACTATGCTCAACGAGCTCTCCTGAAATATTTGTTGACCTGCGAATGCTCACCAAAGCTCACTGAAATCGGAGAAAGTGAGTAGGCGTGTACTGGAGCAGTTGGCGACTAAGCCCGGGAGGACGCCACCTACTCTGATACCAATTTTTGGAATTAGGGTTGCAGAGAAACGCACACAGCTTGGAGAAGACGAAGGAATCTCAAGACACACAATGGAGAGTGTATTACTTAGTGTGCAATGGAAAGATAGATAGCCCTAGAGTGATGGACGTATATACAATGCTCGGGGGAAAAAACCTCCTAAAGAGGGAAAAAATGCCCCGGCGGTCCTAGTGTGTTCACACACATCACTACCACATGTATATGGTAACATATACTGTCTAAAAATGGCATAGCTACTGATATTGAAAAAATTCATGTCATTGTTGATTTGCTTAGACCAATAACAGTCAAGGGGGTACAAGCCTTCATGGGGCATTATGGATATTACAGACGGTTCATTTACATGTATGCTATAATTGTAAAACCCATGTATAGCTTGATTACACACTTTGAGTGGACCGAGGCATGTGAAGAATCCTTCATGAAAAACAAGCTCTCACCTCAACTCCAATATTGAAAGCACCAGATTGGAATAAGATATTCCACGTACATGTAGATGCTTCCAATTTTGCTATCGGTTGTATACTAGCTTAACCAAGCGACGAAAAAATCGACTTTTCTATTTCTTATGCTAGCCAACAATTAAACATGGCGGAAAAGAATTACACCACCACCGAAAGGGAAGGATTAGGAATGAGCTATGCTGTTAAAAAGTATAGACATTACCTATTACCCAACAAGTTTGTGTTCTTTGTAGACCACCAAGCTTTGTTGTACTTGGTCAACAAACCATACAGCACAGGAAGAATAGTGAGATGGTTCATCATTCTTCTAGAATTTGATTTCACTGTGGTTGTAAAAAATGGCACTACACATCAACGAGCAGATCGTTTGTCAAGGATTATTTCAAGAGAATCACCGAAGGGGTAGACGATGATCTACCACATGCCTATTTATTCTTCGTGGAAATGATACCTCGATGGTTTGAAAACATTGTGTCAAGGATGACAATAGTCAAGCGGATTCACAAATACCACTTCCTATTACGATCAGATTAATTGAGCAATCGACTATGTATCAATTACTAGCTAATATTGCTCTTATGCATTAATCCTAAAGAAACACAACAGTACCTGGGTCAAGCACATGTTACCATAGTAGGACTTCACTTTGCGGAAGACAAAACTATGCAACGAATCTGGAGACTTGGAGTATTTTGGCCGACTATGAAGAGTGATGCTCGATCTTTTGTAAAGGATTGTCCTCAATGTCAAAAACAAACACCCATACCTCATGTAACATTGTTTCAAATGTCACTTGTTCCTAAGTGGAGTAACTATATGTTTACTTACTTATCAAGCCAAACATTTTCTGAGGATATGAATAAAGCCGTCAATGAGCAATTGAAACTGAAGCAAGAGACTATGCTCTTATTGGGAACCAATTGTATCGGAGGGGTAAAGATCAACATTTGCGCCTTTGTGCAAATGAAGACGAGTATATTCCAATTATATAACAAGCACATGCTGAATTAGATAGAGGTCACTTTTCTATGAGACAACCGCATGAGCAATCTTGATGGCAGGCATATGGTGGCCAACACTTTTTGCAGATGCTAAAGAATATGTTTGAAGGTGTGATGCTTGTCAACGAGAAAAAATGCCAACACATGTAGATAGCATGCCCTTAAGACCAATGATGGGGGCTAGAGCTTTTGCAAAATGGGGTATAGATTTTGTTGGGCCAATATAGCCACCTGCTTATAGAACCCAAGCTCAATATATCATTGTAGCTACAGACTATTTGACCAAGTGGACCGAGGCTAAAGCAAATAAAAAGAATGATGCCAAAACCACTGCTGCATTCTTATATGAGTATGTATTCACGGGATATGGACTGCCAATAGAAATTGTCAATGATGATCGGGGAACTCATTTCCTCAATGAGGTAATCAAGTATTGCTTAATGAGTTTATGGTCATCCATAACAAATCAGCTCCCTATCATCCACAAGCAAACGAACAAGCTGAGCATACGAACAAAATTGTTACCTCGGTTTTGACTAAAGTGGTTAGTTCAGAAAGGATAGACTGGGAAATGAATCTCCATGCTGCTCTACGGACTTATCGAGTTTCATTCAAAACAGCTTTAAATGCTACACCCTTTAACCTTGTTTATGGTCTTGATGCCATACTGCCAATAGAATTCCTATTGCCGACATTAAGGGTAGCACGGAATCTTGAGTGGACTGGACATGAATTGTCAGAAAGACTTGAAGATTTGGAAAAGCTAGATGAGCAAAGGGTAACTACTTTAGCTCACATCTATGCACAAAAGTGGAAACAAAAATAGTTTTTTGATTCCCACTTAATCACTAAAATCTTCAAGAAAGGGGACTTAGTTTTAGTCTATTCTCTTAAGCAACACATTTCCAAGTTTAAGAAAAAGGGAAACGAACCGTTTATCATTGAAGATGTATCTCCAAGTGGAGCCGTAAAATTGTCCACCCTAGATGGTGAACCAATGAACCAATGGTTAATTGGATTAGTGGATGTTGTAGAAACAAATACAATTTGCCGCTAACCAATGAATTTCAAGAAAGAATGTATGCAGCCAAGCAAAGGAAGATTAAACGACAGCAGGTTATTGATGAAGCCCAAGAGAAAGCTCAGCTTCGGGTACTCAAACGGAAAGATGCTCTCAAGAATCAACAGATACCGATTCCCATCGACACTTTGGAATTAGATGATCGACAATGGGAATTACCTAAAGATGTAGTTTTAACAGATAATGACTAGTTAGACGGGATGGACCTGCGCATCAAAGTACAACTCAACAATCATAGCACCAATGCTTTGGTTGACACATGAGCTAAAGTAAATGCAATCAGTTATTCCACGTACAAGAAGGCAACAAGCCAAGCATTGACAGTAGGAATAGCGACAATCAAAGGATGCAACAAGAACCCAACCCCAACATTGGGAGTAATCAACTTGAACGTGATAGTACATGGATGTTCATGTCCTCATCATTTTGTATGCTTACCAGATGAACACATGAATGAGACGATGATTCTTGGAATTCCTTGGATGCGGACATACAAAGCAGTACCGGATTGGGATACAAATCAGCTCAAGCTATCACCTAAACGTGGGCAACTCATTGTTCCAATTGCACCGAGTAAGGAGGAATAGAAATGAAGCAATCAACAGACCAAACCACAAAGAAATCAATCTTCTCCATCCCCTCAACAAGCAAATGCTACAAGTAGCATGCAAGGACTCAGGCAAATTTGTGTATCAAAAGAAACGCTTAAGGATAAGCCAATTAAAATCTGGGTGCCTAAAACTTCACTAACAAAACAAAAGAAGGTTCCAAGGGTTAAAACACAGAGACGAGCATCTCCAAGCAAAGAACTTAACATGAATTGGTTTGGAAGAAAAAAGAGCACTTATCTTCTCCACACACTGTAAAACCAATCAAGCAATGGCGAGTTAAATCTCAAAAGACTCCACCACACCATACAACAACAAGCAAACCAAGCTATCAATGGCGAGAAAAAGCTCGACAACAGTAAAAAATGCTACCAAAAACTCAAGCAATCAGCGTGCTGAAGCATCCTGATGGTACAATCAAACAGAGAGCACACAAGCTACAAGAATTTCTCTTTGGAAGACATCAGCAACAAACCTTGACATCAGAAACCCTTGAGTTAATTACTCAAGATCCAGCTCTTACATAGCATAGTGGTTTGAATTGCATTGATCTTCAAAGCATGGTAGAGCCAACCATGGCTATGCATCGACACAATTGTTCAACCCATGCACACAGTCCTCTTAGAGTACGCCATCTAGGAGGGGTGGAAGGGCACTAAGTACTAAGTAATTAAGGGCAATGTTTGAAGAAGGGAAGAAAAAAGTTCAAGGTTAACGTGTGGTTTTTTGCAAAATTACCTAATAATGCCCTTATAATTCATCATCAAGGGAAAATTTATTGATAATATCTTCCCGATGAGTGTAAATAGTGTATATACTATCAGAAAATCATCAAAAAATAGACCTTTTTGGTATTTTTTCATCATTTTTATTGACGATGAGACTTAAAAATAGAAAAATCGAACAAAAAACAATAAAGCTGTGTTTTTCAATGGATTTTCTTTATTACTAGATTTTCACTTTACTTTTTTAGAGCATTTTTCTTTGCTTTTTTTAATAAATAGGTCAAAAATTAATAATAAATAGCAGGAAAGCTCAGATGGAAACACGATGGTGATCAAAAGGACAAGGCGGACAAGCACAAAATTTTTCAATGAAATCAGAAGATGGAAGCGGGAAGCCTAAATTAGGCGGCCAAGCCTACTTTTGCAAAATTCTTGCAGAATGAGCTACAGGAATCCGATCACGGAAATTTTTGAGTCTAACATAGATTTCACGGCCTAGTAGGACTAATGAGGGAATCTAGGAAAATTGGTTCGGGAAGTCCGGGTATAGATATCCAAGGTAGGCTAAAACCACCTCATTTCCACTTGCGGCCTTTGCAGATAGAGCTTTTCGACCTCTTTCGCACGTCTTTTCTGGAGTCCACAGTTGCCTGTTTTCAGCGCCGTATCACATGAGACATGAGGGGTAAGCTCTTTACTTGTCAATGATCCATTTTGTACGGCCGGTAGCTAGTCTAAACCCCTAGGAAAAACCCTAGAAATCGAGTAGTGCACGAAGACCTACGACAAAAAATTGACCATAGTGGCCTATGAGCTCGACCAAATCAGATGGGATTTGAGCTGCAACATGCCCTAACATAATAGAACCTTTCTATATCATCAGTTGACCATTCGGTAGGGGTCGAGGGGGTCCAGAATGCTAGGTTTTTGGCAAATGCCAGAATTCCGACCTGACTCCACAAATAGCTTGCCTACGAGGTTCATATACAATGTATATGATTGGTTTAGTGAAATCAATCAAGCAAAGCCCTCGAAAAGCAGAAAACGGCTCGAAGGCTACAAAGCGTCAAATTCGACATACGGCATGAAACTGACTCCAAATGAGCCAGAATTGGACAAGTTGCTTCACGACTATGTTGCAGACAAGTCCAAAGCCTCAAAATTGTCTGACCAACTCAATAGGTAGTGTAGTCACAGAAAACGGTGATTTCAGAGTTGACAAAGCACAAAGTGATGCCGGCATAAGACCAAACTTGACCAAATTCAATTTAGGACTTGTTTTAGGTGTATAGAATGTGTTTAGGTCAAAATTTGTAAGTTTGGCAAAAAATTTGGCACTATTGTAAAAAATCATGATTATTTACTTTTTCACTATTTTTGCTTGGAAAATTTATCATCACCTCACCTATCATGTGTACACACCTATTACATGCGAAAAATCAAGTATGAGCCAAAATGAGCACCTATAACTTGGAAAATTGCCAGAAAACGCAAAGAAATCTTTGCAAGCCAATTTTTGGGTCATGGACAACATTTCTTGATCCAAATCACCTCATATCACATACACAAGGTCTATACAATGCTTAGAAGCAAATTGTACCAAAAAATGTTGATTTTTGTAGAAAAGTTAATAATCGCAATTATTTACTTTCTAGCCAAAATGGAGAAATTTTGATATTTTGCCATCATACATCCAAAGTACATGATGTGTTAAGCCCACTAGCCAAGTTTTAATCAATTTGGAGCTCAAAATCTCAAATTTCCACTATATCTACTGTTTTAGAGACCTAAAGCCAAAATCTGGTACCATTTTCACCCTATGCATCCAAATGAGCCCATATTTCACTCAGATTATGTATTTGGTATTTACTTCAAGCCTGTGATGCCAAGTATGCAAAATGTTGAAAAAAATACTCAGCTGGCTGTAAATAATCGCGATTATTTACTTTGGTTGCAAAAATTTGTTTAGACTTTACAGTTTTGTTCCTTGCATGTTTTTATGCATCAGCTATGCTTTTTCAAAAATTGATTTATTGGACCAAAATTGTCAGCATTTTAGACTAAAGCACATTTTAGAGAAAAATCCGATAAATCTGCTAACTTTGACACTCTATTCACTGAACAGGAGCCATGCAAGCAGCAGAGAGGACCAAGAAGAAGCTCAACCAGAAGAAACATTGCAGGAACTGCCAGCATACCAATTGGATCCAAATTGAGTTAAAGCTGCCAAAGCAGCATATCTTTCAAAAGAACAGCTAGAAGAGCATCATACCACAGTGTTCACCGGTAGATTCAAGAGTGAGGAGGGACATCAAGTAGAGTTACAACTCCTACCGAAAGAAGTATATGATCTTGCCAGGAAGCCTAAGACCAAAGAAGCCAACCGCAGGTTAGGACTCAGAGACTTTTATGAACAGGAACTGTGCGGTGTGGATTTCCAAATATCTTACGAGCTTCTATCCACGATCAAAGAGGATGGAGCTATCCAAATTTTTGACCCGCAGGGAAATAAAGTCGAAGTGGTGATAACTAAAGAAATAGTCGCAGAAGCACTCACACTACCCACAGAAGGAATGATGACGAGGACAAGGGACAGGAAAACGACAGGTACTTTCACCAAAGAAACCACCGCAGCCACCTTTGCAAATTTAACTCACAAGTAGGTGGAAGAGCCAGCTAGGTTATACCATTAGCATTTCCATTTCTTGGCTAAGAGGCCACCAAGGTATACCACGCCAAGTCAGGCCGTTGCCACCACTTTCACACAAGTCCTCAAGTCAACAACCATGCAACCGGTGGACCATGCATAATACGTCCTGACCACTCTAAAGGGCACAAAGAAAGAAGGAAAGATCACTTACCTGGGTGCACTAGAAGTCTTGAGAAGGATTGCGTACCATGCCATCGGCATGGCCGACAACCTACCACCTTCCTCAGACCAAAATACGTGGATACTGTCAGCACAACCATCTCCTTGATCTATAAGATCAGCCAAGAGATCGTACAGATCTGATGAAGAGTTGGCTAAAAGCTCACCAGAAAGACATAGCAGGGACAACTCAGATAATGAGGAAAAGAGGGCAAGAAGAGAGGAGATGAAGAGAAAAGTTGTGTCCGCACACCAAGAAGAGCCCGTGCAAAAGCAAGCCCGTTTTGAAAGAGAAAAACATGCCTACCAGCGTAGTCGACAAGCACAAGGAAAGGACTCAAAAAATGGGTGTCTAGTGGACTTAAGGGTCCAAGGACAAAGCATCACACCATAAAAGAAGCTGAAGATCCAACAGAGTCCTTGGAAAAAATGTATCAAGAAGCAAAAGCCCTGAAGTTTCAAGAAGAGGCAAGGAAAGCAAAAGAGACGGAAGACCAGAGAGAAGCCAAGGAAATGGCAAGGGAAGACGCACAACACGACCAAGGTCACGAGTCTCCCCGACCCACTTCACCATCTACTGAACAACAGGATAACACTATGCCGAGCCCACCACCATCACTGGCAGGTAAGGACACCACAAAGGAGCCAATCAAAGACACAGAAGAATCTTCACAAGAGGCTACTGCTACACAAAGGCAACAAAAAGAGAAAGAATCAGAGCCGGCGGAACAAGAGAAAGCAGCCGAAGCTATGCAAGAGCCTGAACAACAAAAGGCAGATGAATCTTCACAACAGGCAACTACTACACAAGAACATCAACCAGAGAAAGAACCTGAGCCAGAAAAGGAAACAAGTACTACACAAGAGGACACAACGAAGTCTGGGCCAGCAACCTCTATCGCAGCACAACAAGAGAAGGCCGAGACACAACCCACTATCTCCACAAAAAAAGAACAGCCACAGCCTCAAAGGCAAGAAGAACGAGCCGCCACGACATATCAAGGAGACAGAGAAGAGGCTAGAGAAACATTAACCCAACTAGCAAGATAAGAAGACTGGCAAACGAATGACGAAATAATCCTGCAAGTCAACTAATATACAAGGCAAATGCAGGATATGACGGAAAGACTCCGATCAGCAACACTTGGCCGTAACACAAAGGCCAAGGAGTTAGAGATGGTGATTGACGCTCTCCAAGGAGAGTTAGAGACACAATGCACGTCATCACCGATCTTCAGAGGCAAGTGCAGGAAATGAAAGCCGAAGTTGAACAACATTAGCTAGCAAGAGATAGACAGCAAAAGGAGATGGAGGAGCTAGGTGATCTGCTTACAAAGTTATCATATGCTTGTAAAGACAAGGATGAACAACTGACAGAAGTTACAAACAAACTTCTAACGATAACCCTATCAGCTCAAGAAATTCAAGTGCAGTTGGATGTCACAAATGCTTCTTTACAATACTCCAAACAAAGGATAAATGATCAGGCAATTTTCTTGCGGCAAACACGAGAGAATCAAGCCGTAGCCTCAATCAAAGGGACAGATGAAGTGTACAAAGCATTAGAGAAAAAGAACAAAGACCTCGAGCTGGAGTTAAAGCTAGAGCAATCTTAGTGCAAGGACTTGGCTTTGATGTGGGTCCAAAGAGAAGAAAAATTGCTAAAAGAAAGAGCTGAGAGAGACGGAAAGCCGGAAACACAAGAAGAGGAAAGCACTTTGGAGCAGCCACAAATAGATATACCCTTAGTGTCATTTACTGAACTGGAGACACAGTCCACAACAGAGATGAGTGGTGAGGATGATTTCCAGGTAAACATCACAAATGCAGACACAGTGCCCATGTCCAGCTCTCAAAAGCAAGAAAATGCACTGAAAGAAAAGATCACACAAGAGGTAGATGAGCAGTGGAAGGAAACGATCGATTGGGATTTAAGAGTTCTTCACTCAACGTTACATAACTCACTCCCAATCAAATCAATGCGCAATGGCATCATCAATTCTTGCCATACCCTCTCATAAAAGTGGAATTACTACAGGTAAAAGAGAGGCTCTACAAAGACATGCAAGAAGAAGGCACATATAAATACAACCCCAAGTGGAGGCTAAGTTGGTTGAACCAGAATCCGAGTGTTGGGGTATAAAGCCCAATGTGGTCGCCTAGGTAAGTGGGTGGGCTGCCAGGTATGTACACATATTCTTTTGTAAAAACCTAATAAGAACTCACTATGATCTACACATTACAGTAGAGCGAGTTCACCATATTGTCGTGCTCTTCTTCTCGCACTCTCTCTCTCGTCGCACTTCCGCTCGTACTCCTTCAATTGGTATCAGAGCTCAGATCGAGTCTCGGGGCAGCACTGCAGGAGGCTAGAGTCACCAGCTCAGATTGGAGTGAAATTCAACAGGCGAAGACACGGCCCCAAATCTCGTGGGCAAGCCCGAAGGGCTTGGTGTTGTCAAAATTTCATTCTGAGGTCATCTGTGCCACCGTTCGGCTTCGACAAAGGTCTGCACAGGCCATTTTTGAATACGTGGTCTCGACAGGTGCAGATCCGACTCTGCAAATTTGGGGTTTTCGGCCTACGATTGCAGGTGCTGAGGATATCGACACTCCCAGAGTGTTGATTTGTAGCTGTCTACACATCGAAGGACGGCTCACAATTCTTGGAGGCGTGTCACATACGACACGGGCGCATCTACACACAGACTGTAGGCGACATCCACTAGTTCATCAGGTAGCTTGTGTTTGCTGCTTGATATTCCAGATTTCATCCTGACATTGCAGGTACTTCCACATGGGATGTATTGTCAGAGATGATGTATGTTTGTTGAGGGTTTGCTGGCTGTGAGTCACGCAGCAAACAACCGCCGCAGCGGTTACAGCATATAGTGGGAAATTTGTGGATGTATGACTTTGTGGGAAGTCTATGTACTGTCAGATTTACTGCAGCCTTTGTTGAGGGTCGAGTGAGGTTTTATTGAGCTGGGGGATTCTCGAATGTTGAGATCCTTTCGGTGATACAGGTCTTGGAGCGATCCCTCGAGCACCCTTAGATAGGCAGCTAGGATGTATTGACTATGAGTTAGACAGTTGGGATTGCATCTTTGCTTTACTGCCGTTGAGGCATTGTCGCAGTCTATTCTTATAGGACAGTGACAGGACAGTGAGAGACAGTACAGGTGCAGGACAAGTTTACCCGCAGCCTACAGTGTCAGAGAGACAGTGTTTTTTGAGCTATTTTTTGGTCTGTTTTTGAGTACACCAGAGCCATTTTACAAAGGAGACTCTGCCGAAAATTTATGCAGAATCTGAAGCTTTCTTGGTTCATTTGACAGGTTGATATTGGTTTAGAGGTCACTTTACAGGGGAAACTCTGCCGAATTTTTCCCAGGAAAGTAAACTACTGTGAAGCGTAGCTATGGCTGGATCACAGGACACTGCTCTTTACAATATCAAGAAGCTGGATGGAACCAATTTACCATTGGGGAAGCAGCAGATTTGGCACGTGTTGGTACAAAAGAAGCAGATAAAACCTATAAATCTCAAGGGGATAAAACCAGAAGATATGGACGAAGATGAATGGAGCGAAATGGATGAATTGGCACTTTCTACCATTATGCTGACTTTGGCAGAAAGCGTTTACTTCAATGTAGCAGACGAGATGTCGGCTTATCAAGCATGGTTAAAGCTGAGTGATCTTTATGAGAAGCAGAGTGCTGCTTCACACGTATACTGGCTTAAGAAGCTTGTTGACTTGAAGATGAAAGAAGGGACACCTATGTCCAATCATCTGAATGAATTCAACACAATCTATAGTCAGTTGTCAGCTCAAGGTGTCAAGTTTGATGAACCTGTTAGAGCTATGTTCCTGTTGATCACATTGCCGGAAAGTTGGGACACTTTTCGCACAGCTTTGAGTAATTCTGCACGTCCAGATGGTTTGAACATAGCAGGTGTAGAAGGAAGTCTGCTTACTGAAGAAACCAATAGAAAGACAATGGACAAAGGCAAAGGAACAGCCTTAGTTGTCAGGGGAAGGACCAAAGAAAAGTACAAAGGTGGAAAGAGGAATCAGTCTTGTAGCAAGTCCCGCAGTGCTAAAGGCAAGAGTGACATAGAATGCTACCATTGTGGCAAGAAGGGTCACATGAAAAGAGACTGCAGAGAATGGAAAGCAGAAAAAGGCAAAGAGAAAGCTGAAGACCATGGTGAGAAGAACAAGTCCTCAGTGAAGATTCAAGAAATAAATGTGACAAACACTGTTGCAGAGGATGACAGTCTAGTGTCAGGAGACATCTACTTCTTGAAGAATACAATGGACTCAGCTCTTCTTACAACATCTGATGGAAATGCACTGAGTGACTGGATTATAGACTCAGGGGCATCACTTCATGTGTCTCCAAACAAGGAGTGGTTTACTTCTTATGTGACCACTAAAGATCATGTTCGGCTAGGCAATGGGCAGACATGTGAGATCTTAGGTGTTGGAGATGTTCAATTGAAGTTTCAGAATGGCTCTTTTCTCACGCTGAAGAATGTGAGACATGTTCCCGCAATTACAAAGAGCTTGATCAGCATAGGTTTACTTGATGATGCTGGCTACGTCACCACTTTTGGACAGAACATGTGGAAGATATCCAAGGGTTCTATGACAGTAGCACATGGAGTAAAGTCTGGAGGACTTTACATGATTTATGTATCAAATGTCTCTAAAAATGTAATCAATGTAACCGAGTAGCCGAACGTTTCTTTGTGGCATAGCCGGTTAGGACATATGTCCAAGAAGGGAATGGAAATCTTGTTTCGTTCTGGTTATTTTCCTGGCTTTTCATTTAATGATTTTGAATTCTGTGAACATTGTCTGTATGGTAAGCAAACACAACAGCCACATAAGCATAGAAGCAATAGAAGAGATACATAGTTGGCACTTGTTCATAGTGATTTGTGCGGACCTATGCCTAACCTATCTCTAGGGGTAGCTTCTTACTTTATGACATTTATAGATGATTACTCGAGGAAAGTATGGGTTTACTTTCTCAAGCACAAGGATGAAGCATTTAGTGTTTTCAAAACGTTTGTGACACTTGTCGAGAATCAGAGTGGCAAGAAGCTTAAATGCTTACGCACTGACAATGGTGGAGAGTATGTTTCAAAGGCCTTTCAGGACTTTTGTGAGTCAAAAGGTATAAAACGTGAACTTACTGCTCCTTATAATCCTCCTCAAAATGGTGTTGTTGAGAGGATTAATAGGACCATACAAGAGAAGGTCAGAAGTATGTTGTCTAATGCACAGTTGCCAAATGGGTTTTGGGCTGAAGTTGTATCAACAGCTGTTCATCTTGTAAATAGATCTCCTAGCAAGGTTTTGCAGAAGGATTCAGTGCCAGAGATGGTATGGTCAGGCAAGGTGCCCTCATACAAGCATCTCAGAGTCTTTGGCTATGAGGCATATACTCACGTTCCAAAGGAATTTAGGAACAAACTTGAGCCAAAGAGTAGAAAGTGCATCTTTCTAGGCTATGGTAATTCTAGTGAGATGGGGTACAAATTTTGGGATCCCGAATCTAGAAAGGTTGTCCGCAACAATGATGTTCACTTTAATGAATCCAAATATCATTCTAAACCAGAGAGGGTTGAGGAGATTAGAAGAGTTGTCTTCCAAGAAGATGGACCTGCACGTGCAAGACAAAATGTCAGGGCTCAAGAGGAGCAAGGACAAGAACAAATTGGAACCATAGGTTGTGACTCAGCCTGAGCCACCTATTGTGCGTAGATCTGGACGTGTCACGCGACCTCCTGATAGGTTTGTTCCATCTATGAACTATGTCATGTTGACTGATTGCAATGAGCCTTCATGTTACAAGGAAGCAGTGCAAATGAAGGACTCCGGGAATTGGCAATTGGCCATGCAGTCAGAGATGACAGCTCTGCATAAAAACCAGACATGGAAGCTAGTTAAATTACCACGGGGCAAAAAGGCTCTAACTTGTAAATGGGTTTACAGGTATAAGATCACCGCTCATGATAGTCTTCCAAAGTACAAAGCAAGGCTTGTCGCCAAGGGCTTTAAGCAAGAACAAGGCATTGACTTTGATGAAGTCTTCTCTCCGGTGGTCAAAATGACTACATTGAGATGCTTTCTGGCATTGGTTGCCATATTAGATTTGGTATTGCACCAAATGGATGTCAAGACAGCGTTCTTGCATGGCGATTTAGATGTGGAAATTTACATGCAGCAGCCAGAAGGGTTTGTTGAGAAAGGCAAGGAAGATTGGGTATGCCAGTTGTTAAAGAGTCTTTATGGCTTAAAACAATCACCGAGGGCATGGTACCATAAATTCCACAAGTTTATGCTTTCTCAAGGCTACAAACGTAGTGAGTTCGATCACTGTCTATATACAAAGAAGGCTAAGGATGGTAGTTGGCTGATCCTTATTTTGTATGTGGATGACATGTTGATTGTTGGCAAGCACTTGGAAGAAATTTCAGCTTTGAAGTCAAAGATGGCAAAATCGTTTGACATGAAAGACATGGGTGAGGCAAGTCATATACTTGGTATGCGCATTGAGAGAGACAGATCAAAGAAGTTGATTTGGTTATCTCAAACAGAGTATATTGACAAGGTTTTGCAACGTTTCAATATGGAGAAGGGAAAGGCATTGAGTGTTCCATTGCCACCATATGTGAAACTTAGCAAACAAGATTGTCCTGTGTTTGAGGAAGAATAGGCTGAAATGGATAAGATTCCATATGCGTCTGCAGTGGGTAGTTTGATGTATGCAATGATTGCTACTCGCCCAGACATTGCATTTGCAGTGGGAGTAGTAAGTCGATACATGTCAAACCCAGGCAAGAAACATTGGGAGGCAGTGAAAGGAATATTGAGATACCTGAAAGCTACAAAGAGTATGCGTATATGCTATGGGAGTCAGGAGCTAAGTGTAAAGGGTTTTACAGAGTCAGATTATGCAGGTGACTTTGACAACCGAAGGTCTACGTCATGGTATGTCTTTACATTGGCTGGTGGAGCAGTATCATGGCGTTCTAGATTAGAAGATTGTGTTACTCAGTCTACTACAGAGGCTGAATATGTTGCAGCAGCAGAGGCATGCAAAGAATCAATTTGGCTTAATCGACTAGTAACAGATTTGGGAATCAAAGAAGAGATGCCTGTGTTATATTGTGATAGTCAAAGTGCTATACAATTGGCTCGCAATCCAGTTTATCACTCAAAGACAAAGCATGTGGATGTGAAGTATCATTTCATCAGGGAAATGCTCGAGGATAAGCAACTTCAGCTTGTCAAAGTTCACACCACAGAAAATCCTGCTGATCTACTTACAAAAGGACTTCCCTCAGAGAGCTTTGCGCATTTTCGCAAGCAGTTAGGTGTAGGGTAGTACATCACTTCTCTACATCTCTTGTATATTAGCTTGTATAGTAGCTTCTCTCACACTTAAAGTACCACATTGGACTTTAAGTGGGAGGTTGTTGGGGTATAAAGCCCAATGTGGTCGCCCAGGTAAGTGGGCGGGCTGCCAGGTATGTACACATATTCTTTTGTAAAAACCTAATAAGAACTCACTATGATCTACACATTACAGTAGAGCGAGTTCACCATATCGTCGTGCTCTTCTTCTCGCACTCTCTCTCGCGTCGCACTTCCGCTCGTACTCCTTCAGCGAGGTGTTTGATTCTGTTCACAAGAGTACCTACAGCGCTACAAAAAGATCCCACTTTCTGTCCTGTACCAAGAATAAGGACTTGGCAAGCGCATGAGGCACTAACGAAGAAGTGGCCAACCTGGTTGAGCTACCCAAGATTTCCAGCTCAAGAAAAGGAACTGGCTCACAGGAGAATACATGGTGAAAACCCTAAAGGGTGCCATGTCTTTCTTCAAAAGTTTACCGGATCTCTCTTATGCAATGTTATATAAAATATGCCAAATGCTGCTCACTTGTATTGAAGTTTTTCATGAGCCAGAGCAAGCAGGCACCCCGTGGATGTCATTCCTCAAGGGAAATAAAGGTTTGTGCTATGATCTCAATGGCCAACCTTCTGAAGAAGTCCTCTATGGCTTCTACACTAGATGCATGTTTCTACCTTCACATAATATGCTGGCATTCAAAGAAGCGTTCTACACGGGATTCTTCTCTTGGAGAATGAAGATATTTGCGCCAGTGATCAACAATCTAACCTCAAGGTTTGTAGGCTACTCAACGGTGGAGCTGAAGAACAAAGTGACCATGCAGTTTCTACAAGTGCTAGATAAAGAAAGGAAAATCAGATAGCAAAAGGCACTGAATATGCTTAAAGACCATCTCGCCAGCCACCAGCCAGAACACTATTTCAGCCCATAAAGCTGTGTCAAGGGACGACACAGGCGAGAAGGGGGGGAATGTTAGCAACAAGCTAACACGGATACCACAGATACCCTTTTTCAGAGTTCTCATTGTAAAACACTTATTATTTTTGATAAATCGGGAATATTGTAACTCCTATTTTCTCGTATAAACTCTATAATTAATGAGTTGGGGCTACAAGCTTCCAGATTGTATCAACTTGTCATTACACATCTTTGGTAGAACTCCCAGATTATTAGTTTTGACCACCAAAAACCTTGGCTAAGGTATAAAAGCCAATTTTCGTAAGTTAATTTCAAGTTTTGGATAATGAAATACATGGCGTGAGCTAACGGTGCTCACTCCTGTCCTTCTCGCGCTTTCTACTCCCTCCCCGGTTGTCACATTGCAGTCGCGTTTGTTGCATTGCAACCGCAGGTAAGAGCTCTACGCATTGACGTAAGCAATTCATAGTAATTCGTAGCTTTTGGAGTCGCCAACCCGCGGCCTAATTTCATCATAACTAGGAATTCACACTTTCAAATAAAAAACTAAGCATAGGCAAGGTATTGGGGCATCATTGTTAAGCATGTAGATGCATTTTGGGTCGAAAACGACTAGGTCAAAAATTCACTGCTGTTAATAATCACGATTTTGGAACTTGACCTAAAGTGGGGTTTGAGACCATAAGCATATGTGCTTAGGTCTTATAAACATGTCCTAGAAGTTTTGTTACGTTTGGATGTCATCTAATGCTGTAACGAATGTGATTTGTTTGCCGATGAGCGATTGGCTTTTGGAGATTTCAATCACTTGAGCGTAGCTTGAGTTAGATGCAAGTTGTTAGTTGTTTTTTGAGAGATTGACAACATCTTGTAGCCTCTATGCACTAGTCGAGTCAGCTTCGTCCCATGGATTGACAATTTAATCGTGGTTCTCACTAATACTGCAATAAGATAGGATGGTGAGGTTAGACATGCGTCCCACAGTATGTGTGTGTGCATGTGCATGTATGTGTAGCTGTTTTAATAATAAATAATATAATTGAAATTTTTTACATTCAAAAGACAGCTGGCTTTGGAAAAATGAAAAGACAAGTACAAAAATAACTTAGTCTTAGAATTATTTTTGTACAATGTTTGTAAGAATGAGGTCCCATTCCAGTAAATAGATAGTAGATGAACTTCCCCAATACTAAGTGAGTGTGTAATCCAGTGAGGACAGCTTTGCCAAAGTAAAAAAAACCTCCAAGATAAGATAGAGTCTTTAGCTACATCCATCCAAACAAGACAGCAATTCAGTTAGTCTTGGATGTGTTTTACAGGTATCAAGGGACCATACCAATTGTTATCCATGTCCATTTTACAAACTTTTTTTAACTTTACAAGCTAAGTCCATAATATTTCATTGAAATATATACTTCCTTTTTTTCAAAGTTTCAAAAAAATGTATCATTTTGATTAGAAGGCCATCACCCCTTCCAATCCAAGTGTTTGAAACACCACCCCTTTTTTTTTATTTTTACCAGTTATGAAAGTACCATTATAAGAAGGATTTTCATTTATGATTTTAATAAAGTATCAGATATTAAAACTTGTTTTAAGGTTAGATATCTATCTTTGTGAATGGACTGTACTTTATCCCTCCATTTGTTACATCGTTTACCATGTATTTCTCTAAGTAATCCAAAAAACAAGGAGCACTGCTGAAAACCAGGCTTTACTTCTAACCCAGAAGTCTTTAAAGGAAAAGATATACCATGTTTAAAGTGTCAATATCTAAAGCCATAATAAGAGCAACATCTGCCCGAGTCAATGAAAAAATCTGTAATGTAAAACCTTATCTTACCAATGTAGAGAGCAAGAATTTCCATAGTGTGCAACCGGGCACAACACCTTAAAGGCCCGTGTTTATTTGTTAAAAACGAACCAAAACAGTGCACAGTAAGAAATGAGAGATACCACCATCCATATGTGTAACCACCCAATCATAATTAGTGTGCAGTAAACACCTCAAACCCATGTAAGTACCCATGGCAAACCAATACTCAAGGCCATTCAAGGAAACTTACTGATGGTACTTTAACAACGTGGAAAAAAACAAATGTATCAAGTAAAAACCCGCCGCTTTTTTGATGCTCAATGAACCCCCAAAGCAGGCTCGGTTTTTGCCAGCTGAGCAATAGCCAAGATCAGTAAAGAGGCAGAAAAACCCTTTTCAAAAGACAATGTAAATGTAAAGCAGCCCCTCTCTTCAGCTCACTTTTCCATTCATACCATTTAGTAAACAACCATGGTTTAACCAGATATAGAGCCATAACCGATATAACCAAGTACCAGTTAGCCAGTTGTCTGCAAACAAATTAGTGCACATGTATGTTTGTACTAATAACCAGGGTAAAAAACCATAACCAAATAAGTGGTCCAACCTAAAAAAAAGAAAGGTTTGCACTATGATAAAGAAGCAAGTTCTTAACCCACATCAGTCGATAGTACGCTGTATCAAAGAAAACACCCAATACGGCTCATCAACAAAAAAAGTGCAATACAGATCAGAACCCCCCTATTGGGGTTAAATCATTTGTGGAAAATATACCCTTTTACAACTTACTGCGATGTCAAAGAATCTCCCCTAAAATATCATGCCTTCTGACGTAGCAGAACAAATATTGCCATATAGTAAGTGTGAAAAAAACCATGCCTACCTGTGTTATTTGAGTTGAGAGCTCCATGTTTTGATGCAGTGTAGAAACAGCCACGCAGCCACTTTTTTTAATGAAAAAAATGAGAACAAACAAAGCTAAGTGAGGGGCAGAGATGCACCTCACCTTTTAAATAGAGGAAGGAAGGAGGGCAATTGCCCTTTTGCGCGCAAATATCCATGAGTGGGGAGATCCACAGCGGGGATGGTGAGGCCGCTTGCGAGGTGTAATGAAGAGGCACCCCCAAATGTATTCACAATCGGGCACACCCAAGGTAGTAACATGATGTAGTACTTAAGTTAACTACAAGGGCTATGCCCCATGTGGAGATATAAGGCGGTAGTTTTCAGTAGAATCCCAAGCATTTAAGCGGCCTCGGGATCAAAAAAAGTGTGTGTGTGTGTGTGATATTCATCATGGCCAGAAAAAATACCACCCCAAAAGGTCCCAATTAGATGGGCTACGTCCATGTGTGGTCTTTCTTGAAGTGAGTTAATTAAAAAATAAGCTAGAAGTTCTAAAGTACCACGGTTTGTGTGTGTGTGTGTGTGTGAAGGGGAGAGAGAAACAGAGGGGAGTGTGAGCCTTGAGAGTGAGAGAGAGGAGAAGCTTGGATTTGCAGGTGCGATGGAGAAATGAAGAAGAGAGCGAGGTATGCCCAAAAACATAGCATACCTGTTGGAACCTAAGGCTATGGTGGGTGGAGCCAGAGGATAGCCATGGTGTGGTGCTGAGCAGCAGATGCAAGAGAGAGAGAGAGAGATTCGACACAGAGATGCAACAAAATAACGCTATGATTGAATTGATTGTAAAGCCTTATAAAGTAAAAATATTCCATGAAAACTGTAAGTGGCCTGCATGCCTTGAGTCTTGTTCTCACGGGCTGACCGAAAGCGGCTTGAACCCAACAATCCCCCCCTCAAGCCCGAATTGGACAAGCAACTCATGATACCGCAAGTTCTTAGTGTACTCGTCAACCGTGAGTTTTAGGTTTTCTCACAACCAAGGATTTCTGGTGTATCCATAACCTGGTGCTAGAACAGTAGAACCCCCCCTTGAATAGATAGGGTGTAGGTCAAAAATGTTAGCTACCAAAGATGGAGTTTTTGGTTCACTTCCAAACCTTGGGTTTAAGGTGTACCCAGTAACCTCATGAGAAGTGGAAAAACAGGCTGAGAACTGAGAAAAATGGGAGGTCTTACCATTTATGGATGGCAGTGTCTATATCCCGTACAAAATTTGGCATGACAGTGAAACAGCATGACAATAATCGACTACAAGGCTTTTGACAGGAAATATATGATTGTTTTTGACAATAGATTGTAGAAAAACTGACATAAAATAGGACAAAACAAATAATGATGATGATAATCGGTTTTGAAAAACCAAACATGTCGGTGTAAATTCATCTCGAAGGAAATATGTCTTGGTTGTTGTGAGCATCGATGTCTCGTAATTCTTGAACAATGAAAGTTTGCATACATACCAATATGTGTTGCATCTGTTGATATGCCGAGTGCTTTGAAGAAAATCTTCTTTGAAAAGAGTCGGAAATTTCCTTAGTGATAAAGCTTGCTTTGCATGCATTTGAATCTTGTCCATGCAGGACGGCATGTTGAGATGCCCTTGGGTACGTCGCACATACCGCCAATGGTATTTTGAAATTCTTGATGTAGCCAAGCAATTTTCGTGTGTTCTTGCATGCATTTTGATATGCTTTTCCAAGTCAAGGACAAGACCTTTGAGCATCTCAAGATGATATGGCAGAACTTCCACCAAGCTATTGACTGCGTTTTAAGATGCTGCCTATGTAAACAACGTATTGAGATGCCCTACAGGTTGAGCTCCTACCTGCGACACCACCGAAATGAGAGTGTTTCAAGATTTGACTGGTGGGGGGTGTGAAGACCCTCTAGCCAAGGCTCAAATAAGACGGCCAATTGGAAGATAGTGTGAAAATCAACAAAATAAACACAGCAATGGCGAATTCTCTATAGCAACAAACAGCGCTGATGAAAAACTGTCGTAGCAGGCTGCAGAGGGCGAGTTGGGAGAGGCCACAGTGTCGAAAGTTCACCATAGGGCCAGGGCGAAATGACTGATGGCGTTTGCTTTCGATTTTGTTGCAGGTCGAAATATGGGGTGCCCCTCTGCAAGCGGCAGTTTCCGCGCGCTGAGTCAAGGGCCGAGAGCCGAGGCTCGGTAGGGCTCTGATACCAGTTGTTGGAACCTGAGGCTATGGTGGGTGGAGCCGGAGGATAGCCATGGTGTGGTGCTGAGCAGCAGATGCAATAGAGAGAGAGATTCGACACACAGATGCAACAAAATAACGGTATGATTGAATTGATTGTAAAGACTTATAAAGTAAAAATATGCCATGCAAACTGTAAGTGGACTGCATGCCTTGAGTCTTGTTCTCACGGGTTGACCGAAAGCGGGCTTGAACCCAACAATACCTTGCTTTGTTTCTTTTTAAAGCGCACTAGAAGAGATATTACCATGGATATCATCACGCTAGGCTACAACCAGTATTACGATTGATATTTTACATGTTGAATTCAACCACCTCTCTATCTTTAGTACTATTTTTGACTTTTTCATTTTTTTACTTTTTAGTTACTTTTCATCATTATTGTGTTACCATAAACATGTAGTAGTGATGTGTGTGAACAGACTTAGGACCGTCGGGGCATTTTTTTCCCTCACTAGGAGATTTTTTCCCCCGTGCATTGTATATATGCCCATGACTCTAGGGCTAACTTATCTTTCCATTGCACACTAAGTAATACACTCTTTATTATGTGCCTTGAGCTTCCTTCGTCTTCTCCAAGCTGTGTATGTTTTCGTGGAACCCTAATTCCAACAATTGGTATCAAAGTAGGTTGCGTCTTCCCAGGCTTAATTGCTAGCAGCTCCAACATACGGCTTCTCACTTTCTCCAATTTTTGTAAGCGTTGGTGAGCGTTCGCAGGTCGACAAAAAATTTGAGCTAGCTCGAAGAGCTTAGTCTTCTCAAATTTTTGATTTGGGCTCATTTCGGCCCATGTTTCCACTACAAGCAGTACTGTGCAGGCTATTTTGTCATTTTTTGTTGGCATTTTTGTTAGTGCCATTTTTTGCATAACAAGTTCCTTACAATCTTCTACGGTTTGTGCTATATAGCAGGTGCTGTTCCCGCTTCGTTTCTCCTCTTTTTGGGTAGTTTTCACATCAGTGCAGACATTTTTCATTGCCGACAACAACACAGATGTGTTCAAGATGTTTGCTGCTGAGGACAGATTGGATGGGGACAATTACCCTATGTGGGCTTACATGATGGTGCGTGTTCTTGTGTCAAAGGGTGTCTAGAATATTGTGCAGGTGAGTCTATAACTCCATATAAAGCATGGCATGATAGAAAATCTTCTATTGATCACATGCGTGTTTTTGAGTGTTTGGCATATGCTTTGGTGCCACAAACACAGCACAAAAAATTGGACGATAAGGCTGTCAAATGTATTTTTGTTGCTTATAGTGCTAAAAGAAAAGATTAAAGGTTGTGTCATACGCAAACAAAGCGTATCTTAGTCTCAGGGATGTTGTGTTTGTGGAAGATTCTGTTCAGCCCTTGCTTTCATGTACTAGAGACAATAATGTAAGCTCACATGACATTTATGACACTTTGTTGCCTCTTTTCAGCGGTGGAAGTTCAAATGTAAACTCCAATGAGGCAAATGTACAACCAATGGGGGTTTCTGAAAATGTTACAAATTAGCCTATTACTGATGCAAATATACATGATGTACTTGATGAGGAAAGGGCTGAGAATGAGTAGGCTAGAGGTATGCCGAAATGGCTAGTGCATATTTTGTGTCCAGAATATTGTGCAAAACAAGCTTGGGATATTCTGGCTGGTCTTTACATAAGTTGCAATGAGGCTAAAATTGCATTGTTGCGTAAAAAGCTGGAGTCAAAGATTATGCATGAGGAAGATGATATGGACACTTTCCTTGCTGGTGAAGTCATTTCAGACAATTCCCTTGTGCAGACTGTTCTTGATGCCTTGCCAAATTCTTACCATACTTTTGCTAGTACTTGGAGACTTATGACCCAAGGAAATTCTGTAGTTGTCAAGTTTGATGCATTATGCACATTGCTGCTGCAAGAGTCACTTTCCAAAAATAAAGGACTAGACAGTGTGCAGTTGAACATCTTTTATTGATGCTAAAAAAAGGGTGATAAGAGTAATACAATCACTTTTTATGGCCCTTCTACGAGTGAAGAATCACCTGTTCCTAATGCTTCTGTTGGTAGAAATTCGTCTGGAAAATCTGTTGATAAGGGCAAAAAGAAGATGCGTTCCCATTATTGTAAAGCTAATGATCACTTGATCAAGTAGTGTCCTAAGTTGAAGGCCAAAGAGGCTAAGAAGAAAGAGGATGGTTCCACTACTAATGCTGGTTCCACTACAAATGCAGCTATTGTTGAGTCTTTTGTGAAAGGAGACTGTGATGCTGATGTTGATGCAGAATGGGCTTTTAGTGCAGAGTGCACTTATAACCCTACTGTCCATGATGCATGTATGTCAGTTCCTGTAGATTCACATGTGTGGTATTATGGTAGTGGTGCTACAAAGCACATTACCTCACATCGTGATTTGTTCACCTCTCTTGAGTTTGTCCCTCATGGGAATTAAGTTACTTGTGCCAACAATGCCTCTTATCCGGTTTAGGGAGTTGGAAAGATTGTGCTTACTGCTACAAATGGCAGTTCTTTCACACTTGTTGATGCACTTTATGTACCTATGATCAAGAAAAATCGTTTGTCTATATCTGCACTTGCTAGAATTGGTCTTGTAGTCAAATTTGAGGATGACAGATGTACAATACATGATCGCAGTTTTGGTAATGAAATTGTTGCATCTGGCATTTTATGCCGTGGGCTGTATAAGCTCACTTTGTATAACAAGTGTGGGTAGAAATTTGCAAATGTAGTTGTGGATTCTAAGGCTACCCCCCCATTTAGGGGAAGTTTGAAGTCTCTTTTTTGCCTTTTAACTTTTAGAGAGAGAGAGAGAGAGAGAGAGAGAGAGAGAGAGAGAGAGAGAGAGAGAGAGAGAGAGAGAGAGAGAGAGAGTACTCTAAGCCAAAAGAAGGGAGGACTTTCATTACAAAATCTTCTTTTTGGAAATTGCATTTGATTTTCTAAAATGATTTTTCTTTGAGCCACAATCTAAGGTAACTTTCAAGTACATGGTCCTTTTACCTGAATAAGGTCTCTTTCATCGACCCAAAATATTTTTTTAATCTTCTCACAACCTTGTTTTCCCTCCTTTTCCTACCCCTCTTTGTCTCACCTCCTCTTCCCTCCTTTTCCTTTTGTCCTCTCTTCACCTTCATTTGCTCTGCATCCTATTCTCCTTAAGAAATGGAGTCCACCTGATCTAAATGACCTAGCACATCGATTGAATCCATCACCATTTATGCCACATTAGATGAGCACAACCAATGGATTTCAATATCTATAAACAATGGTAGTTGGATTATAATGCAATAGAGTAGGAGAACTTAGAAGAAAAGCCTCATCCAAAAACCCATTCTTGTCATGTTGGAAAGGAAGAGTGAAAGACTTAGGGATTGTTGGAGCTAAGAAGACAGTGAAAGAGGTTTTGGTGCTCCAAGTTTACATGCACAAGGAGATTCACCTACAACCCGAAAACTCAAATCTTCCTCTACGCAAAGCTAATAGTAAATGGTTCGCATTTCTCATCTTGTTTATTGTACTAGGCCACAAAGCTATCTGTAAGTGGTTTAGATATACACAATAGATTATTTTCACTTTGATTTGGTTTGTTAGTGGTTCTCTACTTGATCTTTACATTTTTTGTTTGTGGTTCTCTACTATGCTCATTACAGACCTGTATCTCTCAAACATAGAGGAACGGAAGCTAGTAGAGTGTCTCATATATATTTTAGATGTCTGGCATGAATCCATTGACGAAGATCTTTACAAAGGGAGAACTCATGGTTCTTTGGTAGAAAAAGAGATATTATTTTATGATCATTTTTATGTCCCACCAAAATCTTTGAAGGATTGGGGCACTGTCACCAAGGTTGCACTACCTAGTTTTAGAAGTGGAGAGTGGCCATTGCCAAGCTCAATAACAAGTGAAAGCTATAGGTGCAAGATCTTTTATGAGATTCAAAAATGTTTAAAGGCCGACATTGCAAGGGAGCAGAGTAGAGGTTCAATTTCTATGCCTGTCATTTCTTTGTGGATTTCTTTGCAAAGGTTGTTGTGAAAGTCTCTAGAACAATGATGCCGTTTAGGTGCTTAAACAATGAAGAAGTGTTAGAATTTTGGATGAAGGTTGGAGTAAAAAAAAACAATGAATGGCATCCTTTGCAAAGTTCAATTTGGTTGTAAATACATTTTTGATACCCAAAACTTCATTATTTCAAATTTTTTAATAGTGGATGGCATCATGCGGGGAGATACTTGGTCCCTTTAGATCAAAACATAGATGATTTCAATGAGAAGAGCATTTATGACATTGGTGTAGCCAAAGCTAGTGTTAACCCTCACGGACACCCTATCACCTTCGATGGAAGTATATTATTTATTTGATTAAGTCATGGACCGGGCTTGTCAATCCAATAGGTGTGTAGGTGATCACTGATGAGAGGCGCACCACTTATCTTATTTTCACAGTAGCCATAGTGGGCGCCCATGTGTGAATGGACCAAACTCTTATAAAAGATCCATTTGAACTAAAAATCGTCATTCTCTGAGTTGTAAGCTAAGAAGTGCTCTTGCTCCATCTCTATCTCCTTCTTCGTCGTGTGCTCACATGTGTGTGTGTGTGTGTGTATGCTTTTGTGAGAGAGAGAGAGAGAGAGAGAGAGAGAGAGAGAGAGAGAGAGAGAGAGAGAGAGAGAGAGAGAGAGAGAGAGAGAGAGAGAATTGTGGCGGCATCAATGGCGGCAAGGTAGTTGTGCGTGGCATTGGTGGCGGATCCTTCTTCTTTGTAGCACAGGATCCTTCATGACGAAAGTATTGAGCGGTGAGTGACACACCCCTGCCCCTTTGAGCTTGCTAGGATCTTCTAGTTGTGTGTTTGCAGCCTTTTGAGGCTTGCACACAGTGCACATGCAAGTTCTGAGCTTCGACACGTACAAAAAATCATACATTTTTGGTGCCGCTATCGGGAAATGCCTTGCATTAAGCTCGAGGAGCACTCAATGCTACCTCTGGAAGCCTTTCTCCATCTATTTTTTGTTTTCTGTTGTCTTGTGTGAGGATTGTTAAGTGGCTGCAATGGACAGATTAGTAGGTTTTTGTTAGCTACTGTTAAGTGACTGTAAAGGGAAGATTAGCAGGTTTTTGTCAGCTTCTATTAAGTGACTGTAAGCTCTATCAGTGCTACATTGTACTGTTTTTGTTAGTTTTGCAAGATCTGTAATGAGCAGGTGTTAGTAGATCTGCTAGTGAGTGTAGACAATGAGAAGTAGAGTAGACAGTGAGCAGTAGAGTTGATTGTCTGTGACTGTACAATGTACTATGTTTGATAGTGTGTTAATAGAGGTAGTTAGTGTTAATTAGCTGTGTTAGTTGAAAAGAGGTTAGACAGAGCTTGCAGGAGCTGATGTGTTTGCATTGGAGCTTGACATCCACGCGGCCACATTATCCTCAGAAAAAGTTTTTTTTGGAAAAAATAATAATAATAAAAAATAATAATAAATTCTCGAGATATTTGGGACTAAAAAGAAAACTCAAAACAAAAATAAAAAAAACCTTATCTTAAAAGGAAGGATCGGGATCATTCCTCGAAACCCGAAACTGTAAACCGAGCCCAGGCCCAAGCCTCAGTCCTCATTCTTATGATATACTATACACACCACTTTATATATAAATACTTTGACCTCAAGTGAAGGGAGGGCATGTGGGACAAGTTCTTCAAGTCCTCCACCATCCACTTCACACTCACCCTTTAGAATTTCTAAATCTAGCCCTCTCCCCACCTAGGAAAAGACTAGTTTTAGGATTCCGAGGGCTGTAGATAACCGAATTGGGGATGTAAAGCACGGCACGTTCCCCTAGCCAAGACACTCGTTTTGAGCTATCACATGCCATATTCTGTGGCTTGGTTAAAAAAAGGGATAAAAAATAATAAAAAATGTGGGTTGTAAACGCCTAAAAAACTAGGTGAGCGGCCTTCACAAGAACTCACCAACACCTCTAGAGTGTTGAGCTCACATGCACCCATGCTCTGGTCGTGTGCTAGAGGACGAACACATAGAGAGTGTCTTTGTTTATGCAGGCACTCATTATTCCTCTACGTTAGGCTCTAGGCCCTCAGCAGGAACCCAAGGTTGTACTACTCAGGACCCACATATTGCGTCTAGTGACTCTTCTTCTGACTATGATATCATGGAGGGTTACTCAATGCCTAATCCTGATAGCTCAAGCCAAGACATGCATGCCATGAGACCACAGTCCGTGCGGAGCTTGAAGGAAACCTTTAGTAGAGCCACTCGCTCCGATCGTGGAGCTAATGATGTAAATGAGAGGGGCGGGGAAGTAAATTTTTCAATCATGACCAACATAGACCCCATGCTCCTGGAGAGTGTGCACGTGAATACTCCATTCACTGCACCCCCTGACTCTTTAGAGCTATTCCCAAGGTTATATTACCTGATGGTAGAAGCCTTGCCAAAGTGCAAGAGGTTGAGCGGTATATCATTGCGGCTAGGGAAAAGAAAATTGAGAGCTTACATAGGGTAGAGCAACAAAGAGAGTTAAAAGCAAAAGCCCCTATGTCAACATCTATGCTAGGCGAGCAATCAAGTGCTCCTGAATTAGCGACCACTAAGGGTCCACCCATAGAGAGCCACATTGCATCTAGTTCAAAGGACACCCCTAGCACCTCAATCCTAGATGGAGCATTCCTAAACAAAAACTGGGAGTGTGAACTACAAACGGAGACTTTAAGCGACCTATACACAGGTCACACCTATCACGTGGGTTGGTTAAATGTCCTACAATCCACAATGGGTGCTACTAGTGTAGAGGATCAACAACAAAGAGTTTGTGAGGTCATCCATAGGGCTATTGAGCAGGAGAGACAAAACAAGCGGATCCACATGCCTTCAACGGGCTCATGAGATTCTTGGATACAGGAAAGTCTAAACAACCAACGTTATCGCAAATGGAGACTCCCTTGGTAAGTCGGATGGATCCTCCATATGTTGTTTCGCTAGGGGTCTCAATGCAATCTGAGCCCACAAGTGATAGCTTTACCTTTCCAAGTCTAGCTCATCTTTCCCTTCATAACACCACAACTACCATGCCTACCCCAAAGATGGGCATGCCAAGGAACACGCCATGGACCTTATTTGTTAGTAAAGCACCCCTACATGGTAGCTCAATGCCAACAATAGTACTTACAAGTTTGTATCAATCATATGCACCTATAGGTCCTCGTACTCATATAGCTCCTACCCCCCCCATTGTTTCAACAACTTATGATCCACAAGCACAACACCCAAGCTCTTATTTTAATGGTACCATAGCGGTTAGCATTAGCATGTCACATCGAATGTCTACTATGCCTAGGGCCACACATATGAGCTTTGGGCCGCCACATGGCACAACATCGTACCAAACTTGAAACCCCAAGGGCTTTTTATGTGCCAAGCCCAATGCCAATACCTACTCTACATGTAGTCTTTGGAGCACCTTCACCCATGGTGCTTGCTCACTTAGGTGACTTGTCAACATTTTCTCAAGCTATCGATTGATCTATTGCTAAGAATATGCACAACACACCTGATAGGGAGCCTAGAAGTAAGGCAATACAAATAGCCAAGGTCACACAAAAATTTAGTGGAGACGGGGATGTGAGAAAGCATATCAAAGTGTTTGAACAAATATACAATTCTCTAGGAGAACACAATTGACTTGCATAAGAGTAATGCTTTAAGCCTAATCTTAAGTGGGAAGGCTGGGGATTGGTATAGAACCCTAAGGGTGGAAGAAAAAACAATTTACCCTACTCTTAGGAGAATGTTCTTGAAAAAATACATATTAGAGGGAGTGCTTTGGGGTGTAGCATCTCATCTCCAAAAAGCCCAATGAGAGGAAGGAGAGTCCGTGAGAGACTTTATTAGTCATTTGAAGCATTTGAATTCTTGTTGTAATCCAAATGAGAGCTTTAATAATAACCAATTGATTGATAGATTCATTAGAGGATTACAACATGAGGATATCTACAATGGCCTAGTCATTAGAGGTATCACCACGTGGGAAGCAGTCACCACCAATGTGGTCCAATTGGAGGATAATTTAATGATTTAAGGAGAAAGAGTGTTTGCTGAGCCTAAATCTACTAGCTCGCAAGAATACGGGCATTAGCCAGTGACCCTAAAGCCTATTGCTAAGGAGCCAAAGATATTTGAGATGACTTTAGCAGATCTCACTAAGGTCATCCAAGAGAGTCTTAGAGACAATCAAGCTCCACAAAACAATCATATGTATCCAAGAAGGGAGCAATAATGGTGCTCAATTTTCTATGGTGTACATAGTACCAATGAATGCCCTAAGTTTAGAGTAAAATCTAATGGGAATTTCAATGCCTGTGGAAGGTTTGTTCATCAATCTAAGGGTTGCATAGTATTTAAGCACACGATAGCCAATAGACCAACCTTAGTATGGACGAACACACCTCAAGTGCCTGCATTGATGGTGGCCCCACCTTTTGAACAAACATCACAACACATGTCCCTAGGGCCCAAAATGTTGTTCAAACAACACCCTTACCAGCTCCAGTGCTAGGACCGCAACCACCACATCCATAAAATAGTTCTGTGAATCAAGTGGGTTGTGAGTCGTCTATTGCTTGTTGCGAAGGCTGTGAGGAATATATAGACCCTAATATTGCCTATGGGATTGATGCACTTAAAGAAAGTCCACAATACTACATGGAGGACTATTGGGGACAAGTCAAACCTGTCTATCAAGTAGCTACTCTTGCTACCACCTCTTCAATGCTATGAGTGTGGGGGTCCACATCGTGTAGCCGAGTGTCCTATTAGGCTACAAAAGAATGCTACACTAATGAAAACCAATCAAGTGAGCATGTCTACAATGCCGATACTCATGTGTAATTGATGTGGCATAGATCATTTGATTGTCCAATGTCCGAATAATCCAAATGCATCGAAGATCACGCCATTAAACTTGATTGAGGTTACCAAGGAGCCATCACAAAGTACACATGTGGTACCAATAAAGGTACTCACACAATCGATGCTTTAAAAACAAAATTATATTCTTGAAGAATGAGACACGACATTGATTGCCCAATCTCAGAAGAAGAAGAAAACACGAAGGAAGAGATCGCAAAAAGCAGCGAAGTCAGACCCCAGTTCAAAGACCAACATAGAGACTGGTGATGACCCCGTAAAGGATTCTAATTTAGGTGAAACCATGGCGACCAAAAGAACCACTAGGAAAGAAATCAACAAGGAAGATCGTCATGAGCCACAATGGACATGACCCAAGAATAAGATATGAACTTACCCAAACCCTAAAGAGGAAATCAAGCGAGTGAAGCAATTAAGGAGTTTGGTAGAAGAGACCCAAAGGGATCTAGAGCCAGCACCTAGGCAGCTCCAGATTACAGACACATTGTTCCCTACGCAATAACAACCTCACAAAGTCCATAGACACCTAGCCATACCTAGTGTCATCCAAGAAGAAAGTGACTTAAAGTCATGGGAATGTTGGCGTACTCACTTCTTGTTGGAAAGAATGTTTATAGAGGGACTACCTGACCCTATCAAAGATGGAGATCCCATCTTCCCCATGTCAAGGGACTGAAGCCCAAAAGATGCTGTTAAATATTGCAAAATTGATGGATTTCATGGCTTTAGAAGTTAGAACAACCATCATGTCCAAAATATATGGAGACCTCGAGCTATTCTTAGCTCTTCGAGATTTCCTCAATGGAGAACTAAAAGTCGATGGGCTACCACAAATTGCACAGATGGATGGAGCTAGGGAGATGCCAATAGAGGAGGAACACTTAGATCCACAATCCAACCTAGATGAGAACTCTGTTGTAGAAATACCTGTTAACAAGTTGGGACAATACTTTTAGGGCGACAAATCCAATGCAACCATATAAATCATTACCAAGGGATTAACTGTGAAGGGGATCCTTGATGGTGGCGCTGGGTTTAGCATTGAAACTAAAAATTTCTGGGAAACTATGGGAAGACCTCACCTTGGGACCACAAACATAGTAGTAAAGATGGCCAATGGGACTATTGCTAAACCTATTGGGATGTTAGAACATCTCAAGATTAAGGTCTTTGGACACAAAATAAGGAATACCTTCATTGTTATAGATTTCTCCAAGCACACTATGTCATTTGAGATGATCTTAGGACATCCTTTCATGAGGGAAGCACAAATGGTGCATGACTCGTCTAAAAACCATGTCTACTGTTCCAAGACTCTGTCATTTGAGTGGATCTTGTAACTAGTCGAGCACATCCTCTAGGAAACAAATTTATAATTGATCATAGATTTGACACCACATTTCACTCGGCCCCATTATAGTATTGTTTGATGTTGGGGAAGATTCTCCTTATATAGATGTTCTACCTAGGATGACTGAGTTTGACAATGTGGATTGTGTCCACCTAGTAGCAACCATAGACACTTAGGGCAATAGGTAGATGACCTGGGTAACACCTGAGGGGGATGAAATGGCCCAACTCTTATCCTTAAATATGATAGAAGCAATGCATAAAGCTTCCGATGACCTACAAGATGAAGGCTTGACTAACATTGGAACTAGTAGTGTCTCACAAGACTATAGCCCACATGATTTGGAGTCAGAGTCATCAATTGCAGTTGACTCTGAGGATGAAGAATATGAGTTAAATCTTAGTGCAAATGTGGGGAAAAACCATTCAGGGCCCACTGGTTCCCTAGGTGACAATCTATCCAAGGGAGCAGAAGACACAAGTATCTATTCATCTAGTGACTCTTCAGTAGAGATCGACCATAATAAAAAATTAGACAAGAAGAGTAAGAGATATAAGAGACAACGATATCAAGGAAATGTGTGTGCTAACCTTCAAAGCGTTATGTGGTGTAGTCCACAACCCACTGGTGTAGCCGTACCGTAAGGAGACAACAAAATCGAGAGTTAGCTCAACAACAAAAGGACCCCACAGACTTACACCTTGCACCTGAACATTTCAAATCCTACACCACAGAGAAAAGTAAGGTTGTGCATACAAAGTCTCAAAGAAAACCTATCGATGGAAGCAATGGAGTTTATGACAGTCCCAATGATAGTTAAGGAAATAGAGTTAACAGACCCAGGAGAAGAGTCAGACCTGTTTTCATTGCCCAAGATCTGACAGAGACAGAGAAGTATGTACTTAAAGAACCTCTCAAGGAATTCAAGGATATATTTTCGTGGAATTATCATGATATGAAAGGTGTTCCACCTTCTTTCATGGTGTAACACACAATCCCCATGAATAGCATGGCTAAACTAGTCCAGCAATGACCTTATCTAGTGAATCCTAAGTATGCAAAGATTGTTCAAGAAGAGATTGAAAAGCTTGTCAAATGCGGATTCATATACCCTATTGAGCACTCCAGATGGGTGTCTCCAATAGTGATTGTGCCAAAAAAGAATGGGAAACTCAGAGTGTGCGTGGATCTCAAGAAGGTCAATGTCGCCATTAGGAGGGACCATTACCCCTTGCCACATTCAAAACATGTGCTTGAAAGAGTTGCAGGAAAGGAAGCTTATAGCTTTTTGGATGGGTATTTTGGATACAATCGAATCACAATTGCACTAGAGGACCAAGCTAAAATGGCTTTTATAACCGAATTTGGAGTGATTCTCATTTCATGTTATGGCTTTTGGCTTAACAAATGCTCTTGATACCTTCAAAAGGTTAATAAACACGGCTTTTAGAGAATATTTGAGGGAGTTTTGCGAAGCTTTCTTAGATGACCTTTGTGCTTATTCCTCTTGGAAAGAACATCTATCATGTTTACGAAAAGTGTTTGAGAAGTGCAGATTGTATTGCATCTCCTTAAGCCCTTTTAAATGCCAATTTTGGGTTAAACATGGATTCATTTTAGGAAAAATAGTGTCCAAAAAAGGGATTTCCACAGATGAGAGAAAAATTAAAGCCATTGCTGAATTGCCACCACCTACAAACTATAAAGGAGATCAAAGGTTCATGGGCCATGTTGCTTATTATCAACGGTTTATTTTAAACTTTGCCAAGATAGCTCTTCCTTTGTACAAGCTTCTTATTGAGTTCCATTGAACCGCGGAGTATGACCATGCTTATGAGTCATTGAGAAAGACCTTGACAACCGCTCCCACTCTACGAGTGCCCGATTGGAATGTAATTCTTCATGTGCATATTGATGCATCGAACTTTGCTATTGGATGTGTTCTGGCTCAACCATGAGAACATAAATTGGACTAGACCATTAGCTTTGCAAGTCATCAATTGAATGATGGTGAGAGGAACTACACCACTACAGAGCAGGAAGGCTTAGCTTTGATTTATGCAGTGAAGAGATTTTGCTACCGCTTTCTTGCCAACAAGTTTGTTTTCTATGTTGATCATCAAGCATTGTTGTATCTAGTAAATAAACCTTGTTCCACGGGAAGAATTACGCAATGGTTGTTAATTCACCATGAGTTGATTTTACCATTGTGGTGAGACCTGGTAAAAGACATGTCACGGTGGATCATTTGTCTCGCATACCAATGGTGAAGCCCCTACTAGAGTCGATGGTGAATTGCCCGATACTTCCCTATTCCTAGTCGAGACCATGCCTGAATGGAGTGAGAAGATTGTGAACTTTTTAGTTAATGGTTTTCCACCCAAGGAGCTTCGTAAGGATATAGCTCGAAAATTGTTAAAAGAATGTGAACCTTATTCTCTCATTGCAGGAACTCTCTTCAAGCTAGGGAAGGATGATATTCTTAGACGTTGTGCTTGTGAGGATGAGTATTTATACATACTACAAGAATCTCACATGGGTATTGAAGGAGTACGAGCGAAAGTGCGACGCGAGAGAGAGTGCGAGAAGAAGAGCACGACGATATGGTGAACTTGCTCTACTGTAATGTGTAGAGCATAGTGAGTTCTTATTAGGTTTCTACAAAAGAATATGTGTACATACCTAGCGGCCCGCCCACTTACCTGGGCGACCACATTGGGATTTATACCCCAACAACCTCCCACTTAAATTCCAATGTGGTACTTTAAGTGTGAGAGAAGCTACTATACAAGCTAATATACAAGAGATGTAGAGAAGTGATGTACTACCCTACACCTATCTGCTTGCGAAAATGCGCAAAGCTCTCTGAGGGAAGTCCTTTTGTAAGTAGATCAGCGGGATTTTCTGTGGTGTGAACTTTGACAAGCTGAAGTTGCTTATCCTCGAGCATTTCCCTGATGAAATGATACTTCACATCCACATGCTTTGTCTTTGAGTGATAAACTGGATTGCGAGCCAATTGTATAGCACTTTGACTATCACAATATAACACAGGCATCTCTTCTTTGATTCCCAAATCTGTTACTAGTCGATTAAGCCAAATTGATTCTTTGCATGCCTCTGATGCTGCAACATATTCAGCCTCTGTAGTAGACTGAGCAACACAATCTTGTAATCTAGAACGCCATGATACTGCTCCACCAGCCAATGTAAAGACATACGCTGACGTAGACCTTCGGTTGTCTAAGTCACCTGTATAATCTGACTCTGTAAAACCCTTTACACTTAGCTCCTGACTCCCATAGCATATACGCATACTCTTTGTAGCTTTCAGGTATCTCAATATTCCTTTCACTGCCTCCCAATGTTTCTTGCCTGGGTTTGACATGTATCGACTTACTACTCCCACTGCAAATGCAATGTCTGGGCGAGTAGCAATCATTGCATACATCAAACTACCCACTGCAGACGCATATGGAATCTTATCCATTTCAGCCTGTTCTTCCTCAGACACAGGACAATCTTGTTTGCTAAGTTTTACATATGGTGGCAATGGAACACTCAGTGCCTTTCCCTTCTCCATATTGAAACATTGCAAAACCTTGTCAATATACTCTGTTTGAGATAACCAAATCAACTTCTTTGATCTGTCTCTCTCAATGCGCATACCAAGTATATGACTTGCCTCACCCATGTCTTTCATGTCAAACGATTTTGCCATCTTTGACTTCAAAGCTGAAATTTCTTCCAAGTGCTTGCCAACAATCAACATGTCATCCACATACAAAATAAGGATCAGCCAACTACCATCCTTAGCCTTCTTTGTATATAGACAATGATCGAACTCACTACGTTTGTAGCCTTGAGAAAGCATAAACTTGTGGAATTTATGGTACCATGCCCTCGGTGATTGTTTTAAGCCATAAAGACTCTTTAACAACTGGCATACCCAATCTTCCTTGCCTTTCTCAACAAACCCTTCTAGCTGCTGCATGTAAATTTCCACATCTAAATCACCATGCAAGAACACTGTCTTGACATCCATTTGGTGCAACACCAAATCTAATATGGAAACCAATGCAAGAAAGCATCTCAATGTAGTTATCTTGACCACCGGAGAGAAGACTTCATCAAAGTCAATGCCTTGTTCTTGCTTAAAGCCCTTGGCAACAAGCCTTGCTTTGTACTTTGGCTGACTATCATGAGCGGTGATCTTATACATGTAAACCCATTTACAGGGTAGAGCCTTTTTGCCCCGTGGTAATTTAACTAGCTTCCATGTCTGGTTTTTATGCAGAGCCGTCATCTCTGACTGCATGGCCCATTGCCAATTCCCGGAGTCCTTCATTTGCACTGCTTCCTTGTAACATGAAGGCTCATTGCAATCAGTCAACATGACATAGTTCATAGATGGAACAAACCTATCAGGAGGTCACGTGACACGTCCAGATCTACGCACAATAGGTGGCTCAGGCTCAGCCACAACCTGTGGTTCCACTCTATCCTGTCCTTGCTCCTCTTGAGCCCTGACATTTTGTCTTGCACGTGCAGGTCCATCTTCTTGGAAGACAACTCTTCTAATCTCCTCAATCCTCTCTGGTTTAGAATGATATTTGGATTTATTAAAGTGAACATCATTGCTGCGGACAACCTTTCTGGATTCGGGATCCCAAAGTCTGTACCCCATCTCACCAGAATGAAAGATGCACTTTCTACTCTTTGGCTCAAGTTTGTTACTAAATTCCTTTGGAACGTGAGTATATGCCTCACAGCCAAAGACTCTGAGATGCTTGTATGAGGGAATTTTGCCTGACCATACCATCTCTGGCACTGAATCCTTCTGCAAAACCTTGCTAGGAGATCTATTTACAAGATGAACAGCTGTTGATACAGCTTCAGCCTAAAACCCATTTGGCAGTTGTGCATTAGACAACATACTTCTGACCTTCTCTTGTATGGTCCTATTCATCCTCTCAGCAACACCATTTTGAGGAGGATTGTAAGGAGCAGTAAGTTCACGTTTTATACCTTTTGACTCACAAAAGTCCTGAAAGGCCTTTGAAACATACTCTCCACCATTGTCAGTGCGTAAGCATTTAAGCTTCTTGTCACTCTCATTCTCCACAAGTGTCACAAACGTTTTGAAAACACTAAACGCTTCATCCTTGTGCTTGAGAAAGTAAACCCATACTTTCCTCGAGTAATCATCTATAAATGTCATAAAGTAAGAAGCTCCCCCTAGAGATAGGTTAGGCATAGGTCCACACAAATCACTATGAACAAGTACCAACTGTGTATCTCTTCTACTGCTTCTATGCTTATGTGGCTGCTGTGTTTGCTTACCATACAGACAATGTTCACAGAATTCAAAATCATTAAATGAAAATCCAGGAAAATAACCAGAACGAGACAAGATTTCCATTCCCTTCTTGGACATATGTCCTAACCGGCTATGCCACAAAGAAACGTTCGGCTGCTCGGTTACATTGATTACATTTTTAGAGACATTTGATACATAAATCATGTAAAGTCCTCCAGACTTTACTCCATGTGCTACTGTCATAGAACCCTTGGATATCTTCCACATGTTCAGTCCAAAAGTGGTGATGTAGCCAGCATCATCAAGTAAACCTGTGCTGATCAAGCTCTTTGTAATTGCGGGAACATGTCTCACATTCTTCAGTGTGAAAGAAGAGCCATTCTGAAACTTCAATTGAACATCTCCAACACCTAAGATCTCACATGTCTGCCCATTGCCTAGCCAAACATGATCTTTAGTGGTCACATAAGAAGTAAACCACTCCTTGTTTGGAGACACATGAAGTGATGCCCCTGAGTCTATAATCCAGTCACTCAGTGCATTTCCATCAGATGCTGTAAGAAGAGCTGAGTCCATTGTATTCTTCAAGAAGTAGATGTCTCCTGACACTAGATTGTCATCCTCTGCAACAGTGTTTGTCACATTTATTTCTTGAATCTTCACTGAGGACTTGTTCTTCTCACCATGGTCTTCAGCTTTCTCTTTGCCTTTTTCTGCTTTCCATTCTCTGCAGTCTTTTTTCATGTGACCCTTCTTGCCACAATGGTAGCATTTTATGTCACTCTTGCCTTTAGCACTGCGGGACTTGCTACGAGACTGATTCCTCTTTCCACCTTTGTACTTTTCTTTGGTCCTTCCCCTGACAACTAAGGCTGTTCCTTTGCCTTTGTCCATTGTCTTTCTATTGGTTTCTTCAATAAGCAGACTTCCTTCTACACTTGGTATGTTCAAACCATCTGGAGGTGCAGAATTACTCAAAGCTGTGCAAAAAGTGTCCCAACTTTTCGGCAATGTGATCAACAGGAACATAGCTCTAACAGGTTCATCAAACTTGACACATTGAGCTGACAATTGACTATAGATTGTGTTGAATTCATTCAGATGATTGGACATAGGTGTCCCTTCTTTCATCTTCAAGTCAACAAGCTTCTTAAGCCAGTATACCTGTGAAGCTGCACTCTGCTTCTCATAAAGATCACTCAGCTTTAACCATGCTTGATAAGCCGACATCTCGTCTGCTACATTGAAGTAAACGCTTTCTGCCAAAGTCAGCATAATGGTAGAAAGTGCCAATTCATCCATTTCGCTCCATTCATCTTCGTCCATATCTTCTGGTTTTATCCCCTTGAGATTTATAGGTTTTATCTGCTTCTTTTGTACCAACACGTGCCAAATCTGCTTCTTCCACAATGGGAAATTGGTTCCATCCAGCTTCTTGATATTGTAAAGAGCAGTGTCCTGTGATTCAGCCATAGCTACGCTTCACAGTAGTTTACTTTCCTGGGAAAAATTCGGCAGAGTTTCACCTCTAAACTGACCTGTGAACCAATATCAACCTATCAACTGAACCAAGAAAGCTTCAGATTCTGCATAAATTTCGGCAGAGTCTCCTTTGTAAAATAGAGTGCTCTGGTGTACTCAAAAAACAGACCAAAAAACCACTGTCTCTCTAACACTGTAAGATGTGGGTAAACCTGTCCTGCACTGTCCTGTCTCTGTCACTGTCCTGTCACTGTCCTGTAAGCATAGACTGCGACAATGCCTCAACGGCAGTAAAGCAAAGATGCAATCCCAACTGTCTAACTCACAGTCAATACATCCTAGCTGCCTATCTAAGGGTGCTCGAGGGATCGCTCCAAGACCTGTATCACCGAAAGGATCTCAACATTCGAGAATCCCCCAGCTCAATAAAACCTCACTCGACCCTCAAAAAAGGCTGCAGTAAATCTGACAGTACATAGACTTCCCACAAAGTCATACATCCACAAATTTCCCACTGTATGCTGTAACCGCTGCGGCGGTTGTTTGCTGCGTGACTCACAGCCAACAAACCCTCAACAGACACACATCATCTCTGACAATACATCCCATGTGGAAGTACCTGCAATGTAAGGATGAAATCTGGAATATCAAGCAGCAAACACAAGCTACCTGATGAACTAGTGGATGTCGCCTATAGTCTGTGTGTAGATGCGTCCGTGTCGTATGTGACACGCCTCCAAGAACTGTGAGCCGTCCTTCGATGTGTAGACAGCCACAAATCAACACTCTGGGAGTGTCGATATCCTCAGCACCTGCAATCATAGGCCGAAAACCCCAAATTTGCAGAGTCGGATCTGCACTCGCTGAGACCACGTAGTCGAAAATGGCCTGCGTAGACCTTTGTCAAAGCCGAACGGTGGCCGAGATGACCTCAGAATGAATTTCTGACAACACCAAGCCCTTTGGGCTTACCCACGAGATTTGGGGCCGTGTCTTTGCTTGTCGAATTTCACTCCAATCTGAGCTGGTGACTCTAGCCTCCTGCAATGCTGCCCCGAGCCTCGATCTGAGCTCTGATACCAGTTGAAGGAATACGAGCGGAAGTGCGACGCAAGAGAGAGTGCGAGAAGAAGAGCACGACGATATGGTGAACTCGCTCTACTGTAATGTGTAGAGCATAGTGAGTTCTTATTAGGTTTTTACAAAAGAATATGTGTACATACCTGGCGGCCCGCCCACTTACCTGGGCGACCACATTGGGCTTTATACCCCAACAGGTATAGCCGGAGGACATTTCTCATGGGAACTAACTGCTAGAAAGGTGTTGCAATCAGGCTATTGGTGGCCTACCTTATTCAAGGATGCATCACTTTTTGCAAAAGTGTGATTGCCAATGTTACAAGATCACACAGTGAAAGGATAAGATGCCCTTAGATCATGTGAAAGTGACTCAACCATTTGAAAAATGGGGTTTAGACTTTGTAGGCCCAATTTTTGGCAGCTCGTAACACTCAATCTTGATATATTATCGTTGCCACTGACTATGTGATGAAGTGGACGGAAGCCAGGGCGACATGCAAGGCTGATGCAAGGTCAACTGCCAAGTTTCTATTTGAGAACATTATCACAAGATTTGATTTTCCCTTTGAGATTGTGAGTGACAATGGTACTCATTTTATGAATGAAGTGATAAAGGAACTGACAACAAACTTCATAACATCCCACCATAAGTCCACACCTTATTATCCACAAGCAAATGGCCAAGCTAAGATCACTAACAAGACCTTTATTTCTTTCTTGACCAAAAAAATCGATGCTCATCGCACAGGGATCTGAAGCTGACATCAACTCTATGGGCTTATTGTACTTCTTACAAAGTGGCTATTAATTGTATACCATTCAAAATAATAAATGGCCAAGAAGCAGTTATGCCATGGGAATTTGTAATTCCTAATCTACATGTAGCTTCATAAGAAGGTTGGGATGATAACCCTCTAGTTGAGCGTTTATACACCCTTGAAAGGTTAGACGAAGAAAGACAATTGACTTTGCAAAATGGGTGCAAAATGCACTTGTGGAGAAAGATAGGAGGAAGAAATTTTTTGACCATTAACGAAAAGAAAAAGTTAAAATATGCCGAAAAAGGACCATATAGATTTTGTGAAATTACCCCACAAGGTACCATTATGTGGAGACTCTTGATGGCGTTGAAACCATTGGATTCCTCAATGGGAGTAAATTTAAAAGATACTATGATCCTTTAAGCCAAGAGGACTACGTGCTATCTATCAAAAAAAGGCACTCAAGGTACACACAGAATTGAAGAAGATACAAGCTCAAGCTGAGGCTAAGGAGCGACAACAACGCATAAGACGCCAACGAGAGGCTAACCTTGGAGTTACACATGCATTCCACGTTCAAACGGAGGATGATTGGTTGGACTATGAAAAACCTCCACGGTACCCTATTGAACTAAATAACGCTTATGGGAAAGTGCTATATAACACCTTATTAGACACGGGTGCTAAATAAAATCTATCATCATATGGAGTGTGATGTCAGTTGGGAAAGCCATCTTTATCTGAGAGTACTATCCAAGTCAAGGGTGTCAACAAGAAAAAAGCTGTGGTTCTAGTATCTGGCACACTTCTGTCAGTTATGACAATGGGGTTGTAGCTCAAGACTTTTTGGTCATGCATGTTGAAACTATGGAAGTTCATATAAACCTAGGACGTACGTGGATGATAGCAAAAAAATGCACTATTGATTGGGGGACAAGGAGTGTCACAACACAGAAACAACCTCTTAGCCTTGTCACTCAAGCCATAGTCCCTGAAATATTACCTCCTGAGGAAATAAAACAAAAAACAATGCATGCCCAGGAGGTTGAACCATATGTCCCTATAGCCCAACTCTCTAGAGCTTCAACTTTTGTAGTTGAAACAAAGCTTGAGACACACAAGACACATCTAAATATAACGAATAAAATATACAAGTGGGCCCCTAAAGCTCCTTTAGCGACCATGGTTGATGCTAAAAAATAGGATCCTTACATAAGAAACGCCCCACTCATTCCCAGAAATGTAAGAAAACATTACATTGAATTCCCAAACGACTATTGGAAGCCCAAGGCTACTATCAAGGAAGTGTTCAAGTCTGGGTGCCAAAACGTAAATTGTGTTCTTGCCTGTCACCTGACCCATGTGAGTCAAATCCTGTGATGATAAAGGCAATTGAAGATCGTGGAAATGTAAGAAAACATTACATTGAATTCCCAAACGACTATTGGAAGCCCAAGGCTACTATCAAGGAAGTGTTCAAGTCTGGGTGCCAAAACGTAAATTGTGTTCTTGCCTGTCACCTGACCCATGTGAGTCAAATCCTGTGATGATAAAGGCAATTGAAGATCGTGGGAAAGGAAAGATCACAAAACACTATACATTTGATCCAAAGCTAGTTTGGGTACCTAAGCGAGAAAGGCTTGTTTCGCTCAGCTAAACCATAGAAAAAATGAAGGAAGCTTCTTGCTTTTCATGTAGTTCATATAAGGAAATAGAATCTTCAACACAACCTCCACATACCATTGTACATATCCATACAAACAAGAAAGAGTTTGCACCTCCTGTTGTAAGTTCAGCACCTATAACAACGTTGCAAATAAAATCATGGGCGAGTACCTTACCACCCTTGCAACTAGATAAAATGCCTAGGGCGGTCAACAACAATTGGTTAAAGTCTTCACCCAAGAAAACTTGAAACAAATGGTTTCAAAAGGTAACGACATCATTCCAAAAGGTATGATCTACCCAAGGAAGGGGAGAGTGTTTGCTTCACTTGCTCCCCTCTTAAACTTCCTCCCTGACCTCTCAATCTCCAATCTTAGGGAATGTATATATAAAGCCTTATACTCACAAAAACCAAAATAAAAAAGTAAAAGAGCAAGAGCAAGATCCACCAAACAAAGAATTTGGAAACCTACAAGTTCTATATATGACACAAAATCATAAAAACACATTATGCACAAGGACACGATCTTTTGACACGACCCTTGTAATATTTGTACTCTAGCTGTTATCTATCTGTGTGTACAGATATGGCTAGTACGCTAGAGTCATCCACTCCTATCTTGGGTCAGAGGTACCCTCTTTATTTTTCTCAAGTGTTTCACATAGTCTACCTGGTGCTTGCATGTGAATGGGATTTGGTAGGTACGCTAGCATGTGAGAGGAATTTCAAGGAGTTAGAATGGATGATACATCTGTTGACCACGACTGATCCATACTTAGTAGAGAACGTCTCTCCGATCGCACAAACTTACTCTCTTGACCAAGATGACTACATACGTCTAGTGATGTTCTTAGTGAACATTTGTGCCTCTAATGATGAGGAAGAGTTACATGATTACACGGATGGCACATATGGTCTCACGGATGATGACTTTATTTTTCTTGATGATGACAAGGATAGGGGTTTAGCCTTAGGGTTACCTCCCCATCTCTACAATATCTTGTTCCCTTGATTCTTTAGGGGGGGTGCAAATAATTAGGTTAGGGTTCCTTATGTTGTTTGATTATGTTCAATAAGGTTGGTGCCTCTTCCCACTGATGTGCCTCCTAGAGGTATTCCTTGTGTTTTCTGGTGTGTACAGAAACATGTTGCTGTGGTTAGGATTTGGAAGTTCATGGAATCTTTCTCTCATTCACTCTGCAAATTAAGCGCGATCATCAACATGAACATGTGTTTGTTGACCATTATAGCATTGCCCCTTGTCTTTGTTTTTTCATCCATGTTTGTCTGCTTTAAATGTGATTGGTAGCACAATATTCAACACATTTGCTTAGATTAAACATTAGATTCAATATAATTTTCTGTCATAATCCCTTGCTTAGGTTTAAGAATCAAGCAGTCTGACTAAGCTAGTTTGACCAAGTTAGGTGTTAGAGATCTTCTCTTAATACCATGGGAAATGCCTTCCTAATAATCAATGGTTACTTTAGGTTCTCAATCCAGTTTAGGTAGCATTGTGTGCAATGTACTAGGGCTCTCTAGTGGGCTTAGTCCCTATTGACCTTTAGCTTAAGTATTATAAAGGGAGTTTACTAGTGTGATGAGACTGGGGAGGGTAACAATGTCAGATGACCCCCCAAAGTTACAAAATCAAAAGGTTGAAAAAAAACAAACAAAAAAATCAAAAGTGCCACAATGTAAAAGTTTAAGCTGGAAGAGAAATCCCAGCTTGATTTGGTACTTCACTCACATGTATTGCCTATAGTACTAGAGCCCTAGAGGTTCCTAGTGTGGGTGTTTTTCCTTGAAAAGAAAAAAGCCTAAGGCATACAAAATAAGCATACACATCAAAATTGAATCAATGTGAAAAATCTTTGCGAGGTCAAACAAAGGGAATAATTCAAGCGATGATTTCATAAGCAATTCCTTTTATCATAAAGTTAACTACAAGGTCTTCTAGGTATAGCCTCTAGTTAGCCTTCAGACATGAAATACTTTGCTGTCGCGATTAAACAGCTTAAAATTGACCAGAGAGAATTGAGAAGCTTGCCCATGTTATTAATAGTTGAACTCTAATGCCTTTCGGCCGTTAAATATTTTTGACCTTTATAACTGCTTATGCGTTTGATTATATTATAGTTTAAAGTTTTACTGCTAACAAATTGTTTAATATTCTGTTACCAATCAATTTGTGTGCCTACAATTGCATATTCTTTTTAATTGTATATGAGAATGCAATTATTATGCCAATTTTGGTTGACTTTGTAGTGATTGAAGAAGGCTAAGGACATTCAATCTCAAATTCTCTTCCACCTCAATGAACGGGCTTCATCTCAATAGCTTTTGAAGAACATCAGGAAGGGGGACACGTTAACCCTCATGGACACTCTATCACCTTCAACGAATGCCTTATTATATATTTGATTGAGTCATGGACTGGGGTTATCAGTCCAATAGGTGTGTAGGTGATCACTGATGAGAGACGCACCACTTATCTTATTTTTATAGTAGTTTTGCAACAATCGGCCACTATGGGCGTCCATGTGTGAATGGGTCAAACTCTTATAAAAGGTTCATTTGACCTAAAAATCCTCGTTCTTTGAGGTGCAAGCTAAGAAGAGCTCTTTCTCCATATCTGTTTCCTTCTCCTTCGTGTGCTCACGTGTGTATGTGTATGTGTATGTGTGTGTGTATGTGTGTGTGTGTGTGTGTGTGTGTGTGTGAGAGAGAGAGAGAGAGAGAGAGAGAGAGAGAGAGAGAGAGAGAGAGATAGATAGATAGATAGATAGATAGATAGATTTTATTATCGTCCTCGGAGGTCAAATATGACCTATGGGACCAAAGTTACATGTGATGTAGTATGTGTACGGCTGATGAGTGACTCTCGATGCTCCAAAATTGTAGTGATGAGAGTCGCAATGGAGAGCCCACACTTTGGCTGGGAGAGGAAAGTGTGTAGGTCTAAGTTATGGCTGAAAATGTGAGAGAAGCAAGTTCGGATGTGATCAAAAGCTGAGCACTCTAGTAGTGTGTGGTACTCAGACTCTCGAACTTGCAGTGAGCATAATGTGCACAATCGATTTGACTCTTCTCCATTGCCCCAACGCCCTATCTCGCATCGAAGGAAATGGGAGCTAAGCCGAATTGCTGCGATAGTGCGTATCGCGGACAAGGGAATAGGCTCAAGCATGTAAGTGTGAGTACGGTTTCCTCTCTCAGCGAAGAACATGGTTTTGTAGTTGGGGGCAATATAGGTGGTGTAATGTATGAAGCGTGACCCACCGGATTTCTCCAAGCCGTAATACATTGGCGTTGTAGAAAAGCTTCATTCACTTGAGAGTCAATTGAAGCATCATGTAGCAAGTGTAATGCATCCCATCTCCCAAACCACTTCTTTATGTCTTTCATCCATCCCGTGCTCAAGATCTTGCTTTTATGCGTCTTTTGAACTTTTTTGCTTGCTTCCCATGCAATTTTAGGAAGTCGATGTGAGGGGTTTTGACGCATCTTTATCATGTACTCCACAACCCTTTCCATGCCCATAACCTCAATTGGAAGAGATCCCGACTCAAGAAGTAGGAGCATATATGGTGTTTGTGTCTTAACTTGGAGAAAGTTTGTAAGAAAACGCTTTTGGACATTCTCAAACTCTTTCCAAGTAGACTTTGAGATGCTCCCACCCCACACTTCAACTCCATAAAGAAGAACCGGTGTCACCAATGCATCAAAAAGATACTTCTTGAGAACCCAACACTTGATGTTTCCCGCATTACACATGCTCTCAAATGCATAATATGCTCTCTTTCCCGCTTCCAAACGACGCATAGCACATTCATGCCACTTGTGATTGGATGGAACCTCAAGGCCAAGGTACATAAAGCTCTCAACAACTTCAAGTGTCTCGTTGTTGTACACAATGCATGGCTTCTCCTTATGGTTGGTTTTCACAAGCATAACCTTTGTTTTGGATTCATTTACAATCAGCCCACTATGCAAGCAAAAGTTCTCAAGGACAACCATAAGCTTTTGTGCATCTTCTAAAGTGTGTGCTAGAAGCACTACATCATCCGCATACAACAAAAGCATGATTACCGCATTGCAAATAGTGACCTCTTCAATGCCTTCTTCTTGCATAAAGTCAAGTACCATTTGTTCCAATTGATCGATGCATAGACCAAAGAGAGTTGGTGACAATGGACATCCTTGTTTAACCCCAATAGTGCTTACAAAAATTTCTGAAATTTCTCTTCCCATGCGCAATTGACAAATCACCTTCTCATAGATTCGAGAAACCGCAAGCATAAACTCACTTGGCACTTGGAGTTCTTCCATCCTTCTCCACAAATTGTTACGTGGAATCATATCAAAGGCTTTCTTAAAGTCCACAAAACAACAATACAATCGCTTGCCTTTCAACCGACTTTCCTCCATGAGAACACGAAGAGTGACAAGATGATCAATGGTGCTATGGCATCGACGAAAACCCGCTTGTCCCTTTGCACGCTTGTCATTCTCTTCAGCCCAATCACTCAATTTCATCTCCATTATACACCCAAATAACTTTTCCATAAGAGACCCAATCATTATAGTCCGGTAGTTGCTTACATTCTTTACATCCCCTCCTTTATGCAAAGGCTTAACCCAATTAGTACTCCAATCATAAGGCATACCATGTTGAAGTGCAAGGTTGAACATATCACACATCCACTCATGGGTAAAATCTCCCGTCCATTTGATCATCTCCGGCTTGATACCTTGAAGATCTCCCGCTTTGTGAGTGGCCAACTTTTCAAGCCCACCGCATACATCCTCAATAGTAAAAAAAGACGGCATACATGGGAGTGCACCATAAAATGGCATTTTTTCAGTATTTTCTTGCTCATATAATTGCCTACAATGTGTGTACATATCCACTAGACTCAAGTTACCAAAATTCTCAACCCGCTTGCCTCTCAAGTTTCTCCAAAATCTTCCACATGCATGTGCCTTTTCTTGGACTTGAAATTCTTGTTGCTTTACTTCCCATCTTCTTCTCTTCTTTTGAATCAATGCCTTGTATGTATGCAAATGACTTTGATAGTTGTCTTTGTCCATAGTTGCATCAAGCTTTATCAAGGACTTTCGAGCATCTTGACATTCTTTATCAAACCACCTTTTGCGTGATCTATCTTTGTTGATACCATGGAGATGCTTTATGGCAAAGCATTCTTCCGCACAAGAACAAATAGCTTTCTTGAAAGCTTCCCATTTAGTTTCCAATGGTGCATCACATTGAAGCTTTGTCATCCATAATTTTTGCTCAACCATTTCAATGTACATTGGTGCCCGTTTGAAATCCATACATAGTGATAAATTCTCTTTCCTTTGGCTGAGATTATCATGCTTAGTTGCTTCTCCACATGAAAGGTCAATACATAAGGTGCGATGGTCGGATTCCGGGGTCCATTGACCAAACATAAAACTCTTTATGCGATACATGATGGCTTCAGAGAGTAGCATATAGTCAATCACACTATCCCCATTATGTCTTCTACATGTAAATCCATTGGTTCCACTCCACAAAGATACACCATTGGCAATGAGCATACCCGTGCTATTACACATGTGTAAAAGTAGCTTTCCATAGTGATCCGGCTCTTTCTCATCCATTGAAGTACGATCATACAAGTGAACTTCCTCCAACTCCCTTGAAATGTATGGCATATTAAATTGTTGAGTATCATGTTGCAATGTTTTTGTGCGAGCATTCATATCCCCAAATACAATAACATCACCTTCACCTTTGAAATAAGCAATGTCCTCTTCCAAATCAGAAAATGGTTGATCTCTATCCATGCAAGCATAAAAGGGAGAATCATGATGAGGAATGTAGCAACCGGCTACAAAAATGGGTGCTCTTTTTGGTGTCATAATTTTCAGCCATACATAACGTTTGTACTTGTCATCTTTCACAATTGATACAAAATCTTCCAATCCTTTCTTAACCATACATGCTAACCCTCCTTGTCCTCTTCGTTGCTTGAGATTCTTTGACCACATCAATGAATGTACATTGTAATCCTCCAAGCCGTTAATCCTTTGTGTATCATGCTCCCAAGTTTCAACAAGAAGTACAACATCGGCTTTGCTTGTTAGTTCATCAATGCCAACCCCCGCATTCCATGGGTATCCATTACAATTCCAAAAGCATATTTTCAATTGTAACTCGGTCTCATAGGTCACGCATCCCTATTTGCTTGAGAGACTTGCCTCCTCCTTGGGCACATTTTCTTCATGAGAGATTTCCTTGTTTTTATTATTCTTTTCCTCATATGCCTTGCGACGCATATTTTGTTGCTTAATAGTGCGATCTTCACATACAAAACATTTTGTATTCCTCAAATAGATCCAACTATTATCAAGGATAATCTTTCGCTTGGTCTCATCCGGCATGGTGCATACAATTGGCCGTTCTCCCGAGCGAGGAGCTCCTTGCTTCCCCACTCTAAGTGCTCCATAGACCATAACTCCGGACATGCCAAAGTGGGTTTTGAAGAAATCTTCAATAACAATGGCAAGAGAAGGAGGTGTCTCTAACTTCTCTTCGGGAATTCCACGAATAACAATGTTCTTGGAACGTCGCTCCCGTTCCTTCAACTCCTCCACATCTACATTCTCAACATTCTTTGTTTGAACCATAGCTTGCATGAGTGAGGAATTAGAAACCACATTGCTACCACATACATCAGCCCAAGACTTGTTTGTGCATACATTTTTCATGTCGCATACATCCCGGCTCATAGTGTCAAATTTCTCCTCTTTCAATACATGGTCATGCTCTACTTTGCTCATCCGCTCCTTCAAAGCATTCAAGTCCACAAGAGAGCGTTTACATTCCTTGAATTCCTCTTCAAGTTGCATCAAACGTGTTGTTTGCATCTCAAGTGTCCTCTTGAGATTCTCATTCTCAACCACAAGTACCCTTAGTGTGCCATTCTCCATTGCAAGTGCTCGTAAGTCTTCGCCTTGTTTGTTTACGGTCGCTTGCAATGATACCAAGTACGCCATGATCATGGTTTCCGATGTCGTTGGTTGGGTGGTTGTGTTGCTATCTCCACACTTAGGAGATTTTGGATCATTTTCCACAATGGTTGTGGACGTTGTTGAAGAAGAAGAACCCTTGCGAGTGCCGGAAGACATTGTATGTAAAATAGGAGATGAGAATCAATTTTGTTGAACCTGTTCACTTCGGAAATGCTGCTACAGAAACGCCTTCCATAACTCTGAAAATTTCTGTCTTTACATCAATGCGTAGAGGACTTCGTGCTCTTTGATTGAGGCTATAGAACAACCGCCTCTCCGTCGCCATGACATCGCAATGCTTGATCACACGCACTCTCTATCTGTGTGTGTGTGTGTGTGTGTGTGTGTGTGTGTGTGTGTGTGTGTGTGTGTCTCACGCAGACACACACATACACACAAGGAGATGAAGAAGAAGATGGAGATGGAGCAAGAGCATTCTTCAATTGCACAAATGAGAGAATGAGTGATTTTTAGGTTTAGGTGACTTTTATACGAGCTCGCCCATTCACACTTGGGTGCCCATGCTTAGCCACACTCTCTCTCTCTCTCTCTCTCTCTCTCTCTCTCTCTCTCTCTCTCTCTCATGCAGACACACACGAGGAGATGAAGAAGAAGATGGAGATGGAGCAAGAGGATTCTTCAATTGCACAAATGAGAGAATGAGTGATTTTTAGGTTTAGGTGACTTTTATACGAGCTCGCCCATTCACACTTGGGTGCCCATGCTTAGCCAAGTAACCCTTGAATGTTCCAATTAGAGTGCACCTCTCATCGGCTATCACTCTTACCCTTTTCCTATTGGACTGACAAGCCCGGCCCATGACTACTAGAAGTGGATGCCGGTGGTTAACATGCCCCCCTTCCTGATGTAGATTCCACCCTCGGAATATAACACTGAAGCATCGGGATCCACGATAGGAGTACCTGTAGTAGCAGAAGAAAAACAACATTGTGAAAGCTCAAAGGCAGCATGTGCAAGCGTGCAATAAGTGAGATGCATAGATGATATTCTAGGAAATGAAAAAAATAAATAAAGAAATCTATGAATGGTAACGTTGCCATCTAGAACAAGCATAGTACCTGAATAAAATGCATTTGAGTTAAGGCCTATTAGGTTGACTCTAAGAGAAGTACACAAGAGCTAGGGCTAAAGTAAGTACTAGATTGATCAACGTTAATTAAAAAATGTCAACTAAAGAGTAGTTAACACTAGGAATGCTCGTCGAGGCCTAAAGACTAGTGATCTTGTCACTTATACTACTTAAGTGTGATCAACATAAAATACAAAGAAGTTTGTGCTATTTGCTTTCTCTCTTTTTTTTTTTTTTTTTGTTTTTATTGTCAAAGTTGCTACAAGCCGCTGGGGGACTCGAGGTCTCAAATACCAGCTTAACACATGGACTTCAACAACACAAGTCACACTTAGGTGGAATAAGCTAGAGAGAACTATATCCTCATAGCCTAAAACATTACTATAGACTATTTAGGAATTAAAGTCAGCAAATAAGTGGCTTAGTTTAGCCTAAAGTCCTGATACCTACTTAAAACCAACTAATAGACCAAAATCAAAGAGAAAAACAAGGTATTAGAAGCTTTAAAAAATTATAGCATCTAAATTTGCAATGTCATAACTTCATAAATTTTATGCATTGTTAGAAACTCAAATGACAAGATGCAAACATGTAACTGTGGAAAGCATAGATAAAATGAAGTAGTGTACCTAATATAATGGAGAACATGCGTTGTAACATGTAAACATCCATTGTCATTGTTCTTCAAAGGCATCCTTATGTAGTCACAAACTACACAATAGTCACCACCAAACATCCACCTTCCAGAGGCACATTAGTGGAAAAAAAGAACTTTGCTAATCACTAAACTCTAAAACAGAAACACTCCTATCATACTAATCCTACCTACCTCCATCACTCGAGTGATGAGGATCAAAGTAAGTGGAGGTTGGAGAGCTTGATCGGTAGCTTTAAGGATAAACCGCCATCCTTATCATCAAGGTAGGTGTAATCCTCTTCAGTAAGGCCGTGTGTCTTGTCTGTGCAATCACCATTATCGTCCTCACCCTCTTCGGTGCAGAATAGTATTAAGAAGGTCATGAGACGTGCATACTCAGCGTGTGCAAAAGGGCAAACTTGGGCAATTGGGAAAACTTACTCGATAGAATAGGGACCCGTCGTAGCCAAGAGGCAGACCAACCACTCTAACTCCTCAGCATTTCTCTCACAAGTGAGTGTTTCAACCAAATCCTATTCAAAGGAAATATGAGGATAACATAAATGCATTACTTGGGATAGGTAAAAAGAATATTCGTAAGAATCAGCCATATATGTAAACACAAATAGAGGATGGTTAGGTGTTTGATGACATAGGTTTCTGTTTCAGTGGATGGAAAGCTCAAGGGACAGGGAAAGAAGGATAAGAGAGAAATAATTCAATAGGCTGACGTGAATGAAGACTCCCCCCTTCCTTGGGTAGATCATACTTTAAAAGGATGTCATCACCTTTTGGAACCAGTTATTCCAATTGGTAATAGGTGAGGATTTTAGCCAATAGTTCTCTATTACCTGGGGTGCCTCATCGAGTTGCAAGGGTGGTAAGGTACTCTCCCATTAACAAACTTGAAGTAGTACATCAAGTAATAATTGAACAATGGGAGGTGTCAAATCTTTTGTAGCTTCATGGAGGCTGCCTATGGTATGTGGAGGTTGTGTAGAAGCTTTTACCTCTATGGATACATTACATGAGGAGCTAAAAGCTTTATGGAACTCCCCCTTTCCTGAGCTAAGCCAAAAAGATTGGTTTTGCCTTGGAACCCAAACTAGCTTTGGAATAGGTGTGTAGCATTTTGTAATCTTTCCCTTCCCACAGTCTTCCATCTGCTTTGGGATCACAAGGTTTGACTCACATGGTTTCATAGTGGATAGAAAAGAACACAATTTACATTTAGGTGCCCAAATTCGATCATTTCCATCATAGTAGCCTTGGGCTTCTAATAGTTGTTTAGGAATCGAACATGATTTGGTTTTCACCTTTTTAACCTGAGTCGATGCCTTCCTTCAAGGTTTCCTTCATGGACTAGCTTGAACCATAGGGGGGTCGAATAACAATACCTTGGGGACCCATTGATATGTACCCTTGGTCAGATCATGTGAAGCCTTTGATGTAGCACTGTGTGCCGTAGCCATGGAAGTTGAAGCTTTAGAGGGTTGCGCTACTGGCAAGGATGTTGTGACTTTTGGATTGCCAAATATTTTGTTTTTTGTGTTATGAAGCTGAGGTGAGATTTTAGGTGTTATTCCTTGATCTGTAGGGCCATGAGCTGGTTTCTATGTTGGGGTACTCCTCATATCCCAATGGATATTACGTTTGACTGCAGACATCCATTTGTCTCCCAGGTTTATATTACCCTCCATGGTACCAACAACCATGACCAAAAAGCTTTGAACCATGGTTCCATTGTCATAAATAACAGGAGTGTGTAGGATTCCAAAAACATTGGTCTTCTTCTTATTGACACCCTTGACTTGGATGGTGCTTGTGGATAGGGGTGGTTTTCCTAGCTGAAACCAAACTCCATAGGACAAAAAATTATGTTGAGCTCCTGTATCCAATACTGCATTATACAACACTCTCCCATAGAGGCTATTTAGTTCAAATGAATATCGTAGAGGTCGCTCAGATTCCAATGAATCATCATCAGTGTCTTCAAAAAATGCTTCTGTGATTCCCAGATTAGTCTCTTGTTGGTGTCTAAGACGTTGTTGTCTTTCTCGAGCCTTTGCTTGGATCTTTTTAAGCTCTACCTATTCTTTGGCTGCTTTCTTTTGATGGATGGCTTGTAACTCTTCCTGGCTTAGATGATCATAGTACCTTTTGAATTTACTCCCATTGAGGAATCCAATGGTTTCAACTCCATCTAGAGTCTTCACACAAATGGTGCCTTGCGGGCTAATTTCACACACTCGATATGGTCCTTTTCCCGCATATTTCAACTTTTTCTTTTTGTTACACACTCCATACATAAGGCCTTTATCACCAACATTGATATCTTTGTTCTTTAGATGACAGTCAAACCATTTCTTCCTTCTATCTTTCTCCACAAGTGCATTTTGTGCAGCCAATTATCTTTCTTCATCTAACCTCTCAAGGATGTATAAGCGCTCAACTAAAGGGTTACCATCCCAACCTTCCTGTGAAAATATGCACGAATTGGGAATTACAAACTCCCATGGCATAACTACTTTTTCGCCATATACCATTTTGAATGGTGTACAATTATTGCCACTTTGTAAGAAGTACGATAAGCCCATAGAGCTAAAGTCGACTTCAAATCCCAATCTGTGTGATGATCTTCCGCCGTTTTGGTCAAGATAGAGATTAAGGTATTGTTGGTACTCTCAGCTTGGCCATTTGCTTGTGGATAATAAGGTGTGGACTTATGGTGAGCTATCATGAAGGTTGTTGTGAGTTCCTTTATCACTCCATTCATAAAATGAGTACCATTGTCACTCACAAATCTCAAAGGACAACCAAATCTTGTAGTAATGTTCTCAAAGAGAAATTTGGCAGTTGACCTTGCATCAACCTTATGTGTCGCCTTGGCTTCCGTCCACTTTGTCACATAGTCAGTGGCAATGATAATATATCGAGATTGAGTGCTACGAGTTGCCGGAATAATTGGGCCTACAAGGTCTAAACCCCATTTTTCAATGGTTGACTCACTTTAACAGGATATAAGGTATCTTATCCTTTCGTTGTCTAATCTTGTAACGTTGGCATTCATCACATCCTTCTGCAAAAAGTGATGCATCCTTGAATAAGGTAGGCCACCAATAGCCCGATTGCAACACTTTTCTAGCAGTTAGTTCCCATGAGAAATGTCCTCCGGCTATACACATGTCGGCTTCTTGCGGTATGTATAAGTACTCATCCTCACGACACAATGTCTAAGAATATCATCCTTTCCTAGCTTGTAGAGAGTTCCTGCAATGAGAGAATAAGGATCACATTCTTTTAGAAACTATATCCGTACGAAGCTCCTTGGGTGGAAAACCATTAGCTAGAAAGTTCACAATCTTCTCACTCCATCCAGGCATGGTCTCGACTAGGAATAGGAAAGTATCGGACAATTAATGATCGACTCTAGTAGGGGCTTCACCATTGGGTATGCGAGACAAATGATCCGCCATGACATGTTTTTAACTAGGTCTCACCACAATGGTAAAATCAAACTCAAGGAGAATTAACAACCATTGTGTAATTCTTCCCATGGAACAAGGTTTATTTACTAGATACAACAAGGCTTGATGATCCACATAGAAAACAAACTTGTTAGCAAGAAGGTAGTAGCAAAATTTCTTCACTGCATAAATCATAGCTAAACCTTCCCGCTCTGTAGTGGTGTAGTTTCTCTCGGCATCATTCAATTGACGACTTGCAAAGCTAAAATGGTATATTCTCCTGGTTGAGCTAGAACAAACTCAATAGAAAAGTTTGATATATCAATATGCACTTAGAAAATTATAATCCAATTGGGCACTCGTAGAATGGGAGCACTTGTCAAGGTTTTTTCAATGACTCATAAGCATGGTCACACTCCGCAGTCCAGTGGAACTCAATAAGAAGCTTCTACAAAGGACGAGCTATCTTGACAAAGTTTAAAATAAACCGTCGGTAATAACCAACACGGCCCATGAACCTTTGAACTCCTTTATAGTTTTTAGGTGGTGGCAATTCAACAATGGCTTTAATTTTGCTCTCATCTGTGAAAATCCCATTTTTGGACACTATATGCCTTAAAATGACTCCATGTTTAACCCAAAATTGGCATTTGAAAGGGTTTAAGGAGATGTGATACAATCTGAACTTCTCAAACACTTTTTGTAAACATGATAGATGTTCTTTTCAAAAGGAAAAAAGTCAAAGGTCATCTAAGAAAGCTTCGCAAAACTCCCTCCAATATTCTTTAAAAGCAGTGTTTATTAATATTTGAAAGGTAGCCGGGGCATTGGTTAAGCCAAAAGCCATAACACGAAATGCAAACACTCCAAATTCTGTTATAAAAGCCGTTTTAGCTTGGTTCTCTAGTGCAATTGTGATTTGATTCTATCCAAAGTTCCCATCTAAAAAGCTATAAGCTTCCTTTCCTGCAACTCTTTCAAAAACATGTTCTGAATATGGCAAAGTGTAATGGTCCCTCCTAGTGGTGGGATTGACCTTCTTAAGATCCATGCAAAGTCTGAGTTTCCCATTCTTTTTTGGCATAATCACTATCGAAGAAATCCATTCTGAGTGCTCAATAGGGTATATGAATCCGCATTTCACAAGCTTTTCAATCTCTTCTTGAACAATCTTTGCATATTTAGGATTCATTGGGTAGGGTTGTTGCTGAATTGGTTTAGCCATGCTATTCATGGGAATTGTGTGTTGCACCATGGAAGGTGGAACACCTTTTTGGGTAGGGTCGTTGCTGAATTGGTTTAGCCATGCTATTCATGGGAATTGTGTGTTGCACCATGGAAGGTGGAACACCTTTTATATCATGATATGTCCAAGAAAATATATCCCTGCATTCCTTGAGAAGTTCTTCAAGTACACACTCCTCAGTCTCTGTCAGATCTTGGGCAATGAAACAGGTTTGGACTCTTCTCCTGGGTCTGCTAAATCTATTTCCTTAACTATCGCTAGACCGTCATAAATTACATTTCTTCCATTGATAGGTTTTCTTTGAGTGTTTGTATACACAACCTTACGTTCCTCTGTGGTGTAGGCTTTAAAATTTTCAGGTGCAGGGTGTAAGTCTGTGGGGTCCTGTTGCTCTGTGGACTGTGATTTCACTTCGGATTCCTTTTGTTGTTGAGCTAACTCTTGATTTTGTCATCTCCTTATGGTACGACTACACCAGTGGGTTGTGGACTACACCACATAATGCTTTGAAGGTATTCAGCCCAGTTATCTACCAACTTTCGATAAGCATCACATGCCCCTATATAATTAAGCCATTCTGCGATAGATTTCTTTTAATTTATTCTAGCACACACATTTGTTCGATATTGTCGTCTCTTATATCTCTTACTCTTCTTGTCTAATTTTCTATTACGGACGATCTCTAGTGAAGAGTCCCTAGATGAATTGCTACTTGTGTCTTCTGTTCCCTTGGATAGATTGCCATCTAGGGTACCACTGGACACTGAATGGTTTGTCCCCATATTTGCACTAAGATTTAACTCAGATTCTTTGTCCTCAGAGTCAACTCCAATTGATGACTCTGACTCCAAATTGTGTGGGCTATAGTCTTGTGAGATGCTATTGGTTCCAATGTCAGTCAAGCCTTCATCTTGTAGGTCATCATAAGTCATATGCATTGCTTCTATGATATTTAAGGGTACAAGTTGGGGCATTTCATCCCCCTCAGGTGTTAGCCAAGTCATCTCCCTATTGCCCCAAGTGTCTATGGTTGCTACTAGGTAGACCCAATCCACATTGTCAGACTCAGTTCATCCCATGTAGAACATCCATATAAGGAGATTCTTCCCCAACATTAGTGTCCATTTTACATGTGTAACAATACTGCAATGGGACCGAGTGAACTGTGGTGTAAAATCTTTGATCAATTATAAATCTGTTTCCTAGAGGATGTGCTCGGCCAGTTACAAGATCCACTCAAATGACAGAGACTTGGAACAATAGACATGGTTTTTAGACGAGTCATTCACCTTTTGTGCTTCCCTCATGAAAGGACGTCCTAAGACCATCTTAGATGACATACTAGTGCTTGGAGAAATCCATAACAATGAAGGTATACCTTATTTTGTGTCCAAAGACCTTGATCTTGAGATCTTCTAGCATCCCAATAGGTTTAACAATAGTCCCATTGGCCATATTTACTACTATGTTTGTGGTCCCAAGGTGAGGTCTTCCCATAGTTTTCTAGCAATTTTTAGTCACAATGCTAACCCCAGTGCCACCATCAAAGATTCTCTTCATAGTTAATCCCTCGGTAGTGATTGGTATGGTTGCATTGGATTCATTGACCTCAAAGTATTGTCCCAACTTGTTAACATGTATTTCTACAACAGAGTTCTCATCTAGGTTGGGTTGTGGATCTAAGTGTTCCTCCTCTATTGGCATCTCCCTAGCTCCATCCATCTGTGCAAATTGTGATAGCCCGCCGACTTTCAGTTTTCCATTGAGGAAAGCTTGAAGAGCTAAGAATAGCTCGAGCTCTCCATATAGTTTGGACATGATGGTGGTTCTAACTTCTGAAGCCATGAAATCCATCAATTTGGCATTATTTAACGGCACCTTTTGGGCTTCAGTTCCTTGACGTTGGGAAGATGGGATCTCCATTTCTTTGATAGGGTCTGACTTCGCTACTTTTTGTGATCTCTTTCTTTGTGTTTTCTTCTTCTTTTGAGATTGGGCAATTGATGCCGTGTCTCTTTCTTCAAGAATATAATTTTGTTTTTGGAGCACCGACCATGTGAGTACGTTTATTGGTACCACAAGTATACTTTGTGATGGCTCCTTGATAACCTCAATTAATTTTAATGGCATGATCTTTGGCGCATTTGGATTATTTGGACATTGGGCAATCAATTGATCTATGCCACATCCATTACACATGAGTATCGACATTGTAGACATGCTCGCTTGATTGGTTTACATTAGTGTGGCATTATTTTGTAGCCTAATAGGACACTCGGCCACATGATGTGGACCTCCACACTCATAGCATTGAATAGGTGGTCTCTTGGCAGTGTAACTGATATTTTAGCCTCTTGCATCAAGAGTAGCTACTTGATAGATAGGTTTGACTTGTCCCCAATAGTCCTCCATGTAGTATTGTAGACTTTCTTCAAGCACATCAATTCCATAGGCAATATTAGGGTCTATATCTTTCTCACATCCTTCCAAACAAGCAATAAATGACTCACAACCCACTTGATTCACAAAATTTATTCTCGGATGTGGTGGTTGCGATCGTAGCACTGGAGGTGTTAAGGGTGTTTTTTGAACAACATTTTGGGCCCTAGGGACCATGTGTTGTGACGTTTTTTCAAGAGGTGGGGCCGGCATCAATGCAGGCACTAGAGGTGTGTCTGTCCATGCTAAGGTTGGTCTATTGGCCATCGCACTCTTGAATACCATGCAATCCTTAGCTTGATGACCATACCTCCCACATGCATTGCAATTCCCATTAAATTTTACTCTAAAAGTAGGGCATTCACTGGTACTATGCGGACCATAGCATAGTGAGCACCATTGTTCCACCCTTCTTGGATACATATGATTGTTTTGTGGAGCACGATTGTCTCTAAGACTCTCTTGAATGGCCTTGGTGAGATCTGCTAAAGTCATCTCAGATTTCTTTGGCTCCTTAGCAATAGGCTTTAGGGTCATTGACTAATGCTCCGATGCTTGCGAGCTAGTAGATTTAGGCTCAATAGACACTCTTTCTCCTTTAATCATTAAATTATCCTCCAATTGGATCGCATTGGTGGTGACAGCTTCCCAAGTGGTGATACCTCTAATGACGAGGCCATTGTAGATATCTTCATGTCGTTATCCCATAAGGAATCTATCAAGAAATTGATTATTATTGAAGCGCTCATTTGGATTACAACGAGAATTCAAATGCATCAAGCGACTAATAAAGTCTCTCACCGACTCTCCTTCCTCTCGTTGGGCTTTCTAGAGCTGAAAGGCTACACCCCAAAGCACTTCCTCTTGTATGTATTCTTTCAAGAACAGTTTCCTAAGAGTAGGGTAAATCGTTTTTTCTTCCACCCTTAGGGTTCTATACCAATCCCCAGCCTTTCCACTTAAGGTTAGGCTTAAAGCATTACTCTTATGCAGGTCATTGTCTTCTCCTAGAGAATCTCATATTTGTTCAAACAGTTCGATATGCTTTCTCACATCCCCGTCTTCACTAAATTTTTGTGCGAGCTTGGCTATTTGTACTGCCTTACTTCTAGGCTCTCCATCAGGTGTGTTATGCATATTCTCAGCAATAGATCGATCAATGGTTTGAGTAAAATGCTGCAAAATCTCCTAAATAAGTAGATATAGTAACCGCAGGTGCAGGCGCTCCTTGAACTACATGTGGGATGGGAGTTGGCCTTGGCCTTGGCCTTGGCATACACACGGCCTTGAGGTCCCATACCGCGTATGGTGGTGTACCACGTGGTGGTCCAAAGTTCATAGGTGTGGCCCTAGGCATAGCCGGCGCCGAATACTCCATGTTATTGCTAAATGGTATGACCCCACTTGAATAAGAGCTCGGATAATGCCATTGTGAAGTGTAAGCCCTTGGCATAATTGGGGGTGTGGGAGCTACGTGGGCATGAGGTGCGACAGGTACATATGCTTGATGCACACCTGTAGGTATTGTTGGGGGCATTGTGCTACTAGGTAACAGATCTAATTACTACACCTTACAGATCTAACATTATAGATCTAATACCTTAATCTAACACTTTATCAACAGAAAACAATACATTGCAGCAAAAAAATATAACACCTTATTAACAAAAAACAGTACACTACAGCAAAAACAAAGTTCACAAATCCTTCTCAACAGCCACACACCTTCTTTCTCTACCTTTCCTACATCTCACATTGCACCACAAAGTAGCATAGAGTGCTATTCGAGCTTAGTGCAGGGAATCTCCCCAGCAATGATGCCAAAAATATGCGCTTCTGTCACACATGTCAAAGGAAGGGACTTGCTATATAATGTATGCGAGCCACAAATGGCTGCAAGCACACAACCAGAGTAATATAGCAAGCTCAAGAGAGCAAGAGTGTGTCACTCACTGCCCTACGCTTTCCTTTGTGGAGGATTCCTTGCCGCAAAGAAGAGGGAACTACCATCGTGCCGCGCTCCACTGCCTCGCCGTTGCCGTGCCGTTGGTACAACTCGATTTGGTCGACCTCAGAAAGTGTCAGTGGCAGGTGCACGGCATCAGGTAGGTTGATGGTCGCAAGCTTGCTCATGTACTAGATGCAGCTTGGAGCAGGTGTGGTGGAGATATGTATGTCAAATGCGGAAATTTACAGGTTGATGGTGGTTTTTGGGATCTCTACTAGCTGACAACTTAAAGGCGTGTGTGCCAATTCGGTGGACAAGTTCACCGGGATCAAACATTGCAATGGTCGTGGAAATCATCACTTTGTCGTTGGGATCTCAATGTCCCGATATTGTCTATGCGGAGCTATATGTGTTTTTTTGCGGCCATGTTGACCTTGGGCACAAGAGCACGGGTCACCGTGCTAAGGGATGCGAAGCTATACACGGAGGATCGACCGCGGGTTGCTCTCATGGTGTGGTGCTTGCCATAAGGAGTCAAAAGTGTGTGCCAGAGGAGAAGTTGAAGGTGATTTCTTGAACCGATCAACAAGGGGCAAGTAAGGGCCGTGGGAAGGCAACCCAAGTTGCAAGTTCATTTTTTTGAAAAGTTTGCCATGCTAAAACAAGGTCGTCTACAGTAGACGAGGGCACTGCCTTAAAGTAAATGTTAAAATTGCTGGCTCAAAGTGTTATTAAATTATGCTTGGCGATTCATAGTAGTAAATGATATAAATTGTGATCTGGGTTATGGAAGATATGTGGTTTACAGTAGTAACTTACTGAAAAAGTATGGTGCAGGAGAGGAAGTATTCAAGATCTGAACCAATATGACCCACTCCTCAGGTGTTGTATGTTACTCTTGCTGAGAGAATTTCTTGAGAACAGCATTCAAAAATGACTATTTATTGCATTGTGTCCTGACATTTGCAACCTTCCCAGCAAGAAGAAAAATACACATTACGAGGGTTACAATCAAAAACCTGTTCCTATCATTTTACATGTTCACTAAGGTCACCGTTGCGCTAGCTGTTGTAACTCAAGCATGTTTCGATTCATGAGCAAAAATTCGCATTGTCACACTGAGTTAACCTTCCTCGAGTAGTTTAAGGTGAGTTCCGTAAGGCGCGAGGTATTGAACTCTTTGAGAGGCTGTGTGTAATGGTCTCACACTTTGACATGTTGAGCTAAAGTATAGAATGTTCCCTAACCTTGAGCTAGTTTTTTTGGGCGAAAAAAACACCTTAAAAAATGAACAAATTCTAACATAGAATAATAGGTATCATAAAATCAGAATCTCAAGGCATTTGCTTTGTATTGATTCATTGCCTTAAGGGCTTGAAATGAAATAATTCAACATTTGTGAGGATGGTCTGTCTTTCCTTGTTATTGGTTCACATGTAATTGATGGTAGGTAGCATTACTGCCCTCGCCACTGCAACCAACCAAGGAAATTCTCAACATGGAGAATCACCAAATCAAGGCTCAGCTATGCCATGCAAGCCCGCCTTGGTTTCTAGTGAAGGGGCAAAAGTAAAAGGTCCTGAAAGTGAGTCAGAAGCCACCGATTCCGTACATTTATCAACCCAGAATGTATTAGGCTCTAAACAGTCTGATTCTGTGGTCATTGGGTCAACGAAGTTCACCGAGCAATTGACAAACTTGAAGACTTGGTGGAAAGATGTTCACGATGCTTACAAACTAAGGAGGACTCTGACACATGGGGTTATGGTACAAGTCCTATTTTTACAATACACTTGGGACCAAGTGGCCAGATCGAGAAAGTTACGAATTGCTCAGAAAGAAATTTAAAGGCGACGATCAACAGATGATGTCATTCCCGGTTTTGATGGAGAGAATCTCACATGATGGAGAACAAAGATTGAGGCTTCTAATTAAGTTAGGTGAGGGCATCGCCTTCATTCCACACAATGAATTGAATTTGCACTCAATGGAAGAATTACAATTGAATTGAAATTTAAGGGTGTGTGCAGATTTACATTACAAGAAAGCTCTTAGGCTCAATAATGTTACAAAGAGGAATTAACCAGCTTACTTAAGCTTCAAGACATTGTAAAACTTGGAAAAAGGCGAGGGCTATGGTGGGGTGAAGGGTTGGAGGATTTAGTTGGATGTAGCGGCAGTACAATGCATGCAGCGCATCGTGTTGTCCAATCAGCTGGTGACACCGCACGAGCTCTTCAATCGACTCTTCAAAATCTAGCAGGAGGTCCTCAGAATAGCATGTCTCGCCTACCATGGTTGCGCCATCCGCATCCATCATACTACATGGCATGCGCATCCTCATCATCATCGTTATGGGCACCTGTGTCACGTGCATGGCGTGCATCCACGTCATCCTCGGCGCATGCTCTGTCAGCATGACCCTGTCCTACGGCGATGCCATCCGCCTGTGCAACGCCGTGCCCTGCAATCCTGTGGCCGCAACAGTCAGACTCATCACATGAATTTGCGATGATCTCGCTCATGCCATCTGTATCTGCACTGTAATCAAGCCCTGCAGACAGATTTGCGCTATACTGGCTGTAGCTGTCTGAAAGGAGCAGCTACATTGCCGGCCTGGTGTTACCTGAAAGCTTGCAGAGGACGCCGTACTGTTGTAGTGGCCCTCCTCAGAATCTACAGTACTACGACTGAATGCTGTATGTGCTGCACTGAATGCAGTCCTGGAGCTTCCTGCTGTGCAGTTGCTGAGCCGGCTGCTGCAACTGCTCATCACATTGGCTGACGCCGCTTCAACGTCATGCAAGAGGTGATCCCCGTCGCGGATAATGTCGAAGCTGCAATTAAAGGACTCTTCACACTCAAAAGGGTTCGTACAAGATGTCGTCGCCAAGATGGGCTTGGTTGTCCAGGACGAGTTGGGAGGGCACCCTGGTTGACCATGTGGTGGATGCGGAAGGAGTCGCTGTGGGGCCGATAAGCACAGCTCAGCAGGTAACAAGTCTTAACAACAAAAATAGCAATCCAATGCATGCCGTCCACCTAAAAAACATAGCCTTGCTCGGCAACTCCCCCCTTTGGCCCTATGGCCATGGCGTCAAAATTCCTCCCTATAGACCCTGCCTAACGGCAATGCCAAAAAACGAGGGCGAGCTGTAGTCGACGGAGTAAAGGGGGCACTGTTTTTGGGAGGCCCTGCATGTAGGAAGGTGGCGCCTTCTGTTGGGCTGCATGGGGAGAACTGAAAGAGCCAAGCCAGGCCGTGACCAAAGGGGAAAGCAGGGCAGCCACTAAAAAGGGAGAAAAAAACGAGGGCGAGCACAGGTAGGGGAGAACCCGTTATACAGAAAGGGGCAGCCATGATCGAGGTGGACTACAGGAGGGGGGTTTGCTTGTGAGAGGTCACCAGTAGGTGAAGGAAGGCCGCCAGAAGCCATCATCGAGGGGGTGATCGTTGCAGGGCAGCGCCACAGAAGGGCTGGCCGTGAGCAAGCCACAGGAGGTGCTGAGGCGAGGAGGGTCACGGAGAAGCCAGCTTCAGGGGTGGATGAGTCGCCAGGGCGTGGGGAAGAGAATAGAGCCAAGAGGGCTGCTGTGAGAAGGGCTACAAGGAAGGAGGCAGCTCGGACCTGCTGAGTGGAGCAGAGTGCTACATGCCAAGGCGGGGCTGAAAAAACAAGAGAGTGGTGCCAGCTATATGGGGAGCATGGCGGCCAGGAAGGAGATGGTGCTACGCAAGGTGCGTGAACCTTCAGGTTGAAGGGGTGCTCGAGGACCGAGGGGCAGAGGAGTCATGACAGTGGATGGCCAGTGAGGGCTGCAAGGAGGACCATCAGTGGCATAGAGGTTCGAGAAAGGCCAAGATGGGCGGGCTCGGCAGGAGATAGAGAACAGATGCAAGGGAAGGGCCTGGTGCAGTAAAAGGAAGGTTGGAAGCAGATTATAAGGTTTGTGGGGGCCGTGAGTGGTCGTAAGCCAGGCAGGTTGGAGGCCGACAGGAGCCAATGCTGCAAAGTGGAGAGCCGCCAAGTGGGGGTTGAAGAGCATGAGAGGGGCTTGTTGAAGCCCAGCCAATACGGGTGAGAGATTGAAGAGGGGATCTAGTGCGAGTTCATGAGGATTCCAAGCTGAAAAGGACCGTGAAAGCCACACTATCAAAGGAGAGCTGCAAAACGGGGTTGCCGGGTTTTTTCACATGGATTGATGAAGCAAGGCGAAGCGTAAAGGCTTCAAGGCATATTTGTTATTAGTGCCATATTGTATCCAATTTTTTTTGTGTTGGTATTTAGCTACCATCTTCTCGTCTATTCGTCGTCTCGTGCATAGCGCCCGTGGTAGCCTTGGCTCCGGGTCTTTTTTGTGTGTGTGTGTGTGCGCGCGACACACACACACACACACACACACACACAGAGAGAGAGAGAGAGAGAGAGAGAGAGAGAGAGAGAGAGAGAGAGAGAGATTGGGCAGGCTTAGTGTGTGTGGTTGCAGATTTGGTGAGGGTACTATGCACTAGAAGGATGGAAATGTGTTGTCGAGCCAATTATGCTTGGAATTTATAAGTGATTGTGTGTATTCGGTGATGCTCCAAGGCGAGTCTGGTAGTAGAGCATTATAGAAAGTGTGCATGTGTGTGTGATTCTGTGTGGGTAGGGGTGCGGACTATTACCTTGGGCTATAGAGAGACAGTGTATTGTGTGCAGGGTGTCGTTCTCATTTCCCCCATCCCACCGTCGCAATGCTAGATCACACACACACTCACTCTCTCTCTCTCTCATGCATAGGCACACACACAAGGAGATGAAGAAGAACATGGAGATGGAGCAAGAGCACTCTTCAATTGCACAAACGAGAGAATGAGTGATTTTTAGGTTTGTGACTTTTATATGAGCTCGCCCATTCACATACGGGTGTTCATGCTTAGCCAACTAACCCTTGAATGTTCCAGTTAGAGTGTACTTCTCATTGACGATCACTCTTATCCTTTTTCTATTGGACGAACAAGTGTGACCCATGACTACTAGAAGTGGATGCCGGTGGTTAAGAGAGAGAGAGAGAGAGAGAGAGAGAGAGAGAGAGAGAGATTGAGCATTGCAGTGACATCAGCGGCAGTGAGGCCGTTGAGCGCGGCCTCAACGGCGGCTCCTCCTCCTTTGCAGCACATGATCCTTACGACGGAAGCATTGAGTGCTGAGTGACACACCCCTACCCCTTTAAGCTTGCTAGGATCTTCTAGTTGTGTGTTTGTAGCCTTTCAAAGCTCGCACATAGTGCACAGGCAAGTTCCCAGCTTCGACACATACGACAAATCGTACAACTAGTTGATCACAGAAGCACATACGACAAAGCATATAACTAGTTGATCATAGAAGTGGACACATGCATGAGTATGTATGCTGGGAGCTATGAGCCAAGGTGCTAAGGTAGGTATGGAGGACCAAGGCAAGGATGTGATAATGGAAGTGTATGGCTCATGCGGTTTTTTAGACCATGAAGGCTTCAAAATGGGCCAATTGGGATGGTAGGTCTAGGTGTTCTAAGCATTGGGAATATGCTATGGAATGTAGTTTTTGAATTGATCCACGAGCCAGTATTTTGGGGATGATTGAAGTAAAAAACGACGGCTTTCACCCGGTCTTACGACCCAGAAATTGATCCACCATGCAGCAAATGGCAGTAGGAGAAATTTGTGGGGGGAAAAGAAAATTTTTGGAAGCTTTAGGTGACTTTAAAAAATTTGGAGGGGCAGTCGAACAGGGTGCCACCATGTGGAATAGAAGAAATTCCACATGCAAAGTGTGGAGCCCTAGAGGCATGGTATAAGTCTTGGAGTGTCCCCCTATTGGGGGTAGCAAAGGTGGAGAGAGAACTTAGAGGTCATGGTGGCTATGGCGTCTGTACCTAGGCACTGCATGCACGCGCGAGATGAGTTGTAGTTGCAGACTTTGGCGGAGCCGAGTGGTGGTTGAGCGTAAGGTGGGTGATGATGTGGTAGTTGTTCATGGGCCCATTCCCATGCCCATGAGGCAAAAGTGTTTTTGAAGGAAAGTGTGCAAAGGAGTAATGATGGTGCCATCATTGCCCCCCATTGAGTAAAGGGTGCTCATATATGTGTGTGTGTGTGTGTGTGTGTGTGTGAGAGAGAGAGAGAGAGAGAGAGAGAGAGAGAGAACCACCAACCTTCAAGAAATTCCAAGTGGCACTCGTAGGGTGACTTCTCACTATTCTATTTTACAAAGTAGCCATAGTGGCTTAATGATAAACGATCTAAAATACTGTGCAAATATAAAATGGATGAGGAATTTTTTTCTTGCCACCGCCTTTTCCTCAACTCCAATAACTCCAATCTACAAGTCATCAACTCACAATTAGTAAAAAATAGAAAGACAACACAATAATTACCCATTACGCTCCAATTGTAGGTAACCACATACAACTGTTAAGAAATAAGACAACACAATAATTACCCATTACACTCCAACTATTCCAATTGTAGGTAACCATATACAACTGTTAGGAAATAAGATGTAGCTAAATAGATAATTGAGTAGATTACTTAATGGAGAGAGACAGATTTACATACATGAGATTATAGAGTAGAGAGAGAGAGAGAGAGTACACATGATATACGTGGTTCACCCAATGTGGGCTACGTCCATAGGAAAGCAGCCACTCAATGGCTTTAGTACTTCGAAACAAGAAGTAGTTTACAAAGGGATTATACCCTTAATGGAGCTCTCGCCTTACTTCGCTCTCACCACCTCACACTCACCTTGTTGCATCAACTTGACACTCTAAAATGTGTGTAGAAATGGCCTCCTTTTATAGGCCAAAAGGGCTGCCCTCTCTCAGGAGAGGCAGCCATGTGTAGCCGCCCTTGTGTAGATAAGTCCAAATCGGACCCTCCAATCCGCCCAAGTGTGGCCGCCCTTGAGAAGGCAAGTCCGCTTTTGAATTCGACCACCGGCCACCGGCCATTGACTTCCGACCACCGGCCATTGAATTCGGCCATCGGCCACCGGCCATTGACTTCCGGCCACCGACCACCGGCGGTTGTTTTCCGACCACTTTTCGGCCGCAGTCCGGCCATAAATTTCTGGCGAGGGAAAAAAAAAGTCTTGAGGGCGGCCACCCCCGAGGCCCCTAAATTGCCCCTGGTTTTTGATTGTGAAAATTTTGGTTTCCGGTGAGTGATTTACCTTCACGCACGATGGCTTCTCCTCATAATGGGGGCCTTACAAATGTGCGCTTTTACCACAGAAAATTACAAGGGTAAATCAGGCTCCATACTTAACAATCTCCCACTTGGAGACTGATCTCCAAACCAAACCTGTGACTGCTTTCCATTCTGGCTTCTTATCCTTGAATGCCGATTGAAGATGAACAAAAGCTCAACTTCTCCTTGTTGACCACCTTTGTAAACATGTCTGTAGGATTTTCACTTGTATGCACCTTTCCTAGCTTTAGCTGTCCCTTTTCCAAAAGAGTGCGTATGAAGTGATATCTCACCTCAATGTGCTTTGTCCTTGAATGAAAGGCTGAGTTCTTTGCAAGATGGATAGTACTTTGGCTATCACTGTACAAGACACAATTGTCTTGTTTGAATCCAAGCTCTTCTAAGAATCTGTGAAGCCACATAATTTCTTTGCTTGCCTCCGTCATTGCTACATACTCTGCTTCCGTGGTAGAAAGTGAAACCACTTTCTGCAGCTTTGAAGCCCAGCTTACTGCTGTGCCTCCAACCGTGAACACATAGCCAGTAGTGCTCCTTCGAGTATCTTTGTCACCTGCCATATCTGCATCAGCATACCCTTCTAGAAAAATATCAGTTCCTCCAAAACACAAAGCATTTGTTGTTGTCCCTTTTAGATACCTAAGTATCCACTTCACAGCTTGCCAATGCTCTTTACCTGGGTTGTCCATGAACCTACTCACAACTCCCACTGCATGTGCAATGTCTGGCCTTGTCCAGACCATAGCATACATTAGAGAACCTACCGTTGCACCATATGGAACTTTAGACATATAGGCTATCTCCTCTTGTGTCTTTGGACACATATCCTTCGTTAGTTTAAAATGACCAGCCAAAGGTGTAGAAACTGGTTTTGCATTTTGCATTGCAAACCTTTCTAGTACCTTCTTGATGTAATCTGCTTGAGATAGCTTTATTGTCTTCTTCGTCCTGTCCCTTGATATTTTCATACCAAGTATCCTCTTTGCAACACCTAAATCTTTCATTGAAAAAGATTTAGACAGCTCCTCTTTTAGGTCTTTGATGTCCTGCATGTTAGCACTTGCAATCAACATGTCATCAACATACAACATTAGGATGATGAATTTCCCATCTCCCAAATTCTTCGTGTAGACGCAGTGATCCGAGTTGCATCTTGTGAATCCATGATCCAACATCACTACAAGAGGTTGTGTGCTCTTGTGACGCTGTTAGCGACGGAAATACACTGGGTTTTTATAACCCCCGGCGTCGCTAAAACCGTCGCTACGAGAGCGTCGCTATATGCGTCGCTTTATAGAGACGCTCATAGCGACGGTCATAGCGACGTTTACACAGAAGTCTATAGCGACGCTTATAGCGACGCTCCAGAGCCATAAATAGCGATGGTTATAGAGACGCCCGAGAGAATTTTTTTTTGGTGACAGAGCATTGAATGCCCTGCCACCCATCAATCATATTGTACTTGATTCACTTTTAAAAAAAAGTGCAAGGGTAGATAATAGACCCAAAATAGTCACCCACAAGACGCATTGTTTGCAAAATTGACAAGCGTAAAATTGACAATTGTACACATCATAGGCAAAATGAATTGATTGGCAAATGTAATAATGACAATTGTACAACATCATAGGCATAAAGAATTGATTGGCAAAATGAACTGCGGTGACAAATATAATAATATACATGGTTCAAAAAGACGTATAAAATCCGTCTCATGATACATAAGCTATGAGAAACCCTAAACTAATGCTATCTAGCTACGGCTAAACTGACGTCGTCTAGTCAGACGTCTCATCGCCTCCAAGTGGCGTATCTGTCGGATTCTACAAAAAAAGACAATAAGACAGCTTTCAGTAAGTATAAACATATAACGACATTTATAAAACAATACAAAAAATAGAAAAGAGTAAACCCTAATACTAACCATGCCGCCGCGAGAACTGAGAATGTCCATCAGGGCGTTTAAGCCCTTCCTGCCTGCGTACTCGCGCTCGTACGGTGTGGGATCACGTCCTGTCATCGACCACTGTCAAAACATACAAAGATTTCATTATGTTAGAATTAAAAAACTCATAAACCCTAAACTATCGAACATAAAGAGCAATGCGAAAACACTTACAAAATCGGCCTCAAATGATGCCCATCCACCGCTCCCCAAGTGGTGCGAGCTCCTTGCCTCTACTCGCGCTCTGGCTGCATCCTTTTGTTGCTTCCACTTGTCGGGATTCTCGCGCGCTGCTTTCTTCGCATTCTTCCAATCTTCTTTGGCTAGCCAATCTGGCCTGTTCGACCCATGCTTGATTGCTTTTTGCACTTCGGAACGCTTGTGTTTGCAGTATTCGCGCATTCGAATCTTCATCAGGTCTTTATTGAAGCGTTGATCCCGTGTTGGAACGGGAAACTCATCATGAAGTATGCTGATGACTCTGTCTTTTAAATCACTTGGTACTTCACTCCATTTGTTTAGTATGTAGTGTCTAAACAGCTGAGAGCAAAGACCACGCATGCGCGAGATCACCTTCTTGCCGTCATCATCCATGATGATGCCGCCGCTGAAGTCGATGGAGTAAAGCAAGCCCTCTGGCCGGTGACGCGTGAAACTGGGTGTCCGGCAGGGGTCTCTAGCGGCGTGTCGATGGGGGTACGGACGTCAGGTGTCTCCACCGGTGTCTGGGCCCCGAAGCAAGGAGTGTCGAGTGGGGTGGCTCCTGGCGGAGTAGGTAGAGGTGTGTAGCTGCTAGGAACAGTCAGCCGTGCAAAACCTGGCGTAGATGGAAATGCTGTGGCTGGTGTGGGGGCGGGCAAAGAAGGGGAGGGTAAAGATCCTCTTCGAACACGAGGCGGTATGGAGGCATCGGCGGAGGAATCCTCACAACAACCGCCACCGCCACCACTAGAGCGCCGGTGTCTAGACGAGTGTGAAGATCGTCTCGTCGACACCGAAGCTTCGGAGCGCGCCGAATGCTCCGAAAGAGAGGGAGATGCGGATGGAGTAGGAACGCACGATGATGCGCCAGAGCGATGACGCTCCACGTACCACTGTCTCTGCTGCGGTGACAAAGAAGAAATAAACTCCTCATCATCCATACCTGCATTAAACACACGAATATTTAAACTTAATATTGAATGAATAGAGTAGACAATGACGCAAAGACCATTAAATACAATGACGTAATGACGCATATAAATACAATGATGCAATGAATTGAGTGATAGAAGAGGCAAGTCGAAAACTCAGAATTTTCAATCAAAAGATGTGAGCGCGAGTAGAAAAGAGCGTTATACACCATGGAAGGTACTTAGAGAGCCAGAGCTTTTACAACATGGAGCAAAATTGTTCAAATACAATATTTGTGGCTTTAAGAGATCTCTCTCTCATCCTCGCATAACTCAGCATAACTTCCTATACCTATATAGAGCTCTCCGTTTAAACACATATCCTCTGTTTCATTTTGTAGATCCTCTGCATGCACCCCATATAGAGTAGTAGCATCTTGATGCTCGTCTGGCACCACCGCAGCGGCTTCTGATTGAGCATCTTCTCTGATCTCCTCCATTGATGCCGTTGTGATTGGCACATGGTAGCCTTCATACGTCCTTGCACTACGAGCTGGGGCTACCTCTATGACGTACCACCAGTTTGATGTAGACTTTGTAGGATGAAATATTACCTGCCAGAGCCATATAACTTACATGAGAGCTTTCAAGCACATAACTTGTAAAAGGGGGATGTTAACTATTTACATACTTACTTGTTCACAATGCTCGGGTAGTACGAAAGTGTCTCTTAGGTCAGTCCATTTCTTAGTAGAATCCACCTCAAGAAAACCAGACTCTCCTCTACGCACAGTAGCGTTGCGACCCTCCATGATTATCTTGAACCATTGCATGTCGAACAAGTCGACAAAAAATCCTCTTTAATCGATCCTCAAAATATCTTGTAGCGTGCCGAAGTAAGTGAGTTCCGCCACCACAGGATCTGCATCAGAGGAACGTCGTCAACTAGACTGTTTAAATTTTGCCATGATTCCACAATCTTGAGTAAAACGCTTTTTGTCGATCCGTTCCATCCTAAAATGTCGACCTTTACACCATGCTGCTGTGTATGACTTATACTACAACGAACAAAGATTATGAGTGGCCGTTCAAACGTTTAGAAATAAAGTCACTAGCTAGTCGTACGTTGCAAACTTACCTTGGTCGCGCAATCCCGAGAGTACTCCCACTCTTCCTCAGTCACTTCGTCACCGCATTGTTGTGCGCTTTTCAATTGGTTGTGCAACCATCTTAAGCTCATGAATGTTGGTAGGCTCTCCAGACCCGTCGGATAGTGCATCGGTGGTCGTCTTCCCCGTCTCCACTCGATTCGTGCCCTTTGTCGCTCTTGCTTTGCATCCTCATATTGTGAAATCCACTTTTGCATCACTGGATTGTGAAGCATGCAAAATCGGTTGATTTTAGCCTCTAGATCTTCCGTCATCTTCTTCTCAACACCGAGATTGCACATGACAATCCCAGATATGCGCTCATCATCTATGGTTCGCCATAGCATGTCCCGGGCTTTATCAAATCCGTCTAGCCACTCTCCAATGTACACTAGCGACTCTGATACCAACCAACCTTCTGCCATGCTACCCTCCGGACGTGCCTTTTGACGCACATATCCCTTAAGAATTTTCATGAAACGTTGTAAGAAGAACATCCATCTAGAATGAACTGTGCCAGCTATTTCCACCTCATCAACTATGTGAACAAGAAGATGCACCTGAATGGTTAGCATGGTAGTAGGAAAATGTTTCTCAAACATGCACACAAGCTTCGCAGCATTTAGTTTGGCGAATGGTATGGAGTCTACGTTGATCTCCTTTTGTGAGATCCATTGCACCAGCTTTGCAAGTTTGTAGATTGTGTTACGGACGTCGAGAGACAAACATCCCTCAATGGCAACCGGTAAAATAAACTGTAAAGTATGTGCAGCAATGATATTAAAGTCCACATTTTATGCAATGATATTAAAGTCCACTATGAACGTACTTGATAAATTTTATGCCAATCGTGTGACTTCAAACCGGTAAGCTTTCCTTCTTTAGTAAAACACGTTCGGAGCGAGTGCATTACGCCAGTGGGGGTCCACAAAGATCGAATGGTCTCTTTTACTTTGCGTTCTTGGGCTCCTGTGAAAATCCATGGTGCTTTAGGGAGTTTTATCGATCCATCAAACGCTGTTTGCGGCCAATATTGCTCCATACGATCCACATTTCTAAGGTCAACTCTGGCTCCCAAAGTATCTTTCTTGCCGGTCAGATGGTCCCATAGTAGATTACCCACATTCTTGAATATGTGCATTGGATCGAGCAAGTGATTGATCATGAGTCGGGGCCAGTATGGTAACTCGTACCATAGAGATAGTCTCTTCATCCCTGGAGGCAATCCGTCATCGCACATCTCCTTCTGCTCTAACCATGCTTGTGCAAACATCCTTGGTGGCTCTCTTCCCAAAAAGCCATCGCGTAACACATGATTCTCTGGAAGATACGCTTGATGACCTTCGTAGATTTTCTTCTTCAGTGAGGGCACCCTACGTGCATTTAGTCTAGGTCCACATGTGACACATGCTCTGTATCCGCTTCTTTGAAGCCCTGCATGTATACACATGATAATAGATCAACTATGGGGAAAAACAAGATTTACAGTGTCTGAGTGAGGAGTGTCAATAGATCACCTGAGCATTCTGTTAGCCCGGGATAGTCATGCATGGTCCACATTAGAATGCCTCTGATCAAAGCATTCCATCGTCCTGTGTGTCGGCTCATATCCACCACCTCTATGCCAATCCACAATTGTTGTAGCTCTTCCAATAGTGGACGAAGATACACATCCATATTCTTCACTTTATATCGCCCTGGCACAATCAAACTTAGTCATAGGTGCCCCTTCTTCGTAGTCAACCACGGGGGAATGTTGTAGTTGACGATGACAATGGGCCATACACTGTAAGATGTTGATCTTTGACCAAATGGATTTACGCCATCCATAGCCAGGCCTAAGCGCAAATTTCGAGCTTCCCTGGCAAAATCCGACCATGTTCCATCTATATGTTTCCAGGCTGCGCAATCTGCAGGAATTCGTAGCACACCGTCCGAAGATTTATTCTCCTCATGCCATGATGCTAGGGCGGCCATGGACTTACATTCGAAGAAATGCTTGATGCGAGGAGGAAGAGGAAAATGTCGCAAAACCTTTTGTGGAATTTTTGTCCCGTGGAGATCTACTCGATATCTTTCGGAATCACATTTCGGACACTTCTCCATGTCTATGTATTCCCCTCTGAAAAGAATGCAGTCATTAGGACAAACGTGGATAGAATTGTAATCCATCCCCAAGTTTCGCAAAATCTTTCTTGCTTCATCTCGGGAATCTGGCATCACATTGTCAGCTGGTAGTATGTGCTCTTTAAGCAATCTACACAACATAAAAATACGATACAATCGTGTAAAAATCTATCAGATCATTATACATTTAGAGTTTTATTAAAGTAAACTAATTGTAATAGATCACCTGAAAAGTGCTGTGACGCTAGTGTCACTCCATCCAAACTTTGCCTTCTTGTTGAGAAGAACCAGGAGTGCTTTCAATCTAGACATACGTGCTCCATTATACAATGGCGTATCGGCTTCACTTTTCATATCATCATAGATAAGCCTTTCTGAATCCATGATCGTCTCGATCATTTCATCAATCTCGGGCTCAAACATTGCCTCGTTGGGAATGTGCTCTGCATGATCATCCCCCGAGCTGTCAGAGGCTACATCTTGTGGCCTCACATATGCTGCTTGACCAAAGCGCCTGCGAACACGTCTATTGGGTTGCAAGATTGCTGCTTGTTGGCCAGCGTCAGAGTCCGACGAGTTATAATTGGCAACAACTCGATCTATAATAGATGGATCGAACTCGCCAAATTCGCGAACGTGCTGCAAAAAAACACGTCTTGTCCGTCGCACAGCATGCTTGCATTGATTACAAGGACATAAGACCCTCGTTGAGAGATAGGTGTTTCGGTTGGACGGTCCCACATCCTCGTCACTACTCGTAATGAGGATAAAAATCTTATAACCTGAACAACAAATTTAATATTCTATTGGCATTCTTCGTCTTATCTCTCTCTCTCTCTCTCTCTCTCTCTCTCTCTCTCTACCTCACATTCTCTAGTCATGTCCAATCCCCGCACACCTCGGTCTAGAGGTGCACGGAGATCAGAACCATCGGGTTATAATCTCGTCTTTATTGGTCAATACCTATATTTGTGGGTACAAGAAATCTACAGACCCACGTCTACATGATACTGCATGTAGTGGACAAAATCCCTTTGCCTCTTCTCTAGCTGTAGCACTTCACCGCATCTTAACATCTTTTCACAGTAGATCTTTTCACTGTTCGTCTAACTCTAAACCCTAAACCGTAAGTAATTCTTGCATGGACTCGATCTAACGTAAATAAGCGTAAATCTAAATAAATGTAAATCTAACTAAAAATAAACCTAAATCTAATTTAACGTAAGTCTACATCTAACCTAATCTTTAACGTCTTTTGGGATAGTTTTCTACGACGTTAAAACTCTCTTCTTCTTGTGTGTGTGTGTGTGTGTGTGTGGGTAAACCTAAATAAACCTAAGTCTAATCTAATATAACATAAATCTAAATCTAACGTAAATTATGCTATATTAAAAACAAAGAACTAAACTAGCAGGGATTATAAGAACCTTAAAACTGATTTAACACATAATTTTTCACATAACTCGGCAAGAGTTGGCATTCTCATCACTAAAGATGTGAGAGTTAACTTCCGGCGGTGACGCTGCCTCATCTCCATCCACATCTGACGACAGCAATTGGCCCTTTGGACCGTTCTTGCTCTTGTTACTAACTTTGAAGCTGCTGTTGAATGACTAGAGGTTGTCTAGATGGTCATTGTCGGGGATGTAGTGACTCTTGCCTCCCTGAAGATCCACCTTCTTCCCTATCTTCTGAAGACATTTCACCAGTACTTTTGGATCGACAGAGCCCACCATGAGTGAAGGCAGCAATACCCTATATTCCATTGAGGGCTTTCTTCACCCGCTTCATGCAGGCATCGCAGTCTGTGGAGACCTAAATCTAATCTAATATAACGTAAATCTAAATCTAGCGTAAATAAACGTAAATCTAACTAAAAATAAACCTAAATCTAATCTAATTTAACTTAAATAAACCTAAATCTAATTTAACGTAAATCTACATCTAACCTAATCTTTAATGTCTTTTATGATAGTTTCCTACGACGTTATAACTCTCTTCTTCTTGTGTGTGTGCGCGTGTGTGGATGTGTGTGCCAATAAAAAGAGATAAATGGTATAACCTTTCTATCACCCATGCCAAGTATGATAGATTGGTTATGCCATTTCCCTCTTGAATAATAGGTCTTGAGTTCAACTCCTCGTCGGCTAGATCTTTAGGTCTTTTAATTTTAATTAGTTTCCTACGACGTTAAATTAGTTTCTCTCTCTTTCTCTCTCAATGTGTGTGCGTTTTTTTGTTTATGCATGTTTTCTCTCTCTTTTCCTCTCTCAATGTGTGCGTTTTTTGTTTATGCATGTTCTCTCTCTCTTTTCCTCTCTCAATGTGTGCGTTTTTTGTTTATGCATGCTCTCTCTCTCTTTTCCTCTCTCAATGTGTGTGTGTGCATTCTTTGTTTATGTATGTGTGTGTGCGTTTTTGTTTATGTTTGTACTCTTTCTCTCTCTCTCTCTCTCTCTCTCTCTCTCTCTCTCTCTCTCAAAAACACTATGTGTGTGTGTGTGTGTGTGTGTGTGTGTGTGTGAGAGAGAGAGAGAGAGAGAGAGAGAGAGAGAGAGAGAGAGGGAGACAGAAAGAGGGGAAGGGAACATGAGAGTGAGGAGAGGGAAGGAGCATACCTGGCTCTCCTTCCTCTCCTCGTGTGTGTGTGTGTGTGTGTGGTGTGGAGAAGAAAGAGAGGGAGAGAGAGAGAGAGAGAGAGAGAGAGAGAGAGAGGGAGAGCGTTACCTACTCCTTGCTTGAGGGTGCCGAAAAACTCAGATCTGAGATCTGAGTTTTTGGGCGCTCTCTGTTATTTTTTTTAGCCCAGCTGGCGTCGCTATGAGCGTCGCAAATTTACAAGTAAATTTGCGATGCTCATAGCGACGCCGGGATTTTTTTTTTTGAGCGTTGCTGTGTGAGCGTCGCTAATATGAATAGCCTCTTGTAGTGCATCCATCAATCAAACTTCAAGTACCATTGTCTTGATGCTTGCTTTAAACCATACAAGCTCTTCTTTAATCTGCAAACCATTTTCTCCTTACCTTTTACTTCATACCCCTTTGGTTGAAGCATGTAGATTTCCTCCTCTAAGTCACCGTGAGGGAATGCTGTATTTACATCCATTTGCTCAAGATTTAGATCATGAGCAGCCACAAGGCTTAAGACAAGCCTAATTGAATTCATTTTTACAGCATGAGAAAATATTTCATTGAAGTCAATACCTTTCTTTTGAGAAAAACCTTTTACCACAAGCCTAGACTTGTACCTTTTCTTCCCACCTTCTTCTTCCTTCAGCTTGTACACCCATTTGTTTTGAAGTGACCGCTTATCTTTAGGCAACTCAACCAACTCCCATGTTTGGTTGTGATGTAGTGAGTCCATCTCCACTTGCATGCTCTTCGTCCATTCTTCTTTGGATTCATGTTGCATATCTTCTTCGTATGATTCCGGCTCTCCAGAATCTGAGATCAAGAGATGGTTGAAGGAAGGAACAAACCTTTCTGGAGGTGTACTTGCTCTTATAGATCTTCGGGGAATAGATTGAGGCTCCTCATTTGGTTGACGTTGTTGCACATTGTCATCGTTTGCAGTCCTTGAGTCTTCACCGTCCTCAAGCTCCATGTACTCATCACCTGTTTCTTTTGTTTGTTTTCTTTCCAAGTAATCTTTGTACATATTTTGTTCGTTAAAAAATACATCCCTACTCCTTAAGATTTTACCATCTTCAGGATTCCATGGGCGATATCCAAAGTCTCCTTCTCCATAGCCAATGAAGAAACACTTTTTGGACTTTGCATCTAGCTTTGATCTTAGGCTTCTATCTATGTGCATGAAAGCCTCACACCCAAACACTTTGAGAAATGCATAATTCACCGGTTTACCTGTCCATGCCTCTTCTGGAACTCCCCCATCCAATGCCGTTGAGGGTGACCGATTGATTAAATACACAGACGTACTTACAGCTTCCGCCCAAAGCTCAAGCGGTAGGCCTGCATGTAGCCGCATGCTTCGTGCTCGCTTCATGATTGTCCTGTTCATCCTTTCTGAAATCCCATTTTGTTGAGGTGTCCTTGGGGTTGTCCTTTGCCTCCGAATGCCATTGCCAGCACAAAAGCTTTCAAAATCTTGACTGCAATATTCGCCTCCATTGTCGGATCTGAGGCATTTAACCTTGGTACCTGTTTCATTCTCCACAAAGGCTTTCCACCTTTGAGATATGGAAAATACATCGGATTTATTCTTCATGACATAAACCCATGTTTTTCTAGTAGCATCGTCTATGAATGTTACATAGTACAATGAGCCACCAAGTGATGGTGTACTTGCAGGACCCCAAAAATCAGAATGAACCAACTCAAGTTTTTTATTTTTTCTTTCATTTCCTGATTTTTGAAATTTTATCCTCTTTTGTTTACCATAAACATAATCTTCACAGAACTATAAGTCCACTTCTTTCAAACCTGGTAGAAGCTTCTTTGTTTGAAGGATTTGCATTCCTTTGGCACTCATATGCCCAAGCCGGTAGTGCCACACCGCACTGTCAACTTCTGTAGTTGTTTCACGTGGCTGAAGGTTGCGTGCTCATAGTACACAAGTAAAGTGTACCAACCTTTTCTCCCTTGGCAACCACCAAAGATCCCTTTGAGATCTTCCACCGTTTGTTTCCGAATGCAATGTTGTGACCTTCATCGTCCAATTGTCCTGTAGAGATCAAACTTTTCCGAAGAGAAGGAACATGCCTAACATCTTTAAGCTTCCATTCATTTCCGTTAGCAGTTTTGACAGAAACTGTACCTTTGCCGACAATCTCACAAGCTTCATCATCTCCCAAGTATACATACCCAAAATTACCTTTGGTGTAGTCTTGGAAATGTTGCTTGTGTGGTGTCGCATGGAATGAAGCCCCAGAATCTACTATCCAAGAATTAGACACATTGTCTAATGAGAGAATTAGAGCATCTTGCTCTACTTTACCTTCCACATTGGCCTCCGATGTTGGCTTGTTGTCTTTAGACTCAGTCTCCTTCTTCTTCTTGGACCAGCAATCCTTCTTGACGTGGCCCTTCTTGCCACAGTTCCAACATTCAAGAACTGACTTTGTGTGTGACTTGCTTCGTCTTGAGAGATCACGACCCTTCTAGTTTTTAAACCTCTCCCTAGGCCTTCCTCTTGTTTTAATTGATAGTGCAGCACTTGATGATTCTCCTGTGCTTCTCCTTCGTATTTCCTCGCTTAGGAGAACACCCACAAAATCATCAAACTTAAGAGTATTTGTGCCAGAAATAGAATTACTTACAGCCATCACGAGGATGCCCCAACTATCCGGTAGAGATGATAGTATAAGGAGAGCTCGCACTTCGTCATTTAAATTGATTTTCACCGATCGAAGTTGACTTATGTTTGTGTTAAAGTCATTTAGGTGTTCTGGAACTGAACCATTCTCTGTCATCTTTAGATTGAACAAGCGCTTCATAAGAAATACCTTATTGGATGCCGATGGTTTCTCGTAGAAGTCGTCAAGTGACTTCATCAAGTCCTCCGTGGTCTTCATCTCCGAAACATTGAAGGCCACTGTTGACGCCAAGATTAACCGGATTATTCCTAGTGCCTTTCGATCAAGGACAATCCATGCTTCATTTGTCATTGTTGCGGGCTTCTTTGAAAGACCGCCTAGTGGCAAATAGAGGTCCTGATACCAGTTGTTAGGAAATAAGACGTAGCTAAATAGATAATTGAGTAGATTACTTAATGGAGAGAGATAGATTTACATACATGAGATTAGAGAGAGAGAGAGAGAGAGAGAGTACATATGATATACGTGGTTCACCCAATGTGGGCTACGTCCACGGGAAAGCAGCCACTCAATGGCTTTAGTACTTCAAAACAAGAAGTAGTTTACAAAGGGATTATACCCTTAATGGAGCTCCCGCCTTACTTCGCTCTCACCACCTCACACTCACCTTGTTGCATCAACTTCACACTCTAAAATGTGTGTAGAAATGACCTCCTTTTATAGGCCAAAAGGGCTGCCCTCTCTCATGAGAGGCAGCCATGTGTAGTCGCCCTTGTGTAGATAAGTCCAAATCGGACCCTCCAATCCGCCCATGTGTGGCCGCCCTTGAGAAGACAAGTCCGCTTTTGAATTCGGCCACCAGCCATTGAATTCGGCCACCGGCCATCGGCCATTGACTTCTGACCACCGGCCACCGGCCATCGGCGGTTGTTTTCCGACCACTTTCCGGCCGCTGTCCGGCCATAATATTCCGGTGAGAAAAAAAAAAGTCTCGGGGGCGGCCGCCCCCAAGGTCCCTAAAGTTGCCCCTGGTTTTTGACTGTGAAAATTTTGGTTTCCGATGAGTGATTTACCTTCACGCACGATGGCTTCTCCTCATAATGGAGGCCTTACAAATGTGCGCTTTTACCACAGAGAATTACAAGGGTAAATCAGGCTCCATACTTAACAACAACAAGAGGGTGCAGAGTCTTGTCCCTTCATGGATAGCAATTGTCCTCAGTTGCTCAATAGAGAATCAACTAGATTGTGAATGATGAAATGTGTGGAGAAGATCTAGGAAGTTCCAGAAAAAAATCCAGGCATTCATTTAGTATCTTCTCTAGGGTGGCCTTTAAAAGTCAAAAGATAACAATTATAAATCATGCCAATGCGTGTAGTGGTGGTTTCATGATCAAGTTTTTGGTCAGGGAAGAGTTGATCTTCTTGATCTACAAGTGTAGGTGGTTCCTCATATATATGATGTGTAGGTAGGGGTTCTCGAGGGGTTGTAATAAACTGATGTGAAACACATTGTGAATGTGTCAATGTCAAGGTAATTTTAAATGAAATGAAGCATCATTGATAATAGTAAAAATGGACTATAAAAACGAGGAGCAATGTGTGCTTCTACTGCACGTGTTGTAGGTTGGAGACTTGCCGAACACTGTGTGCGAGCCACAAATGGCTGCATATAACCAGACTATCCTAGTAAGCTCAAAGGGGGCAATGGTGTGTCACTCACCGCTCTATGCTTGCTGTCATGAAGGATTCCATGCTACAAAGAAGAGGGAGCCGCTGTCGTAGCGCTCAACCGCCTTGCTGTCACCGATGTCACTGTAATGCTTGATCTCACACACACACACACACACAGACTCTCTCTCTCTCTCTCTCTCTCTCTCTCTGTGAAGCGCGCGCGCGTGCACACACACACACACACACACACACACTTGTGAGCACAGGATGGAGAAGAAGGTAGAGGTAGAGCAAGATCACTTCTTTAGCATGCACCTCAAGAATGAGGATTTTAAGTCAAAATGGATCTTTTATATGAATTTTATCCATTCACACATGGGAGCCCATAGTGCCCGCTTATAGCAAAAATAATATAAAAATGATATAAGTGGTACGCCTCTCATCGGCAATCACCTATGCATCCATAGGACCGACAAGCCCGGTCCATGACTCAAATAAAGTGCTACAGCGTCCGTCAAAGGTGATAGGGTGTCCATAAGTGCTTAACATGCTCCCCTTGCTTATGTAGATTCCATCCTCAGAAGCTAGTGAGGTGAAGCCCGTTCATCAAGGTGGAAGAGCACGAGGAAGAGCATCTAAGATTGAATGTCTCTAGCTTTCTTCAAACACTGCAAAATCAACCAAAAATGGCACAGTAATTGCATTCTCATAGAACATGTATAATTGAAAAGAATATGTAGTGAATAGACACACAAATTGATTGGTAACATAATATTAAACAAATTTTCAGAAGTAAATATTAAACTGCAAATAATCAAACGCATAAACACTTGTAAAGGTAAAAAAATAAACAAGTCTAGAGTCGTTAATTTAACGATCGAGAGGCACTAGAGGTCAACTATTAATACCATGGGAAAGCTTCTCAATTCTCTTTGGTCAATTAAGCTGTTTAATCGTGAAGAGCAAAGTATTTCATGTCCGAGGGCTGACTAGAGGCTATACCTAGAAGACCTTCTAGTTAAGCTATGATAAATGAAATCGCATATGAAATCATCGCCTAAGTTATTTTCTTTATTTGACCCCCCAAACTGTTTTCCACATTGATTCAATTTTTGACGTGTGTGCTTATTTTGTATGCCTTATACTTTTTGATTCTCAAGGATAAGCACCCACATTAAGAACCTTTAGGGCTTTAGTACCATAGACAATACATGTGAGTGAAGTACCAAATCAAGATGGGATTTCTCTTCCAGCTTGAGATTTACATTTTTTAAACTTTTTTTTTTTTCACAGCATTTTAATTTTGTAACTTTGGGGGGTCATATTGAAAATGTTACCCTCTCAAGGCTCATCACAATATAAAACTCCCTATATAATACTTAAGCTAAAGGTCAAGAGGGATTAAGTCCACTAGAAAGCAATAGTACATTGCACACAATATCGTATTAAGAACCTAAAGTAACCATTGACAATTAGGAATACATTTTTCATGGTATTAAGAGAAAATCTCTAATGTCTATCTTGGTTGAACTAGCTTAATCAGACCTCTTGATTCATAAACCTAGACAAGGGACTATGACATAAAATTAATGTTTAATACTAAGTAAATGTGCTAAATATTGTGATGCCAATCATAGTTAAAGGAGAAAAACATGGATGATAAAAAAGACAAGAGGAAATGATAATAGACAAGAAACACATGTTCGTATTGATGATCGCACTCAATTCGAAGAGTGAACAAGACAAAGATTCTTGGGAGATGCACTATGTAATCATGTTAATGTATAATGTGAGTTCAAAAAGAGGGGTTCTAAAATACAAAAATTTTAGACAACTTAACAGAGATACATTGAAATAAGGGGTTTTTATATTCAATTTTGACAAAAAATCATAAAATAAGGGGTCATTTTATTCATTCAAAAATGTTAAAAGAGGATGGTTTTTAATACCCCGCGAATGCACATTATATGGGGGTAACTGAACGATGAACCCCACGAGCAAAGATTGCATGAAGTTCAAAATCCCAACTACTGCAATGCGTTCTACACACTAGAAAACACAAAGAATGCCTCTAGGAAGCACTTTAATGGGAAGAGGCACCAATACACAATCAAAACAACGTAAAGAACCCTAATTTAAGTATTTGCACCTCCTTAGAGGGTCAAGGGAACATGCTATTGTATAGATCGATAGGTAGCCCTAAGTCTAAATCCCTATCCTCATCATCATCAAGAAAAATAAATTCATCATCAGTGAGACCATACATTCCATCCGTGTAATCATGTAAATCTTCCTCATCATTAGATGCACATATGTTCACTAAGAATATCACTAGGCGTGTATAGTCATCTTGCTCAAAATGGTAAGCTTGTGCAATCAGAGAGACATTCTCTACTAAGAAGGGATCAGTCGTGGTCAAGAGACGTATTAGCCATTTTAATTCCTCAAAAATTTTCTCACACGCTAATGTATCTACCAAATCCCATTCGCCGACAAGCATTGGGTAGACTATGTGAAACACTTGTGAAAGGTAGAGAGGGTACCTCTCACCCAAGGTAGGAGTGGATGACTCTTGTGTACTAGCCATATCTATACACACAGATAGATTTTGGTTAGTGTGAAAATATTATAAGGGTCATGTCAGAAGGTCGTATCCTTGTGCATAATGTGTTATTATGCTTTTTGGGTCATGTATTAGAATGTATAGGTTTCAAGATTTTTTTTTGGTGGCTCTTGCTCTTTTACTTTTTTATTTTTGTTTTCTTGAGTATAGGGCTATATATATATATTCCCTAAGATTGGGAGATTGAGAGGTCAGGGATGAAGGTTAAGAGGGGAGCAAGTGAATGATGGATGTTAGCAAACACTCCCTCCTTCCTTGGGTAGATCATAGCTTTTGGAACGATGTCATCACCTTTTGAAACCAATTGTTACAAGTTGTAATGGGTGAAGACTTTGACCAATAGTTTTTCACCACCCTAGGCATTTCATTTAGTTGCAAGGGTGGTAAGGTACTCTCCCATGATTTTACTTGAAACGTTGTTTTAGGCGATGGATTTACAATGGGAGGTGCTATTCTTTCCTTTTCTTTTGTATATTTTTAGTAGTAGGTGGCAGTTGTGAAGAAGTTTATGTTTTTATAGAAGAACTCTATGAAGAGCAAGAAGCTTCATTTGTTTTTTCTATGTTTGAGCCGAGCGATAAAAGTCGTTCTCGCTTGGGTACCCAAACTAGCTTTGGATTCGGTTTATAATATTCTGTGATCTTTCCCTTCCACGGTCTTCAATCGGCTTTATCATTACAGGATTTGACTCACATGGGTCTATAGGTGACAAGTAACAACACAATTTACATTTAGGCACCAAGATTTGATCATTCCTTTCATAATAGCTTGGGCTCTCAATAATCGTTTAGGAATCCAACGCAACGTTTTTTTTACATTTCTTGGGGTGAGTGGGGTGTCTCTTACAAGGCGTCTGTTTTTTAGCATAAAAATGATCGCTAAAGAAGCTTTAGAGACCCCTTTGTATGTTTTCTTTGTTATATTACGATGAGTCTTGTGTGTCTCATGCTTTATTTCAGCTACATAAGTTGAAGCTCTAGAGGGTTGGGCTATAGGTATAGATGGTTCAACCCCTTGGACATGCAATGTTTGGGTTGTATTTCCTCAGGAGGTGATATCTCAAGGACTATTGCTTGAGTGGTAGGGCTGTGTTGTGACACTCCCAGTCCCCCAATCAATACTGCATTTGGTCGCTAACATCCACTTGCGTCCTAGGTTTATATTGCCTTCCATAGTTCCAGCAGGCATGACCAAAAAGTCTTGAGCTACGACTCCGTTGTCATAACTGACAAAAGTGTACAAGATTCCAAAAACCGTAGTTTTTTTCTTGTTGAAACCCTTGACTTGGATAGTACTCTCAGATAGACATGGCTTTCCTAACTAACTGACACCACACTCCATATGATAGCAGATTATATTTAGCACGTGTGTCTAATAAGGCGTTATATAGCACTTTGCCATAGGTGCTATTTAACTCAATAGGGTATCAGAGAGGTGTGTCAGAGTCCAACCAATCATCCTCTTGGCCTCTCGTTGGCGTCTAATACGTTGGTGTCTCTCCTTAGCCTCAGCTTGAGCTTGTATCTTTTTCAATTCTTCTTGTGCCTTGGCTGCCTTTTTTTAATGGATGGCACGCAGCTCCTCTTGGATTAAAGGATGATAGTATCTTTTAAATTTACTCCCATTGAGGAATCCAATGGTTTCAACTCCATCAAGAGTTTCCACACGAATGGTACCTTGTGGGGTGATTTTCCATACTCTATATGGTCCTTTTCTTGCGTATTTCAACTTTTTATTCTCTTTATGCACTCCATACATAAGGACTTTATCCCCAACCTTGATATCCTTGTTATTTAAATGATGGTCAAATCATTTCTTTCTCCATAAGCGCATTTTTCACAACCAATTATCTTTCTTCATCTAACCTCTCAAGGATGTATAAATACTCAACTAAAGGGTTACCATCCCAACCTTCTTCTGAAGATACCTGTAGACTAGGAACTACAAACTCCCTTGGCATAACGACTTCTAATCCATCTACCATCTTGAATGGTGTACAATTAATAGACACTTTGTAAGCAATACAATAAGCCCATAAAGCTAATGTCAGCTTCAAATCTCAATCTGTGCAATGAGCTTCCACTGTTTTGGTCAAGATAGAAAGTAAAGTCTTGTTAGTGCTCTCAACTTGGCCATTTGATTGTGGATAATAAGGTGTAGAATTATGGTGGATTATAATGAGGTTTGTCGTGAATTCCTTTTTCACTCCATTTATAAAATCAGTACCAATGTCACTCACAATCTCAAGGGGACAACCAAATCGAGTAATAATGTTCTCAAAGAGAAACTTAGCAGTTGAATCATTAGGAGATTTTGGAGGTCTTTTGGAGGGCCTTTTGGAAGAGAGAGAAAAATAAGCTCCTCCAATGAGAGAAGAGCCTACGTTACATAGAAAAATAGACTGATATTAGCAAAAATATAATATCACTCTCTTTCATTTAATGTGAGCACCTTTTTCAGAAGGTAGATGCGGTGCATTTGATACGGCTTACATCATCACTAGAACTCAAAAAGTTACAAAACTATCAAGTGGTGGAAGATTTTGAAACTTTTGATACTGTCAATGCGTCCGGAACGACCAAATATCCTAGAAATGAATGTCCAATTGCCTCGCTCCGACATCCAAAGAGGCAAAGAATGCCAAAAACCCCTAAAAGAACATTTTACTAATGACGCGCGAGGGGGCATTCCAAAATTTTGGAATGCCTCCTCGCGCGCCGTTAGTAAAAGGTCCCTTTTTTCCTCTTTTAGGGAGCTTTTTGAGAGGAAAATGTCAAAAAACCTCTAAAAAAGGGCTTTCTTGAAAGATAATTGTCCAAAAATCACTATAAGAAGCTTTGTACTAACGGCGCACAGAGGGGCATTCTAGAATTTTAGAATGCCTCCTCGCGCGCCTTAAGTAAAAAGTCCATTTTTTGGGGTTTTTTGACATTTTTTGCCTCTTCGGATGTCGAAATGAGACAAGTAGACATTCGTTTTTAGGGTATTTTGGCATTTCGGACGCATTGGTGGTGTCAAAAGCCTCAAAATCTATCACTATTTGACAGTTTGTGACTTTTCAACTTTCAGTGATGACGTAAGCTGCATTGAATGCACCGCACCTGCCTCCTGAAAAAGACGCTCGCATTAAATAAAAAAGTGACCGTTTTCAAGGAAGATTGGGAATATAAATCTACTTTTTAGAGTGTCTAGTTGTCCTTTTGGATGTACTCACAAGGTGCAAGTGCATTTTAAAAAAAGTTTCTAGAGAGAGAAATACAATTTCTTACAAGGCCCTCCAAATGACCTCCGAAATTTTCTAATGTTGAATCAACCTTGAGTGTCACCTTGGCTTTTGTCCACTTTGTCACATAGTCAGTGGCAACAATAATATATCGAGATTGAGTGTTATGAGCTGTCAGACTAATTAGGCCTAGAAAGATGAAACCCTATTTTTCAAATGGTTGAGTCACTTTAATAGGATGTAAGGGCATCTTATCCTTTTGTTCTGTGATCTTGTAATGTTGGCATTCATCACACCCTTTTGCAAAAAGTGATGCATCCTTGAATAAGGTAGGCCACCAATAGCCTAATTGCAACACCTTTCTAGCGGTTAGCTCCCTTGAAAAATGTCCTTCGGCTATACCCATGTGGGCTTCTTGTAGTATGTATAAATATTCATCCTCACGAATACAACATCTAAGGTTATCGTCCTTCCCTAACTTGTAGAGAGTTCCTTAAATTAGAGAATAAGGTTCACATTCCTGTAATAGTTTTTGAGCTATATCCTTACGAAGCTCTTCGGGTGGAAAACCATTAACTAAAAAGTTCACAATCTTCTCACTAAATTCCGGCATGGTCTTGACTAGGAATAGGGAAGTTTCAGACAATTCATCATCGATTCCAGTAGGGGCTTCACCATTGGGTATGTGAGACAAAATATCCGCCATGACATGTCTTTTACCGGGTCTCACAACAACGGTAAAATCAAACTAGAGAAGAATTAATAACCATCATTTAATTCTTCCTGTGAACAAGGTTTATTTACTAGATACAACAACGCTTGATGATCCACATAGAAAAACAAACTTGTTGGCAAGAAGGTAGTAGCAAAATTTCTTTACTGCGTCAATCATAGCTAAATCTTTCCACTTTGTAGTGGTGTATTTCCTCTCAGCATCATTTAATTGATGACTTGCAAAGCTAATGGGGTAGTTCAATTTATGTTCTCTTGATTGAGCTAGAACACATCCAATATAAAATTTTGATGCATCAATATGCACATGGAAAATTAAATTCCAATTGGGCACTTGTAGGATGGGAGCACTTGTCAAGACCTTTTTAATAACTCATAAGCATAGTCACACTCTGCGGTCCAATGGAACTCAATAAGAAGGTTATACAATGGGCGAGCTATCTGGGTAAAGTTTAAAATAAACTGTCGGTAATAACCAACATGGCCCATGAGCCTTTGAACTCCTTTATAGTTTGTAGGTAGTGGTAAATTAACAATGGCTTTAATTTTTCTTTCAGATATGGAAATCTTATTCTTGGACACTATATGTTCTAAAATGACTCCATATCTAACCCAAAATTGGCATTTGAAAGAATTTAATGAGATGGAATACAATCTGCACCTTTCAAACACGGTAGATGTTCTTTCCAAGAAGAATAAATACAAAGGTCATCTAAGAAAGATTCATAAAACTCCCTCAAATATTCCCTAAAAGCAGTGTTTATCAATCTTTAGAAGGTAGTAGGGAAATTGGTTAAGCCAAAAAGCCATAACACAAATGCGCACACTCCAAATTTGGTTATAAAAGCAGTTTTAGCTTGGTCCTGTAGTGCAAGTGTGATTTGATTGTAGCTAAAGTACCCATCTGAATATCTATAAGCTTCCTTCCCTGCAACTCTTTCAAGCACATGTTCTGAATATGGAAAGGGGTAATGGTCTTTCCTAGCGGTGGCATTGACCTTCTTAATATCCACACACACTTTGAGTTTTCCATTATTTTTTGGCACAATAACTATTGGAGACACCCATTCTAAGTGCTCAATAGGGTATATGAATTTACATTTGACAAAGCTTTTCAATCTTTGCATACTTAGGATTCATTGGGTAGGGTCGTTCCTGGACTACTGGTTTAGCCATGCTATTCATGGGAATTGTGTGTTGCACCATGGAAGGTGGAATACCTTTCATATCATGATATGTCCAAGAAAATATATCCTTGAATTTCTTGAGAAGATTCTTAAGTACATATTCCTCAGTCTCTGTCAGATCTTGGGCAATGAAATAAGGTTTGGACTCCTCACCTAGGTCTGCTAACTCTATTTCCTTAACTATCACTAGACCATCGTAGACTCCACTACTTCCATCGATAGGTGTTCTCTAGGCCTTTGTATACACAAACTTATGCTCCTCTGTGGTGTAGAATTTGAAATGTTGAGGTGCAAGATGTAAATTTGTGGGGTCTTGTTGTTGTGTGGACTATGATTTCTCTTTCGCTTCCTTTTGTTGTTGAGCTAGCTCTTGATATTGTCGTCTCCTTACAGTACGACTCAACTTTGGCTTCTCTGTAGCTTTTAGCTGTGCGATGTCAATGGGTTGTGTACTGCACCACATGAAATTTTGAAGGTATTCACCCTATTTACCAACTTTTGATAAGCATCACATGCCCCCACATAATTAAGCCATTTTGTGGTAGATTTCTTTTCATTTATCCTAGCATGCACATTTACTCGATATCATTGCCTCTTATATCTCTTACTTCTCTTGTTTAATTTTTGATGACGACCTTCCTCTAGTGAAGAGTCACTAGATGAATTGCTACTTATGTCTTCTCCTCTCCTAGATAGATTGTCAATCAAGGCACTATTGGGCTCCGTATGGTTCATTTTCATATTTGCACCAATATTCAGTCAAATTCTTTGGCCTTAGAGTCGGTTTCAATTGATGATCCAGAATCCGAGTCATGTGAGCTATAGTCTTTTGAGATGCTACTAGTTTCATTGTCAATCAAGCCTTCACCTCGTAGGTCCCCGCAAGCTATATGCATTACTCCCATCATATTTAAAGGTACGAGTTGTGGCATTTCATCTCCCTCAGGTGTTACCCAGGTTGTCCCCCTATTTCCCAAGTGTCTATAAAGTCACTTTCTTCTTGGATGACACTAGGTATGGCTAGTGGTCTATGGTCTTTGTGAGGTTGATTTCACATAGGGAACATTGTGTTTGTAATCTAGATCTGTGTAGATGATGGCTGTAGATCCCTTTGGGTCTCTTCTACCAAACTCATTAATTGCTTGACTCTTTTGATCTCCTCTATAGGGTTTGGATAAGTTCCTATCTTCTTCTTGGGTGCCTTAGGTCCTGCCCATTGTGGCTCCTGATGATCTTCCTTGGTAGTTTCTTTCCTAGTGACCATTTTAGTCTCCATGGTCTCATTCGAATGAGAATCCTCTTCAGCACCTCGTTCATATACACAGGGTGTTCACGAGTCCCTATGTTGGTCTTTGTACTGGGGTCTGACTTCGCTGCTTTTTGCGATCTCTTCCTTCATGTTTTCTTCTTCTTTTGAGATTGGGCAATTGATGCTGTGTCTCTTTCTTCAAGAATATAATTTTGGTTTTGGAGCATCGATCATGTGAGTACATTTACTAGTACCACAAGTGTACTTTGTGATTTCTCTTTGATAACCTCAATTAAGTTCAACGGCATGATCTTTGGTGCATTTAGATTATTAGGAAAGTGGGCAATCAAATGATCTATGACACATCAATTACACATGAGTATCGACATTGTAGTTGTACTGTCTTGATTGGTTTGCATTAGTGTTGGCATAATTTTGTAGCCTAACAGGACACTCGGCTACACGATGTGGACCCCCACTCTTGTAGCATTGAAGAGGTGGTCTCTTGGCAGTGAAATTGATATTTTGGCCTCTTGCCGCAAGAGCAACCACTTGATAGATAGGTTTGACCTGCCCCCAATAGTCCTCCATGTAGTATTATGGACTTTCTTCCAGTGCATCAATCCCATAGGCAACATTAGGGTCTAACTCATCCTTGCAATCCACACAAGCAATAGATGACTCACAATCCACTTGATTCACATAAGTGATTCTTGGATGTAGGGGTTGAGGTCTTAGCACTAGAGGTGGTAATGGTGTTGTTTGAACAACATTATGGGCCCTAAGGACCATGTGTTGTGATGATTGTTCAAGAGGTGGGGCGAGCATCAATGCAGGCACTTGAGGTGTGTCCGTCCATGCTAAGGTTGGTCTATTGTCCATCACACAGTTAAATACTATGCAATCCTTGGCTTGATGACCATACCTCCCACATGCATTGCAATTCCCATTAAATTTTACTCTAAACATAGGGCATTCATTGGTACTATGTGGACCAAAGAAAATTGAGTACCATTGTTTGCTCCTTTTGGGATACATATGATTCTTTTGTGGAGCACGATTGTCTCTAAGACTTTCTTGAATGGCCTTGGTGAGGTCTGCTAAAGTCATCTTAGATATCTTTGTCTCTTTAGCAATAGGCTTTATGGTCATTGGCTCATGCCCCGATGCTTGCGAGCTAGTAGATTTAGGCTCAACAGACACTCTTTCACCTTGAATCATTAAATTTTCCTCCAATTGGATTGCATTGGTGGTGACTGCTTCCCAAGTGGTGATACCTCTAATGACTAGGACATTATAGATATCCTCATGTCTTAGTCCCCTAATGAATCTATCGAGCAATTGGTTGTTATTGAAGTGCTCATTTGGATTACAACAAGAATTCAAATGCCACCGGCTTTCACCATAAAAACACTACCATAATCTATGAGGGAATCTCAACCCTTATCCACAAATCATATTCTCACTGAACCAACTGCCACACTTGGAGTTTGACATATCCTCCATAATCAATCAGAGTCCACACACATGGCTCCTAAGACATGAGCTTTTCATGCATAAAATAAGTTTGACCATCAACTAAACATGATATAAAAATCCAATATTGACAACATCTAATCATGCAAAGTTGATGCATCATATGTGCACTTCACCTCTCTGGCACATAGAGCTAGTTTTGACCTAGAAAGATGGAAAGAAATCATGCCCATGCACATGAGGAATCTAGTTCTATCCATAAGGTTACATACATCATATGATATCATTCCATCACCATAAACATGATGCAAAAAAACCCTAAACCATACCATAACCATAACTTCACACATATGCAAAAACAACTTTTTTGTTATTTTTGGGAGTATACATAACATGCGAATGAAAGTGTTTGGCTTCAAAATAATGCATCAATCTCAGATCCATAATATATACTAACACCCTATCACATTACTTTTCCCATTTGATACTCACACAACAAATGGTAACACAAAAAGAAAGCCACTTTATTCATATCTGCCTATGCGGTTCGGGTTGGCTAACCATATACCCTCACATGAGTTTATGGGCATCTAATACTTGAAATCAACTCACCAAAATAAACCATAAATCATATATAATTGGCTCGGTTAACTCACGATGTCATATGTTACTCCCCCTAGGTAGCACCCCTACACGCGTATGTAAACCCAGTTATGGAAGGATTAATAACTCGCATACCAAAGGTGATAATGGAGACCTAAATACATTTATGATCATGTTTAATTAAGATTTTCAATTGGCTATGTGGGTTTTCCCATCCGGTGAATCTATATAGTGGTTCTCCAAGGAGCCTGGGGTCCAAAATTTTGACTAAGTGCAGTGGGCGGTGCAAGCTATTTTTTTACCATATCTCTTAGCTCGTGCGTGATTTTCACATAACACCAAAGAGAGAAAATGTTCTAAATTCTGTGTGTTCTCTGGTTTAAAGGGTTTGGGCTGATTCATAATGGTTTGTGAGTTATGACCAAAACAATGTTCCTACCGCTTCTATGACGTGAAACGAAAAGCGCTTTTTATGTACGCACGTGATCATAAACACATCATTTGCATAAATCAACATGTTAATCATGATAAAATAATCATGAGAAAACTTGACATGCACTCGGTAAATCCATACATACACTCGTATATGACAAAACAATCACCGAGAGGGTGCCTACTCAGAAAAATGACATAAAAAGAGAGATGATGATGTCTATGGAGTTTAAAGCTTCTCATCGTGCTTTAGATTGGTTACGGGCTGTCTCAAGGCTTCTTGATTTTCCTCAAGAGAGCAGTGATGAGAGCTACATAGAGGTGTTCACCACGAGAGCTTTTGGATAGCACGTACATCGTGAAACGAGAGAGGAGATAGTAAGCAAGTAGAGAGAGAGTATCCTTCTTCTTCTTCTTCTTCCCGTAAACGAGAGAGAAGAGCTTATGGATATGGTGATGAAGAGCTTGCACCACTCAGTATAATAGGTATGTATTGCCTTGCGGTAGTAGGCGCAACACATGGCTGAGCACTCCCTGCCAATTCATAGGCACTACAACAATCCAGAGTGATACCCAAGGCAAGCTACTAGCGCCGCCTCGCATCCTGGATTGGATTAGGTGCAAACTTTTGGAAAAAGACTCAGTCTTTTCTAAAAACATGGCACAGTTTTTGGAAGTCAACTCTTCCACTTACCATTCAATTTTTACAGTAAAAATTGACTAATTGGCTAGTATCTTTGCCACGAATAAAATCGTGACTAGACTATGCCGCACTGTGATGTCCCAACATAATTATGACTTTCTCGTATTGCCCTAGTGTATTTACGATATTGCTTTTTATAAAAATAATTCTCGTAAAAGTCTCTTTTTTTCTCCTGGTGGTCATTCTTAAATCCGAGGATTTTTATGTTTAGGTCATCATTAAAAGCACATTGCTTTTCAAAAATGCCGAAAAGCACGAAAAGCTAAAATTAGTGTAAAAAGCAAAAAACAAAAAAAAAATCTAAAATTAAACCACGGGTTCCCCTTGTCCACTGGAATAAGAAAGTGGACTCGCTTTTCACTAAAAAGCACTAAAAATTATGAAAAGCTAAAAATAGCGACAAAAGCACTCAAAAAGTAAATTTCTACCAAATTGAACCATAGCTTTCTTGGAACATGTAGAGTAAGGATTTGATCCTGCTTTTTGCATAAAAGCACCTAAAAGCATAAAAACATGAAAATGCTAAAATAGCGGATTTTCTCAAACCGAACCAAACGTCCGTCTGACCTACTCAAACATGGAAACGACCTTGCTTTTCACTTTGGAACCTTACAATACTGTCAACAATCAAGCATTATAAACCCGAATTTGATGAAATAGATATTGAAAACTATTACTCTTATTTTTAAAAGAGACTCAAAAATTGGGGATCTTACATCAAGCTACTAATAAAGTCTCACAGATTCCCCTTCCTCTCGTTGGGCTTTTTGGAGCTGAGAGTCTACACCCCAAAGCAGTCCCTCTCGTATATACTCTTTCAAGAACATTCTCCTAAGAGTACGGTAAATAAGTTTCTATTCCACCCTTAGGGTCCTATACCAATCCCTAGCCTTCCCACTCAAGGACAGGCTTAAAGCATTACTCTTATGCATCTCATTGTGTTCTCCTAGGGAATCGCATATTTGTTCAAATAGTTCGATATGCTTTCTATCTCCACTAAATTTTTGTGTGAGTTTGGCTATTTGTACTCCCGTACTTCTAGGATCTCTATCAGGTGTGTTACGCATATTTTCAGCGACCCGATAGCTTCAACGAATATTGCCAAGTCACCCAAATGAGCAGGTATAGTGGGGACAAGTGCTCTCGAGACTGCATGTGGAATGGGGTTGGCATTGGGTTAGACATATGGGTGATCCTCGAGTCCCAAGCTGGGGACGATGTTGTGCCATGTGGTGGCCCAAAGTTCATATGTGTGTCCATCGGCATAGCAGACGTGGAATGTGACATGCTAATGCTAGCTGGTATGGTCTCATTGAAATAAGGAATTGGATGTTGTGGTTGTGGAGCATAAGTTGTTGAAACAATGGGAGGGATAGGAGCTACATGAGCACGAGGGCCCATAGATGCATATGATTGATACACACTTGTAGGTACTTTTGTAGGCATTGGGCCACCATGTAGCGGTGCTTTACTAATAAATGAGGTCCATGGCATATCTTTTGTCATGCCCATCATTGGGGTAGGTAGGGTAGCCATGGTGTTATCAAGAGAAAGATGAGCTAAACTTGGAAAGGTAAAGCTCTTGTTTGTGGGCTCAAATTGTAATGAGACCCTTGGAGAAACAACATATGGAGGATCCATCAGGCTTACCAAAGGATTCTCCATTTGTGATAAAGTTGGTTGCTTAGACTTCCTTGTATCCAAGAATCCCATGAGATGCATTGAAGGCATGTCGATCCCTCTGTTCTGCCTCTCCAACTCAATAACCCTATGGATGACATACAAACTATTTGTTGTTTCTCCTCTATGCTAGTAGTACCCGATGTGGATTGTAGGACATCTAACCAACCCACGTGACCTGTGTATATGTCGATTAAAGTATCTGTTTGTAGCCTTCATACTCCCAATTTTCATTTAGAAACGTTCCATCTAGGATTGTGTGCTAGGGGTGTCCATTCAACTAGATGCAATGTGGCTCTCTATGGTTTGACCCTTAGTGGTTTCTAATTCATGAGCACTCGATTACTCAATTAGCATGGATGTTGATATAGGGGCCTTCACCTTTAGCTCTCTCCATTGCTCTATCGTAATCTTTCAATTTCTTTTTTCCTAGCTGCAAGGATATATCACTCAACCTCTTGCACTTTGGCAAGGCTTCTACCATCATCATGTAATTTAACCTTGGAGGGGAATAACTCTGAAGAGTCAGGGAGTGCAGTGAATGGAGTATTCACATACACACTCTCTAGGAGCATGGGGTCTACATTGGTCATGAATGGTGAATTTACTTCTCCACCCCCTTCATTTACACCACTAGCTCCATGTCTGGAGCGAGTGGCTCTACTAAAAGACTTTTTCAAGCGGATGAACACTCTCGACTCGGACCGTGGACCCATGGCATGCATGTCTTGGCTTGAACTATTGGGATTGGGATTTGGGTAACCTTTCATGACATCATAGTGAGAGGAAGAGTCACCAGATGCAGTATGTGGGTCCTGAGTGGTACTACCTTGGGTTCCTACTGAGGGCTTAGAGCCTAATGTGGAGGAATAATGGGTGCCCGCGTAAACAGAGACACTCTTTATATGATCCTCCTCTAGAACATAACCAGAGCATAGGTGAATGTGACCTCAACATCCAAGAAGTGTTGTTGAGTGCCCGTGAAGGTCACTCACCTAGTTTTTTGGGTGTTTTGCAACACAATTTTTTTAATTTTTTTTTTATTGGTCCTTTTTTTTACCAAGCCACGAAATATGGCGTATGATAGCTCAAAATGAGCGTCTTGGTTAGAGGGACATGCTGCAATTTATGGCCCTTGATTCGGTTACTTAAGGCTCTCAAAATCCTAAAAACAGTCTTTTTCTAATCGCCTTGAAGGACTTGTCTCACATGCCCTCCCTTTCTCTTGAGAGGTAGTCTATATATATATAGTAGTGTCTATACTATATCATAAGACTAAGACTAAGGCCCGGGCTTGGGCCCGGGGGATTCACCATGGAAAACTTACCGCACCATGTAAGTGTAGGGGAGGGGTTTTTCTTTACTGTTGAAGATAATGAAACAGGAAACAGAAGGAAAACAACAACTCAGAGTAGGAAGAAGATGGAGAAGGAGAAGACACAGAGCTTGCGTACGAGATCTCTGTAGTCTGTCTCTCTGTATTAGAATAATTGTGTATATAAACTTAGAGCTACAAAGCTTATATGAAACCCTAAGAGATAAGGTGTCCTTTCACACCAGATGTCCAGGGGGAAAAACCCAGTGGGAGAAAAGTGCCCCTGGTGAAGCGCGTATACACACTAACACTACTACATGTCTACAAATCCCCCCTGTAGTGATAGTGTTGTTGGGGTATAAAGCCCAATGTGGTCGCCCAGGTAAGTGTGCGGGCCGCCAGGTATGTACACATATTTTTTTGTAAAAACCTAATAAGAACTCACTATGCTCTACACATTACAGTAGAGCGAGTTCACCATATCGTCGTGCTCTTCTTCTCGCACTCTCTCTCGCGTCGCACTTCCGCTCGTACTCCTTCAACTGGTATCAGAGCTCAGATCGAGGCTCGGGGTAGCACTACAGGAGGCTAGAGTCACCAGCTCAGATTGGAGTGAAATTCGACAGGCGAAGACACAGCCCCAAATCTCGTGGGGAAACCCGAAGGACTCGGTGTGCTCAGAATTTCATTCTGAGGTCATCTCGGTCACCGTTCGGCTTCGACAAAGGTCTGCGCAAGCCATTTTCGACTACGTAGTCTCGGCGGGTGCAGATCCGACTCTGCAAATTTGGGGTTTTCGGCCTACGACTGCAGGTGCTGAGGATATCGACACTCCCAGAGTGTTGATTTGTGGCTGTCTACACATCGAAGGACGGCTCACAGTTCTTGGAGGCGTGTCACATACGACACGGGCGCATCTACACACAGACTGTAGTCGACATTCACTAGTTCATCAGGTAGCTTGTGTTTGCTGCTTGATATTCCAGATTTCATCCTGACATTGCAGGTACTTCCACATGGGATGTATTGTCAGAGATGATGTATGTCTGTTGAGGGTTTGCTAGCTGTGAGTCACGCAGCAAACAACCGCCGCAACGGTTACAGCATACAGTGGGAAATTTGTGGATGTATGACTTTGTGGGAAGTCTATGTACTGTCAGACTTACTGCAGCCTTTGTTGAGGGTCGAGTGAGGTTTTATTGAGCTGAGGGATTCTCGAATGTTGAGATCCTTTCGGTGATACAGGTCTTGGAGCGATCCCTCGAGCACCCTTAGATAGGCAGCTAGGATGTATTGACTGTGAGTTAGACAGTTGGGATTGCATCTTTTCTTTACTGCCGTTGAGGCATTGTCACAGTCTATGCTTACAGGACAGTGACAGAACAGTGAGAGATAGTACAGGTGCAGGACATGTTTACCCGCAGCTTACAGTGTCAGAGAGACAATGTTTTTTGAGCTGTTTTTTGGTTTCTTTTTTAGTACACCAGAGCCATTTTACAAAGGAGACTCTGCCGAAATTTATGCAGAATCTGAAGCTTTCTTGGTTCATTTGACAGGTTGATATTGGTTCAGAGGTCAGTTTACAGGGGAAACTCTACCGAATTTTTCCCAGGAAAGTAAACCACTGTGAAGCGTAGCTATGGCTGGATCACAGGACACTGCTCTTTACAATATCAAGAAGTTGGATGGAACCAATTCCCCATTGTGGAAGAAGCAGATTTGGCACGTGTTGGTACAAAAGAAGCTGAAAAAACCTATCAAGCTCAAGGGGATAAAACCAGAAGATATGGACGAAGATGAATGGAGCGAAATGGATGAATTGGCACTTTCTACCATTATGCTGACTTTGGCAGAAAGCGTTTACTTCAATGTAGCAGACGAGATGTCGGCTTATCAAGCATGGTTAAAGCTGAGTGATCTTTATGAGAAGCAGAGTGCAGCTTCACACGTATACTGGCTTAAGAAGCTTGTTGACTTGAAGATGAAAGAAGGGACACCTATGTCCAATCATTTGAATGAATTCAACACAATCTATAGTCAATTGTCAGCTCAAGGTGTCAAGTTTGATGAACTTGTTAGAGCTATGTTCCTGTTGATCACATTGCCGGAAAGTTGGGACACTTTTCGCACAGCTTTGAGTAATTCTGCACCTCCAGATGGTTTGAACATAGCAGGTGTAGAAGGAAGTCTGCTTACTCAAGAAACCAATAGAAAGACAATGGACAAAGGCAAAGGAACAACCTTAGTTGTCAGGGGAAGGACCAAAGAAAAGTACAAAGGTGGAAAGAGGAATCAGTCTCGTAGCAAGTCCCGCAGTGCTAAAGGCAAGAGTGACATAGAATGCTACCATTGTGGCAAGAAGGGTCACATGAAAAGAGACTGCAGAGAATGGAAAGCAGAAAAAGGCAAAGAGAAAACTGAAGACCATGGTGAGAAGAACAAGTCCTCAGTGAAGATTCAAGAAATAAATGTGACAAACACTGTTGCAGAGGATGACAGTCTAGTGTCATGAGACATTTACTTCTTGAAAAATACAATGGACTCAGCTCTTCTTACAGCATCTGATGGAAATGCACTGAGTGACTGGATTATAGACTCAGGGGCATCACTTCATGTGTCTCCAAACAAGGAGTGGTTTACCTCTTATGTGACCACTAAAGATCATGTTCGGCTAGGCAATGGGCAGACATGTGAGATATTAGGTGTTGGAGATGTTCAATTGAAGTTTCAGAATGGCTCTTCTTTCACGCTGAAGAATGTGAGACATGTTCCAGCAATTACAAAGAGCTTGATCAACACGGGTTTACTTGATGATGCTGGCTACGTCACCACTTTTGGACAGAACATGTGGAAGATATCCAAGGGTTCTATGACAGTAGCACATGGAGTAAAGTCTGGAGGACTTTACATGATTTATGTATCAAATGTCTCTAAAAATGTAATCAATGTAACCGAGTAGCTGAACGTTTCTTTGTGGCATAGCCGGTTAGGACATATGTCCAAGAAGGGAATGGAAATCTTGTCTCGTTCTCGTTATTTGCCTGGATTTTCATTTAATGATTTTGAATTCTGTGAACATTGTCTGTATGGTAAGCAAACACAGCAGCCACATAAGCATAGAAGCAGTAGAAGAGATACAGAGTTGGCACTTGTTCATAGTGATTTGTGTGGACCTATGCCTAACCTATCTCTAGGGGGAGCTTCTTACTTTATGACATTTATAGATGATTACTCGAGGAAAGTATGGGTTTACTTTCTCAAGCACAAGGATGAAGCGTTTAGTGTTTTCAAAACATTTGTGACACTTGTGGAGAATCAGAGTGACAAGAAGCTTAAAAGCTTACGCACTGACAATGGTGGAGAGTATGTTTCAAAGGCCTTTCAGGACTTTTGTGAGTCAAAAGGTATAAAACGTGAACTTACTACTCCTTACAATCCTCCTCCAAATGGTGTTGCTGAGAGGATGAATAGGACCATACAAGAGAAGGTCAGAAGTATGTTGTCTAATGCACAGTTGCCAAATGGGTTTTGGGCTGAAGCTGTATCAACAGCTGTTCATCTTGTAAATAGATCTCCTAGAAAGTTTTTGCAGAAGGATTCAGTACCAGAGATGGTATGGTCAGGAAAAATGCCCTCATACAAGCATCTCAGAGTCTTTGGCTGTGAGGCATATACTCACGTTCCAAAGAAATTTAGGAACAAACTTGAGCCAAAGAGTAGAAAGTGCATCTTTCTAGGCTATGGTAATTCTGGTGAGATGGGGTACAGACTTTGGGATCCCGAATCCAGAAAGGTTGTCCGCAGCAATGATGTTCACTTTAATGAATCCAAATATCATTCTAAACCAGAGAGGGTTGAGGAGATTAGAAGAGTTGTCTTTCAAGAAGATGGACCTGCACGTGCAAGACAAAATGTCAGGGCTCAAGAGGAGCAAGGACAGGATAGATTGGAACCACAGGTTGTGGCTGAGCCTGAGCCACCTATTGTGCTTAGATCTGGACGTGTCACGCGACCTCCTGATAGGTTTTTCCATCTATGAACTATGTCATGTTGACTGATTGCAATGAGCCTTCATGTTACAAGGAAGCAGTGCAAATGAAGGACTCCGGGAATTGGCAATTGGCCATGCAGTCAGAGATGACAGCTCTGCATAAAAACCAGACATGGAAGCTAGTTAAATTACCACGGGGCAAAAAGGCTCTACCCTGTAAATGGGTTTACAGGTATAAGATCACCGCTCATGATAGTCAACCAAAGTACAAAGCAAGGCTTGTTGCCAAGGGCTTTAAGCAAGAACAAGGCATTGACTTTGATGAAGTCTTCTCTCCGGTGGTCAAAATGACTACATTGAGATGCTTTCTTGCATTGGTTGCCATATTAGATTTGGTGTTGCACCAAATGGATGTCAAGACAACGTTCTTGCATGGTGATTTAGATGTGGAAATTTACATGCAGCAGCCAGAAGGGTTTGTTGAGAAAGGCAAGGAAGATTGGGTATGCCAGTTGTTAAAGAGTCTTTATGGCTTAAAACAATCACCGAGGGCATGGTACCATAAATTCCACAAGTTTATGCTTTCTCAAGGCTACAAACGTAGTGAGTTCGATCACTGTCTATATACAAAGAAGGCTAAGGATGGTAGTTGGCTGATCCTTATTTTGTATGTGGATGACATGTTGATTGCTGGCAAGCACTTGGAAGAGATTTCAGCTTTGAAGTCAAAGATGGCAAAATCGTTTGACATGAAAGACATGGGTGAGGCAAGTCATATACTTGGTATGCGCATTGAGAGAGACAGATCAAGGAAGTTCATTTGGTTATCTCAAACAGAGTATATTGACAAGGTTTTGCAACGTTTCAATATGGAGAAGGGAAAGGCATTGAGTGTTCCATTGCCACCATATGTGAAACTTAGCAATCAAGATTGTCCTATGTGTGAGGAAGAACAGGTTGAAATGGATAAGATTCCATATGCGTCTGCAGTGGGTAGTTTGATGTATGCAATGATTGCTACTCGCCCAGACATTGCATTTGCAGTGGGAGTAGTAAGTCGATACATGTCAAACCCAGGCAAGAAACATTGGGAGGCAGTGAAAGGAATATTGAGATACCTGAAAGCTACAAAGAGTATGCGTATATGCTATGGGAGTCAGGAGCTAAGTGTAAAGGGTTTTACAGACTCAGATTATGCAGGTGACTTAGACAACCGAAGGTCTACGTTAGGATATGTCTTTACATTGGCTGGTGGAGAAGTATCATGGCATTCTAGATTACAAGATTGTGTTACTCAGTCTACTACAGAGGCTGAATATGTTGCAGCATCAGAGGCATGCAAAGAATCAATTTGGCTTAATCGACTAGTAACAGATTTGGGAATCAAGAAGAGATACCTGTGTTATATTGTGATAGTCAAAGTGCTATACAATTGGCTCGCAATCCAGTTTATCACTCAAAGACAAAGCATGTGGATGTGAAGTATCATTCCATCAGGGAAATGCTCGAGGATAAGCAACTTCAGCTTGTCAAAGTTCACACCACACAAAATCCTGCTGATCTACTTACAAAAGGACTTCCCTCAGAGAGCTTTGCGCATTTTCGAAAGCAGTTAGGTGTAGGGTAGTGCATCACTTCTCTACATCTCTTGTATATTAGCTTGTATAGTAGCTTATCTCACACTTAAAGTACCACATTGGACTTTAAGTGGGAGGTTGTTGGGGTATAAAGCCCAATGTGGTCGCCCAGGTAAGTGGGCGGGCCGCCAGGTATGTACACATATTTTTTTGTAAAAACCTAATAAGAACTCACTATGCTCTACACATTACAGTAGAGCGAGTTCACCATATCGTCGTGCTCTTCTTCTCGCACTCTCTCTCGTGTCACACTTCCGCTCGTACTCCTTCAAGTGTGAATCCGTACAAGCTAGCAGATCATCATGTGTATGAGAGTAAGCCCAAAGCTTTTCGGAAAGCTTCAAACTTTTCTCGTGATTGATAACGCCTTCGTAAATAGATCTGCAATGTTATCTTGTGTAGGACAGTAAGTTAGTGTGATCTCCCATGCATGTAGCCTTTCCCTGACATAGTGGTAGTGAACCTCTATGTGCCTTGTTCTTGCATGAAATACTGGATTCCTTGCAACTGCCATAGCACTCTGACTGTCAGTGAAAATGGTAGTGGGTGCCTGTTGACACTCACAAAGATCTGCCAATAACCTGCGTATCCATACACAATCAACTATTGCCGTGAAAGCTGCCCTGTACTCAGCTTCACAAGTTGATGTAGCCACTGTGGGTTGCTTCTTGCTTAGCCAAGATATACATGCATTTCCCAGGAAAAAACAATTGCCACTTGTGGAATGTTGTGTGTCAAAATCACCAGCCCAATCTGAATCGCTGTAACCAAGAAGCTGCAAAGAACTGTGATTTCCATACATATCCCCCCTTGGAAAGAACATGGCAAGATTAGGGTTACCTGAAAGGTAACGAAGTATGCGCTTCACAGCCTGCCAATGATGCATACCTGGGCTGTGCATAAATCTGCTTGCTTGTGAAACCCCAATTTGAATGTCTGGACGAGTGTTGCCTGCCAAATATATTAAGCAACCAACGGCTGCTGCATAAGTATGTACATCAAAAGGTTCTCCAGCATCATGCATGCTCAACTTTGATCCAGTTTCTACGGGTGTAGAGATTGGTTTACAATTTTGCATACCAAACTTGTCCAAAATTTTATGCAAATATTTTGCCTGCAACATGTATATGCCATCCTCTGATTGCACAAACTGAATACCCAAGTAATAATGTAGCAAACCAAGATCAGACATCTCAAAGGTTTTTCTCAAAGCATCTTTAAACGCTTCAATTTCATCTACACTATTGCCTGTAAGAAGCATATCATCCACATAAAGTGTTAGCATAATGAGAACTCCATCTCTCTTTTTGACATACAAAGTACTTTTCGTTGGACTATTCTGAAATCCCTGGCCAATCAAATAAGTATGTATCTTCTCATACCATGCTCTTGGAGCCTGTTTGAGACCATACAAAGCTTTACGCAATCTACATACCTTTTGCTCTTGACCTTTTACAACAAAACCACTTGGTTGACTTACATAAACTTCTTCCTGCAAATCACCATTCAAAAAAGCAGTTTTGATATCCAACTGTTGCACTTTCCAACCATGATGAGTAGCAATTGCAACTAGTGATCTAACTGTGGACGCACGAGAAGTAGGAGCAAAGGTTTCATCATAATCTATGCCTTTCTGTTGCGCATAGCCTTTTGCCACAAGCCTTGCTTTGTACCTATCAACAGTACCATCTTGTTTCCTTTTTACCTTAAAAACCCACTTTGTACCAATAGGCTTTTTACCTGTAGGCAAGTCCACTAGATCCCATGTATGATTCTTATGAATAGAATCAATTTCTTGCTGCATAGCATCTTTCCACTGAACACACTCTAAAGCTTGTTCAAATGAATCAGGCTCATCTACATCACAAAGAGTGCTAAAGCAAGCCAAATCTACTTGCTCTCTATCAAAAGTAGTACCAGCACGTGTTTTTCATGGCATCGGTGCATCCAACTTGCTATCCTACAAAGTTTTCTGAACCCATTTAGGTAAGGTTCTTTCTTCCCTGAGAACTTCTTGCTCTTCATGCACAATTTCCTCTACATCATGAGGTGTCACATGCTGATCAAAAGATTGATCAAGATTATCAACCTGTTGTGATTCTTGATCCTCCACAAAAGAAGGAAGCAAACCTTCAAATACATCATGTGTCTGCATATGCGGTACATCAAAAGCAACCATAGGTTGAGCAATAGTTTCTGCAAAAATTACATCACGACTTTCAAAAATCTTGTTTGTAGCAGGATTTTAAAGTCTATAACCTTTACTTCCACTACTGTACCCCACAAATATACATTTGATTGCCTTATCATCAAGCTTCCCACGTAACTGCTGAGGTATGTGAGCATAAGCAAGACAACCAAAAACACGAAGATAACTGACTTAAGGTTTTCTGCCATACCAAGCTTCATATGGAGTAATGGTCTTCAAGGCATGAGTAGGGCACCTATTCAAAACATGTGCTGCACAAGCAACTGCCTCCATCCATAGCTTATGAGGCAAACTCTTAGCCTTGAGCATACATCTAGCCGTCTCCATTAAAGACCTGTTCTTCCTTTCTGCAACACCATTCTGTTGTGGTGTGTATGGCATAGTGCATTGGTGTTTAATGCCTTTCTTTCCCAAAAACTCCTTAAATGCACCTGACATGTATTCACCTCCTCGATCGGTACGAAGAGTCTGTACTTTGCAACCTGTTTCATTTTCAACCATGGCGACATAATGTTGAAAAACTGCAAACACATCTGACTTTGCTTTGAGTGGATACACCCAACAAAACCTAGAAAAGTCATCAATAAAGGTTACAAAATAAAGGCTGTTTCCTATAGATGGCGTCCTCATAGGACCACATACATCACTGTGTACAAGCTGCAACTTTCGTGTCGCTCTAACTGAACCATCCTGCGAAAATGCAAATCTGTGCATCTTTCCAAGAACGCAACCTTCACATACATGTCTTGGTGGAATCTCCAATAAAGACAAATCATGCACCATATTATGACGTTGTAAAGTCATCAAACTGCCATAACTAACATGCCCAAATCTAGCATGCCACAACTCAGCATCCTGCATGGCCTGAGTCTTTGTTTCTGCAATACATACCTGAATCTGCTTTTCATAACGATCTAGCACAAATAGTCCATTTTCCAGCGTACCTGTAGTGATAAGAGAATAACCATTCTCTAGATCTCGTACAACACATCTGTCATCCTCAAAAATGACCCGAAGACCATTTTTTGCAAGAGAGGATACAGACAACAAATTCTTCTTGATCCCTGGAACATATAAGACATCTGGCAAGCATAAATCTGAACCATCTAAAATGGTAATCAAAATCTTACCAACGCCTTTGATTGGATAAGAAGCATTATTTGCACATGTCACCTCCTTTCCTGCTGGAGCTGCATCCAATGAACAAAACAAATCCTTCCTTGAAGTAATATGCCTGGATGCACCACTATCAAAGTACCAAATCATTTGTGTCTTGTCAACACTATAAGCAAAAAATCTGAACATACTACGAAAGCATAAGAATCCTGCACAAAGTTTGCAGACTCTTCTTTAGTTGTAGAAGAATCACCAGAAGCTGAAACAACCAAACTTGACTCTTTCTTCTTTTCTTTAGCAATTCGCTTTTTACACTCACTAATGTAGTGACCAGGTTTCTTGCAGTAGTGACATTTATCTTTCTTCTTGGACTTGTCGGAATCACCTTTAGACTTCTCTGAAGATTGTCCTGCACTAGACTTGGAGTAATGACCACTCTCTTTACCCTTGTTTTTGTTCTGTACAACAAGAGCATGATCCATACCATCCACCTGTAAAGACTTGTTCTTACGTGATTGATCCTCCTGCAATAGCAAAGCCACTAAATCTTCAAAATGAAGAGGCTCAGGATTAGCTCGCAAAGACAGAGTCAAAGAAGTCTGAAAAGTCAGATAAGATGGTGGTAGTGAATTGAGTGTTTTGGAAACCAAGTCCTTCTCTGGAGTCACTTCATCAATGCTAAGCAATTTCTCTTTAAGATCCCTGATTTTTGTAAGATGCTCGACAATATCGTCACCTTCGTCCATCTATATTTTGTCAAGTTATTTCTTTAAAAACTCTATTCTGGCAGCGTTTCTTCCTCCAAACATAGCTTGCAGAGTGTTCTAAGCATCCTCAGAAGTTCTGCAAGATCTGATATGTGGTGTGATTGTCCTCTTTATGGTTAAGGCAATCACAGCCATAGCTTGTGCATCTTTAGTATCCCATCTCTTTTGCTCTAGAGTGACTTGTGAGGGTCCTGCACCAGCAGCTGCACCACGACCAGGCGTGGCAGGTGCAATGCTACCTGGACGAACTTCATCTCCAGATACATAATCCCACAATCCTTTACCAACCAAAACATTTTTGGCCATAAAAGACCAAAGAGAATAGTTGGTACCATCCAATTTGTCTTCGGATGTAAACGCACCAAAAATCTCTTTCTCCGTAGATTGAGCCATACTGTGGATGCACACAAGAGAGAAAAAGAACCTCCAAGAGATTCACAAATCTCCTCTCCAATGCAAGCAAAAATCTACACAAAATCTCAGCACAAAGCTAAGACAAGCTGCTTCCCAAAAGAACTGTTTACCTGAAGAAAATCTGTCAAAAAGCACACCCTCTTGATCTAAACGCTTCCGAAAAGTAACTTCTGCTACGCTGCTCAGAACAAAATTCTGAGGGCTCGAACGGCTTCGAAAGGGGGGTAAAACCTCAGGTCATCTACTCAGAATACTCTCGAAACGTCGAGGATGCTCCCACGAGCAAATTTTTCAAAAACTGCCTGAAAACTGCGATTGCGCGCGCGGACGCGAAAATGCAAGTAGAGGCTCTGGAAATCACCTTACTCTGATACCAATTGTTGAAGATGATGAAACAGGAAACAAAAGGAAGACAACAACTCAGAGTTGGAAGAAGATGGAGAAGGAGAAGACACAGAGCTTGCGTACGAGATCTCTGTAGTCTGTCTCTCTGTATTAGAATAATAGTGTATATAAACTTAGAGCTACAAAGCTTATATGAAACCCTAAGAGATAAGGTGTCCTTTCACACCAGATGTTCGGGGGGAAAAACCCAGTGGGAGAAAAGTGCCCCTGGTGAAGCGCGTATACACACTAACACTACTACATGTCTACATTTACAAGTTACATAAGCGTATAAGTTAGGGGCAGGTCCCCAATAATTTATCTCCCAAGCTTACAAATAAGGGAGGGGATATCATATTTGGGGAGGGGGGCTGTGGAAAAAGTGAGAAAAGGGAAAAATGAGATGAAGTTTTTGTGTTTCAAAATCATGGCTTCCTAAAAGAGTCTGCACTCAAACTTGTGAGTCAATAGCTACAAAGATACATGCAAGAACTAACACTGCTTTGTATCAATTGGTTGCTTTGTGATTATAGTTCATTTGTTGAGGAATGAAATCTATAAAGAATTCATAAAGATGCAAATATACATGGAGAACCTAACACAACTTTATAACTATGTTTCTCGAGTAATTTAGATTGGTCAAAATTGGACAAGTAGTTAGAGTGCAGGTTGAACAGACACATAGTTTGAAAGTCAAACTAAAACACATTGAGGGTACATCTAGTTATCAACAAAAGTGGTTCCTTAGTACATTGCCAATCACTATGCTACACCCTCTTTGACTAGTTTTACTCAGTTAGATCATGTGAGACCTAAATTTTATATGTAAAATAGGGATATGATAGTTTTCTGCATTGATTGTTGAATAAGCGTAGAAAGGGGGGTCATATTTCCTAATATGAGTCGTATATAGGGGTTTTATCAAACTTGTCCGCTCGCAGGTGGCGTCCCATTTTGTATATAATGTGAATCCTCTGGGGGCTTGGGCTTGGACTTGGGAAACGATCCTGATCCCTTCCTTTTAGTATAAGCAAATTTTTTGAGTGTTTTTTATAGTTAATAATTTATCTTTATTTTCTAAATTTATTTTTTATTTTTTATTTTTTTATGAATAAGGTTGTGCTGCGTGGGCGCCGAGCTCACTTGCACAGGGCCTGCCTGATACGGGCAGCTGCACCTTGCAGCTCTGTCAGAACTATAGCTATGTGCTCCACACCTAGCAAAACTAATTAACACTGCACAATGCAACACTAACATAACTTTCTAACAACCTGCTCACTATCCATTGCTCAAACCTGCACATTACAAAGCTACTAACACTAACAAACATGCTCAAACCTTACTTAAATAAAGTGATAAGGCATCCGTCAAAGGTGATAGGGTGTCCGTAAGTGATTAATAAGCAAGCTTAACAAAAATATTTGTATCAACACTTTTAATTCTTCTCTTTTCAATTTAAAGCATAACATAATCTTATTCCTTAAATTCAAGTGCTTTGCAGTGCTTGTTAGCATGCTTAGTGTACAATTCTTGTGAATGCTTAATAGTAGAGTGTATACTTCCATAAATTTCATGAAAATTTACTGGTAAAAGTATTAGTAGTAGGCACAAGGTTAGAAAATCTTGAAGCATGAGTAGGAAGAGAATGACCATACATAGTCTCAAATGGAGACTTACTTGTAGCAGAATGTGTGGTGTTGTTATAAGAAAACTGTAAAATATGCAGGTAATCATCCCATTTCTTGGACTGAGAAGACACATAAGCTTTTAATAAATCAATAATAGTGCGATTAGTGACTTCTGTTTGACCATTAGATTTAGGATGGAATGCAGAAGTGAAATCAAGTGGAGCTCCAAGATTTTCAAAAATTATAGTACAAAAAGCACTACAGAATTTTGAATCTCTATCAGATACGATTACTTTTGGCAAACCATGACGAGAAAAAACATATTTTAAAAGGAGAAGTGCATCTTGATGTCCAATGAGAGTTTTCTTGCATGAAATGAAATATGCTTTCATAGAAAAATGACAAATAACAGATAAAAGCAACCCACTTAATATGTCTATCATCTAATAGGGGTTAAGATAACAGGTACTTGATACTTTGCTGGTCAATTTTAATGATTAAATCAACATCCATTAGAGAATGTTTCCAAATTTTCAAAGCATAGTGGGAAAAAACATCCAAGATTGCTTTGTCGACAACCACGACCAAACTTCTTACCGCAATTTCTCCGTCATTCTAGCTCCGATTGTCGAGCTATCAATTCCTATTGACTTGAATCGCAATGCATACCACCCTCTAGAACCTTGTCGAGGCCCAAAAGATGCCAGATGGCACCTATCTTAATGCAATCAGGTGGGCACAAAACCGGTCCTTGAAAAAGGTTTAAATGGCCCTAACTTGCAATTCAAAAATTCGATCCGCAATCTGAAAAGACAGGCATGCTCCCCAACTCCAGCTCTACACATCTATTCTCCCATACTACCTTTGTCCATTTGTCCTCGCCTACCCTATCCATCTCAGATCTGCTAGACCTTCCAAATTTAAACTGCAACATCTTGCACACCGAGGCTACGTTTGACGAGCCGTCTAGACCGGCTTGCATAACATCTCAAACTACACCTTCTAGGGGAAAAACATAGCACTTCAAACTCCTTTCCATACCATCCCATTTAGCCCGGTCTTGGAGCCTTTTTGGCCTAAAAAGCCACATCAGGCATACACCTCCACTAGCACTTACTTGCCCAGGTCTTCCACATTGGCTTTAGCACTCTATCTTGCACCTGCTAGCACCCATAGCTTGGCATAGAGAACAACTTTGGCTCCACCATCATTGCCCACCCCCCTAGTTGAAAATTTATGTTCAACCACACACATGCTTATTGAAAAAATTGCCACACCAAACACACACTATGTACACCACAAAAACACCTAGCATATGTACAAAAACAAGCACCTCTTACCTGGCACTTTTGCTTACGCGGGTTGCCCAACCCCCTACTATCCCTATCCTCATCCACCTGGATAAAAAAATTGTCATTGATCATCTCCATCCACCTATAAAAACTTTCCATAGTTCCACAGCAAGGCCCACAACCAACCATCCACTGGCAAACCACCACCAGCATACCTCTACCACTCCAAGCACCCATTGACACACTGCCCCCTTTCAACCAAGCATCTCTAAACACATCAAAATAGAGCACCATCGTGCTTGCCATCTAGAGACATACCTGCACCATCACTCGAATCGAACATGCATGACCCTGCCTCCCAACCATGTAAAACACAATCCTCTTCTAGTAAGCCCTGTACACCTGCTCAAGAGCTTATTGCACAACTGCACTTATTAGCATCCCTTCATCCACCATTCACAAACTTCCTTGGAAAGCTTAGACACCACCTCAAAATTTGCACCACTTGTCATAGAGTGCACTTTCTACATGGGAAGTTCCTCTACCTTTGTCTCCACACTTGGCTTGACACTTGTCATGCACTCAATTCGCGCATCATCAAGATCTTCCTTGAAAATTGGACCTTCAAGGTCAATTAGCACCACTTGTTTGTCGGCATCCATCCCCTGCTCTTCAAGCACCTTCTCTTTAAGAATCTCTTCTACCGCTGCATCATGCTCCACCACCATAGGCAAGGCTGCCCTATCTCTTTTGGCAAAACATTGCACTTGTTGCATCACCAAAGCACATTTCACCTCCACTTTCATCAACATGGCCATTAGCATGGCCCCATACATCACCTTTACCTGTCTATCATCACCCGTAGGCTTGGAATGCTCCACTTGGGATCCATTAAGAATCTCGGCTTGCACTTTCATGATGCTTCTCGCACACATTCACAGTCTCTCCACTCACATGCAAGAGATCGAACTCATCATACCTGGATTGAGACGACTCGGTTTCCCAACTCATGTCGCCATCCATAAAGCTACTATCACTCGGGTCAATCTCTTCCTTAGTCTCCAGATCAGGAATCTCCTCTAGCTTCATCGCTTTGACCTCGTCTACAAACCACACTCTTTGACATTTACCACACTTCAATGGAGCTTCAACAGCCGTGCTTGAACTTGGCAGCACCTCTTTTGTCCACTCTAGAACCACCTGCACTTCCTCCACAATTGGAGCCGCTCTAGCTGACATCCTCAGCATAGGAACCACCCTGTCTCTCTACAACCAAAAAACCCTTGGCTCTTCTTGCACATGCACTTCTCTTTGCACCAAACTTGGCTTGGCTATCACAACATCACACTACCTTGTGACCATCGCACTTGGTAAATCTCGTCTAGCTTCGTGCTTCTTTATTATCTTTTTGGTCTGCCCTTTTGCTAGAGCTACCGCCTCTTCATATGACACTGGACCATGTATCTTGACTTTGTCGTGCACTTCCTCATGCAGGCAATCCAAGAATTTACTCAAATTCAAAAAACCAACTTTCTCTGTAGCAGTTACCTATATTAGCTTTCCCCAAAGGACCTCACACTCCCATATGAACCCTTGAAAATCCGCTTTCAACCTCTTCTTCAAATCGTCTAGTATTCGCTTTACTTCATCTAGCTGCGCATCTGCTACATTTGCTTTGAAAAGCCGCCTCTAGGTATTCACAATCCATCTTTTCTTCTTCACGCAGGTCATCGTACCATAGCCTCAGTTTACCACGAATCAAGAATGGGAACACTTGCACCGCGCCTTCTTCTCTTAATAAATCGCTTTCCAGCACAAACAATATATAATCTTGAAGCTAGGTCTCTGTATTATTGACCCTAGTGAAAATGGGAAATCCGGACCACGCCATCTCTAGTAGCACCTGCTCTTCAAAGGTCACACGTTTGGCATCACCAAATCATCACTTCGACTTTAACTAGGAGCATTAGACCGCTCCTCAGTGGGGGCACCAGAATATGGAGAGGGGAAAAGGGGGAACAAACCGGACACACAAAAAGACTACCTCTCTATAGCCGAGGGCATACACAACACCCCAATCCACTAGAATTCACCTTTGAAACTCCCGACACATGCTAGCAAGCCACCGCCCCGCACACACATCCATGTGTAGACACGCACACACACTCTCAGCTACCCATGCATTTCACTGCTTGTTTTGAGCCACACACCGCTGGATCACACACAAAACCGCACTCTCACTTACATTTTGCACTCGAAGAAGGGGTGTGAGGGGTACACACATCCGCATCGGCAACACACACACAAGCAGAAGAAGTAGAGAAGGGGGCCGGGGGGAAATGATGCGAGAGAAACACCATGGAAGCTTCACCACTACTCAAAACACCATATACGGATCGACAGCAACAAATGACGCACCCACATGGTTGCCAAGGCACACACCTCTGCACAAAGAACCCACCCAAGAACTCTTTGTAGGCTTTCAAAAACCTCTCGAGCAAAAGTCTCATGGAAAAAAACATGACAAATGGCTCAAATTTGACTTATATAGGATGCCCTCTTTCAATTTGGGCAACTGGCCTCTGATTGGTCCACCTTGCATCTCAATTTAGTAACTTGGGAGGGGTAGCCACCTTGTATCTACTCTCTTGCTTGCACTTGAACTTGAGGGGGGGTGCACTAGCAATGTCGCTAGTGCCCCTTAGCATTTTAAATTATTATTATTATTTTTAATCTTTAGTTTTTCTTCATTTCCCCCTTTGGGAGGCTTAGCTTGCATTGCTCCTTTGACCTCCTCCTTTGACCATTTTTCTCGGCCCTTAACTGCCCCCTTCGACCTGGATCCTTTGAATTCTGTGTGTGTGTGTGTGTGTGTGTCTTTCTCTCTCTCTCTCTCTCTCTCTCTCTCTCTCTCTCTCTCTCTCTCTCTCTCTCTCACACACACACACACACACACACACACACACACAAACCTTGAACTCACCTTTCTACACCCTCTCTCATATGTACATGTAGCCTCACTAGCGACGTTGCTAGTAGGGCTTGGAGTGTTGCTCAAAAGGTAAGGGCCCTAAGGGCCATGTAAACCACCTCCTCTCGGGCGCCCAAGCCATGTCATCACCACGTTTGACCACTCGTCTACCACAACTGGCCGCTCATCGCCTGCTGCCTCCAAAACCCTCCAAGCTCAGCCTTGCACGCGCAAGCACCACCTGACAGAGTCAACATAGTGCCACCATCTTCATGAGAAGAAAGCTCACTGTCCCTCTCTCATATGTACCCATACCCTCACTAGAAATGTCGCTAGTGGGGCTCAAAGTATTGCCTCAAAAAGTTGGGGCCCTAAGGGCCATGTGAACCACCTCCTCTAGGGCGCCCAAGACACATCATCACCGCGTTTGACCACTCGTCTGCCACAACTCGCCGACCGCCGCCTACCACCACCAAAACCCTCTAAGCTCCGCCCCTGCACGTGCGAGCACCACCTGACAAAGTCAAAATAACACCGCCATTGCCATGAGAAGGGAGCTCACTCTCCCTCTCTCGTGTATACCTTCTTATAGTCCACGCTCTGGCCCATACATCCTCCACTCCTTGGTTGCAGCCCTGCATGTGGGGCTATGCACTGGCACATGGCTAGCTTGCATGAAACTTCCTCTTAAAGCCTCCAGAGTTCACCAAAATTCTCCAATTTAACTAAAGAAAAGCCATTTTTTGCCCACACTAGATGCCTTGCCATTCACTATGCCCCACAAATCCAACCCAAACTTTGTAAGGCCACCAACAAAGTCTACATTTTCGGACTTCAATTCCCCCTCATCTTGCTGCAGTCCAAGATCTTCAAGGCCGGCAATCAAGGTTGCGAAAGTGGGGAAAAAAACATCCGAGACTGATCTATCGGCAACCACCACCGAACTTCTTACCACGATATCTCCGTCATCATAGCTTCGATTGTCGAGCTATCAATTCCTCTTGGCTTCATTGATGCATACCACCCCCAAAACCCAATCGAGGCCCAAAAGATGCTTGATGGCACCTGTTTTAATGTGGTTTGGTGGGCACAAACCCGGCCCCCGACAAATATTTAAATGGTCCTAACTTGCAATCTAGAACTCCGATCCGCAATCCAAAAAGACATGCATTCTCCCCAACTCAAGCTCTACACATATATTCTCCCATACTGCCTCTATCCATCTTTCCTTGCCTACCCTATCCGTCTTAGATCTGCTAGACCTTCCAACTTGAACTGCAATATCTTGCACATCGGGGCTCCGTTTCACGAGCCGTATAGACCATTTGACGAGCCGTATAAACCGACTTGCATAGCATCTTGAACTCCACCTTCTAGGGCAAAAAAATAGCAGTTCATACTCCTTTACTTGCCATCCCATTTGGACCAGTCTTGGAGACTTTTTGGCCTAAAAAGTTGCATCAAGCATACACCTCCACTAGCACTTGCTTGCCCACGTCTTCCACATTGGCTTTAGCACTCTGTCCTACACCTACTAGCACCCATAGCTTGGCATAGAGCGCTTTCTTGCACCGACCAACCTCCCCCCAGGTTATGGCTTGCTGTTCAACCTCGACATCATTGATCGGTGGTTGCTACTTGGCACGGACAATCGAGGTAGTTTCAAATTGTTCTCATTTGACCAAGTTGGAGATAAGGTATCTTCTATTCTCTTGCTACCACAACACACACCGCCATGGTTTGGGATGTTAACATAAATCATCCATTTGATTTCAAGCACTTTATGCCAAATCCACTTGATGTTGCCCCGCGGTTGGATACGCTCGTGGAGGGTATCCGCGCGGCACACAAGGAACAAATGATAGCCATGAGATGCTTGATATACAAGAGTTTCATGCACTACAAACACATATGTCTGTGATGGAGAATAATTTTGCACGTTTGAATAAAAATGTTACTAAATTATCAGGTTTAGTAGTGCAATATTTGCAGCAGTAGACCAAGGGTTTTGTTGGTCACATATGTAGGAGCGAGGCTCCAATCAGAGAAAGGGTCCCAATCTAGATTCTTTGCACTCTCTCACCCAAAAAGTGGTGAACAATTTGCTGAAAAATAAAAAACTATCGATTTTTAAGAAAGAGGAAAGATAACGCAATAAAGATGCGATGAATATATTCCTTTGAAAATGGGATGGGATTCACGATCTGCGATGCACTTTGGATGCAATCAAGGCACTGCAAACAAGTCTAAAATTAGAAGGAAACGTCTACAAATGGTGGATGTCCCTCGAGGAGAAGGGCATCATACCAGAGACTAAGGTTGCCTTTGAGCTGTATTTTGAAAAGAATTTTTTCCCACAAATGAAGTGGATAGAAATTGTTTTGCTTGGGATAAGTGTTCCATATAAAACACTGTTGGAATATATCTTGCACTATCATGATGTCATTGTAAAACTAGAGGGATTAGATACCTTTCAACATGTGTGTGGGTTTATCTATGGTCTGAACAAGAGCTTAAGAAGCATGTCAAGACTTAGGATCCCAAGATACTTTATGAGGCAATAGTGCAAGCTCATATTCACGGCAATCCCGATGAGCAACCACTGCATAATAATCAGGTGTTTGCTACTACACATGAAAATGCACGCACACAACATGGTGTTAACCCTCACGGCTCAGGGACACCCTATCACCTACGACGGACGTTGTAACCTACGACGGACATTGTATTATTTATTTGGTAGAGTCAGGTACCGGGCTTGTCGGTCCAATAGGAAAAGGGTAAGAGTGATCGCCGATGAGAGGCGCACTCTAACTGGAACATTCAAGGGATTAGTTGGCTAAGCATGGGCGCCCAAGTGTGAATGGGGTGAGCTCATATAAAAGTCAACTAAACCTAAAATTCACTCATTCTCTCATTTGTGCAATAGAAGAGTGCTCTTGCTCCATCTTCATCTTCTTCTTCTTCATCTCCTTGTGTGTGTGTGTGTGTGTATGCGTGAGAGAGAGAGAGAGAGAGAGAGAGAGAGAGAGAGAGAGAGAGTGCGATCGAGCATTGCGACGACACCACGGCAGCGGCGAGGCGGTTGAGCACAGCAAAGCGGCGGCTCCTTCTTCTTCGCGGCGAGGAATCCTCCATGAAGCAAGCATAGAGTGGTGAGTGACACACCATTGCCTTCTTTGAGCTTACTAGTTTAGGCTTGTTGTGTGCTTGGAGCCATTTGTGGCTTGCACATGGTGTATCGGCAAGTTCCTTGCATTGACACGTGTGACATACGCGCACATTTTTGGCGCCGTTGCCGGGGAATGCCGTGCATTAAGCTCGAGTAGCACTCTGTGCTTCTCTGTGGTGCAATTTCAATTATAGGAAAGGCAGGGAAGGAGTGTGTGTGTGTTGAGAAGAGGGATTTGGTGTTATACTATGTGTTTTTTTTGTTAATGTAGTTTTCAAAGGTACTGTGTTTATTCTATGTGTATTAAGGTAGTTAGTTTTCTTTTGTTAATGGAGATTTCAAAGGTACTGTGTTTATTCTCTGTGTATTAAGGTAGTTAGTTTTCTGTGTATAGTAAGTAGGAAGTAGATTAGTGAGAGTTAATAGAGTGTGTTAGTGTGTGAGAGTAGGTGTATTAGTTAGAAGTAGGTAGATAGAGTGTGTGTGTGCTCTCGCGCAGGCCACGGCGACCTTATCCTTAAATTAATCTTTTAAAAAAATTTAAAAAGAGGTGAAAAAGATTTTTTTTAAAAAAATTTAAAAGGTAGGATCGGGATCAGAAATATCTCCCACACCCAAGTGCAGACCCAAGCCCAAGCTTACGCTCAGGCCTAGGCCTCAGTCGCCTTTTAAAAAAAAAAAATTAGCTTCACATGTAGCTAAAAATCGATTTTTTGAGGACCAACGGAACGTCAGATGCCCGAAAATTGTGCTGTAAACCACACAGCGACCCTCTAAGTGATACGCTCGTTTCGAGCTATCACACACTTTAATAAAAAAAAATCAAACATTAAAAACGTTAAAAACACGAGTGAAAACTGGCACTTGAAAAAGGTAAGCGGTTAACCTTCGAGGTTAATCGCCGATGCTTGAAGGGTGCCAAAGGCACATGCATCTACACTCTGGTCGTGTGCTAGAGACGGAGAAACTAGATAGAAATTCGACTTACGCGAGTTCTCGATATCCACCTACTTTAGGTTTCGGACCCTTGGCGGGGACCCAAGGTAGTACAAACCAAGACCCGAACATAGCGGCTAGTGACTCTTCCTTTGACTACGACGTCATGGAGGGTTTCCCAATGCCTAATCCCGATAGCTCAAGCCAAGATATGCATGCCATGGGTCCTCGGTTCGGGCCGAGTGTGCTTAGATGCCTAAAGGAAACCTTTAGTAGAGCCACTAGCTCCGAACATGGAGCTAATGATGTAAATGAGGGGGATGGGGAAGTAAATTCTCCATTTGTGACAAACGTAGACCCTATACCATTAGAGAATGTGCATGTGAATACTTCATTCACTGCACCTCCTGACTCTTCAGAGTTATTTCCCTTCGAGGTCATATTACCCGATGGTAGAAGCCTTGCCGAAGTGCAAGAGGTTGAGCGATATATCCTTGCAGCGAGGGAAAAGGAAGTCGAGAGCTTACGCAAGGCAGAGCAATGAAGAGCGTTAAAAGCAAAAGCTCCTATGTCAAAATCCTTGCTAAGAGAGCAATCAAGTGCTCCTGATTTAGCCACCGCTAAGGACCAACCCCTAGAAAGCAACATTGCATCTAGCTTAAAGGACACCCCTAGCACCTCAATCCTAGATGGAGTGTTCTTAAATGAGAGCTGGGAGTACGAATTACAAACAAAGACTTTGATCGACCTATACACAGGTCACACCTATCACGTGGGTTGGTTAGATGTCCTACAATCCACAATGGGTGCTACTAGTGTGGAGGATCAACAACAAAGAGTTTGTGAGGTCATCCATAGGGTTATTGAGTTAGAGAGACAGAACAAGGGGATCAACATGCCTTCAACGGGTCTCATGAGATTCTTGGATACAGGGAAGGCTAAACAACCAACCTTATCGCAAATGGAGACTCCCTCGGTAAGTCCGATGGATCCCCCATATGTTGTTTTTCCAGGGTTCTCAGTGCAATCTAAGCCCACAATTGATAGCTTCACCTTTCGAAGTCTAGCTCATCTTTCCCTTGATGACACCACGGCTACCATGCCTACCCCAATGATGGACATGCCGAGAAACACGCCATGGACCTCATTTGTTAGTAAAGCACCACTACATGGTAGCTCAATGCCTGCAACAGTACCTACAAGTGTGTACCAATCGTATGGACCTATGGCTCATCACACTCATGTAGTCCCTACCCCTCCCATTGTTTCAACTACCTATGCTCCACAACCACAATACACAAGTTCTTATTTCCATGGGACTATACTGGCTAGCATTAGCATGTCACATCCGACGTCTACTATGCCTAGGGCCACCCATATGAACTATGGACCACCACATGGCACAACATCGTACCCAACATGGAACCCAAGGGCTTCCTATGCACCAAGCCCAATGCCAATACCTACTCCACATGTAGTCTCTGGAGCACCTTCACCCATGGTGCCTGCTCACTTAGGTGACTTTGCAACATTTGCTCAAGCTATTGGTCGATCTATTGCTGAGCATATGCGTAACACGCTGTTGAGAAATTTGCGGTCTTGCCAGGAAAGCACCGGGCTTATGGCTGTGAGAGTTTGTGAGAGAACTCAACAAAAACTATATGAAGGAGTTAAAACATAGATTCCATGAAGACTAGGGTTTGGAAAGAAGTGCAATCAAAGAAGACTCACTCTTTCTCTCTTGCACTCACACACACAAAGAAAGAACACAAAAGAGAATGTCAAAACAATACGAAGATGAAAACATCAAGGCTATGGTCATATCGTATAATGGGTAATATGAAAGGGTTAATAGATGAGTTAATGGCATTCAATCTTGGCTGACCAAATAGGCTACGAATTGTTCTTTGGAATTGTAGTTTTGTGCTTACCATAATATATATATTTTGTCTAGTGATTGGGATTAATTGTGTGTACAAATCCTCTTCGTTCATAGCAAGATAACTACGCTTACGTCAAAAGAAAAGTTATAGTCTATGAGAGGTAGTATGATGGGATCCGGTGATAGAAGTATTTCATTAAGCCTTTCTGGGCCAAAGAGAAACACTATACGTTATTGAAAGTGTATTTTTCGGCTAATCCATACGTTAATTCTAATAGATCGTACAGAGCGAAAGCGATAGAAATGATCATCATGTGGGTTATTCATCTAGGATAGTATGTGAGCAATGTAGATATGAGATAAGTGAAGAGATGAGAAGTTTCCCTCCCAAGCCCTATTCTTGCCCGTAGGCAATAAGGATACTGCGGAGAGAGATGTACCTGTAGCAAAGAGAACCTAGAGAGGATGAATTACTAAGAATGAGAGAGATAGGTTTGGTTAAGGAGATGAGATTAGATACATATATATATGTTGGATTAGAGATGAAAATGAAAACAACAAGAAATCAAGAAAACATCAATGTAGAACACATCTTACTTCAAACCCTTTGGCACCATTATTGATGGGAGAGAGAAGAAGAGGGGAGAATTCAATGTTGATTGATACGCCAAGTACAACACCTTCTTTGATTAGAGTTGATCTTCCAAGGATAGCGTACAAGAATGGCTAGTCTTCCTCTAGGAGAAAGTGTAAGCTTGGGCTTATGTTAATGGGGCTAAGTACAATTAGGCATTACTACTCACTCCCTCAAGAATTCCTCTCATCAATGGCTTGAATGCTTGAGTTCCTTTTCAAGGAAGAAGAGGTCCCCTTTTATAGGTGAAGGGAACCCCCAAGGGTTTACACAAGAAGAGAGGAGCTAGTGTGAATAGGAATTGGAAAAGTTGGAAATGAGCTGTCCCTGCATGATGTGGGCAGACTGGGGTCCAGTATTTTGATCATATCTCCTCAACCGTGGCTTGAAATAAAAAAGTAAAAATATGGGCAGAAACGTCAGCTAATTAGCTATGATTTTTATTTTAAAATCATTTTCCAATTCGGATTGGAACCTTGTGTAAAAAATTCATCAAAATAGGGTCCATTTCTGGCAGCAAAAGTCTTCCCGTGGTCCCCTTAGCCTAGACTTTCATTTAATTCCAAAGGACACCTCATGCAATATGAAAGCATGAAATTTCTCCTTGACAAAGTTTTGTAATCATGCTTGCAATAATGCATTAAAATAAGTGTATCTTTGAAATCATGCCACCTAGTGTCCCACTAGGATTTGATTCCCTCCTAGTAGCTATTTAAAAAGAAATATAAGAAAAATACATAGAATATATATATATTGGAGTTTACCCTAGATATAGGATCTAGCTAGGGTGTGAGATAATAATGAGATAGTAGAAATAAAGAATCAATGCTTTTTGCCCCAAGTTAAAGAGGTGGAGCTATTGAGCTTTTCCCATAGTATTTTCTGATGGTAAAGTAAGGATAGGTTACCCTTGAGAAAAATAATAGGATGAGATAGAAGGCATATTATTATACTTAAATATGCATATGTACATTATAGGAAAGATAGTTATGTATCTAAAAAATTACAAGATAGATCTTGTAGCATGCGTTCCCACTATGTACGTGTAACAGCACGACAACGCCTGATAGAGAGCGTAGAAGTAAGGCAGTACAAATAGCCAAGCTCACACAAAAATTTAGTGGAGACGGGGATGTGAGAAAGCATATCAAAGTGTTTGAACAAATATGCGATTCTCTAGGAGAACATAATGACCTACATAAGAGCAATGCTTTAAGCCTAACCTTAAGTGGAAAGGCTAGGGATTGGTATAGAACCCTAAGGGTGGAAGAAAAAACGATTTACCGTACTCTTAGGAGACTGTTCTTAAAAGAATACATACGAGAGGGAGGGCTTTGGGGTATATCCTGTCAGCTCCAGAAAGCCCAACGAGAGGAAGGAGAGTCGGTGAGAGACTTTATAAGTCGCTTGAAGCATTTGAATTCTCATTGTAATCCAAATGAGCGCTTCAACAATAACCAATTGCTTGATAGATTCATTAGGGGATTACGACATGAGGATATCTACAATGGCCTAGTCATTAGAGGTATCACCACTTGGGAAGCAGTAGTCACTAATGCGATCCGATTGGAGGATAATTTAATGATTCAAGGAGAAAGAGTGTCTGTTGAGCCTAAATCTATTAGCTCGCAAGCATCAGGGCATCAGCCAATGACCCTAAAGCCTATTGCTAAGGAGCCAAAGATATATGAGATGACTTTAGCAGATCTCACCAAGGCTATTCAAGAGAGTCTTGGAGACAATCCTCCTCCGCAAAACAATCATATCTATCCAAGAAGGGAGCAGCAATGGTGCTCAGTATGCTATGGACCGCATAGTACCAGTGAATGCCCTACTTTTAGAGTAAAATTCAATGGGAACTGCAATGCATGTGGAAGGTATGGTCATTAAGCTAATGATTGCATAGTATTTAAGTGCACGATGGCCAATAGACCAACCTTAGCATGGATAGACACACCTCGAGTGCCTGCATTGATGTCGGCCCCACCTCTTGAACAAACATCACAACATATGGTCCCTAGGGCCCAAAATGTTGTTCAAACAACACCCTTACCACCTCCAGTGCTAGGACCGCAACCACCACATCCGAGAATCACTTCTACGAATCAAGTGGGTTGTGAGTCATCTATTTCTTGTTTGGAAGGCTGTGAGGAAGATATAGATCCTAATATCACCTATGGGATGGATGTGCTTGAAGAAAGTCCACAATACTACATGGAGGACTATTGGGGACAAGTCAAACCTGTATATCAAGTAGCTGCTCTTGCGGCAAGAGGCCAAAATATCAATTACACTGCTAAGAGACCACCTCTTCAATGCTATGAGTGTGGAGGTCCACATCGTGTAGCCGAGTGTCCTATTAGGCTACAAAAGAACGCCACACTAATGTAAACCAATCAAGCGAGCACGTCTACAATGCCGATACTCATGTGTAATCGATGTGGCATAGATCATTTCATTGCCCAATGTCCAAATAATCCAAATGCACCGAAGATCACGCCATTAAACTTGATTGAAGTTATTGAGGAGCCATCACCAAGTACACCCATGGTACCAGTAAACGTACTCACACGATCGATGCTCCAAAAACAAAATTATATTCTTGAGGAAAGAGACAGGGTATCAATTGCCCAATCTCAGGAAAAGAAGAAAACACGAAGAAAGAGATCGCAAAAAGCAGCGACGTCAGACCCCAGTTCAAAGACCAACATAGGGACTGGTGACGACCCCGTATATATGAACGACGCTGAAGAAGATTCTCATTCAGGTGAAACCATGGAGACCAAAACGACCACTAACATAGAAACCAACATGGAAGATCTTCATGAGCCACAATGGCCAGGATCCAAAAAGAAGATAGGAATTTATCCAAACCGTACAGAGGAGATCGAGCGAGTCAAGCAATTAAGGAGTTTGGTAGAAGATACCCAAAGGGATCTAGAACCAGCACCTAAGAAGATCCAGATTACAGACACCGTGTTCCCTACGCAACAACAACCTCACCAAGTCCATAGACCCTTGGACATACCTAGTGTCATCCAAGAAGAAAGTGACTTAAAGTCATGGGAAAGTGGGCGTACTCACTTCTTGATGGAAAGAATGTTTACAGAGGGACTACTTGATCCTATCAAAGAAATGGAGATGCCATCTTCCCCACGTCAAGGGACTCAAGGCCAAAAGGTACCGTTAAACATTTCCAAATTGATGGATTTCATGTCTTCAGAGGTTAGAACCACCATCATGTCCAAACTATATAAAGACCCCGAGCTAGTCTCAGCTCTTCGAGCCTTCCTCAATGGAGAACTGAAGTTTGGGCTACCACAATTTTCACAGATGGATGGAGATGGGGAGATGCCAATAGAGGAGGAATACATAGATCCACAACCCAACCTAGATGAGAACCTTGTTATAGAAATACCTGTTAACAAGTTGGGACAATACTTTGAGGGTGATGAATCCAATGCGACCATACCAATCATTATTAAGGGATTAACTGTGAAGGGAATCCTTGATGGTGGCGCTGGGGTTAGCATTGTGACTAAAAATTGCTGGGAAACTATGGGTAAACCTCACCTTGCGACCACAACCATAGTAGTGAAGATGGCCAATGGGTCTATTGTTAAACCTATTGGGATGCTAGAAGATCTCAAGATCAAGGTCTTTGGACATAAAATAAGAATTACCTTTATTGTTATGGATCTCTCCAAACACACTATGGCATCGGAGATGATCTTAGGACGTCCTTTCATGAGGGAAGCAAAAATGGTGCATGAATGGTCTAAAAACCATGTCTACTTGCAGTTCCAAGATTCTGTCATTCGAGTGGATCTTGTGACGGTCGAGCACATCCTCTAAGTAACAGGTTTATAATTTATCATAGATCTGAGACCACAGTTCACTCGGTCCCATTGCAGTATTGTTACACATGTAAAGCGGACAATGATGTTGGGGAAGATTCTCCTTATATGGATGTACTACCTGGGATGACTGAGTCGGACAATGTGGATTGGGTCCATCTAGAAGCAACCATAGACACTTGGGGAAATAGGGGGACGACCTAGGTAACACCTGAGGGGGATGAAATACCACCACTTGTACCCTTAAACATGCTAGAAGCAATGCATATAGCTTCTGATGATCTACAAGATGAAAGTTTGACTGGCATTGAAACCAGTAGCGCCTCACAAGACTATAGCCCACACGATTTGGGGTCAGAATCATCAGTTGAAATTGACTCTGAGGACGAAGAATCTGAGTTAAATCTTAGTGCAAATGTGGGGACAAACCATTCAGGGCCCAGTGTGGTAACCTAAACGATAATCTATCAAAGGGAGCAGAAGACACAAGTAGTGATTCATCTAGTGATTCTTTACTAGAAATCGACCGTAATAGAGAATTAAACAAGAAGAGTAAGAGATATAAGAGGCGAAGATATCGAGCAAATGTGTGTGCTAGAATAAATGAAAAGAAATCTACCGCAGAATGGCTTAATTACATAGGGGCATGTGATGCTCATCAAAAGTTGGTAGATAACTGGGGTGAATACCTTCAAAGCGTTATGTGCTGTAGTCCACAACCCATTGACATCGCACAACTAGAGGCTATAGAGAATCCAAAGTTGAGCCGTACTGTAAGGAGACGACAAAATCGAGAGTTAGCTCAACAACAAAAGGAATCAGAAGTTAAATCACAATCCACAGAACAACAGGACCCCACAGACTTACACCCTGCACCTGAACATTTCAAATCCTATACCACAGAGGAACGTAAGGTTGTGTATACAAAGGCTCAAAGAAAGCCTATCGATGGGACCAATGGAGTCTATGATGTGTTAAGTATGGAGCCTGATTTACCCTTGTAATTTTCTGTGGTAAAAGCGCACATTTGTAAGGCCCCCATTATGAGGAGAAGCCATCGTGCGTGAAGGAAAATCATTCACCAGAAACCAAAATTTTCACGGACAAGAATCAGGGGCAACTTAAAAGGCCTCGTGGGCCTACGCCCCCGAGATTTTTTTTCCCCTCGCCGGAATATTATGGCTGGACGGCGGCCGGAAAGTGGTCGGAAAACAACCGGTCGGTTGGTCGGTGGGCCGGTGGTCGGAAGTCAATGGCCGGTGCCGGTGGCCGAATTCCGGTGGCCGAATTCAAAAGCGGACTTGTCTTCTCAAGGGCGGCCACACATGGGCGGATTGGAGGGTCCGATTTGGACTTATTCGCACAAGGGCGGCTACACATAGCTGCCTCTCATAAGAGAGGGCAGCCCTTTTGGCCTATAAAAGGAGGCCATTTCTACACACATTTCATAGTGTGAAGTTGATGCAACAAGGTGAGTGTGAGGTGGTGAGAGTGAAGCAAGGCGGGAGCTCTACTAAGGGTTTAATCCCTTTGTAAACTACTTCTTCTTTTGAAGTGCTAAACCCATTGAGTGGCTGCTTTCTTGTGGACGTAGCCCACATTGGGTGAACCACGTATATCGTGTGTACTTTCTCTCTCTCTCTCTCTCTCTACTCTATAATCTCTTGTGTGTGAAATCTATCTCTCTCCATTAAGTAATCTACTCAAAAATCTATTTAGCTACGTCTTATTTCCTAACAACTGGTATCAGAGCAAGGTTTGCTCGTAGCTAAATTATCTCAAGGAAAGGATTCCTTGAATTGAGTGGGAGTTATGGCGGAGGAAGGGAAGCTCAAGATTGAGAAGTTCAACGGCAAAAACTACCAACATTGGAAGATGCAGATTGAAGACTATCTCTACCAGAAGGACCTCTATTTTCCACTAGGCGGTCTTGCGAAGAAGCCCGCAACAATGGCAGATGAAGCATGGATTGTCCTTGATCGAAAGGCACTGGGAACAATCCAGTTAAGCTTGGCATCAATGGTGGCCTTCAATGTTTTGGAGATGAAGACCACGGAGGACTTGATGAAGTCACTTGACGACTTCTATGAGAAACCATCAGCATCAAATAAGGTATTTCTTATGAAGCGCTTGTTCAATCTAAAGATGGCAGAGAATGGTTCAGTTGCAGAACACCTTAATGACTTTAACACAAACATAAGTCAACTTCGATCGGTGAAAATCAATTTCGATGACGAAGTGCGAGCTCTCCTTATACTATCATATCTACCGGATAGTTGGGACAACCTTGTGATGGCTATAAGTAATTCTATCTCTGGTACAAATAATCTTAAGTTTGATGATGTTGTGGGTGTTCTCCTAAGCGAGGAAATACGAAGGAGAAGCACAGGAGAATCATCAAGTGCTGCATTGTCAGTGGAAACAAGAGGAAGGCCTAAGGGGAGGTTCAAAAGCCAAAAGGGTCGTGATCGCTCAAGACGGAGCAAGTCACGCACAAAGTCAGTTCTTGAATGTTGGAACTGCGGCAAGAAGGGCCACGTCAAGAAGGATTGCTGGTCCAAGAAGAAGAAGGAGACTGAGTCTCAAGACAACAAGCCAACATCGGAGGCCAATGTAGCAGGTAAAGTAGAGCAAGATGCTCTAATTCTCTCATTAGACAATGTGTCTAATTCCTGGATAGTAGATTCCGGGGCTTCATTCCATGCGACACCACACAAGCAACATTTCCAGGATTACACCAAAGGTAATTTTGGGTATGCATACTTGGGAGATGATGAAGCTTGTGAGATTGTCGGCAAAGGTACAGTTTCTATCAAAACTGCTAACGGAAATGAATGGAAGCTTAAAGATGTTAGGCATGTTCCTTCTCTTCGCAAAAATTTGATCTCTACAGGACAATTCGACGATGAAGGTCACAACATTGCATTCGGAAACAAACGGTGGAAGATCTCAAAGGGATCTTTGGTGGTTGCCAAGGGAGAAAAGGTCGGTACACTTTACTTGTGTACTGTTAGCACGCAACCTTCAGCTTGTACAGCAACTACAGAAGGTTATAGTGCGGTGTGGCACTATCGACTTGGGCATATGAGTACCAAAGGAATGCAAATCCTTCAAACAAAGAAGCTTCTACCAGGTTTGAAAGAAGTGGACTTAGAGTTCTGTGAAGATTGTGTTTATGGTAAACAAAAGAGGGTAAAATTTCAAAAATCAAGAAATGAAAGAAAAAATAAAAAACTTGAGTTGGTTCATTCTGATGTTTGGGGTCCTGCAAGTACACCATCACTTGGTGGCTCATTGTACTATGTAACATTCATGGACGATGCGACTACAAACATGGGTTTATGTCATGAAGAATAAATCCGATGTATTTTCCATATTTGAAAGGTGGAAAGCCGTTGTGGAGAATGAAATAGGTACCAAGGTTAAATGCCTCAGATCCAACAATGGAGGTGAATATTGCAGCCAAGCTTTTGAAAGCTTTTGTGCTAGAAATGGCATTCGGAGGCAAAGGACAACCCCAAGGACACCTCAACAAAATGGGATTTCAGAAAGGATGAACAGGACAATCATGGAGCGAGCACGAAGCATGCGGCTACATGCAGGCCTACCGCTTGAGCTTTGGTCAGAAGCTGTAAGTACATCTGTGTATTTAATCAACCGGTCACCCTCAACGACATTGGATGGGGGAGTTCCAGAAGAGGCATGGACAGGTAAACCGGTGAATTATGCATTTCTCAAAGTGTTTGGGTGTGAGGCTTTCATGCACATAGATAGAAGCCTAAGATCAAAGCTAGATGCAAAGTCCAAAAAGTGTTTCTTCATTGGCTATGGAGAAGGTGACTTTGGGTATCGCCTATGGAATCCTGAAGATGGTAAAATCTTAAGGAGTAGGGATGCAATTTTTAACGAACAAAATATGTACAAAGATTACTTGGAAAGAAAACAAACAAAAGAAACAGGTGATGAGTACATGGAGCTTGAGGACAGTGAAGACTCAAGGACTGCAAACGGTGACAATGTGCAACAACATCAACCAAATGAGGAGCCTCAACCTATTCCCCGAAGATCTACAAGAGCAAGTAGACCTCCAGAGAGGTTTGTTCCTTCAACCATCTCTTGATCTCAGATTCTGGAGAGCCGGAATCATACGAAGAAGCCATGCAACATGAATCCAAAGAAGAATGGACGAAGAGCATGCAAGTGGAGATGGACTCACTACATCGCAACCAAACATGGGAGTTGGTTGAGTTGCCTAAAGGTAAGCGGGCACTTCAAAACAAATGGGTTTACAAGCTGAAGGAAGAAGAAGGTGGGAAGAAAAGGTACAAGTTTAGGCTTGTGGTAAAAGGGTTTTCTCAAAATAAAGGTATTGACTTCAATGAAATATTTTCTCCTATTGTAAAAATGAACTCAATTAGGCTTGTCTTAAGCCTTGTGGCTGCTCATGATTTAAATCTTGAGCAAATGGATGTAAATACGACATTCCCTCACGGTGACTTAGAGGAGGAAATCTACATGCTTCAACCAAAGGGGTATGAAGTAAAAGGTAAGGAGAAAATGGTTTGCAGATTAAAGAAGAGCATGTATGGTTTAAAGCAAGCATAAAGACAATGGTACTTGAAGTTTTATCGATGGATGTTGGATCATGGATTCACAAGATGCAACTCGGATCACTGCCTCTACACGAAGAATTTGGGAGATGGGAAGTTCATCATCCTAATGTTGTATGTTGATGACATGCTGATTGCAAGTGCTAACATGCAGGATATCAAAGACCTAAAAGAGGAGCTGTCTAAATTTTTTTCAATGAAAGATTTAGGTGCTGCAAAGAGGATACTTGGTATGAAAATATCAAGGGACAGGACGAAGAAGACAATAAAGCTATCTCAAGAAGATTACATCAAGAAGGTACTAGAAAGGTTTGCAATGCAAAATGCAAAACCAGTTTCTACACCTTTGGCTAGTCATTTTAAACTAACGAAGGATATGTGTCCAAAGATGCAAGAAGAGATAGCCTATATGCCTAAAGTTCCATATGCTGCAGCGGTAGGTTCTCTAATGTATGCTATGGTCTGGACAAGGCCAGACATTGCACATGTAGTGGGAGTTGTGAGTAGGTTCATGGACAACCCAGGTAAAGAGCATTGGCAAGCTGTGAAGTGGATACTTAGGTATCTAAAAGGGACAACAATAAATGCTTTGTATTTTGGAGGAACTGATATTTTTCTAGAAGGATATGCTGATGCAGATATGGCAGGTGACAAAGATACTCGAAGGAGCACTACTGGCTATGTGTTCAGGGTTGGAGGCACAACAATAAGCTGGGCTTCAAAGATGCAGAAAGTGGTTTCACTTTCTACCACGGAAGCAGAGTATGTAGCAATGACGGAGGCAAGCAAAGAAATTTTGTGGCTTCACAGATTCTTAGAAGAGCTTGGATTCAAACAAGACAATTGTGTCTTGTACAATGATAGACAAAGCGCTATCTATCTTGCAAAGAACTTAGCCTTTCATTCAAGGACAAAGCACATTGAGGTGAGATATCACTTCATACGCACTCTTTTGGAAGAGGGACAGCTAAAGCTAGGAAAGGTGCATACAAGTGAAAATCTTGCAGACATGTTTACAAAGGTGGTCAACAAGGAGAAGTTGAGCTTTTGCTCATCTTCAATCGGCATTCAAGGATAAGAAGCCAGAATGGAAAGCAGTCACAGGTTTGGTTTGGAGATCAGTCTCCAAGTGGGAGATTGTTAAGTATGGAGCCTGATTTACCCTTGTAATTTTCTGTGGTAAAAGTGCACATTTGTAAGGCCCCCATTATGAGGAGAAGCCATCGTGCGTGAAGGAAAATCACTCACCGGAAACCAAAATTTTCACGGACAAGAATCAGGGGCAACTTTAGGGGCCTTGGGGGCAGATTTTTTTCCCCTTGCCGGAATATTCCTTTTCGCCGGAATATTATGGCCGGACGACGGCCAGAAAGTGGTCGGAAAACAACCGGTCGGTTGGTCGGTGGGCCGGTGGTCGGAAGTCAATGGCCGGTGCCGGTGGCCGAATTCAAAAGCGGACTTGTCTTCTCAAGGGCGGCCACACATGGGCGGATTGGAGGGTCCGATTTGGACTTATTCGCACAAGGGCGGCTACACATGGCTGCCTCTCATAAGAGAGAACAACCCTTTTGGCCTATAAAAGGAGGCCATTTCTACACACATTTCATAGTGTGAAGTTGATGCAACAAGGTGAGTGTGAAGCAAGGCGGGAGCTCTATTAAGGGTTTAATCCCTTTGTAAACTACTTCTTCTTTTGAAGTGCTAAACCCATTGAGGGGCTGCTTTCCTGTGGACGTAGCCCACATTGGGTGAACCACGTATATCTTGTGTACTCTCTCTCTCTCTCTCTCTACTCTATAATCTCTTGTGTGTGAAATCTATCTCTCTCCATTAAGTAATCTACTCAAAAATCTATTTAGCTACGTCTTATTTCCTAACGTGATGGTCTAGCGATAGTTAAGGAAATAAGTTAGCAGACCCAGGAGAAGAGTCTAAACCTGTTTTCATTGCCCAAGATCTGACCGAGACTGAGGAGTGTGTACTTAAAGAACTTCTCAAGGAATTCAGGGATATATTTGCCTGGACTTATCATGATATGAAAGGTGTTCCACCTTCCGTGGTGCAACACACAATCCCTATGAATAGCATGGCTAAACCAGTTCAGCAACGACCTTACCCAATGAATCCTAAATATGCAAAAATCGTTCAAGAAGAGATTGAAAAGCTTGTGGAATGCGGATTCATATACCCTATTGAGCACTCATAATGGGTGTCTCCAATAGTGATTGTGCCAAAGAAGAATGGGAAACTCAGAGTGTGAGTGGATTTCAAGAAGGTCAATGCTGCCACTAGGAGGGACCATTACCCCTTGCCATATTCAGAACATGTGCTTGAAAGAGTTGCAGAGAAGGAAGTTTATAGCTTTTTAGATGGGTACTCTGGCTACAATCAAATCATAATTGCGTTGGAGGACCAAGCTAAAATAGCCTTTATAACTGAATTTGGAGTGTTTGCATTTCGTGTTATGGCTTTTGGTTTAACCAATGCCCCTGCTACCTTTCAAAGATTAATAAACATTGCTTTTAAAGAATATTTGAGGGAGTTTTGTGAAGCTTTCTTAGATGACCTTTGTGTTTATTCCTCTTGGAAAGAACATCTATCATGCTTACGAAAAGTGTTTGAGAATTGTAGATTGTATCGCATCTCCTTAAACCCTTTCAAATGCCAATTTTGGGTTAAACATGGAGTCATTTTAGGGCATATAGTGTCCAAAAATGGGATTTCCACAGATGAGAGAAAAATTAAAGCCATTGCTGAATTGCCACCACCTACAAACTATGAAGGAGTTCAAAGGTTCATGGGCCATGTTGGTTATTACCGATAGTTTATTTTAAGGGTGAAAGCATGTTAACCTGTCGCGCTTTTTGTGCTAGTTAGCAGTTTCAAGTTAGCACATCTTCAAAAAGTTGGGCGTCCGGTAAAATTTTTACAAATAATATCAAAATTTGTCAGAGGTTGTACATTTGGATTCCTTGTTTCAAGTGTTTTCTATTGATATATCATATGTCATAGATCTTGGAGATGTAGCTCAAGTTATTATACTAGTTAGCATATGTCAAAATTGTGCTAGTTACAAGCTTCTTATTGAGTTCCAATGGATTACGGAGTGTGACCATGCTTATGAGTCATTGAAAAAGACTAGCGCTCCTATTCTACGACTGCCTGATTGGAATGTAATTTTTCATGTGCATATTGATGCATCGAACTTTGCTATTGGGTGTGTTCTAGCTCAACCAGGAGAACATAAACTGGACTACCCCATTAGCTTTGCAAGTCGTCAGTTGAATGATGCCGAAAGAAACTACACCACTACAGAGCGAGAAGGTTTAGGTATGATTTATGCAGTGAAGAAATTTCGCTACTACCTTCTGGCCAACAAGTTTGTGTTCTATGTTGATCATCAAGCCTTGTTGTATCTAGTAAATAAACCTTGTTCCACGGGAAGAATTACACGATGGTTGTTAATTCTCCTTGAGTTTGATTTTACCGTTGTGGTGAGACCTGGTAAAAGACATGTCATGGTAGATCATTTGTCTCGCATACCCAATGGTGAAGCCCCTACTGGAGTCGATGATGAGTTGCCCGATACTTCTCTATTCCTAGTCGAAACCATACCTGAATGGAGTGAGAAGATTGTGAACTTTCTAGTTAATGGTTTTCCACCCAAAGAGCTTCATAAAGACATAGCTCGAAAATTGTTAAAAGAATGCGAACCTTACTCTCTCATTGCAGGAACTCTCTATAGGCTAGGGAAGGATGATATTCTTAGACGTTGTGCCCGTGAGGATGAGTATTTATACATAATGCAAGAAGCTCACATGGGTATAGCCAGAGGAAATTTCTCAGGGGAACTAACAGCTAGAAAGGTGTTGCAATCAGGCTATTGGTGGCCAGCCTTATTTAATGATGCATCACTTTTTGCAAAAGGATGTGATGAATGCCAACGTTACAAGATCACACAACAAAAGGATAGGATGCCCTTACATCCTATTAAAGTGACTCAACCATTTGAAAAATGGGGGTTGGACTTTGTAGGCTCAATTAGTCCGACAGCTCGTAGCACTCAATCTCGATATATTATCGTTGCCACTGACTATGTGACAAAGTGGGCGAAAGCCAGGGCGACACGTAAGGCCGATGCAAGGTCAACTTCAAAGTTTCTCTTTGAGAACATTATTACAAGATTTGGTTGTCCCTTTGAGATTGTGAGTGACAATGGTACTCATTTTATAAATGGAGTAATAAAAGCACTCACTACCAACTTTATGATAGATCACCATAAATCCACACCTTATTATCCACAAGCAAATGGCCAAGCTGAGAGCACCAATAAGACCTTAATCTCTATCTTAACCAAAACAGTGGAAGCTCATCGCACAAATTGGGATTTAAAGCTTACATCAGCTCTATGGGCTTATCGTACTGCGTATAAAGTTTCCATTAACTGCACACCATTCAAGATGGTGTACGGCCAAGAAGCGGTTATGCCATGGGAGTTTGTCGTTCCTAGTCTTCGAGTAGCTTCTCAAGAAGGTTGGGATGGTAACCCCTTAGTTGAGCGATTATATGTCCTTGAAAGGCTAGATGAAGAGAGGCAATTAGCTGTGCAAAATGCACTTGTGGAGAAAGATAAGAGGAAGAAATGGTTTGACAGTCATCTAAAGAACAAAGATATCAATGTTGATGATAAAGTCCTTATGTATGGAGTGCATAACGAAAAGAAAAAGTTGATATATGCGGGAAAAGGACCATATAGAGTATGTGAGATCACCCACAAGGAACCATTCGTGTGGAGACTCTTGATGGAGTTGAAACCATTGGATTCCTCAATGGGAGCAAATTTAAAAGATACTATGATCCTTTAAGCCAAGAGGAGTTGCGTGCCATCCATACAAAAAAGGCAGCCAAGGCACAAATAGAATTGAAGAAGATACAAGCTCAAGCTGAGGCTAAGGAGCGACAAAACGTATAAGACAAAAACGAGAGGCTAACCTTGGAGTCACACATGCATTCCATGTTGAAATCGACGAGGATTGGTTGGACTCTGACACACCTCTACGAGACCCTATTGAACTAAATAGCACCTATGGAAAAGTACTATATAATGCCTTATTGGACACGGGTGCTAAATATAATATGCTATCATATGGGGTGTGGTGTCAGTTAGGGAAGCCACCTCTATCTGAGAGTATTATCCAAGTCAAGGGTGTCAACAAGAAAAAAACTGCAGTTTTTGGAATCTGGCACACTTCTATCAGTTATGACAATGGGGTTGTAGCTCAAGACTTTTTGGTCATGCTTGTTGGAACTATGGAGGGTAATATAAACCTAGGACACACGTGGATGATAGACACCAAATGCACTATTGATTGGGGGACAGGGGGTGTCACAACATAGAAACCAACTCTTAGCCCTGCCACGCAAGCCATAGTCCCTGAGATATTGCCTCTTAAGGAAATAAAACCCAAAACATTGCATGTCCAAGAGGTTGAACCATATGTCCCCATAGCCTAAGTCTCTAGAGCTTCAACTGATGTAGCTGAAATAAAGCTTGAGACACACAAGACCCATCCCAATATAACAAAGAAAACATATATGTGGGTCCCTAAAGCTTCTTTAGCAACCATAGCCAATGCTAAAAGACAGCAGCCTGGTAAGAGACGTCCCATTCGCCCCAAGAAATGTAAAGAAATGTTGCGTTGGATTCCTAAAAAACTATTGGAAGCCCAAGGCTACTACGAAGGAAATGATCGAATTTGGGTGCCAAAACGTAAATTGTGCTCTTACTTGTCTCCAGGCCCATGTGAGCTCAATCCTGTGGCTCCAAAACAAATTGAAGATCGTGGAAAGGAAAAAATCACGAAATGCGACACACCTGCTTCAGAGCTAGTTTGGGTACCAAAGAAAGAACGGTTTGTTCCACCTAGCTCAGGAACAGGGAAAGCAAATGAAGCTTCTTGCTCTTCATGTAGTTCCTATACAGAAATAGAAGCTTCGACACAACCTCCACCTACCATTGTACATATCCATACAAGCAAGAAAGAGTTTACACCTCCCGTTGTAAGTTCACCACCTGCAACGATGTTGCAAATAAAATCATGGAAGAGTACCTTACCACCCTTGCAACTAGATGAAATGCATAGAGCGGTCGAAAAATATTGGTTAAAGCCTTCACCTATAACAACTTGGAACAACTGGTTTCAAAGGGTGATGACATCATTTCAAATGGTATGATCTACCCAAGGAAGGGGGGAGTGTTTGTTGACATCCATCATTCACTTGCTTCCCTCTCAAACTTTCTCCCTGACCTCTTAATCTCCAATCTTAGGGAATGTATATATAAAGCCTTATACTCACAAAAACAAGATAAAAAAGTAAAAGAGCAAGAGCCATAACACAAAATCATAAAAACACATTATGCACAAGAACACGACCCTTGTAATATTTGCACTCGAACCATCATCTATTTGCGTGTACAGATATGGCTAGTACGCTAGAGTCATCCACTCCTGCCTTGGGTGAGAGGTACTCTCATTACTTTTCACAAATGTTTCACATGGTCTTTCCGGTTCTTGCATGTGAATGGGATTTGGTAAGTACGCTAGCATGTGAGAGGAATTTTGAGGAGTTAGAGTGGCTGATACGTCTCTTGACCACGACTGATCCATACTTAGTAGAGAGCGTTTCTCCCATTGCACAAGCCTATCCTTTTGACCAAGATGACTATAGGCGTCTAGTGACCTTCTTAGTAAACATGGGTACCTATGATGAAGAAGAAGATTTACATGACTACACGGATGGCACATATGGTCTCATGGATGATGAATTTATTTATCTCGACTACGAGGATAGGGGTTTAGCCTTAGGGTTTCCCCCCAATCTCTACAATATCCTATTCCCTTGACTCTCTAGGGGGAGTGCAAATAATTAGGTTACGGTTCCTTATGTTTTTTGTTGTGTTCAATAAGTGTTGGTACCTTTTCCCACTGATGTGGAGGTATTCCTTGTGTTTCCTAGTGTGTACAGGAGCGTGTTGTTGTTGTTAGGATTTGGACCTTCATGGAATATTTATCTCGACTCACTCTTCAAATCAAGCGCGACCATCAACACAAACAGGTGTTTCTTGTCCATTAGCATTGCCCCTTATCTTTTTTGCATCTATGATTGTCTGCTTTGATTGTGATTGGCAGCATAATATCCAGCACATTTTCTTAGTATCAAACATTAAATTCAATGTAATTTTTTGTCATAATCACTTGTCTAGATTTAATAATCAAGTAGTCCGACTAAGCTAGTTTGACCAAGCTAGGTGTTAGAGATCTTCTCTTAATACCATGGGGAATGCCGTCCTAATAATGAATGGTTACTTAGGTTCTTAATCCGATTTTCTCTTAATAGGTGTTAGAGATCTTCTCTTAATACCATGGGGAATGCCTTCCTAATAATGAATGGTTACTTAGGTTCTTAAGCCGATTTAGCCAACATTGTGTGAAATGTACTAGGGCTTTCTAGTGGGTTTGACCCTATTGACCTTTAGCTTAAGTATTATAAAGAGAGTTTACTAGTGTGATGAGCCTGGGGAGGTGTATTAGTGTTATATGACCCCCCAAAGTTACAAAATTAAAATGCTGAAAATGAACAAACAAAAAATCAAAGTGCCACAATGTAAAATCTTAAGCTGGAAGAGAAATCTCAGCTTGATTGGGTACTTCACTCACATGTATTGCCTATGGTACTAGAGCCCTAGAGGTTCCCAGTGTGGGCGCTTTTCCTTGAAAAGAAAAAAACCCAAGGCATACAAAATAAGCACACACATCAAAATTGAATCACTGTGAAAAATCTTTGGGGGGTCAAAGAAAAGGTAATCAGTCAGGCAATGATTTCATGAGAAATTCCTTTTATCGTAGCTTAACTGCAAGGTCTTCTAGGTATAGCCTCTAGTCAGCCCTCGAACATGAAATACTAGGCTCTCGCGATTAAACAACTTAATTGACCAGAGAAAATTCAGAAGCTTACCCATGGTATTAATAGTCGATCTCTAGTGCCTTTCGATCGTTGAATTAGCGACCCCAGACTTGTTTAATTTTTTACCTTTACATCTGTTTATGCATTTGATTATATTGCAATTTAATGGTTATTGCTAATAAATTGTTTAAAATTCTGTTACCAATCAATTTGTCTGCCTAAAACTCCATATGATTTTTAATCGCTTATGAGAATGCAATTACTGTGCCAATGTTGTTTGATTTTGCAGTGACTGAAGAAGGCTAAGGACATTCATCTCAAATGCTCTTCCATCTTGACGAACGAGCTTCAACTCAATAGCTTCCGAGGACGGAATCTACATCAAGAAGGGGGGCATGTTAACCCTTACGGCTCATGGACACCCTATCACCTACGACGGACGTTGTAACCTACGGCGGACATTGTATTATTTATTTGCTAGAGTCAGGTACCGGGCTTGTCCGTCCAATAGGAAAAGGGTAAGAGTGATCGCCGATGAGAGGCGCACTCTAACTGGAACATTCAAGGGATTAGTTGGCTAAGAATGGGCGCCCAAGTGTGAATGGGGCAAGCTGATATAAAAGTCAACTAAACCTAAAATTCACTCATTCTCTCATTTGTGCAATAGAAGAGTGCTCTTGCTCCATCTCCATCTTCTTCTTCTTCATCTCCTTGTGTGTGTGTGTATGCGTGAGAGAGAGAGAGAGAGAGAGAGAGAGAGAGAGAGAGAGAGAGAGAGAGAGAGAGAGAGAGAGAGAGAGAGAGAGAGAGAGAGAGAGAGAGAGAGAGAGAGAGAGAGAGAGAGAGCGATCGAGCATTGCGACGACGGCACGGCGGCGGCGAGGCGGTTGAGCGCAGCGAAGCGGCAGCTCCTTCTTCTTCGCAGTGAGGAATCCTCCACGAAGCAAGCGTAGAGTGGTGAGTGACACACCATCGCCTTCTTTGAGCTTACTAGTTTAGGCTTGTTGTGTGCTTGGAGCCATTTGTGGCTCGCACACGATGTATCGACAAGTTCCTTGCATTGACACGTGCGATATACGCGCACACATGGGCACAATAAAAGAAAGTTTGTATAACTGCATCAGAGGCCTCTAAGAAACCGAAGGGTTCTAGGGGTCCTCTCACCACCGAAGAGTTTGAGAAGGCTAAAAAAGAAAAACTTTGTTTTACATGTTTAGATAGTGGGCATAGAAAAAAGGATTGTCCCAAGGGGAAATCTATTGCCCAAGGAAACGAGAGAGCACTGTACATGGTGTAGTTGTTTCCTCTTGAGTCCTCATCTCACTTCTCCAATGTGGAGGTAACACACACCGAGGTGGTGCATGAATGCTGTATCACGACTTCCATGTGGTAGCCAAGACCTTTGGTCCACATGAGATGGTGCATATGTATGGGTTCATCCAAGGGCACAAGGTGCAGATCTTGGTGGAGACGGTGCTTCGCACAATTTCACTAACTATAAGTTAGTGAAATGACTTAAGATACCTCAAACTGGGAGTTTCCATTGTTACAAGGTAGCGATAATGAATGGCCATGATGCCGAGGTGTAGGACACTCAAGTGAAAGCGTGCCACTATAAATTCAAGGATATCACACGACCTTGAACTTCCACGTTATGCATATGGAGTGGTTAGATGTGGTACTGGGTAGACAATGGTTACATAGTCTAGGACATCACTTTATAACTTAATGTTCAAATCCAATGGTGTGCATGTGCTGCTATTAGAAGATAAGGATGTGCCTTCTTCACCACTCATTTTTACAATAGAGCTTATGAAGATCACTTCTAATAATGAAATAGAAAAAGTTTTTATGTGTTACTCCATGTGTCATTTTCTTTCAAATGTTGATCATGTTTTACTTGACAATTCCTCAACGCCGCATGCTTCTCTCTCTCCTCTTCCATATATGGCTGCTTTTCTCTCTCTTGAACAACCAAATGTTGCTTATAGTTTAAAGAAAGTATTAACGGAATATAAAGATGTATTTACGACAAGGGATGTGCATCATGGCGTAGACGTGGTTGCAAACAGTAAACCAGTAAGTAAACCACCCTACATAATGATCCATTTTTAGGTTGCGGAGGTGGAATGCCAGGTTGTTGACTATCTCATTAGAGGTTTTATACAACCTAGTTCCTCACCATGGGCTTCTCTAATCTTATTGGTAAAGGAAAAATATGGTATCATGTACATGTGCATAGACTATGGAGGATTAAATGTGGTTACTGTTAAGAACAAGTACCCTTTACCAAGAGTGGATGAACTATTTGATAAGCTTACCCATGCCCGTATCTTTACAAAGATAGACTTATGGTCAAGGTAACATAAAATACGCATAAGGCTTGAAAATACACCTAACACTGTATTCTGAACATGGTTTGAACATTATGAATTTTTGGTTATGCCCTTTGGGTTGACTAATGCACTGGCTACTTTCATGAAGCTTTTGGATGGCGTCTTGAGACCATATCTAGGCAAGTTTGTTATTGTTTTTCTTGATGAAATTCTTGTGTATAGTGTTAGAAGAGCATTTAAAAATTCTAAAGCAGGTGTTTGACTTATTAGGAGAACATAAGTTATATGCCAAAGAATCAAAGTGTGATTTTCTCAAGGAGAAGATTCACTATTTAGGGCATGTTATTTCTGCTAACGGGTTACACATGGATGTGGATGCCATTTGGAGGTGGCCCTCTCCTAACAATTTCGAAGAGCTTCAAATTTTCTTGGGATTTGTAGGTTTTTATCAAAGGTTCGTTAAAAACTATGCTCACATTGTAGTTCTGATAACAAACCAACAAAACTTATACTCTCGTATGATAATAGTTTTACTGGCCAATTTTATATGGTTATGTTCAACACTATGTCTTGCGCATTGTCAAAAATGTCAAGTCAATAAAGAAAAACACTTGAAGGCAAGAGGAATCTTACATCCTTTGGAGATCCCCAATGGAAATGGAAAAGTATTGCTATGGATTAGTGGGTTTACCAACAACATTGTGGGCATATTCCTTGACTAGTGGTTTACCAACCACTAATCAAGGTTATGACTCGATCTGGGTGGTTGTAGACCTGTTGAGTAAACTTTGCAAGTTCATTTGAACCAAGTTAACATCAATAAAGACTCCATGATTGGCTAAATTAATTGTGGACAATCTGCACAGGTTGTATGGTTTGCCAAGTAACATTGTGAGTGATTTGTGATCCCAAGTTTAGTAGTCACATTTCTAGGGTTGTGTTTAAACAGCTGGGTACACAACTCAAGCTAGGTACTACAGATCACCCTGAAACAGATGGTTAGACTAAAAGAGGCAATCAAGTGCTAGAGGATATGCTATGAGCATACGTTAGCAAGAAGCAATTAGATTGGGAAGATTATCTTCATATTCTCGAGTTTGCTTACAATAGTGCTAAGCATGTTACGACTGGATTTAGTCCTTTCATGCTCATATATGGTTTTCAACCTAGGTCACCAGTTATGGTGGGGTTGGTAGTTAAAAAACTCCAACAGGTCAAGGATTTCCTCCAAGCCCATATGAAAATGTTGAGACTGGTTTGTGAAAATGTTCGACAAGCACACGTTCAATATAAGAGGTATGATGATGAGAAACATTGGCAAGTTACCTTCACAGAAGGGGAAGAGTTCCTTTTGCATGTGACATTTAGAATGTCTAAAGGCTGCTAAATTATCTTCAAGATATTGTGGGCCTTTCAAGATACTCAATCAAGTTGGTGATGGGGCTTACAAACTCTCATTACATGTACACTCTCATATTCATCCGCCAGTGTTTCATGTAAGTTATTTTTGAAAACGCTTGCATGGGGATGACAATGTCAATGACCAATAGATTTTGGATGATTTAATTGAACCTCCTATCCAACCGCATGAACCTGAATGCATCTTAGACTATCATGATTTACGGAGTTGCCATCATGTATGTTGACAAGTTTTAGTCAAGTGGAAAGACCAAACTGAAGAAGGTGCCACTTGAGATAACATTAGTGTTCTGAAGAAGAAGCTTTCCACTTTTGTATTTGAGGAAAAAACACTTCTCCAAGGGGGAGAGTAATGTAAGGCCAAGGGCAACCCAAGAGGTCAGAGACGTAGGCCAAGGGCTTGGATGTCTTAGAATGTGGAATGGGATCCAATTAGACTAGGCTATGAGCTAGATAATCTATATATATGGCGGTAGGGAGGTGGACCTCCTTAGCTAGTCCCTTGGGTTCTACATGGGAGGAACCACCTTTTATCTCTTTCTTTTCTGGTAGCTTCTTATCTTGTTATTTGTCTGTAGGTGGAGTTTGATCCATATTTTTAGACTCTTTGTCCTCTTGATCTTCTTGTAGCTTGTCAGACGCTTTGTGTGTGAGAGGAATCTACCCTTGATCGGTCTCTTTTTCTTGAGATTTCTCCTCTCTTTGTTCTAGGTGTCTATCCAATCTTGTTATCCACTTTATCAACTTGCTTGTCCTCATCTTTTTCCATAAGAGTTTGCTACTCCATATGGGTTTTCCCTTGAGTTGTGTCCGTAGTTTTAGAAGCACTTGTGGTCTCTGAAGCAAATGGTGGTGTGGTTTGTCTTAGAAGAGAGGGGTAGTACTGTCTCCATGTGGATCTCTAAAGGTTTTGCACCCATTTCCTTGCATCACTATCTTTATCTTTGCCCTTTGGGGAGTCTTTAGGTGACTCTAGATCATCGGCTCTTGGTTTCTTGGAATCCTCTTGAGCTCTTTATTCAGCTTTCCTCTTTAATACCTTGTGGATATGTTGTTGCATGGAGCCGATGAGCTCCACTACATTCGTCAATGTTCTCCTCTTGTACTCCTTGATATTTTCAATCTGTTCAGCTTTGCGTTGTTCGAGGGGCTTGTCCAAATCTTCCTCATCCTCGTCATCTGCATCAGTGCCCTCATCATCCACCTTCTTCTTTTCCTCCACAATCTTCTTGCATCTTTCTTTCCTCAACCACTGTGCTTCCTTGCACTTTACTCATGCTAGAGGAAGAGTTATACCTTCCTCTTCATCGTCATCCTCTTTATCAATAGCGGTTTGGAACTTTGATGGTGTATCTCTGTTTTTGGGCTTTATTTCATTGTCGAATTCTATATATGTTTCAGAATCTTCACTGTCTGATGATTTATTTTTGGAGCTCTAGACTCTTGTTTTCCTTGTGCCAGGTGCGAATGAGAGACCTCCTATCACCCATACCACATGTTTAGATTTGTGCGGAAGGTCGAACTGAGAATTGGCCCGTGGTAATTGGTCAGTCATCCCTAGGGCTTGGTATTCTATTCTTGTTAGCACAAGACTCACATTCATGTAGTTCTTATTCTCTCGTTGATCTTGAGATTTGATTTGACAAGGTTTTCTAGAATGTAATTGCCCAAGTTTCAGCAAAGAACCCTTTATTTATCATGCTCCATTTCCCTGAAAACTACAATGTGCAAGTTGGGCTCGATGTATCTTGGTGGCTTCTATACTTTTAGGTGCTATGAAATTAGTTGCAATGGTAGCTCCGTCTCTGAGTAGGCCATTGCGGCTTAGGGTCATGGTAGAAAGACATGTCCCACCGTATGCAGTGCACCAGTATAGATAAGATAGTGAAAGTGGTTGAGACATTATTTTATTGGCCTACTTTGAGGAGAGATGTGGATGCCTTTGTGCGAGCATGTGTGATTTGCCAAAAGGGCAAGTTTTAGAGGCGAAAGGTACCAGGGTTATCACAACCACTGCCAATTCTTGATAAGCCATGGGAAAGTTTTGCTATGGATTTTATCTTTGATCTTCCAAGAATTTCAAGAGGGAATGATGGTATATGGACAATTATTTGCAAGTTCAACAAGCAAGCCCATTTTATTCCTGTCAGAAAGAAGATATAATTTGATCAGATGGCATTGTTGTTCATGTACAATGTGTTTAAGTACCATGGTATGCCACAATCCATTGTCAGTGATCATGATCCTTGCATGACAAGTTTGTTTTGGAGAGGATTGTTTGAGAACATGGGCGTTACACTCAAGTTCTCGTCTTTGTTTCATCCACAAACTGATGGGCAGGCAGAAGAGGCTAACTCTATTGTCTTGGATCTACTAAAATGTTATGTTTCAGATAATAAGGGCAAGTGGGAACAGTTTTTGGCTATGCTTGAGTATGCTACAACAATACGATGCATTCGTCAACAAGCAAGGAACCTTTTGAGATTATTGAAGGTGGCAAAAAGTTTCCTCCCATTTTGCATACAAAGGACAAGATCTTTGAGGAAGATTGATATGTTGAGAAAATGGATGAAATATAAAAGAAGATTAAGCTTTCCTTGGAGGAGACTCAGGCAAAGTAGAAAAGGGTTGTTGATCGTTACCAACGTGAGCTGTCGTTTTCACCAAGTGATTGGGTTCTATTGAGGTTTGAAAAGGAAAGATTAAAGAAGGTGAAGGGCAAGGAATGGTTGTTTTCTAAGCTCAGTATGCATTAATGTGGGCCTTTTCAAGTGCTTGATAAGATCAACGATGTTGCTTATAGGCTGAAATTTCCTGACACTTGGAAGATATATAATGTGTTTCACGTGAGTCTTCTTAGACCCTTTGTGGGTGATGTGCCAGAAGATATGCCATAGTAAGATCAGCCAGAAGTCAATGAACTTGGTGAGATCTTGGTACCTAAGAAAATTTTGTCACATAAAGAAAGAAAAGTCAAGGGACAAGTTGCAAGACGCTATTTGGTGAAGTTCAAAAACTATCCACCTATGGATGCAAAGTGGATGGAAGAGCATGAACTGTCAGAGTCACCAAATGTATTGCAGCTTTACTTTGAGGAATTTGAGTTTATGCCCCTACCCAATGTGTGCAAAGGAGGGGTAATGGTGGAGCTTGCATCACTCGTCAAGTGTTAAAGGTATTATGCTCACTTCTATCATAGATGGAAATGAAAAAAGTATAAAGGTCTCATTAAGTCATTTGTATCTATGTGTTTTGACCTTTCTTGTGGGTACATGTGATGATAAAAGAGTGCTAACAACACAAGATCATCAATGGCATGTATATATGGCATGCAATCAAAGACCTTTACGATTTCAAGAGGGGGGTATGTCACGAGGACGTGGCAATTGTTAACCTTAGTTGTTGGTTTCTTTCCAATGATTTTTATTTAATTTTTGGGACCCTCTTTTTAAAGTCGCAAATGGAAGGACATTGTGTGGCCATTGTGAAAATGATAGATGACCCAGAGTTTCACCCGCAGTTGAGAAGGGCAAGTCATGATGAGATGGTCTGGCCAGTTGGCACTGGAATTCGAGCAGTAAAAGGGTGTCTAGGCTCAGCTCAAAGTCATTTAGGCTCCCTCCCTACACTTATAAGTGAGTGGGTACTAGGAATTAACTCTAAAGAGGCAAACTGGACACATGGCGTCTTTGAAGCAATTTGCCAGATCCATCAGCTGGAGGGGGAGCCCATTTTTAAGAGAGGCTGATTTTGCACCTTAGTGTGACTACAATGTGTGTATGAGTAGTGGGTGCAGGTGATCACAGTTTTAATGGAAATCCTACCTTCTCCCTTCCTCTGTGTAGAGTGACAATTTTCTCTTGTGCATCTCTCTCTCTCTCTCTCTCTCTCTCTCTCTCTCTCTCTCTCTCTCTCTCTCTCTCTCTCTCTCCCTTTGGCACATATGGTGATGCCCCACTAGATTGGCTACTCAGGTGACCATGTATAGCTTTGAGGGTTTATGCGCATTTACCAAGGCAAGAGCCTTTTGAGCAGGAACCAAATTAGCTAATTGCTAATCTCTTATAGGTCGCACAATTCCATCGCAAAGTATTGCAAAAACGGAGAGTTTTCTCGCGTGAAAACTCTCCTGTTTCAAAGTGAAACTGTTCTATTGCGTGCAGGAGCACATGAGACACGCATAGACGTGTTCACTCTGCTTAAAATGGTCCAAAATAGAGAATTACAGTCTATTGTGTTTTTCTACAGGTTTAGAGTTTCGCACCTAAACTGGAGGGAATCACGAGGGAACCTTGAAAAGGCCTTGGGATGCGTGTACAGGGCTGTAGGCACCTAATAGTGGCAAAACAAAAAATTGCAGCACGCTAAAATTGACCTACAGCTCACCGTTAAGCTTTCAGAATGTGGGTAAAAGCGTCCTAGGCGTGTTCTTTTGATCTATGGGGATTTTGCGTCAATATGCTGGTGAAATTGGGTGAAAAACCTGCAATTATAGCCATGGACAAGTCGAACACCTTGGTGGGAGTTAGGCGAAAGTGATCGGATTGTTTCTTTGCACTAAGAATAAAGAAATACTGAAAGGGACACCAGTCTTTGGAGCCAACAGGTGTCGGCATTTGGTTGGTAGCGCTCTAGCTTCCAAGCCGTGTGTAAGAAACTTGGACACCCCAAATCAAGATTCTACCGCGACACAACAAAGATTCACCTCAAAACAGTTCACAAAGATGACACGTCCCGGCGTCGTTCCGCGCCTAGAGGTATTGGCCCCAAAGACTCGCACCCCTTTTGGTATTTCTTTTTATATATATCTTGGTGCAAAGTACAAAGAGGGCCTGCGGGTCTCACTCTCAAACTCTGCCTTCAGATGCCCTGAGAAGTGAGCCCCTAAGGCCACTTATAAAGGTTACATAGGGTTGCTAAAAGCAGAATCCCCAAAAGCTTATCAAACTCAAAAGCAGTAGTCTCCAAAATCTTGAATGCTAAAAATAATAATCCCCATAAAGCAACTGGCTCCAAAAACTACCATCATCTAGTGTAGTTTACAGAAATCTGTATACTTATTCCATGTCAGCATCTATTAGCACGTTTCATGGAACTATCCGTATAGTCAACCTATCAGCACGTTTCACGAAATTGTTTGTACAATCAGCCACATCAGCTTGTCGACACAATACCCGGGTAGCAAGGTGTGTGAGTGTGTGTCAGGGGGCCAGCCAATCATCAGTTTGTGACATACCCCCCTCTTGAAAGAATTGTAATCGACCTCTATTATGCTTGCAAAACAGACAGAGGCCATAAACTATCTTAGTAGACACCGATTGTTAGTACCGACACACTAAACACAACACATCTAGCACTTGTACAAATCAATAGTCACATCATCGGACATCACAGGACATTACTTGACATCATAGGACATCACATGACAAATCACATTCAAATTCATTCCAAATCTCAAACCATGATTAATCGACAACGTATTTAGTAATTGCACCTAGGTCCGGTCGGGACCTCACAACTGTCGAATTAACTAATCTTTATTTCAATCATGTCTATAGAGATTTATGAGACCAAAATGCTACAGCCATTTTGTCTTTCAATTCTTGCACTCAAACAAGTCAAGTACAAATCAATCAGTATCATTTTTGGGAATTCCATTTCATAAATTCATAAAGTAGAATACTGTCAGCCCAATAGTATCCCTGAATCTCAAAGGGATAGAAGTGACTCTATATCAAAAATCGGGGTAATCCGTTGACAATGGAGCGGAGTGACTCCCCTCTTGTGCAAGCCCACTGCACTAGATTCACCCATGCTGAAATCGGGGTTCTATCGGAGTAGACTATGCTAAACCGAATTCTTCAAGGTAAAGTTCCAAAATTTGAGGAGTATCTGCCATGTCCTCCTCCATCCACTTCGCATCCAATGCAGGATAGTTCTTGAATTTAACCAAGAACCATATAATTGATTTATCTTTAATCTTTCTATCCTTGTGTGCCAATATATGTTCTTGAATGAGTATCTCCTCGCTTTCCTCCACTTTGGGTTGCTCATCTGGCTCCCCATCATTGGGCACATTGCCTTTATAGGGCTTCAATAGACTCACATGAAATGCATTATGAATCTTCCAAGTATCGAGCAACTTCAGTCTAAAGGAGACATCATTTATCTTTTCTTTTATTTGAAAGGTCCATAGTATCTCATGCTAAGCTTTAGAAAAAGCCGCTCCTTTCTCTTTTCCTTTCTTAGGCGTGCCTTCTCAAAATGTAAGAGCACCCAATTGTCTTCCTTTAATTTCAAATCGCGACAATGTTGATCTGCTGCCTTCTTGTGTCTCTCCTAAGATTTTGCTAAAATTGACCTTGGAAAAAGCAGTGTCCAAGTCCCTCGTGTACTGGTCAGCTTCAAAAATATTACGTTTCGTGCTAAGGAAGGGTGAAACCTTCGTAGCCCCTTCAATAATTTCAAATGGCGCCTTCCCCGTTGAAGAGTGGATTGTGTTATTGTAGGCAAATTCCACCAAGGGAAAAAAAAATTCCCATTGAGTCTTCTAATAAAAAATGTAAGACTTCAATAAATCCAGTATGACAAAATTTTCAATCTCAGATTGACCATCTGTCTACAGGTGGAAAGATGACAAGAATTGCAACCATGTGCCAATGTTCTCCCAAATAGCCTTCAAAAACAAACTCTTGAATTGAGACTATTGTCTCAAGCATGCCATGTAATCTAAAAATCTGTGAAATGAACAGTCTCACTAAATGATCCGGCTTGACTATTTTTTTCATTGGAATGAAGTGAGCTTGCTTGCTAAATCTGTCAATGACAGTCTAAATGCCATCATGTCCACTCTATGTCTTTAGGAGATCAAAAATGAAATCCATAGAAATACTTTCCTAGGGGTGGGTGGGAATGGATAAAGGCTGTAAGAGTCCTTGTGCTTTATGGCTATCAAAATTAACCTTCTGGCATACCAAGCAACTGCGTACAAAGTCATCCACATCCTTCTTGAGTCTTGGCCAAAAGACGTATCACTCCACACCTTTCAAGGTGGTGTCAATGCCACGGTGACCCGTAAAAGGTGGACAATGGCATTCAGTCAGAACCTTTTCTCTCAACAGCTGTGTAATGCACAACATCGTTTTCTTCATCAAGTAGCCATCTCATATGGAATATCCTGCTACTACTACCTTCCCATTTTGTATTTGAGTGAATACATCAAAAAAATCTGGATCTGGGGTGTCTGATCGACCATGTACTCAAAGATTCTATGATGAATCGTGGAAATAGCCAAGAATAACGGCTTCCGGGACAAAGCATCTGCCACCAAGTTCTTCTGTCCCTGAACATGGACAATCTGGAAGTGAAACTGTGACAAGATGTTAGCCCACCACGTCTACTTTTCTGAAAGCTGCTTCTGTGACAAGAAGTAGCTTAAACTATGATGATCAATGAAGACCGTAAAATCGGCTCTGAGTAGGTAATGTCGCCCACCACTGAGTAAGAGCATAGATAACCGCCAAAATCTCTTTCTCATAAATTTGTGCTATCAATTCCAACATTGAAAACAATCGGCTCTCATAGGCAATGCCATGGCCTTCTTGCATTAAGACCGCACCCAGACTATGACCTCAAGCATCACAAAATACTGCTAGCAAGCTGGGTAGCAGTCCATGTGACACATGGTAGGGGGTAACTTGTTGACCTATTAGTACAAGTCTCCATCATAATACATTGCTAATATTTTTATTACAAAAGGATGTAGTATAAATTTATTAACAAAACGTTCTTTCATTTCCAAATGACCAGCCGTACACTTTGATTAAGCAGACACATGTCATTGAATGCATGAAATCATGGCCCCATGCCACTAATCATGCTTTCAAGAATTTAAAAGGATTCAAAGGTGTCACAATTAGAGTTCAAGTTAAAAGACCATATACATTTTTGTCGGGCTCAATCATGTGTTGAGAGAGAGAGAGAGAGAGAGAGAGAGAGAGTGAGAGATGATCATATGTATGATGGCAAGACAATGGAAGAACCCCTTGAGAGAGGCATTCTTGTTTGTTTTTGTTTTTTGCTTTATTTCGGATGTCATAAAATATAATATCTAACTTTACCAAATGATTTTCTCATATTAAACTCATCACTTGATATGACAAGATAAAATGGAACAAGAGTTAGTATATATATCTGCTTCTAGACCTATCTCAACAGGGGACCGAAAGGAGAAATGGTTGCATCTCAATAGGGGTCCAAAAGGAGATGGTCTACCAAAGAGCAATGTGCAATAAGTGCTTCTAGATTTACCTCAGCAAGGGACCAAGAGGAGAGATGGTTACATCTCAAAAGGGGCCCAAAGGGAGGTAGTCTATCAAAGATCAACGTGCATCTAATGGAGCTTAAAATACCTTAGGGTTAGCTTCATTAAAGACCTCCAAAATTAAGTGTTAAAAAGTCCTTTAACCTTATGCAAGCTAGGGCTAACCTCGAGGTGGGAATCGTACCCAAGCATGAGGTGCTAAGACGCTTAAAGTGGTTGTGGAAACCTTGCCCAAAGCTTGAAGTGATTTTTATGCTTAAATGACTAAGGTTTTTGAAATGTTAATTTCAAAGATAAATTCCCAAGAGGCATGAACGTCCATGTCCATGCTTGATTGCCTAAGGCTTGGAGTATTCAATTCAAAACAAATGACGTAAGAAGCATAGAAGACACATGCTTGCTTGATTGACTAAGTCCTTGAAGTATTCAATTCAATCAAATCATCCACATAAAGAGCAAGGATCACAAAACTATCACTTTGGAATTTGATATATAAGTGGTTGGCTTAAGAATGAATTTAAGTAAGCAAGAAAGGTAAATCACTTTCAAGCAAGTGTACTAGAATCAATTTCAAAAAAGTGCACTAGAATAAAGAGAACAAGAAAACATTACCTTAGTGTGTGTATGGTAGAGTCTTCTCCTTGCTTTGGGAATTATCAAAGAATCTTGATGGCGTACTTGTCTCTTTTCTTCTTAAATTTTCTTGAAGACCATCAATTGTGCTACTTGGAATGAGAGAACAAAACGAGACAAGGGAGATTCAAGCTATGGAAAGATTAAGCCTTAGGAGAGAGAGGATAGGAAGAGTGTAATGAGAAGGAGAAGATCACGTTATGACAAACTTGATTAGGGTTTTGGCCATGGATTCTCTTGGAGAGGGTGTCTATGTCTGAAAGAGTTTTAACTATGGATTTCTCAAGCTACTCTCAAGTTTGCACCTTGAGAAATGAAGGAGAGTAGTGTAAAATGAGAAGAGAATCTCTCTTTTTATGCACACTTTTGATAAGTGCTTTCACTTATCTTGATAGTTTATCTTCCTTATCGATAAGTTTTTTTTACTTATCCTAATAACTTATCTTGCTTTTCAAAACTTCTTCAACAAGTTACTCACTCACCTTATTCTTACCTTCTCTTTTCCTTTTTTTTAATCTTTTTTGTTATTTTATCTTTTCCTTTCCCCTTATTTTTTTCTTTATGCTATTTTTCTTGAGATGAAAATCTAATTTCTCATGCATTGATTATGTGCATGTTCCCATGGTGTAAACCTAAAGTGTCTCGTGAGTAAACTTTGGTGCTTGGATTCAACCCAGATTTACCCAAACTTTTTTTTTTGGAGTCGATGTTTTAGATGTGTTGGTTAAGATTAACACTAGTTTCATACCAAAACAGGACACTTTAACTGTCCTGTTTTAACAAACTTAAATTAAATGCTACTTGCATTAGACGGTTTATTTAAGAGAAACCTCTTGATATGCTTAAATATGCTAGCTAGAGGGCCTTTTAAAAATATAACCTTGCATTTTAGAATGTATCATGATCAAGAACTATACTCATCAAGTTGACCCTCATAAGACTGCGATTGACGATTTGAAGAAATCGCCTTTATAAGCTCAAGAAAAAATGAAGCGACATTGTAGAAAATTTTAGGTGACTCTTTCACAATTTTGCTATAGATAACTAAAAGTTTCATGTGCAAAAAAATTGACTTTGAAGTATATAAAATAATGCAAAGTTCCACGTGTTTGATAAGGTCATTTCAAGCATATCGTTGTATACAAACAAAAATATGTTTTAGATGTATTTGTGAGTTTTAGAAAGTGATACATTGCTTGCCCTTTCCATTGAGCACTCAAGATGGCAAGTAGAAGGGCTTTGTTATGCAAAAATTATTGTATCATTTTAAATATTCAAAACTACAGAAGAGAAAACTTTCATATTTTCATTCTTGAGACATAAGCATTCAAAACTTCAAATAATATCAAAATTTCCATGTAGATCAACTAAATGTATCAAAGTACGTGGTACATACACAATTGGGGTGCCTAAAACCTTGGTTTCAATGTTATTATGGAGAACTCAAGATTTTTAAGAGTTTTTGCATGGTAAAAAATTCAAGATAGAGTTCAAGAAACGAGATTTAATTGAGTAAGGGAGCCCAAAAAATACGTAGTTTCTTGGTTTAAACATATAAAGTTATTTGTAGTTGTTGTCAAATTGCACTATAATAGTACCAATTTCATGAGGGGACCTTTAGAAGACCAAAACATGCTCTTATTCAGCACGTGCTCAAGTATGAAATTATGTCTATAGCTTGCATGTGACTTGAAAACTTATCTTTGAAGTACATTCCATTATTTTGCAACACTAAGTGCTGACACTTGGATTTTATAAACATAAAAAGGCCATCTCTACAAAAAGATATAATGATTTTATGATTTTTTTGGCAAAACAGATTGAAATTTTACTAAAATTTATGTCTTAGAACTTACCAAAATTCTCTCCATATAGATTGTATTTTGATATGGAGAAATATCCAGTGTTTTCTTTCCCTCATGACCAATCTATGGTACAAGCAAGGAGTAAAAAACTCCTTTCTAGATTGACAAATAAATTGCCAAAACTTGGTAGAAAAACAAGACACTTAAGTGTCCAATTACAGAAATATTGTTGCTCCAACAAAAAGAAAGAGCTAATCTCAGCTCAAAACAAATAAGGAAGTGGTAAATCTTTAATCGCAAACTACACCTTTAAATTCTAGGGAGCACTAATTTATTCTTTGCTAGCTGGCTCATTTATATAAGGTGCAATCTCTCCTCCTTTCTAGCAGTGTTCTTTCCTCCATCTTTATCTCTTCTTTCCATCTTCTTACCAAAAGTTTCTTGAGATTATCTCTTTTAATCCTTTAGGGTATCGCTTTGTTCATTACCTTTATTTAAAGGACCGGTGGTAGAAGCTCATTTTATCAATGGCCATTCCTCATCTTCAACAAACAAGTGAATCTGTAAGGAGAGATTTTCTAGAGCGGTATGAGTGTTTGCTCTTCTTTCAGTAGCAAAAACCAAATGGTAAACATTTTGTGGAATAACAAGGGTGACACTTTGGGACAAAGACTACTTTCACAACAATGTTCACTTGGCTATGGTCATTGAAGCTATGATTTTGGGCTCTCGATGTTACAACGTACTGATGTCAATGCATCGTGGGTTCTCTGAACTAGTATCTATAGAAGTCCGTGAATAGATTTATATATATATATTTTTTTCAATTCTATACCGCGACCCGAGTTACAAGATAAATGGATAACACTAATCTCTCTATTACTTATAAAAATGATCGTATAAAAAAAAGTGGCCAAAATATCTCACACATAATATCGCGCCGAGGTTGTAGAGGACCCCAAGCAACATTCATGTGGATTCAGACAGATAACATGGCTGAAGAACACGAAGGCGGGATGATGGTAGAGGAGACATATATTCATAAACAATGTGGGCAATCTGTCATCGTATACCGAAGGGAAGCAAGGTTCAATGCCAAGGATGGCTAGGTTCTAGATTAGGTAAATGCATAAAAAATATAAAGAACACGGGTGTGGGTTCAGTTCCACCATCCTTCTGGGGGATGTTCACATGGGAGAGAGGAGATGACACTATTCAAGGGACCAGTTCGAAGGCACAATTCATGTGGTTTTACAATGATAGTGTGGACCACACATGGATGATTTGTAACACAATCACCTAGTGCCCTACAAGAGTCCCCAACACTTGGCTAGCGGAAAGAAGAACAAACATAAATGCTTCCGAGGTATTGGAATTGGAGACAGGAGGCTTCACAGCAGTCAAATTGCAGTTAAGAAAACCATCAACGTGCATTATCGTCCCGGAGTGTCAATTCAAGCCTCAAAGAGAACTGAATCAATTGTAACCATGGAGGCTCAAATTGTTCAACACACTATTGTGAAGGCAGGGATGCTTGAAAAATTCTTGGTGGAGACATCTACTTCGCAAGTCCGGGGAGAGAGGTATGAAGTTCATGTTGTCGTTAGCCCGACGTGTACATGTGGAGACTTTGTCAAATGAGTGGTGCAAAGCAAACCATATATGGCCTACAAGCATATTTACTACATCTTCCTTTGCTATTTTGGCTTGGATTTGAACCACAATATGTTTATCCATCAGAGAAAGCTGACAAAAATGAGGATCTGTTGCATGTGTTAAACTGCCGTCCGTACGACATAGAGGATATTTTTCATAAAATTATTTTGTTTGGATTTCATGATGCACTTATGATTTTGTATGGCACGAACTGTAACTGCCGACTTAATATTTTAATTCTTTTTGTGGAAATTCATGGTTTGAGGAGATGACTTCTGTCTTTCTATGAGTCCGATGTGTGCATAGTGTACTTTATGGGTAGTGGATGATATATGCTGAGTAAACATTGTTTTGTTAGATGAATGGCATGGTACAATAGGGTGACATATAACTATCAAATTAGGTTTTGGTGCAAGTGTTCAATTGCAATCTTGCAACATTTGAATTTAAATTTGATTAAATTATTTTAATCGGACTTCATGGTGTGCATGCGATGATAGATGCTGAATAAAGAATGTTCTTCCATTTGGAAAATGTCAATAAGGTGGAATTTATCTTCCTATCTTAAGTTATTACGAATAACATGCTAGTTTTAAAGTTTGAAAAACAAAAACAAACTCCCTCTTAAAAGCTCTCTCCTACCACATTGTTGAGAGATTTTGCAATGCCTACACTACCCTAGTAGAAGTATAACAAAAAGCTTCCTACAAAAGCTCTCTCCATTTCCACCCCCCACGCAATGGACTCAATGGAACATCAATATGAACCTCATTTGTAGACAAAGCCAAAAAAATATCCAACACGGTATTCTTTGAGGTTGCATTATAAAGCCAATGCATTGGTTTTTTGAAGTGCATCAATGAGATTTGGTCCAAACTTCTAATCTATGGGTATTGTAATTCTGCACACTTTTGTGGTAGTTTGTTGAGGGCACCAACACCCAATGAGGTGTGTGAAACTTCCTCAGGCAAAGTAGTATGTCACTTTTGTTCCGATGTTGCATTATGCATTGGAACTTGTGAATGTTTTGTGTACTATGTAATGCCGTTGAATGAGACATGCAGTAGGTTGTTAATTTATCATGGCAAACACTCGCATGAAATTCATGATGGCTCATCAAAATTACCCATGGAAAAAACCAAAGAAATGGTGAAAAGGGTACTTGCTATTGACCATCAAGCAGGCACTAAGAAATTCCATATGTGTGTGACAAAAGAAATAGTGTCGAGGACTATTCTTTGAGCCAATGGTACAAGATAGAAAATCAACGAGCGAAAACTATACACCATGGTAGAGAAAATGGATCATTTGTGATCAATGATATATCACCAAGTGGTGCCGTACAATTTGTGACATTAGAGGGATAGGAGATGCTTGATAGGATTAGTGATTGTAGACTAAAGAAATACCATCGACCTCTCACTGTGGAGATGTTGGAAAAAATTCACAAAGGAAACAAAAAGCTCAAGCAATTTAAGACCACACAAAGGAGAAATCTAGATTGTGGATTTTAAATTGCAAAGAATGAGAAAATCCAAACACACTTTGGCAAGTATAAGCACTGACTCCTTCTATTGAAGCAGTCCACATTGTGCAAAGTTGGCTTGGATGTTTTTTTCTTTCGATTTTTTTTCAAAAAAACAAGAATTCAAAAACTAAAAAGCAAAATAAAATTGCATTTTTCTCTCCCGTTTCTTCTCCTTGTTTCCCACGTCCATCACACATCGCGTATATATACGCCACCACGTTCACCTGCATTTATGCATGATTAGACACATTTAGACTAGATACGCCTAGAGAGTTAGACTTTGCCAGACTTGACTGGATTTTGTCCACAAAGCGAGAGTTACCTGATTTTCCTAGTTTTACCAGAATGAGTCAAGAGAGCCTACATTGGCCAGAGTTTACCCGATTAGATCCCGTTCATGTGAGATTTCAACTTGTCTTGATTTCAACTGTTGTCACACGCTTGTGCACAAGTAGACCCCAATTTGATACGTTATTGATTTTTTATCGTGTTTTGGATCTAAAGACAATTTTAGATCCATTTCACATGCAGTGACTCTATATTAGCATTTGGCTAGCTTTCGATTGCCATACTACATATCGTAGCTAGTGTGCTTGCTTATTGACCTCCTAAACACTAGATTTGACCTAGACGGACCGACTTTAGCAATCATGGATCCTGAGCCATTGTTTGTTGATAGGCTATTGTGGGTTCATGGCGAGATAGACGGATTGCCTTTATACAGACATGTAGATGCCGAACAAAGTTATATCCAACTTTAGTCCACACACAGTCTGACACCTAGATTGCTTAGATCCCAAGCACACTCGACCTTGCCAGATCACCTTCTTGATGGTTTCGGTACATCATATAGACACATGACAAAGGATAGTCCAAAGAGTATCATGTTATCCCCTTTGTGAGGACAACCTTGAGCTACCACCAGACTATATCTTTGTACTTGTTTAACGGTGGATCCTTGTGTGCTGATGAGAATGGGAGGATGTACATGAGAAAGAGGGTCATATTTGGAGAGTACCCTATCTACAAAACAGCTAGTGGTATCACACCAGGTTCCTTACGAGGTACTTATAGGAGTATTTATGATGAGACTACCTATACATTGTTGTGTGGACGACTCTATTTCCCTTCTTGGAGTAGTTTAGTTGAGCATACAATAGACCTAATGACTTCACCCTCTATCCAGCCGGCATGACTTAGATCACCTCCAGGATTTACATCATCCCGACCATCTAGGAGACAGACCTTTGCTAAGAGCAATGCAAAGGTGAGAGCATATATGAAGAAAAGGAGCCAGAGACTTACACTGCACCGCCAGAGTTACCATGCACAGAGACAACCACATCACATTCTTTGACTACTACTAGTACACATGCCAGAGAGGCTGTAGAGACTACCCCACAGAACACACCTTAGACCATGAGTACACCAAGCACTGAGCTTGCTAGATTACATACATGCACTAGACACATGCACGTATGCTAGAGGCACTTTTTTCCCTTTGGGTTTTTTCCCTCTAGACATCTAGGTTTGAGACCTTAGGTATTGGATTTATTTTTATTTGCATTTAGGTAATAAAACTCATTTCTATGCTAAAATACCTTTCCAAATGGACTTTAGTTTTCACGCAGCATGGATATCTTGAGCTTTGGCATTGCATGTTTTCTTCCATAGCTATCAAGGAGATGCATCACGTACCTCCAAGTGTACTACTTTCTATGATTCATGATATCTATAGTTGTTGCTTGTGTTTTTTCATGGTTTGATTGAGTGCATTTAGTTATGTTTTGTTATCTGCCATTATAGATGTATAAATTTGTCTTTGCTTTTGATAATTGACCTAGAGTTTAATATTATTAATGAGCCTTGAGGTTAGGGAGCCATGACTTTAGGTTAGCGCATTCACTTGACTATTATTCCTAGTTAGCAAAATTATTTGAATGTTTGAGGCCTTAGAAGTGTTCTAGGCATAGAGAGGCTTGCTCACTTCAAGAATAAAGAGCATTAGTGAGAATACAAAGGAAATGGAAGCAAAAACAAAAGTGCCACAAGTGTAAAATCTTAAGTTTGAAGAGAAATCCTAGTTTGATCTTGGTAGTTCACTCACATGTATTACCTATGCTACTAGAGCCCTAGAGGTTCCCAATGTGTGCTTTTCTTTGAGTAGCAAAACTCCACGGGCATAGAAAATAAGCACACACATTAAATGACCGTTGAATTAAGTGAAAAAATAAATTAAAAAAAATAGTAGGTTGTGAAATCCAGACTTCCATTTTTTGTACCACATAGTTTGTGTAAACTTTTCCTCGTGTTTTCTAAAGGAAAGTAGGTCATTTAGCTTGATATAAATCATGTGTTTCAACCATAGCACTTTCTATAAATCCAAAGGAATTCTCCTCATGGTCCAAAAGCTAAAGGGATACAATGCTAGCCCTTTAGCTAAGAGAAGACACATTGAGAAAGAAGCCCAACATCATTTAAAAGCCAATTTTGTTGACATGTTTTACAGCAATTTTGTGGAGGATTGAGATGAGTATAAGCACATCAAAAGAAAGAAATAGTGGAGGTGGCTAGTATATTCTCTTACAATGGTATGCCAAGGAGATATCCTTTTAGTGATATATCATACACAATCACTAGGTAGGGAAGGGTATCGTGCACGATCTAAGCAATAGTCATAGACCATATAGTTTTTTTTAACCCAAGAAAGCTTGTTATAGTTAAATAGGAGGACGGATAGGTGCTGGTTTGGCTTGAAAATTGCGGTAAGTAGTGATAAATGGGGCATGTGCCCAATTTATCTTCACTGAGCCTCCTCTTGTGGTCCACTCATCACCATTCCAAATGCTTGAATAGATTGCCATAGGTTGCTTATCCAAATAGGGTTGTCCATCTGTCTTCTTGAAAACACGAATTGGAGTGTCATCCACAAGAAACCTAATAGAAATTTATTTTTACCATGATCATAAGAACTCTAATTTGTAAAATCAATCGCATTAATTTGCAACTTAAACAAGAAAGAGTTTTGGTTCTTTTTAAGAACCCTTTTGGGGAGTTATTGCTTGCACAATTCATTAAGACACTTCTTTTTTCACATCACTAAGCTTCTCAAAGGAAGCCCCTATGTACAAGCTCAACCATAAATTCATCACCGTATAGAACCTGAAGAGGTTATATGTAGTCATGGAGAATATGCAACTTGTCTTTGAGGTTATAGGCAGTTAAAGAAAATAATGATTCAATTCAAGTGTAAGGCACCAAGATTACACATGAGTGTAATGTGCTACTATAAATTTCTCAAGCACTCTTGTGCATAGCCAAGCCCCTCTAACTATAGAGTTTGTCATTTGAATGCAAATTTGACTTATCAAAGAGGCATGTGAGCTTTTACTCACTCGTGTATATAGTCACGCCTATTTAACTAGAGAATTTGTCTTTTGAATAAAGTTTTTATATTAGGCTGATGTGTCCGGTCTCAAGAATTAGAAATTTTAAAGTTTAAGAAAAGAGAAAGGGAAAATATTTTCCCCAAAATTTGAAATAAACTATGTCTTTAAAAGATTTATAAAATTGTAATATATATGATCTGTAGTACTTCAAGAAAATGTAGAAAGAAGCTATTGGCTTGAAAACTCTAGTCAAAATGAACTCTATGTTAAATATTGTTTGATCTCTAGATCGAAGCTAGTAAAGAAGAAAGAGCATCCAAATCTAGAACTAGGATCCATCTTGTGAAAACCAGGGAGCAACTTAAAGATGAAGTGGTGCTGGTAATATATCTCATAATAATTATGCATCATACAAAAAGGTTGTATTGGAAATCTTTGTGAGCTTGAAGGGTACATATCATAACAATATATGCTCAAGGGGTTCACTCTATGTAGATCTTATATATCGTGTCAGTTGAACGCCTACTTGGAAACCCCTTATCTGTAAATTTTTCATTAATAAAAATATCCTTTTTCTATTTAGTCTACAAGAACCCCCTTTAAATACGATACCCTTCTGTATGTAGAAATTGTCAAACTATGGCATTTAAAACACTCCTTCTTTTGAACCCACATGCTACCCTTACATATTTATGAGTGAACCCCATGAGAATATAAGCATGTCTATGTAACATTTTCCATCAAGATAGATTGATCATACAAATGCACACATCAATCAGTCTATAAATCTTGCATGCTATGTATATAAGTGGGGTGTCACATATACAAGCATACAAAAATTGGGGGAGGGGAGGGGTGTGTGTGTGTGTGTGTGTGTGTGAGAGAGAGAGAGAGAGAGAGAGAGAGAGAGAGAGAGAGAGAGAGAGAGAGAGAGAGAGAGAGAGAGAGAGAGAGAGAAGGGGGGGGGGAGGAAGACAAGACAATTTTTTCATGTCATGAGAGCTATCCCAAGACACCTCAACGATGTCCCAGTGACTCTTGAACTCAAAACTTGTTATTCAAGAGGGAAAGGCTAATATAACCAATATATCACAAGTGGGTGACAAAAAATCTAAATTATGTATTCCTCTTCTTATTTACATAGCACATGTTCACACACACGTGCTTCTTATTTACACGACACATGTGCGCATGCACACACACACAAACGTGAGAGAGGGAGAGAGGTGCTTACACTATTAGTTGAGGAGTCCAAAAGATTGTGTATGTGTGAAAGTCAGTAGTGGGATCAAACCAAAGATAGATACGTTGCTCACGGCCTCCCACACCATTGGCAAATACATTTGTTTGCACTATATACGGTTGTCCAGTCTCATTACCCAAGAATTCAAAGTCCAGCTCATCATGGTATGTTGTTTGAGATGATAACTATAAGACATATATGTAACATGTAAGTGCAATAGAAACTACACATTTTATCAAATCAATAGAGACCATACAAAAAAATAGATATCCTCAATTGAATATAGTTATGAAAAAAATCAGGTATAACTTTTTGTGTATTATTGTATATCTAATAAGCTTGTTCAGGAGAAATATTGTTGTTATCTTGCATTTTGAAGCTCATATGTAATTTGTTTGAAGTTTCTCATATATTTTGAGTGCTACTTTTCGCATTCGAAAGGATCTCATCTATGTTTGAGGATTGTCTACATTAGCAGATATAGTAGAATACTATATTTGGACTTCCTTGAGGACTATCTACACAAGCAAATATAGTAGAATACTACACTTTACACTAAAATAGAATTGAATTTGAAGTATAGCATTTTATGTAAATCATATTTTGCACATTTTCAATCAATGATCTTTAGCCAACAAATGATGACAATAGGTTAATCAAGGAAGTGATGATTGTTTGACCTTGTCACTATTCACCTCATGACCTTTATTTTTTTGTGGGAGATAAATATCATGTATGGTAGATCTTTGTCAACGTAAAAGCATCAATTGGGCATTTGGTAATGAACTAAATGTGTCAGTCTACTAAAACACATAGATAACGTGATGATGCCTTTCTTGTTCATTACTTGCTTGTAGCACTCAATTTTCTCAAACGGGGTGAGAGAATTGACTAAAGCACATATTGCAGGTCGATGGAAGAGAATTGTCTCAAGCACATATTGCAGGTCGATGGAAGAGAATTTAAGTACTCTCTACTCCCTCTAAGAAGAGCTTGTGATGCTTAACAAGTTGAATGAAAACGTTTTGCAAGATTGAACATGGTTGATCAAGTAGTTTAATGATGTATGCAAGGTCACCTTGTAGCCCAATCTAGCATATATCTTGCATGCTTATCATCTATTGAAGACATGTTTTAAACTTGTGGACACTATTCTTTGGTATACTCACATAGTATGCAGTCACTGTGCCTGCCGAATCTCCAGGCACCAACTTTATTTGCATGTCAATGTTGGCAAACAAGTAGTCCTTCTTCGATTTGAATCCACAACCTGAGTAAATTAATGAAAAAATTATGTGCCACTTGTGCATGTTAGTAACGTGTTGTCGAGTTTTACATTTGAAATTGATGTATATCATACATTCATCATGCAAAGACTACTAGGAAAGTTTTGTTACTCATGATCAGCAAGTCCAATTTGTGATTGTCCAAGTTTTGTTACTCAGATTTGTATATTTGTAGGACGGTAAGAATGTGAATTACTTCATAAGGGCCCTTTTTTATGTGGGGATTCATCCGTTAATCATTGTAGCTCTAGTATAGATTCAAAAATAATAAAAAGAGAACTAGAATGCAAAAACATGATTAGGAATACACAAACAAAGAAGTCAGAGGGAAGTGTTGTGATGAGTTATGCCTTACTAGAGTTGTGTGAAATTGCCTTGATGGAAAACATTCATGTCAAGAATAACTCAAATGTCATTGGAAACTGTTGATTGTGTACCCACTCAAATATTGATTCCTAGGCTATAATTTTTGTTGAGACTTCTTGTGGTAGAGAAAGGTCCTTCAATGGCCCTTCTTTGTGAAATGCGACCGACCAAGGAGCCAACTTGGGAGGACATTTTGTCAACGGAAGGGGGGATAGAAATTGCAAGTGTCTACAGATGTAACAAGCAATATGCAAATGACTACATAGGTGACAAATGGCACATTTGATTGTGGACAATTGCGAGAAACTTCATCTTCTAAGCTGGCAAAGGTCAAGACAGCTTGAGGAAATTTCGGTTGTTAACCACGCAGAGCATAGGCAATGCAACTGATTCTTGACAGGCATGGCAAGTGTTGAGATAGAATTCTCAATGTTGACTTGGCACAAATTTAACAAATACAAATGAAAATTACCAAGGAGAATGATTGTTGAATGGGTGTGCATATGCATTGCCTTCCCACCCTTGATTCTGACAATATGGAGACAAAGATTAATGCAAAGTTTTTGCTAGGGTCATTATGATGATTTTGCAAGGTTATTTTCCAAGGGATTGGTATATTTGACCACATTGGGTAGGTAACTTTGGAGTTGTTATATTGTTTGTATGAACAAGGTGAATAGTCAAAATGGTCTACATAAGATGATGGAGAGTACACGTGTCTCCCCAAGCCAATGCCTCCTCTTAAACACTGAATATGTTTAAGAGAGCTACTCTCTTATGTAGCCCTACTGTGCAAGGTTAATCCAACGGTCCATAATTGCTCACAACAAGCTTAATCCAAAGTTGCACAATCACTCTAAAAGTTCCAGAGTCTACCAAGGGAGCATTCTAATGGCCAAGGCTTTCTCTTCATCCACTAAGATAGAATGCACTGTCGATGGACTATAGACAGCAAATGCGTATAGTTGAAACAAAGAAGGTGTGTGTGGGTGGGTGTGCGCGCATGTGTATGTATGTGTACCGGAGGAGCGGTCCAAGGAGAGCTGCAGCTGCTAGCCGCCCTCCATTACCCGCACATTGTCAGCGTTCCACGTCACCTGGAAGTCATTGTAGAAGTTGCCAGCCGCCTGCGGCTGCGGCTGCTCCTGCCTCACCACCTCAACGCCACCAGTACATGCACACACAAGCGGGATATTCCCCGGATATTGGACCCCATCTCTGTGTGTGTGTGTGTGTGTGTGTGTGTGTGTGTGTGTGTGAGAGAGAGAGAGAGAGAGAGAGAGAGAGAGAGAGAGAGAGAGATGCTACTGCTACAATATAGGATATTTGCTGAGCACGAGTGAGTACTCTTTTTATAGACCCCCACAATTAGCTGCAAAAACATACCATCGCCATTTGAGAGAGAGAGATCAGAGAGAGAGAGAGACAGAGAGAGAGAGAGAGAGAGAGAGAGAGAGAGAGAGAGAGAGAGAGAGAGAGAGAGAGAGAGAGAGAGAGAGATGCTACTGCTACAATATAGGATATTTGCTGAGCACGAGTGAGTACTCTTTTTATAGACCCCCACAATTAGCTGCAAAAACATACCATCGCCATTTGAGAGAGAGAGAGATCAAAGAGAGAGAGAGAGAGAGAGAGAGAGAGAGAGAGAGAGAGAGAGAGAGAGAGAGAGCCAGCGCGGGGAGGGAGGACCCCAAACACTCACCTTCAAGGTCATGGACAGTGAAAAGGGACTACGAAAGGGCCATTCATGTGAGAAGAGGAGGCGGGGGGCTCCTCTCTTGTCCCCAGGCGCAGTGGTAGATCTAGGATTCATAAAGAGTACGTGTAGCCATATGTTGTTCCATGCAACAAGAATTCTCTCTCTCTCTCTCTTTCTCTCTCTCTCTCTCTCTCTCATCCATCCCCATGTTACTAAGCTAATGTGCTATTACCCATATGTTGTTGGACTTTCTCAATCAATCGTCGCCAACTCAATTGGGTCGTATAATGATCTCACTGTCTAGAGGGCCCTATAATGATATCACTATCAAACACAAATTGCACTCATTTACTTCATCCCCACATCGCCTTGTTAAACCCATAACATTGCTTCACATGGCCTGTTTAAATTGTCATATCAAGAGTTCTCTTGTATTGCTCTACAATGAGAATCAAAGCTGACCTTGTCAACGTTGGCGTTTTCGTGCCATTTTCCTCGTTTCCTAGCTTGGGACCTTTTTGTGATTCACTTTAATTTTGTCCATGCGCTCATAAACCACTCACATCCTCCCAAATATCTCCTTTAGTAATAAGCCCCCTCCTTTTCATAAAAGTTTCTACAACTAAGAGCACGTTCGCACACAAACACAAGCAACATTCTAATGACCCCACTTTTTTTTTTGCTTGTTTTTGTGAAACGATACTCTCACAAGAAAACTATTTCAAAAACACTAGAGTTGGTTGGAGCAAGGCTTCGTTTAGCCGAAAGACGACAATAAATTTATCCATGCTTGGTCTATTCAAGGGCAAGGAGACATTGTAGCTCAAGTATGCTTTACCTTCGCCCTTCACTCGTGGGAATCCGCTCTAACTAGTTATGTAAATTACCTCCCAAAAGTAACCTTCAAATTCTTGGCTTGTATGGTCTATAGATTTCAAATTATGTGAGTGTTTGTAGGGTTTTCCAAGCGCCACCTACCTCTAGCTTATGCAGTAGCCTTGAACTATTGTAAGAGAGGGCCTAGATCAAAAGGTATGCATCTTGATATGGTATCAAGGGACCTCATGGAAAGCTTAGGTAGTTACTTAATTTCAACCATTCCAAACATAGTTCTCTCATAAAGATGAAACAATCTCAATGGTGGTAATCTCATAGTTGAGGTTATATACGAGGACTCAAAGGTTTTACACTCCAAGAGAATTCAACATGTTCTCGTTAAAGCTTGTGAATCTAGTTGAACTAGATACCACACACTAGATCCCAATCAACAAATATTATTTTGCATCTTTCTCAAATACTTTGACATTCGCATTCATCATTAATGTTTTGTGACATTGAGCTCATAATTCCAACAATTGGTATCAGAGCAGGTTCTATCCTTCCGGGCTTAGTCGCCCAGTAGCTCTAGCACACGTCTGCTCATTTTGGCCTTTGTTTCCACTACAAGCAGTCTGTGCAGGCTATTTCATCATTTTGTGCAAAAAAGTTGTTGATGTCGTTTCTTGCATAACAGGTCCCGTACAGTCTAATACGGGTTGTGCTATATAGCACGTGTTGTTCCCGCTTCATTTCTCCTCCTGTTGGAAAATTTTTCACATCAAGTGCAGCTTTGCCCATGGATGACAACGACACAGATGTGTTCAAGATGTTTGTTTTGCTGAGGACACATTGGATGGGGAGAATTAGCCTATATGGGCTTACATGATGCAACATGTCCTTGTGTCAAAGGGTGTTTGGAACATTTTGCGGGGCATTGATGTACGTCCTTGTTCTGAGGATGTAGGCAATGTTGAGGATGTTGTAGGTTCTGGTGGCCAGATTGCTGCTGCCAGAGCTGTTTTGCATACGGTTGAGCAAGCTCGTTGGGATGTAAAGAATGCACAGGCTCATGCATTGATTGCATAGTGTGTGAATCACACTATTACTCGTCACATTCAGTCATCGAAATCTACAAAACAGGCTTGGGATATTATGGCTGGTCTTTATGCAAGTCACAATGAGGCAAAAATTGCATTGCTGCATAAAGAGGTGGAGTCGAAGATTATGCATGAGGAAGATGATATGGATACTTTCCTTGCTGGTGTCAAGGATATCAATGAGCAACGTCTTTCTGCAGAAGGTGAAGTCATTTCAGACAGTTTCCTTGTGCAGACTGTTCTTGTTGCCTTGCCAGATTCTTACCAAAGTTTTGCTAGTACTTGAAGACTTATAACCCAAGGAAATCCTGAAGTTGTCAAGTTTGATGCATTGTGCACATTGTTATTTTGCAAGAATCACTTTCCAGGAAAAACAAGACTAGACAACCTGCTGTTGAGTAGGCTTTTATTGTTGCTCAAACAAAAGGTGGTGACAACAATGCATCCACTTCGCATGTCTCTTTTGCCATTAAAAAATTACATGTTCCTAATGCTTTTGTTGGCAGAAATTTCATCTGGGAATTTTGGTGATAAGGGAAAAAAGAAGATGTGTTGCCATTACTGTAATGTGCATTTTGCCGCACCTGTCGGAGATCGGAAAATTGCATGTGCACTGTGTGAGATCCTCGAAAGTCTTCAAGCACACAACTAGAAGATCCTAGCAAGCTCAAAGTTCTAGGGGTGTGTCACTCAGCGCTCAATGCATTTATCGTCGTGAAGGATCCTCTGCCACAAAGAAGTAGGAGCAGTAGTCACCACCGTGCTCAATCGCCTCGTCACCACCGATGCCGCCGCAATGCTCTCTCTCTCTCTCTCTCTCTCTCAAGCATACACACACACACATACACACATGAGCACATGACAGAGATGGAGCAAGAGAACTTCCTAGCTTGCACCTCCAAGAATGAAGATTTTTAGGTCAAATGGACCTTTAATAAGAGTTTGACCCATTCAAACATGGGCACCCACGTGGTCGATCGTTGCAAAACTACTGTAAAAATAAGATAAGTGGTGCGTCTCTCGTCGGCGATAACCTACAATCCTATTGGACCGACAAGCCCAGTCCATGACTCAATCAAATAAATAATAAGGCATCCATTCTTGAAGGTGATAGCGTGTCTGTGAGGGTTAACATGCCCCCCTTTTTGATGAAGCTCATTCGTCGAGATGGAAGAGCATCTGAGGTTGAATATCCTTAGCCTTCTTCAATCACTGCAAAATCAACCAAAATTGGCACAATAATTGTATTTTCATATACTATTAAAAAGCATATGCAATTGTAGGCACACAAATTGATAGGTAACAAAATATTAAACAATTTTCCAGTAGTAAACATTAAATTGTAATATAATGAAACGCATAAGCGGTTGTAAAGGTCAAAAACTAAACAAGTATGGGGTCGCTAATTTAATAGTCAAAAAGCACTAGAGGTCAACTACTAATACCATGGGCAAGCTTCTCAATTCTCTCTGGTCAATTAAGCTGTTTAATCGCGAGAGCAAAGTATTTTTATGTCCAAGGACTGACTAGAGGCTATACCTAGAAGATCTTGTAGTAGTTAAGCTATGATAAAAAGAATTGTTTATTTTGTGGGAACCTCTAGGGCTCTAGTATCATAGGCAATACATGTGAGTGCAGTACCAAATCAAGCTGGGATTTCTCTTCCAGCTTAAGATTTTACATTGTTGCACTTTTAAAAAACAAATTTGTTTATTTTCAGCATTTCAATTTTGCAACTTTGGGGGGCTATATGACATTGTTACCCTCCCCAAGATCATCACACTAGTAAACTCCCTTTATAATACTTAGGCTAAAGGTCAATAGGGACTAAGCCCACTAGAAATCCCTAGTACATTGCACACAATGCTTCCTAAAGTGGATTAAGAACCTAAAGTAACTATTGATTATTAGAAAGGAATTCCCCATGGTATTAAGAGAAGATCTTCAATGCCTAACTTGGTGAAACTATCTTAGTCAGATTGCTTGATTCTTAAACCTACATAAGGAATTATGGTAGAGAATTATATAGAATCTAATGTTTAATCTAAGAAAATGTGATGAATATTGTGCTACCAATCGTAGTTAAAGTAGACAAACATGGATGGTAAAAGAAAACAAGAGGCAATGCTAATGGACAAGAAACACCTGTTTGTGTTGATGATCGCACTCGATTCGAAGAGTGAACTAGACAAAGACTCAAAATCCCAACAACTACAATGCATTCCTGCACACACTAGAAAACACAAGGAATATCTCTAGGAGGCATATTAGTGGGAAGAGACACCAACCTTTATTGAACACAATCAAACAACATAAGGAACCCTAACCTAATTATTTGCACCCCCTAGAGAGTCAAGGGAACACGATATTGAGTAGATGGGTGGGTAGTCCTAGGTCTAAACCCCTATCTTTGTCATCATCAAAAACAAAGTCATCATCCGTGAGACCATACGTGTCATCCGTGTAATCATGTAGCTCTTCCTCATCATTGGAGGCTCAAATGTTCACTAAGAAGGTCACTAGATGTCTATAGTTATCTTGGTCAAAAGGGTAGGCTTGTGTAATGGAAGGGACGCTCTCTACTAAGTAGGGATCAGTCATGGTCAAGAGATGTATCAGCCATTCTAGTCCCTCAAAATTCTTATCACCCGCTAGTGTATCTACCAAATCCCATTCACACGCAAGCACCGGGTAGACTATGTGAAACACTTGTGAAAAGTAAAGAGGGTACCTCTCACCCAAGGTAGGAGTGGATGACTCTAGCATTCTATCCATATCTGTACACACAGATAGATCATGGTTTGAGTGCAAATATTATAAGGGTCATGTTAAAAGGTTGTGTCCTTGTGCATAATGCATTTTTATTATTTTGGGTCATGTACTAGAACTTGTAGGTTTTCAGCTTCTGGTTTGGTGGCTCTAGCTCTTTTACTTTTTTAATTTTTGTTTTCTTGATTATAGGGCTATATATATATACATTCCCTAAGATTGGAAGATTGAGAAGTCAGGGAGAAAGATTAAGAGGGGAGCAAGTGAATTATGGATGTCAGCAAACACTCCCCCTTCCTTGGGTAGATCATACCTTTTGGAACGATGTCATCACCTTTTGAAACCAATTGTTTCAAGTTGTTATGGGTGAAGACTTAGACCAATAGTTTTTGATCGCTCTAGGCGTTTCATCTAGTTGCAAGGGTGGTAAGGTACCCTCCCATGATTTTATTTGCAACGTTGTTGTAGGTGGTGAACTTACAACAACGGGAGGTGCAAATTCTTTCTTGTTTGTGTGGATATGTACAATGGTAAGTGGAGGTTGTATCGAAGCTTTTTTTTCCGTATATGAACTACATGAAGAGCAACAAGCTTCATTTTTTTTTCTATTTTTAAGTTGATAAAAACAAGCCTTTCTTGCTTGGGTACCCATGCTAGCTCCGCATTTGGTGTATAGTGTTCTGTGACCTTTCCCTTCCCATGATCTTCAATCGGATTTATTGTTATAGGATTTGACTCACATGGGTTAGGTGAGAACACAACTTACGTTTTGGCATCCATATTTGATCATTTCCTTGATAGTAGCCTTGGGCTTCTAATAGTTTTTTAGGAATCCAACGCAATGTTTTCTTACCTATCTAGGATCGAGTGGGGCGTCTCTTACCAGGCTCCTATTTTTTAGCATTAGCAATGGTCACTAAAGAATCTTTAGGGACCCACTTGTATGTTTTCTTCATTATATTAGGATGGGTCTCGTGTGTCTCAAGCTTTGTTTCAACAACAAAAGTTGAAGCTCTAGAGAGTTGGGCTATTGGGACATATAGTTAAACTTCCTGGACATGCACTATTTTGGATTGTATTTTCTCGGGAGGCAATATCTCAGGGACTATCGCTTGAGTGGCAGGGCTAAGAGTTGGTTTCTGTGTTATGGCACTCCCAGTCTCCCAATCAATAATGCATTTGGTCTCTATCATCCACGTGCGTCCTAGGTTTATATTAGCTTCCATAATTACATCAGGCATGACCAAAAAGTCTTGAGCTACAACCCCGTTGTCATAACTGTCAGAAGTGTGCCAAATTCCAATTTTTTTTTTCCTTTCTTGTTGACACCCTTGACTTGGATAGTACTCTCAGATAGAGATGGCTTTCCTAGCTATCACCACACCCCATACGACAACAGATTATATTTAACACTCGTGTGCAATAAGACGTTATATAGAACTTTCCCATAGGTGCTATTTAACTCAATAGTTCTTCGTAGAGGTGTGTAATATTTCAACCAATCATCCTCTCTTTCAACGTGAAATGCATGTGTGACTCCAAGGTTGACCTCTCATTGGCGCCTTATACATTGTTGTCGCTCCTTATCCTCAACTTGAGCTTGTATATTTTTTAATTATGCTTGTTCCTTGGCTGTATTTTTTTAATGGATGGCACGTAGCTCCTCTTGGCTTAAAGGATCATACTATCTTTTAGATTTGCTCCCATTGAGGAATCCAATGGTTTCAACTCCATCAAGAGTCTCCACACGAATGGTACCTTGTGGGGTGATTTCGCATACTCTATATGGTCGTTTTCCGACATATTTCAAATTTTTCTTCTTGTTTTACACTCCATACATAAGGACTTTATCACCAACATTGATATCTTTGTTCTTTAGATGACGATTAAACCATTTCTTTCTCCTATATTTCTCCACAAATGCATTTTGCACAGCCAATTACATTTCTTCATCTAACCTCTCAAGGATATATAAACGCTCAACTAAAGGGTTACCATCCCAACCTTCTTGAGAAGCTACCCGCAGACTAGGAATTATAAACTTCCATGGCATATCTGCTTCTTGGCTATATACCATCTTGAAGCCACTTTGTAAGCCACTTTGTAAGCCACTTTGTAAGAAATACGGTAAGCCCACAGAGCTGATGTCAGCTTCAAATCCCAATCTGTGCAATGAGCTTCCACTCTTTTGGTCAATATAGAAATTAAGGTCTTGTTAGTGCTCTCAGCTTGGCCATTTGCTTGTAGATAATAAGGCGTGGACTTATGGTGGGATATCATGAAGTTTGTCGTGAGTTCCTTTATCACTCCATTTATAAAATGAGTACCATTGTCACTCACAATCTCAAAGGAACAACCAAATCCCGTAATAATGTTCCCAAAGAGAAACTTGGCTATTGACCTTGCATCAGTCTTGTGTGTTGCCCTGGCTTCCGCCCACTTTGTCACATAGTCAGTGACAACAATAAGATATCAAGATTGAGTGTTACGAGTTGCCTGACTAATTGGGCCTACACAGTCTAAACCCCATTTTTCAAATGGTTAAGTCACTTTAACAGGATGTAAGGGCATCTTATCCTTTTGTTGTGTGATCTTCTAACGTTGGCATTCATCACACCCTTTTGCAAAACAGTGATGCATCCTTGAATAAGGTAGGCCACCAATAGCTTGATTGCAACACCTTTCTAGTAGTTAGCTCCCGTGAGAAATGTCCTCTGGCTATACCCATGTGGGCTTCTTGAAGTATGTATAAATACTCATCCTCACGAGCACAACGTCTAAGAATATCGTCCTTTCCTAGATTGTAGAGAGTTCCTGCAATTAGAGAATAAGGTTCACATTAGTTTAACAATTTTTGAGCTATATCCTTATGGAGCTCTTTGGGTGAAAAACCATTCACTAGAAAGTTCACAATCTTCCCAGTCCATTCAGGCATGGTCTTGACTAAGAACAGGGAAGTATTGGGCAATTCATCATCAATTCCAATAGGAGATTCACCATTGGGTTTGCGAGATAAATGATCTGCCATGATATATCTTTTATCGGGTCTCACCACCATAGTAAAATCAAACTCAAGAAGAATTAGCAACCCTCGTGTGATTCTTCCCATGGAACAAGGTTTATTTTACTCGATAAAACAATGCTTGATGATCAGTATAGAAAACAAACTTGTTAGCAAGAAGGTTGTAGCAAAATTTCTTCACTACATAAATCACATCTAAATCTTCCCTCTCTGTAGTGGTGTATTTTCTCTTAGCATCATTTAATTGACGTCTTGTAAAGCTAAAGGGGTAGTCCAATTTATGTTCTCTTGGTTGAGCTAGAACACACCCAATAGCAAAGTTCAATGTATCAATATTCACATGGAAAATTACATTCTAATCAAGCACTCGTAGAATGGGAGTGCTTGTCAAGGTCTTTTTCAATGACTCATAAGCATGGTCACACTCCGCGGTCCAATGGAACTCAATAAGAAGTTTGTACAATGGACAAGCTATCTCGACAAAGCTTAAAAATAAACCGTCGGTAATAACCAACATGGCCATGAACCTTTGAACTCCTTTATATTTTGTAGGTGTTGGCAAATCAACAATGGCTTTAATTTTTCTCTCATCTGTGGAAATCCCATTTTTAGACACTATATGCCCTAAAATGACTCCATGTTTAACCCAAAATTGACATTTGAAAGGGTATAAGGAGATGCGATACAACCTGCACTTCTCAAAAACTTTTTGTAAACATGTTTGATGTTCTTTCCAAGAGGAATAAACACAAAGGTCATCTAAGAAAGTTTCACAAAACTCCCTCAAATATTCTCTAAAAGCAGTGTTTATTAATCTTTGGAAGGTAGCAGGAGCATTGGTTAAGCCAAAAGTCATAACACAAAATGCGAATACTCCAAATTTGGTTATAAAAGCAGTTTTATCTTGATCCTCTAGTGCAATTGTGATTTGATTGTAGCCAGAGTACCCATCTAAAAAGATATAAGCTTTTGCAACTCTTTCAAGCACATGTTCTGAATATGGCAAGGGGTAATGGTCCCTCCTAGTGGCGGCATTGACCTTTTTGAGATCCACACACACTCTGAGTTTCCCACTCTTTTTTGGCACAATGACTATTGGAGACACCCATTCTGAGTGCTCAATAGGGTATATGAATCCGCATTTGAAAAGCTTTTCAATCTCTTCTTGAACAATCTTCACATACTTATGATTCATTGGGTAGGGTCGTTGCTGGACTAGTTTAGCCATGCTATTCATGGGGATTGTGTGTTGCACCACAGAAGGTGGAACAGCTTTCATATCATGATATGTGCAAGCAAATATATCCTTGAATTCCTTGAGAAGTTCTTTAAGAATCTTCCCCAACACCAGTATCCATTTTACACGTGTAACAATACTGCAATGGGGCCAAGTGAACTGTGGTGACTGATCTATGATCAATTATAAATATTTTTTCTAGAGGATGTGCTCGACCAATTGCAATACCTACTCGAATGAAAGAGTCTTGGAACTGCAAGTAGACATGGTTTTAGACCAATCATGCACCATTTTTGCTTCCCTCATGAAAGGACGTCCTAAGATCATCTCAAATGACATAGTGTGCTTGGAAAAATCCATAACAATGAAGGTATTCCTTATTTTGTGTCCAAAGACCTTTATCTTGAGATCTTCTAGCATCCCAATAGGCTTAACAATCGTCCCATTGTCCATGTTTACTACTATGTTTGTAGTCATAAGGTGAGGTTTTTCCATAGATTCCGAGCAATTCTTAGTCACAATGCTTACCCCAATGCCACCATTCATAGTTAATCCATTGGTAGTGATTGGTATGGTCGCATTGGATTCATCGCCTTCAATGTATTGTTCCAAATTGTTAATAGGTATTTCAACAACAGAGTTCTCATATAGGTTGGGTCATGGATCTAAGTGTTCCTCCTCTATTGGCATATCCCTAGCTCCATCCATATGTGCAAATTGTGGTAGCCCGACTTTTAGTTCTCCATTAAGGAAAGGTCGAAGAGCTAAGAATATCTTGGGGTCTCCATATAGCTTGGACATGATCGTGGTTCTCACTTTTGGAGCCATAAAATCCATCAATTTGGCAATATTTAACGGCACCTTTGGAGCCATGAAATCCATCAATTTGTCAATATTGAACGGCACCTTTTGGGCTTTAGTCCCTTGACATGGGGAAGATGGGATATCCATTTATTTAATAGGGTCAGGTGGCCCCTCTGTAAACATTCTCTCCAACAAAAAGGGAGCACGCTCACTTTCCCATGACTTAAAGTCACTTTCTTCTTGGATAACACTAGGTATGGCTAGTGGTCTATGGACTTTGTGAGGTTGCTTTTGTGTAGGAAACACCGTGTTGGTAATCTGGATCTGCCTAGGTGCTGGTTCTAGATCCCTTTGGGTCTCCTTCTACCATACTCATTAATTGCTTGCCTCTTTCAATCTCCTCTATAGGGTTTGGGTAAGTTCCTATCTTTACACATGTGTATTGGCATTTTAGATGTGCTCTCTTGATTTGTTTGCATCAGTGTGGCACTCTTTTGTAATCTAATAGGACATTTGGCTACACGATGTGGACTTCCACACTCATAGCATTGAAGAGGTGGTATCTTGGCAGTGTGATTGATATTTTGGTCTCTTGCCATAAGAGAAACTACTTGATAGTAGACAGGTTTGACTTCTCCCCAATAGTCCTCCATATAGTATTGTGGACTTTCTTCAAGTGCATCAATCCCATAGGAAATATTAGGGTCTGTATCTTCCTCACAACCTTCCAAACCAACAATAGATGTCTAATAATCCACTTGATTCACAAAAGTGATTCTCAGATGCGGTGGTTGTGGTCCTAGCACTAGAGGTAGTAAGGGTGTTGTTTGAACAACATTTTGGGCCCTAGGGACCATGTGTTGTGCCGTTTGTTCAAGAGGTGGGTCCGGAATCAATGCAGGCACTCAAGGTGTGTGCGTCCATGCTAAGGTTGGTGGTCTATAGGCCATCGCTCATTTAAATACTATGCAATCCTTGGCTTGATGACCATATCTTCCACAGGCATTGTAATTCCCATTAAATTCTACTCTAAAAGTAGGGTATTCATTGGTACTATACAGACCATAGCAAACTGAGCACCATTGTTGCTCCCTTCTTGGATACATATGATTGTTTTGCGGGACATGACTATCTCTAAGACTCTCTTGAATGGCCTTGGTGATATCTACTAAAGTCATCTCAAATATCTTTGGCTCTTTAGCAATAGGCTTTATGGTCATTGGCTCATGCCCAAATGATTGCAAGCTGGTAGATTTAGGCTCAACATACACTCTTTCTCCTTGAATCATTAAATTGTCCTCCAATTGGATGGCATTGGTGGTGACTGTCTCTCAAGTGGTGATACCTCTAATGGCTAGGCCATTGTAAATATCCTCATGTCATAATCCCTTAATGAATCTATCAAGCAATTGATTATTATTGAAGTGCTCATTTGGACTACAACGAGAATCCAAATGCTTCAAGAGACTAATAAAATCTCTCACAGACTCCCCTTCCTCTCGTTGGGCTTTCTGGAGCTGAGATGATACACCCCAAAGTACTCCCTCTCGTATGTACTCTTTCAAGAACATTCTCCTAAGAGTAGGGTAAATAATTTTTTCGTCCACCCTTAGGGTTCTATACCAATCCCTAGCCTTTCCACTTAAGGTCAGGCTTAAAGCATTACTCTTATGCAGGTCATTATGTTCTCCTAGGGAATGGCATATTTTTTCAAATACATTGATATGATTTCTCACATCCCGGGTCTCCACTAAATTTTTGTGTGAGCTTGGCTATTTGTACGGCCTTACTTCTAGGCTCTCTATCAGGCGTGTTACGCATATTTTTAGCAATGGATTGACTAATAGCTTGAGCAAATGTTGCCAAGTCACCTAAGTGAGAGGTCATAGTGGGGATAGGTGCTCCTGGGATTGCATGTGGAATGGGGGTTGGCATTGGGCTTGGTTTATATTCCACCCTTGGGTTCTAAGTTTGGTATGGTGTTGTGCCATGTGGTGGCCCAAAGTTCATATGTGTGGCCCTAGGCATAGCAGACATCGGATGTGACATGCTAATGCTAGCTGGTATGGTCCCATTGAAATAAGAGCTTGGATGTTGTGGTTGTGGAGCATAAGTTGTTGAAACAATGGGAGGGGAGATTTATGAGTACAAGGACCTATAAGTGCATATGATTGATACACACTTGTAGGTACTGATGCAGGCATTGGGCTACCATGTAGAGGTGCTTTACTAGCAAATGAGGTCCATGGAATGTTTTTTGTCATGCCAATCACACTGGGGTAGGCATGGTAGTTGTGGTGTCATCAAAAGAGAGATGATCTAAACTTGGAAAGGTAAATCTATCACTTGTGGGCTCAGACTATACTCAGACCCCTGGAGCCTAACAACATATGGAGGATCCATCGGACTTACTGAGGGAGTATCCATTTGTGATAAGGTCAATTGCTTAGCCTTCCCTATATCCAAGAATCTCCTGAGACCTGTTTAAGGCATGTGGATCCCTTTGTTCTACCTCTCCAGCTCAATAACCCTATGGATAACATCACAAACTCTTTGATGTTGATCCTTTACGCTAGTAGCACCTGTTGTGGATTGTAGGACATCTAGCCAACCCACGTGATAGGTGTGACCTGTGTATAGTTTGGTTTGGTTAGAGTCTTCCCTTGTAGTTCATACTCCCAATTCTCATTTAGAAATGCTCCATCTAGGATTGAGGTGCTACAGAGGTCCTTTGAACTATACATAATGTGGCTCTCTATAGGTCGACCCTTAGTGGTTGCTAATGCACGAGCACTCGATTGCTTGACTAGCATGGATGTTGACATAGGGGCCTTTGCCTTAAGCTCTCACCATTGCTCCGGCTTGTGTAAGCTCTCGATTTCCTTTTCCCTCACTGCAAGGATATATCAGTCAACCTCTTGCACTTCGGCAAGGCTTCTACAATCAGGTAATATAATCTCGGAGGGGAATATCTCTGAAGAGTCAGGTGGTGCAGTGAATGGAGTATTCACATGCACACCCTTTGGGAGAATGAGGTCCACGTTGGTCATGAATGGAAAATTCACTTCCCAACCCCCTTCATTCACATTGCTAGCTCCATGTTTGGAGCGAGTGGCTCTACTAAAAGTCTCCTTCAAGTGGCTAAGCACGCTCGGCCCGGGCCGTGGGCCCATGACATGCATGTCTTGGCTTGAACTATTGGGATTAGGCATCGAGTAACCTTTCATGATGTCGTAGTCAGAGGAAGAGTTACTAGACGCAATATGTGGGTCCTCAGTGGTACTACCTTGGGTTTCCGATGAGGGCCTAGAGCCTAAGGTGGAGGAATAATGAGTGCCCACATAAACGAAGATAGTCTTTATGTGCTCCTCCTCTAGCACACGACCATAGTGTAGGTGCATGTGACCTCAACACACTAGAAGTGTTGGTGAGTGCCCATGAAGGCCGCTCACCTAGTTTTAAAAGTGTTTACAATCTATTTTTTTGGTTATTTTTGGTCCTTTTTTCTAACCAAGCCGCGGAATATGGCATATGATAGCTCAAAACAAGTTTTTTGGCTAGAGAGACGTGTTGTGCTTTATAGGCCCCGATTTTGACGAGTCTTCTATGAAAGGATTTTGTGATGCTGATGTTGATGCAAAATGGGCTTTTAGTGTAGAGTGCACTTATAATCTTGTTGTCCATGATGCATGCATGTCCGTTTCTACTAATTCACATGTGTGGTATTTTGATTGTGGTGCTACGAAGCACATTACCTCACATCATGATTTGTTCACCTCTCTTGAGTCTATCCCTCATGGGAGTTCAGTTACTTGTGCCAACAATGCCTCTTATCCGGTTTAGGGAGTTGGAAAGATTGTGCTTTTTACTGCTGAAAATTGCAGTTCTTTCACACTTGTTGATGCAATTTATGTACATAGGATCAAGAAGAATCTTTTGTATGTATCTTCACTTGCTAGACTTGGACTTGTAGTCAAGTTTGTGGATGACATATGCACAATACATGATCTCAGTTTTGGTGAATGATGAAATTGTTGCATCTGGCATTGCATGCCGTGGGCTATATAAGTTCACTTTGTATGACATGTGTGGGAAACTTTTTGTAAATAGTTGTGGATTCTAAGGCTATTGAAGATGCAAAAATTTGGCATGCATGTTTTGGGCATCTAAATTTTACCAGTTTGCTGCTCTTGCAAAAATTGATATGGTTGCTTCTTTGCCGCCTCTTCAAACACCTATCAAACATGTTTGTGAAGCTGTATTTTGGGTAAGATGCAACGTTCAAAGTTTCCAAAGGATGATTCAGTTAGGGCCATATGCATATTGCAGCTTGTGCATATTGATGTTTGTGGGCCCATGCAAACTCCATCCTTGGGCAAATACCTTTACTTTGTGACTTTCATTGATGATTACTCCAAGCATGCATGGGTATATCCGCTTAAAGAAAAGTCCGAAGTGTTTATGTACTTCAAACAATTTTTGGCTATGGCTAAAAATGTCTCAAAATGTACTATGGGCACTCTCCGTTCTGATCGAGGGGGGGAGTATATGTCTCATGAATTTAATTCATTTCTAGCTAGTCGTGGGATAAAATACCAATGTACAGTTCCTTATATGCCTCAGCAAAATGGTGTTGTTGAGAGGAAAAATAGGTCACTTACGGAAATGGCACAATGTATGGTCAAAAGTCAAGCTTTGCTACATTCTCTTTGGCTTGAGGCCATCATGTGTGCCACTTACTTATGTACTAAATAGGTGTCCTACAAAAGCTTTGTAACCTATTACTGCATATGAAGAACGGCATGATAGAAAGCCTTCTATTGAGCACATGCGTGTTTTTGGTTGTTTGAAATATGCTTTTGTGTCACAAACACAGTGTAGGAAATTGGATGATAAGGCTGTCAAATGTAGTATGCATCCATGTCTAGATTGCTAATGGAACAACAGAAAGAGAACAAGTTGATACTAGAGCGCGCATTAATGCCATGTGGTATTCTACATACCTCAGAATATCGACCCTCCAAGATCAAACTGACGAAGATAGAGATAAGGGCTACCAATAGAGGAACAATGGTTAGTTTGGGACAAGCCAATGTCTCAATCAACATCAATGGTAATGATTGCCTACATCAATTCCACATCATGCCAGATACGAATCTCAATGCAGAAATCATCTTGGGAGTTTCATGGATGCGTACTTACAAAGCAGTATGGGAATGACATGATGACACTCTGATATATGCTCCCTAGGGCACAACTTATGTTACACCCTTGGCACAAACATATTATATTTGGAATGTACAATCTCAGTCTAAATAGTCAGATCCAAAGGAGCCACCACCAGCAATCTAGCCACCACAATCTACAAGCATTCGTGGGAGAAAGGTCAAGTAAATTTGGGTAAATAAGTCCATCATGGAAACAAAACCGAAGTAGGTTTGGATAACCAAAGCAATACTTTCCAATCAAATTTTTGAATCAACCAAGACAAGCTTCCAAGGAGCCACAACCACTCCAAACGATCCTAAATGGTGGATGCAATCAGGCAGCAATAGATGAGTTGCCTGATGCAATCTTGTTTTTGGTGGATCTTGTTGATGGGGTGAGGATTCTTGATATGAGGATATGTTGTATTTTTTACTACATGGAGTCCTTCGAAAATAATTGTAGTAGTAAAAAGAAAGAAGTTGGCATGGAGAAAAAGAACATCTACAGTAATTATGGGTGTTCTTTACAAAAGGGGAATAGATCTGGTTTTAAGAAGATGTATCCAAAATTTTGAACAAAAAATGATATTGACTAAGTGCATGCAGGTGATGTTGGTGGCCATTTTTTAGAGACATCACAACAAAGAAGATTTTTCACGCAGGTTTGTGGTGGCCATCATTTTTAGGGATGCTTATAAGTTTTTCAAAACTTGTTTAACTTGTCAAAGGGATGATAGACCAATGAATGAAGACATGATGCCTTTACAACCAATTCTTCCTTTAGAACCTTTTTAAAAGTGGGGTCTTGACTTTGTGGACCCTCTCAAACCAATTGCAAAGTTTATAGGTAACCAATATATTTTAGTGGCAACTGATTATTGCACCAACTGGAAACAATAAAAAAAGAGTTTGGCAAAGTTCTTGTACAAGAACATAATGACTAGGTTTGGGTGTCTAGTGGAATTGGTCTCTGATCAGGGAGTTCAGTTCATAAATAAAGTGATCAAGAGGTTGACTGGATATCACATGATCAATCATAAGAAAGTACACATTATATTATTTCCAGGAAAATGGTCAAGAAAAATCCACAAATAAAACATTGGTCAGGATCTTATGGTTTCAAAAAACAGGAAATATTGGAAAACCAAGTTGGATTCTGATTTGTGGGCCTTTAGGATAACATTCAAGGTGAGTACAAGCATGACGCCATTCAAGATGGTGTATGGATTAAAATCTATCGTTCTAATGGAATTTATGTTGCATAGCGTGAGGTTTGCTATTGAAGCTTTGCGGAAAGCTTCAAACTTCTCACGAGAAAATGCCTTTGTAAAAAAATCTGCAAGGTTGTCCAGTGTTGGCACATAAGCCAAGCTAATTTCTTCTGCTGAGAGCCTCTCTCTGACATAGTGGTAATGCACCTCAATGTGCTTTGTGCGAGCATGAAATTTTGGGTTCCTCACTACTGCCAATGCTCTCTGATTATTGTCAGTGTAGATAGTGTTGGCAGTGTCCACATTAGCCATAAGGCGTCTGAGCCATACACACTCCATCATAGCTGTGAAAATTACCCTGTAATCATTCTCACACACTAGAAGTGACCTTATTAGGTTGCTTCTTGCTCAACCATGATATGCATGAACTATCAAGCATGAAACAAAAACCACTTGTGGACACTCATGTGTCAAAACAAACAGCCCAATTTGAGTCCAAAAAATCATGTAAATCTGGTGGAAATGATCCCCACTTGGGATAAAACAAGCCAAGATGTAAAGTTCCACTCAAATTAGTGAAAATTTCTCTTGACAGCCTGTCAATTCTTAGACCTTTGGCTATGCATGAATCTACTGACCAGTGAGACTCTGCAAACTGAATATCTGGTCTCATGTTGCATACATAAATAAGGTAGCCACAGGATTACCAACATCATGAAAAATTAATTTCAAACCTATTTCCATGGGAGTGTCCTATCCACACCCACATCAGCCATAAGGCGTCTGAGCCATACACACTAAGTCATAGCTGTGAAGATTACCATGTACTCACAAAACCCACTTGTGGACACTCGTGTGTCAAAACAAACAGCCCAATCTAAGTCCAAAAAAGCATGTAAATTTGGTGGAAATGATCCCACCTTGGGATAAAACAAGCCAAGATGTAAAGTGCCACTCAAATAGTGAAAAATACTCTTGACAGCTTGTCAATTCTTAGACCTCGGGCTATGCATGAATCTGCTGACCTATGAGACTGCAAACTAAATATCTGGCCTTGTGTTGCATACATAAATAAGGTAGCCAACAACAGTTTAGTAAGGAGTGTCATTGGCATGATCACCAGCATCATGAAGAATCAATTTCAAACCTGTTTCTATGGGAGTGGCAATAGGTTTTCAATCCTCAAGTCCAAATTTTAACTTACATAGCAATGTCTTTATGTAGCTTGTCTGATACAAGGCAATACCGCAATCACACTATTTAAATTGTATACCCAAGTAATGATGCAACAACCCGGTCGTAAAGTGTGTTCACACACATCACTACCACATGTATATGGTAATAGGATGCGAAATTGATTAAAGACCAAGGGGATTGTATTGAAGATTTAAGTTGGATTAGAGAATGCAATGTTTTACAAATCTGAGTTGGGTAGAAGACAAAGTTTTGCAACATTTGCTTGTTCTAGTTAGAGAGAAGTAGGCATATTTGAAAGAGAAGAGAGAGAAGAATGTGGCATTGAGGAATTATCATTTAAAATATGATCAACATCTAGAAAAAAATGACGCAATGAGTAGCACAAAAGAGTTCTTCAATTTTATCTTGAGAAGAGAGCTTCATATACTCAATTGTACAAATAAGTGGTGAGGAAGGAACATCCTTCTCCCCCAACAACAACACGTGCATGCCATTGGATTTAAACATCAAACTATTGTGTTGATGACCCTAAACCATATAACCACTCTAAGGACATGTGGTACCCTTGAATCTCAAAAGGTACATCCTTGACTTGAGTATCCCACACATCGACGTCATGGCTGTTAATAACTACTACCTTGTAGCAGTGGGAACTCGGAGTTTGGGACAAATTGATCCGTTTCACTAATGGTTAAAGAAATTCTGTGAAGCACCATTGTCCTACCAAGATTCTCACATTGTGACCTTGGATAAACCTATGCATAAGCATCAACTCGTATGGACCAAAGGTTCTTGACTGCCACATTGAGGCCGTGATACAACAATTGTGCACTACTTTGGTGTGTGATACTTCCACATTGGAAAAATGAGAGGAGAGCTCAAGAGGTAGCAATTGCACCATGTGCATCTCTTTCTCCTTAATTTGGGAAAATTTCCCTTGGGCCAATCCTTTTTTCCATGTCCGCTCCCTAAACGTAAAACATAACTTTTCCTTTATAGCTTTCTCAAACTCTTTACTACAAAATGGCCCCTTGGTCTTCTTGGACTACTATAGATTTTCTCTTATTGTGCCCATGCGGTGTGTTTGTACTTGCATATGCAATGTCAAAAACGTGAGCGTTATGTGATTCTTTTTCATCCGGGATTGTCATGTATATGTGCTTGCACTATAGCCACCTCAAGCATCTTGGAATCGTGGGTTTTAACATGCTTCTTAAGCTTTGGTCTTAATCCATGAATGAACCCATGCACTTGCTCAAAGGTATCTAGACTCTCCAACTTGAGAATCACATCACGATAGTGCAAGATATACACTTATGCTAATGCATAGAGCACTTGTCGCATGTAGAACAATTTCTTTCTGCTTCATTTGTGGGAATAAATTTCCTTCTAGAACACACCCTCAAAGGTTGTCCAAGTCTATGGTACGATGCCCTTCTCCTTGAGAGACATCCACCATTTTTAGGCCTTGCCCTCTGGTGTTAGGCTTTTTTGTAGTGCCTTGATTTCATTTGGAGTGTGTCTAAGATTGTGAATCCCATCCCATTTTCTCAAGATATATCCACAGTATCTTTGTTGTGCTCCCTTTCCTCTCTAAAATTTGGTGACTTGGTATTCATTAACAAGTCATCCACCTCTTTTTGAGAGAGAAGGTGCAACCCCTCTAGATTGAAGCCCTGTTTCTACAAACCAAAGGTGCTCTTGCTATGAACAAGAGTCATAGAAACCCTAGTCTACTTATTAACTTGGCCCTTGGATGACTCTTGTATAAATTTCACAAGCATATCAGACATCTTAGTGACAATCGTATTCAAGTATAAAATTAGCCTCTAAAATAATCACCCATGCTTGCAACGCTCTAAAATCTTGGGATATCAAGCAATTTGATGCTATCATCCAACCCTATTGCTGCATAGGCACCCTCTATGAGAGTAGGCAAGTGTGAGGCAACAACACGAAAAGGTATGGTGCATGTCCAATATCCCAATCCATGGTGTAACGTGTTGTGCTAGCGAGAGAAAAGATGTACCTTAGAGAGAGAGTCGCATGTCAAAACCAAACCGTGAACTTTGTAAATCACCATCCAATCGCGAACTTTGTCGCTAATTGAAAGCCTGTCAAAAAAGACCGTGTCTAATCTGATGAAGATAAATCATGAATTTGTATATACAAAAAAGATATTGCTAGATATTACTGACATTGTGTGGCACAACCCTTTGTTGATGCCACTTTGCTAGTCAAAACTTTACCAATAAACAAAGATCGAAGAGATACTTACTTTTAAAATCCTTCGAATTTTTTGAAACTTCGAGAGAAGGTGAGGGGGTGTGTTGTGGGCACACTCCCTTAGCAGTGAAACCCTCAAGAGGGTGGCATTGCCTTGGGTGCTTGAGTGAAAAAGGAAATCAAGCCAGTGATGGCAGGCAGAGCAGAGAGAGAGAGAGAGAGAGAGAGAGAGAGAGAGAGAGAGAGAGAGAGAGAGAGAGAGAGTTTCTTCCATTGCTCTCTGTAGTGATCTCGAGAGAGGGAAATAAATATTTTTTTTCTCTCCTTTCTAGTGTGTTCCCAGTAAGTTTAGCAGCCAACAATTTGGTGTAGGAGTCTCCACTTATGCTCCTTCTCTATGCGGCCATGCCCACACATCTACTTCGTCAGAGAGAGAGAGAGAGAGAGAGAGAGAGAGAGAGAGAGAGAGAGAGAGAGAGAGAGAGAGAGAGAGAGAGAGAGAGAGAGAGAGAGAGAGAGAGAGAGAGAGATCTCATGCACGCCTTTTTCCCAATAATAGCTCCACGACTTGCTTTTGCTAAACTTAGCTCTAATACCAGTGTGAGACCAGAGTGTTTAGGACCCTCCTCTCCACCCAGCCTCTGCCCCTTTCTGTAGGCAACCCCAAGCTTGGTTCAAAGTAGTCCCTAGTGTGACAGCTTGTATGGCTCAGCTGTCCTCAAGTGACGGTGAGAACATTTGCAATGTCCAAAATCCACACCCCAGAAAGTGCAATGAGTTATCGAACATCATATTTATTCAATGCATGTTTGAAGTAGAATGAATATCAACAATTTATTATGTACCCCTTCCATTTCGATCATCACATACATTATTAGTAGATGCTTCACTATTTATATTGCAACCAATCAAATATTTCTAAAATTTAGTTTAGAAAACCTCCATTTTTCATTAGCAAAAAGGGGATTCAGCACTAAGACCTCACCCCTTTGGGGCAGGCCAAAAAAAAAGAACCTACCGACATCCCCAACAAGCTTGTGACAGCTTGTAGAGAAAGTTCTATCTTGATACCATTCCCAACCAGGTTATGATTGGTGGCCAAGAGGTGGAAGTCATTCTAGAGACACAAATTGTGGGGAAAGGTCAATGGAAGACCTTTTACTACTATTAATGAATCGAGCAAATTGAGCAATGCAAGATGTTTGTCACCAATATGGGAAGTATAGGTTTCCTTGCATGAATAGAATAAGGGATTCATAACTTCATATGGTTACACCATCATTAAATCAAGACACAAATACAATTGCACAAGCATAAATAAATGTGTGTGTGTGTGTGTGCGTGCACGTGTGTGTGTGTGTGTGTGTGTGTGTGTGTGTGTGTGTGTGTGTGTGTGTGTGTGTGTGTGTGTGTGTGTGTGTGTGTGTGTGTGTGTGTGAGAGAGAGAGAGAGAGAGAGAGAGAGAGAGAGAGAGATATGACATCCTATTGAGGGTCAAAATGGATAGACCCTCCACATGGGTTTAGTGTTACTTATAGCTTTTACATGTAGGCTAAATATTATCATCATATGCAAAATCCTCACCAAGAGGGGGATTTGCATTATGCCAACGTATTGGCCTTTCTTGATCAATCAAAATGTTTGACTTTTTTTTAACGATAGTTCTGTAATTGGACACTTGAGTGTCCTGAGACACTAAAGTGTCCTGTTTTTCTACCAAGTTTTGGCAATTTATTTGTCAAGCTAGAAATAAGGTTTAAACACCCTGCTTCTATCATAGATTGGGGATTGAGGGAAAGAAAACACTGGCTTTTTCTTCATATCAAAATACAATCTGTATAGAGAGAATTTTGGTAAGTTCTAAAACATAAATTTTAGTGAAATTTCAAGCTGTTTTGCCAAAAAAAATAAAAAATGATTATATCTTTTTGTAGAGATGGCCTTTTTTATATTTATAAAAGCCAAGTGTTAGCACTTAGTGTTACAAAACAACGGAATGCACTTCAAAGATAAGTTTTCAAGTCACATGCAAGCCATAGACATAATTTCATACTTGAACACGTGCTTAATAATAGCATAATTTTGGTCTTCTAAAGGTTCCCTCATGAAATTGGTACTATTCTAGTGCAATTTGACAACTACAAATGACTTTATATGTTTAAACCAAGAAACCATGTAGTTTTTGGGCTCCCTAACTCAATTAAATCTCGTTGCTTGAACTCTATCTTGAATTATTTATCGTGCAAAAACTCTTGAAAATATTGAGTTCTCCATAATAACATTGAAACCAAGGTTTTAGGCACCCAGTGTATGTACCATGTACTTTGATACATTTATTTGATCTACATGGAAAGTTTGATATTATTTGAGGTTTTGAATGCTCATGTATCAAGAATGAAAATATGAAAGTTTTCTCGTATACAATTTTGAATATTTAAAATGATCCAATAATTGTTGCATACCAAAGCCCTTCTACTTGCCACCTTGAGTGCTCAATGGCAAGAGCAAGCAATGTATCGCTTTCTAAAACTCACAAATACATCAAAAACATATTTTTCTTTGTATACAACGATATGTTTGAAATGACCATATCAAACACATGGAACTTTCCATTATTTTATATACTCCAAAGTCAAATTTTTTACACATGAAACTTTCAACTATCTATTAAAAAATTGTGGAAGAGTCACCTGAAATTTCTACAAGGTCGCTTCATTTTTTCTTGAGCTTATAAAGGCGATTTCCTCAAAGCGTCAATCATAGTTTTACGAGGGTCAACTTGATGAGTATAATTCTTGATCATGATTCTAAAATGCAAGGTTATATTTTTGAAAGACCCTCTAACTAACATATTTAAGCATATCAATTGGGTTTTCTTAAATAAATTGTCTAACACAAGTAGCATATAATTTAAATTTGTTAAAAAAGAACCCTTTAAGTGTCCTATTTTGGTACCAAACTAGTGTTAATAAAAAACATAGACCCAAGATGAGTCCTTCCTAGATTAAGCGTTGTCTTTCTCTATTCATCCTATAGAAGCATACATCATCACAAAAAACTCTTAGAAACATGTATGTCCTCTAGAGCTTTTTGGCCTCTTATAATAACCTCATGACATTTTTCTTTACCAAAATTATCTTGCATGGTATATTTAGCTCAAAATCATGCAACCTAGTCCTCGTTAAAAGCAAACATTTAGATGTCACAAATTTCACATCTGAAGATAGATTCCTAATCTTGAAAATGTCTTCATGAAAAATTAAAAACTCGCATTTAATTTAAGAAAGCACTCAATTGATTTCATGAATAAACGACTTTTTAAATATATTATAATTATGGTACACATAAACTTCATTCAAGGCTTGTCATAAAGAGCATAATTGGTGAAATTTCCTCTCCATTGAAATCATAGTGGTCCTTGACTATGTTTGAAGGTATTTCAATCTCTATAAAAGTCTCATGGAATCTCCAAGATTTGACATTACCACTCTTGTTAATTATGTTTCTTGCATTACTAAGCATTTCAAAAGGTATCAACGTTACTTGCTTGATGATTTTTGACAAATAGTCACACATGATAAATGCCAACTATGCTATAAATGGTCATACCCACAATAACACCAATGCTAATAGCAAAAATGTCACTAGCTAGCTCCTACGTTTTAAAATGGATCAATGACAAAATGCTTCTCAAAAAAAGTAGGCTTCCATTGCTTAGAAAACACATGGTGCAAATCATGTCCTTTTGTTCAATCATTGGGTAAGACTTCTTGTTGTTGTGGATAAGAGTCATGCAATTGGAAAAAAAAGTTATCAAATGACACCATTTAGCCCCATGTTCTTGCTAGCTCATTTTGAGCTCATGCCGGAACGGGGGGGGGAGAGAGAGAGAGAGAGAGAGAGAGAGAGAGAGAGAAAGCATATGTATAGACCTCACATAGCACTATTCCCCCCCCCCCACTCCCCTTCCCTCCCCCCGCTTTTAAACTATCGTGTTGTTTTTCATTTTCTCCCAAGCACGCGCACGCGCGCACACACACACAACACATGGATACACAAAAATCAATACTAGTAGATTTACACACACACACACACACACACACACACACAACACATGGATACACAAAAATCAATACTAGTAGATTTACACACACATACACACACACCAAAGAAACATGCATAGAGACCAAAAATATTTTTTCTATAGAGAATTTTAGAAAATTAGTTTTAGAATTTTTCAGAATTAGAGATTTTTTTCATTTCCCCTTTACTATTTGAGTACTTGTTGATAAATTAGTTTTGATTTAGTACGCACACACATGTAATTACACAAAAAAAGAAACATGCATAAAGACTAAAAAATACAATTTTTATCTCTTTTTTGATGGATTTGAGATATTATTTGTAAATTTGTGAATAATTATGATTGTACTGCCCTGACGTATTTACGATACTGCTTTTTATAAAAATAATTCCCATAAAAATCCCATTTGGTCCCGTTTTTGCTCCGGGTGGTCATTTTTAAATCCGACAGAGACTAAAATTAATATTTCTATATTTAGGTCATCCTAAACAGCACATTGCTTTTCAAAAACGTCAAAAAGCACGAAAAGCTAAAAATAGTGTAAAAAGCAAAAAATATATATATATAAAAATTGAATCATAGGTTCCCCTTGTCCACTGGAATAAGAAAGCGGACTCGCTTTTCACTAAAAAGCACTAAAAATCATGAAAAGCTAAAAATAGCATGAAAAGCATTCGAAAAGCATATTTTTACAAAATTGAACCATAGCTTCCCTGGAACACTTAGGTTAAGAATCCGACCCTGCTTTTTGCAAAAGAAGCACCTAAAAACATAAAAAGCATGAAAAAGATAAAAATAACGATTCTTTTCAAAACTGAACCAAACGTCCGTCTGACGTACTAGAACATGGAAATGACCTTGTTTTACTTTAGAACCTTACAATACTATCAATCAAGGATCTTAAATCAAAATTTGACATAATACATATTGAAAGCTAATTTTCTTATTTTTAAAAGAGCCCAAAAATTGGGGGTCTTACACTTGCATGCGAAGGGTTCAAAAGAAAAATCGCATTGTATGACGTATGTACTTCAGATACTACAAATGCAATACTACAAATCTCATTGTATGACGTATGTACTTTAGATAATGGAAAATGCAATACCACAAAGCATGAAGGCAATTTCTTACTCTCAAGGTAAACATATTGGAAAGGGTCCTTCACTATAGAGGCTCAAGGAAAGAGTTTCCTCTAGTCCAACACAAGTGATAAGAGTAGTAAATGAAGCTACATTTGGAACACCCATGTATAAGGCTCGTACCCCACTTGAAAGAGACAAAGAAACCATTTGGTAAAAGTGAGGGCCATCGATTTGATTGATGTTGAGGATAAATCAACACATATACCAGAATACAATGAAAAAACACGAAACTGCACATAACATGGAAGGCCAAGGAAGATCATTTTCACGGAAGATTCAGGGGTAGTAGATGGGAGTGAGAATTCCAAAGAGAAGACGAAGTTGTGTGTTTTGGAAAAAGGTCAATGAAGCTATGTGGGAAATCAGAAGAACCCCTATCGGTAGTCGTGTGACATGCAGTGGCACCCCCAACAGTGGAAAAAGATGTGGAAAAATTATTGTGGTATGTAGTAAAGGGACTCCTCCACTATCCTTTTGAGGGGTATAGAAAACTTTCAAATGGGCTACTCAGACAATGGTTTTGGTTTTTTCCTAGACATGTTACTCATTGCTATGTGGTGGATCATAATATAGAACCAAGGACAGCTCTACCTCCAACAACTTGGCCGGTTGATCTAGGAACAAATTTCACAAATAAAGAAGTTGAGGTACTACTTGAAGGAGGATTTCAAGTGGAGACAGCTAGAAGAGACTGAGAGAGTGCAACAACCATGCGAACTCCTCTTACGAGGTGGAGGTGATTCCTCTTCTGCTTCAACAAAAGGAAGTAGGAATGGTTCAATACTAAGAAATGGCATAAGAGTCAAATTTTGGACTTCCATTTCAGAGGAGACAACTAAGAAAATAAGTATCTCTCTTTGTTTAAAGGCTAAGGTGACTGAAGATAAATGCATTCTAGACAAAGCACATGAAGTCTTCAAGGTTGAGCATCACATAGTAGATGGACAGTGGGTGTATGAGGTGCAGATCAAGGATGAGCCCTATTTCACATGCCTGATTTCACACATAGGGAGTCCAAGAAAAAATCTTATTTGGCTTGCAAGCACTTCTACTTTATTTTCTTGAGAGTTCTTGTATTGAGCCAAATTGAAAACATGTTCATACACCAAAGCATGCTAAGAAAAGTACATGTTTGTAATGCTCTTATCCATGAACGCACATATCCCAAATTAGAGTGAACCCCAAGATTGTACAATTTTGTGAAAAATGTTTTTCCATGTATTGTAGCTGGCAAAGTTGATATAGATTGGGTAGGAATTGGACATTTGGCAAAGATGTTTTTGATTACCTTGGGTTATACAACTTTTAATATCTCTTTTTGTTAGCACTAATATTGATGTAAATTAAATTAGGTGTATACTTCTCCTTGTGTGTGTGTCTGTGTGTGTGTGTGTGTGAGAGAGAGAGAGAGAGAGAGAGAGAGAGAGGGGTTAGGGGGTAGAGAGAGAGAGAGGGAGAGAGATAGAGAGAAAGAGAGGGTCAAGGGAGAGAAAAAAAGAGCAAAAGAAATGGTGACAATGATGTGGGATCAAGGTGTGTTTACCAAGGAAAAAATTTTAAGAGAGAGATTTTATTATTGTCCTCGAAGGTCAAATATGACTTATGGTACCAAAGTTACATGTGATGTAGTATGTGTATAGCTGATAAATAACTCTCGATGCTCCAAAATTGTGGTGATGAGACTTGCAATGGAGAGCCCACACTGTGGCTGGGAGAGGAAAGTGTATAGGTCTAAGTCATGGCTAAAAATGTGAGAGAAGCAAGTTCGGATGTGACCAAAAGCTAAGCACTCTAGTAGTGTGTAGTACTCAGACACTCAAACTTGCAGTGAGCATAATGTGCACAGTCAATTCGACTCTTCTCCATTGCCCCAATGCCCTGTCTCGCATCGAAGGGAATGGGAGCTAAGCCGGATGGCTACAATAGTGTGTATCGCTAACAAGGGGATACGCTCAAGCATGTAAGTGTGAGTATGGTTTCCTCTTTCAGCAAAGAACATGGTTTTGTAGTTGGGGGCAATATGAGTGGTGTAATGTATGAAGCGTGACCCTCCGAATTTCTTCCAAGCCATAATACATTGGCATTGTAGAAAAGCTTCATTCACTTGGGAGTCAGTTGAAGCATCTGAAGGAGTATGAGCGGAAGTGCAACACGAGAGAGAGTGCAAGAAGAAGAGCACGACGATATGGTGAACTCGCTCTACTGTAATGTGTAGAGCATAGTGAGTTCTTATTAGGTTTTTACAAAAGAATATATGTACATACCTGGCGGCCCACCCACTTACCTAGGCGACCACATTGAGCTTTATACCCCAACAACCTCCCACTAAAGTCCAATGTGGTACTTTAAGTGTGAGAGAAGCTACTATACAAGCTAATATACAAGAGATGTAGAGAAGTGATGTGCTACCCTACACCTAACTGCTTGGGAAAATGCGCAAAGCTCTCTGAGGGAAGTCCTTTTGTAAGTAGATCAGCAGGATTTTCTGTGGTGTGAACTTTGACAAGCTGAAGTTGCTTATCCTCGAGAATTTCCCTGATGAAATGATACTTCACATCCACATGCTTTGTCTTTGAGTGATAAACTGGATTGCGAGCCAATTGTATAGCACTTTGACTATCACAATATAAGATAGGCATCTCTTCTTTGATTCCCAAATCTGTTACTAGTCGATTAAGCAAAATTGATTCTTTGCATGCCTCTGATGTTGCAACATATTCAGCCTTTGTAGTAGACTGAGTAACACAATCTTGTAATCTAGAACGCCACGATACTGCTCCACCAGCCAATGTAAAGACATACCCTGACGTAGACCTTCGGTTGTCTAAGTCACCTGCATAGTATGAGTCTGTAAAACCCTTAACACTTAGATCCTGGCTCCCATAGCATATACGCATACTCTTTGTAGCTTTCAGGTATCTCAATATTCCTTTCACTGCCTCCCAATGTTTCTTGCATGGGTTTGACATGTATCGACTTACTACTCCAATTGCAAATGCAATGTCTGGGCGAGTAGCAATCATTGCATACATCAAACTACCCACTGCAGACCCATATGGAATCTTATCCATTTCAGCCTATTCTTCCTCAGACACAGGACAATCTTGTTTGCTAAGTTTCACATATGGTGGCAATGGAACACTCAATGCCTTTCCCTTCTCCATATTGAAACATTGCAAAACCTTGTCAATATACTCTGTTTGAGATAACCAAATCAACTTCTTTGATCTGTCTCTCTCAATGCGCATACCAAGTATATGACTTGCCTCACCCATGTCTTTCATGTCAAATGATTTTGCCATCTTTGGCTTCAAAGCTGAAATTTCTTCCAAGTGCTTGCCAGCAATCAACATGTCATCCACATACAAAATAGGGATCAGCCAACTGCCATCCTTAGCCTTCTTTGTATACAGACAGTAATCGAACTCACTACGTTTGTAGCCTTGAGAAAGCATAAACTTGTGGAACTTATGGTACCATGCCCTCGGTGATTGTTTTCAGCCATAAAGACTCTTTAACAACTGGCATACCAAATCTTCCTTGCCTTTCTCAACAAACCCTTCTGGCAGCTGCATGTAAATTTCCACATCTAAATCACCATGCAAGAACGTTGTCTTGACATCCATTTGGTTCAACACCAAATCTAATATGGCAACCAATGCAAGAAAGCATCTCAATGTAGTCATCTTGACCACCGGAGAGAAGACTTCATCAAAGTCAATGTCTTGTTCTTGCTTAAAGCCCTTGGCGACAAGCCTTGCTTTTTACTTTGGCTGACTATCATGAGCGGTGATCTTATACCTGTAAACCCATTTACAAGGTAGAGCCTTTTTGCCATGTGGTAATTTAACTAGCTTCCATGTCTGGTTTTTATGCAGAGCTGTCATCTCTGACTGCATGGCCAATTGCCAATTCCCGGAGTCCTTCATTTGCACTGCTTCCTTGTAGCATGAAGGCTCATTGCAATTAGTCAACATGACATAGTTCATAGATGGAACAAACCTATCAGGAGGTCGCGTGATACGTCCAGATCGCACAATAGGTGGCTCAGGCTCAACCACAACCTGTGGTTCCACTCTATCCTGTCCTTGCTCCTCTTGAGCCCTGACATTTTTTATTGCACGTGCAGGTCCATCTTCTTGGAAGACAACTCTTCTAATCTCCTCAACCTTCTCTGGTTTAGAATGATATTTGGCTTCATTAAAGGGAACATCATTACTGCGGATAACCTTTCTGGATTCGGGATCCCAAAGTCTGTACCCCATCTCACCAGAATTACCATAGCCTAGAAAGATGCACTTTCTACTCTTTGGCTCAAGTTTGTTCCTAAATTCCTTTGGAACAGGAGTATATGCCTCACAGCCAAAGACTCTGAGATGCTTGTATGAGGGCATTTTGCCTGACCATACCATATCTGCCCCACTGAATCCTTCTAAAAAACCTTGCTAGGAGATCTATTTATAAGACGAACAGTTGTTGATACAGCTTCAGCCCAAAACCCATTTGGCAGTTGTGCATTAGACAGCATACTTCTGACCTTCTCTTGTATGGTCCTATTCATCCTCTCCGCAACACCATTTTGAGGAGGATTGTAAGGAGCAGTAAGTTCACGTTTTATACCTTTTGACTCACAAAAGTCCTGAAAGGCCTTTGAAACATACTCTCCACCATTGTCAGTGCGTAAGCATTTAGGCTTCTTGCCACTCTGATTCTCCACAAGTGTCACAAACTTTTTGAAAACACTAAACTCTTCATCCTTGTGCTTGAGAAAGTAAACCCATACTTTCCTCGAGTAATCATCTATAAATGTCATAAAGTAAGAAGCTCCCCCTAGAGATAGGTTAGGCATATGTCCACACAAATCACTATGAACAAGTGCCAACTGTGTATCTCTTCTACTGCTTCTATGCTTAATGGGCTGTTGTGTTTGCTTACCATACACACAATGTTCATAGAATTCAAAATCATTAAATGACAAGCCAAGCAAATAACCAGAACGAGACAAGATTTCCATTCCCTTCTTGGACATATGTCCTAACCGGCTATGCCACAAAGAAACGTTCGGCTGCTCGGTTACATTGATTACATTTTTAGAGACATTTGATACATAAATCATGTAAAGTCCTCCAGAATTTACTCCATGTGCTATTGTCATAGAATCCTTGGATATCTTCCACATGTTATGTCCAAAAGTGGTGACGTAGCCACCATCATCAAGTAAACCTGTGCTGATCAAGCTCTTTGTAATTGCGGAAACATGTCACACATTTTTCAGCGTGAAAGAAGAGCCATTCTGAAACTTCAATTGAACATCTCCAACACCTAAGATCTCACATGTCTGTCCCATTGCCTAGCCAAACATGATCTTTAGTGGTCACATAAGAGGTAAACCACTCCTTGTTTGGAGACACATGAAGTGATGCCCCTGAGTCTATAATCCAGTCACTCAGTGCATTTCCATCAGATGCTGTAAGAAGAGCTGAGTCCATTGTATTCTTCAAGAAGTAGATGTCTCCTGACACTAGACTGTCATCCTCTACAACAGTGTTTGTCACATTTATTTATTGAATCTTCATTGAGGACTTGTTCTTCTCACCATGGTCTTCAGCTTTCTCTTTGCCTTTTTCTGCTTTCCATTCTCTGCAGTCTCTTTTCATGTGACCCTTCTTGCCACAATGGTAGCATTCTATGTCAGTCTTGCCTTTAGCACTGCGGGACTTGCTACGAGACCGATTCCTCTTTCCACCTTTGTCCTTTTCTTTGGTCCTTCCCCTGACAACTAAGCCTGTTCCTTTGCCTTCGTCCATTGTCTTTCTGTTGGTTTCTTCAGTAAGCAGACTTCCTTCTACACCTGCTATGGTCAAACCATCTGGAGGTGCATAATTACTCAAAGATGTGCGAAAAGTGTCCCAACTTTCCGGCAATGTGATCAACAGGAACATAGCTCTAACAGGTTCATCAAACTTGACACCTTGAGCTGACAACTGACTGTAGATGGTGTTGAATTCATTCAGATGATTGGACATAGGGGTCCCTTCTTTCATCTTCTAGTCAACAAGCTTCTTAAGCTAGTATACCTGTGAAGCTGCACTCTGCTTCTCATAAAGATCACTCAGCTTTGTCCATGCTTGATTAGCTGACATCTCGTCTGCTACATTGAAGTAAACGCTTTCTGCCAAAGTCAGCATAATGGTAGAAAGTGCCAGTTCATCCATTTCACTCCATTCATCTTCGTCCATATCTTCTGGTTTTATCCCCTTGAGCTTTATAGGTTTTATCTCCTTCTTTTGTACCAACACGTGCCAAATCTGCTTCTTCCACAATGGGAAATTGGTTCCATCCAGCTTCTTGATATTGTAAAGAGCAGTGTCCTGTGATCCAGCCATAACTACGCTTCACAGTAGTTTACTTTCCTGGGGAAAATTCGGCAGAGTTTCCCCTGTAAACTATCCTCTGAACCAATATCAACCTGTCAAATGAACCAAGAAAGCTTCAGATTCTACAGAAATTTCGGCAAAGTATCCTTTGTAAAATGGCTCTGGTGTACTAAAAAACAGACCAAAAACAGCTCAAAAAACCACTGTCTCTCTAACACTGTAAGTTGTGGGTGTCCTGCACCTGTACTGTCTCTCACTGTCCTGTAATCATAGACTGCGAAAATGCCTCAACGGCAGTAAAGCAAAGATGCAATCCCAACTGTCTAACTCACAATCAATACATCCTAGCTGCCTATCTAAGGGTGCTCGAGGGATCGATCCAAGACCTGTATCACCGAGAGGATCTCAACATTCGAGAATCCCCCAGCTCAATAAAACCTCACTCCACCCTCAACAAAGGCTGCACTAAATCTGACAGTACATAGACTTCCCACAAAGTCATACATCCACAAATTTCCCACTATATGTTGTAACTGCTGCGGCGGTTGTTTGCTGCGTGACTCACAGCCAGCAAACCCTCAACAGACATACATCATCTCTGACAATACATCCCTTGTGGAAGTACCTGCAATGTCAATATGAAATCTGGAATATCAAGCAACAAACACAAGCTACCTGATAAACTAGTGGATGTCGCCTACAGTCTGTGTGTAGGTGCGCCCGTGTCGTATGTGACACACCTCCAAGAACTGTGAGCCGTCCTGCATTGTGTAGACAGCCACAAATCAGCACTCTGGAAGTGCAGATATCCTCAACACTTGCAGTCGTATATCAAAACCCCAAATTTGCTGAGTCAGATGTGCAACCGCCAAGACCACGTAGTCAAAAATGGCCTACACAGATCTTTGTCGAAGCCGAACGGTGGCCGAGATGACCTCAGAATGAAATTCTGAGAACACCGAGTCCTTCGGTCACACCCACAGGAATTGGCGCCGTGTCTTCGCCTGTCAAATCTCACTCCAATCTAATCAGGTGACTATGGCTACCTGCAAATGCTGCCCCGAGCCTCGATCTGAGCTCTGATACCAGTTGAAGGAGTATGAGCGGAAGTGCGATGCGAGAGAGAGTGCGAGAAGAAGAGCACGACGATATGGTGAACTCGCTCTACTGTAATGTATAGAGCATAGTGAGTTCTTATTAGGTTTTTACAAAAGAATATGTGTACATACCTGGCGGCCCACCCACTTACCTGGGCGACCACATTGGGTTTTATACCCCAACAACATCATGTAGCAAGTGTAATGCATCCCATCTCCCAAACAACATATATATGTCTTGCATCCATCCCATGCTCAAGATCTTGCTTTTATGCGTCTTTTGAACTTTTTTGTTTGTTTCCCATACAATTGTACAAAGTTGATGTGAGGGGTTTTGACGCATCTTTATCATGTACTCCACAACCCTATCCATGCCTATAACCTCCATCGGAAGATGTTAACCCTCACGGCACACGGACACCCTATCGCCTACGATGGACGTGTATTATGTATTATTTAGTAGAGTCAGGTACCGGGCTTGTCGGTCCAATAGGGAAAGGTAGAGTGATCGCCGATGAGAGGCGCACTTTAACTTGGACATTCAAGGGATTAGTTGGTTAAGCATGGGCGCCCAAGTGTGAATGGGGTGAGCTCCTATAAAAGCCAACTAAACCTAATTTTTACTCATTCTCTCATTTGTGCAATTGAAGAGTGCTCTTGCTCCATCTCCATCTTCTTCTTCTTCACCTCCTTGTGTGTGTGTGTGTGTGAGAGAGAGAGAGAGGGAGAGTGTGTGTGCGATCGAGCATTACGAAGGCACGACGGCGGCGAAGCGGTTGAGCGCGGCACGACTGCAGCTTCTTCTTCATCGCGGCGAGGAATCCACCACGAAGGCGAGCGTAGAGCGGTGAGTGACACACCCTTTGTTTTCTTGAGCTTGCTAGTTTAGGCTTGTTGTGTGCTTGGAGCCGTTTGTGGCTCGCATACGGTGTATTGGCAAGTCCCTTGCTTCGACAGTGCGGCAAGGAGCGCACATTTTTGGCGCCATTGCCGGGGATATGCCCTACACTAAGCTCGGTTAGCACTTTACGCTTCCTTGTGGTGCAATTTCTATCATAGGAAAGGCAGGGAAGGAGTGTGTGGAGATTTCTGTTTTTTGCGTTTTCTGCATTTGCTGTCAAGTTTCAATTTCTGCTATTGTCTGCGTTTTTTCAATTTCTGCATTTTCTGCATTTTCAAGTTCGGCGTTTTCAATTTCTGCAATTTCTGCATTTCTACGTTTTTCAATTTTCTGCATATCTGCGTTTTCAATTTCTGTATTTTCTGCACCCAGAAAAAAAAAATTATTTTATTTAAATCGGAAATTAAAAACGCGAGGGAGCGGGCGGCGAAATTTTTCGAAAATAAAAAACGCGACTCTTAAAACGGACGGGTTGGTTTGTATAAAAGGTAGATCGGGATCATTTTCCCAAGCCCAAGCCCAAGCCCAGGCCCAGGCCTCAGTCCTCAGTCTTATGATATATACTAGACTCACTCTTATATATATACCCTACTCCCTCAAGAGAGAATGAGAGCATGTGGGACAAGTCCTCCACTCTCCTCCTTTCTCTTCCCACTTGCACCCTTAGACTTTCTAGTTTGGGCCTAGTTCCCTACTGGAAATTGACATTTTTAGGGATTCCGAGGGCATAGAGTGACCAAACGGAGGGCTGTAAAGCACGGCACGACCCTCTTACCTATACGCTCGTTTCGAGATATCACACGGCCCATTCCACAACACGCTCTAAAAAATCTAGCAAAAAAACAAACAAAAAACACGCTAAAAACTAGTCACAAGGCCTCCTAGAGCAGCTTTTTGACACCTTAGGGTATCAAAAGCACATGCACTTACGCTCTGGGCGGGTGCTAGAACACGAGCATATTGAGGGTGCCTCTGTTCATACGGACACCCATTACCCATCCACGATAAGCTCTAGACCCTCAGCGGAGACACAAGGTAGCACCACCCAAGACCCTAAAATAGCCGCTAGTGATTCCTCCTCCGACTCAGAAATCATGGAAGCATACCCTACCCAAAACACTGAGAGAGAAGGCCATGCACCTCCCGAAGCTCCACAGCCTAGTACTAGTATATTTAGCCGTTTCATGGAAACATTAGGTAGAGCTACTCGCTCGGAACCTGATGCAAATGAAGCACACGAAGGGGGTGGGGAAGTGGACTCTCCTTTCACATCGCACGTGGACCCCACACCCCCAAAGAGTGTCCATGTGGATATCCTGCCAACTTCTTACCAAGAAGGCCCTGTTGAGCTGCCTCCTTCAGAAGTTCCCTCTAGAGTACCGTTGGTGACAAGTAAAACCACGGGGAGCAACATTGCTTCTACCTCACAAGAAACCGTTAACACGTCGACTCTAGAAGGATTGTTCATTAATGATCATTGGACATACGACCTCCACACTGAGGTGTTGACGGATCTACACTCTGGCCACGCCTACCATGTAGGATGGATAGAGATTGTACAATCCACCTCTAGTGCCACGAGCATCGAAGATCAACAGAAAATGATATGTAATGTTATCCATGGCATTATTCAATTAGAAAGGCAAAACCGAGGGGTAAATATACTCTCAACGGGCCCCATGAGATTTCTGGATACGAGTAAGGCTCAACAGCCTACTCTATCACAAATGGAGACTCCTCTAATGAGTCCCATGGACCCATCTTACGTCATTTCACCTGGGGTCTCTATGCAATCTGCGCCTCCGAGCGAAAACTTTAGCTTCCCTAACTTGGCTCAACCCTCTATTAAGGAAAACCCAGTGCTCACTCCAGGGATAAGCCTGACAGAGAATGTACCGATGACATCTACGGTTAGCGCAGTGCCACTACCTAGTGTCGTAGTACCTAATATGGGGCCTCGACCATATGTGCCTCTAGCCCCTTATGCACACATGGCCCCCACACCTCCAATAGTACCACTTGCTTATGCTCCTCGAGTGCCGCTCCCTAGATCTTATCCGAGTGGACCTATGCCCGGTTATGTTCCATATCCTGCATCATCCACACATATGCCAAGACCGGTACCCGTTCCTCTCCCACATATGATTCCAAGAGTACCTCCACCGGCCCTACCTCCTCACATAGGTGACTTGGCAGCGTTTGCTCAAACCATAGGTCGATCTATCGCGGAAAATATGCGTCATGCATCTGATAGAGAGCCTAGAAGTAAGGCAGTACAAATTGCCAAACTCACGCAAAAATTCAATGGGGACGAAGATGCTAGGAAACACATTGAAGTGTTTGAACAAGTATGTGATTCCTTAGGGGAACGCAACGAACTACATAAGTGCAATGCCTTAAGCTTGACATTAAGTGGGAAGGCTGGAGATTGGTATAGGACCCTAAGGGTGGACGAGAAAACAATCTACCCTACCCTTCAAAGGTTGTTTCTAAAGGAGTACATACGAGAAGGTGTGCTTTGGGGTGTAGCATCTCAGCTACAGAAGGCCGAACGTAAGGAAGGCGAGTCAGTAAGGGACTTCATTAGTCGTCTAAAGCACTTAAACTCTCGTTGCCCTGTAAATGAGCGCTTCAACAATAACCAACTGCTTGATCGATTCATCCGCGGGTTGAGGAATGAAGGAATCTATAATGGACTAGTGATTAGAGGTATCACAACCTGGGAAGATGTCACTGCCAATGCAATCCAATTAGAGGACAACTTGATGATAGCAGGCATGAGGGTGTCTACCGACACGAGATCCACTAGCTCACAAGCCATTGAGTATGAACCCATGACTGCAAAGCCCATTGCCAATGAGCCAAAGGTATTTGAGACATTCTTGACAGACCTCACCAAGGCAATCCAAGAGTCTCTTAAGGATAATCGACCCCCTCAAAATAGTCACATGTATCCAAGAAGGGAGCAACAATGGTGTTCCATTTGCTTAGGTCCACATAGCACTAGTGAGTGCCCTACGTTTAGAGTAAAATTTAATGGAACTTGCAACGCATGTGGTAGGTATGGTCACCAAGCTAAGGATTGTTTAATGATCAAACGTATGATGGCAAATAGACCACCTGTAGCCTGGACGGATGCACCTCGAGCTCCTGTATTGATGCCTGCTCCACCTGTTGAGCAACTACCGCAACACATGGTCCCTAGATCTCAAAATGTTGTACAAGCTACACCGCTACCACCTCCTGTGCTAGGACCGCAGCCCCCGCATCCAAGAGTCGCCCCTATGAACCAAGTGGGTTGCGAGCCATCAAATGCTTATGCAGATGGCTGTGAGGAGGAAATAGACACTAGTATTGCCTACGGACTTGATACATTGGAAGAGTGTCCTATATATTACATGGAAGATTGTTGGGGACAAGTCAAGCCGGTTTATCAAGCTGCTGCTCTCGCATCCAGAGGTCAAAATATCAACACCCAGGCTAGGAGGCCACCTCTTCAATGCTACGAGTGTGGTGGACCACATCGAGTAGCGGAGTGCCCTATTAGGCTGCAAAAGAATGCTGCACAGATGCAAGTGAATCAAAGGAGCACGTCTGCAATGCCAATACTCACATGTAATCGTTGTGGCATAGATCACTTGATTGCCCAATGCCCCTATAACCCAAATGCGCCTAAAATCACACCCCCGAATTTGGTCGAAATTGCTAGTGTGACATCGCCAATACCACTCGTCGCACCCGCTTATGCGATTACACGGTCCATGCTTCAAGGGCCAGGCCATATCCTCGAAGAAAGAGATACCGCGTCAGTTATCCAAGCAAAGAAAAAGAAGACACGAAGGAAGAAGTCGCAGAATACGGAAAATTCAAAGCCAAGTTCCAAAACAAACATAGGAACAGGAGATGACCCCGTGTATATGAATGACCTCGAGGATGATTCAGATTCAGTCGAGACAATGGAGACTAGAACCAATACCACAAAGGGAAAGACAGACAAAGAAAACCGTAACATGGAACCAAATGAAAACCAAATAAGAGAAAATCATAAAGAGCCTCTGAAAACACCACAAGTGTTTCCAAATCCAATCCAAGACCCCCAAGATAAACCGCAGGGGCAAAAAGGGAAGAATCGTAAAAAGAAGATTGGGACGTACCCAAACCCAGTAGACGAGATTAAGCAGGTGAAACATCTAAGAGGTTTAGTGGAGGAGACTCAAAGGAAACTAGAACCAGAACCCATGCAGGTCAAAATTCATGACACAGTGTTTCCCACGCAAGTTCATCCACCCCACATGAACCATAGACCGTTAGCCATATCTAGTATCATCCAAGAAGGGAGTGAGGACAGGACATCAGAAAGTGAGCATACACCTTTCTTGTTGGAAAGGATGTTTAACGAAGGAATACCTGATCCCATTGAGGAATATGAGATTCCATCCTCACCAGTTCCTAGTCAAGGACCTACACCCTGCAAAATGCCAATGAATGTTGCCAAACTAGTGGACTTCATGTCTTCTGAGGTCCGAACCACGATCATAGCAAAGCTGTATGGAGATCCTGAGTTATTCCTTGCACTTCGAGCATTCCTTAACGGAGAGCTACGAACGGGATTACCGCAGTTTGCGCAACCAAATAGGCCTGACTCGATTATGATTGATGAGGAAAATCATGTGCAATCACTTGACTTAGATGGACACGAGTCTGTGATCGAGGTACCCATTAACAAATTAGGGCAGTATTTTGAAGGCGACGAGTCTAATGCGACCCTACCCATCACTACCAAGGGATTAACTATAAAGGGAATTCTTGATGGTGGTGCGGGAGTTAGCATCGTTACAAAAGATTGTTGGGAATCCATGGGAAAACCCCGCCTCAGTGTTACTAACATTGTGGTAAAGATGGCAAATGGTACCATAGCCAAACCTATGGGGATGCTCAAGGATCTTAAGATCAAAGTTCTAGGACACAAGGTACGACATACGTTCATTGTAATGGATTTCTCTAAACACCTTATGTCATATGAAATGATTTTAGGACGACCATTCATGAGGGAAGCACAAATGGTTCACGATTGGTCTAAAAATCATGTCTATTTGCAATTCCAAGACTCTGTCCTTAGAGTGGATTTGGTGACTGGTAAGGTACACCCCTTAGGGAGTAAAACCATTATTGATCATCGCTCTGACACCATAGTTCACTCGGCCCCACTACAATATTGTTACACTTGTAAGAAGGATACAGACATTGGCCAAGATTCTCCTTACATGGATGTGTTACCGGGTATGACGGAATCAGACAATGTAGACTGGGTCCACCTAGCATCAACCATAGACACTTGGGGAAATAGGGGGACGACCTGGGTAACACCTGAGGGGGATGAAATGCCTATACCCTTAAATATGCTACAAGCAATGCATATCGCTTTCGACAAGACTCATCCTAAGGTAACGAAGAAAACATACAAGTGGGTCCCTAAAGCTTCTTTAGTGACCATAGCTAGTGCTAAAAAACAGAAGCCTTGTAAGAAACGTACCACTCGCTCCAAGAAAAGTAAGAAAATGTTGCGATGGATCCCTAAACGACTATTGGAAGCCCAAGGCTACTATCAAGGAAATGATCAAATCTGGGTGCCAAAACGTAGATTGTGCTCTTACCTATCACCTGACCCAAGTGAGCCCAATCCCGTAGTTCCAAAACGAATCAATGATCGTGGAAAGGAAAAAATCACAAAATGCTACACACCCGCTCCCGAGCTAGTTTGGGTACCAAAGAAAGAACGATTTGTTCCACCTAGCTCAGGAAGGGGGGAGTCCCATGAAGATTCTAGCTCATCATGTAATACATCCATAGAGGTAAAAGCTTCTACACAGTCTCCATCTATAGTAGTGGACCTCCATGAAGCTACAAAAGAATCCACACCTCCCAGTGTTCAAGAATCACCTAATGAACCACTTCAAGTTCGATCCTGGGAGAGTACCTTACCACCCTTACAACTTGACGAGGCACCTAGGGTAATAGAAAACTACTGGCAAAAATCCTCACCTATTACCAACTGGAACAATTGGTTTCAAAGGGTGACAAGTTCATTTCAAACGGTATGATCTACCCTAGGAAGGGGGGAGTGTTTGCTGACAGTCATCATTCATTTGCTTCCCTCTCAACCTTTTTCCCTGACCTCTATATCTCCAATCTTAGGGAATGTACATATAAAGCTTTATACTCACAAAAAACAAAAAATAAAGATCAAGAGCAATTAGCAAACGAGTATGCACAATAAAAGTCAAAACATTGACTCAGACCTACACATGTCACATTTGGTACAGTGAACCAGAAACCTATGCCATGAAACACCTTTGATCCTCATCACTTGAGTGATGGAGGGTAGGTAAGATTAGTACGATAGGAGTGTTTCTGTTTTAGAGTTGAGTGATTAGAAAAGTTCTCTTTTCCCACTGATGCGCCTCCTAGAGGTATTGTTTGTGTTTCATAGTGTGTACAGGAGCGTGTTGCTATTGATAGGATTTGGACCTTCATGGAACCTTTCTCTCGTTCACACTTCAAATCAAGCGCGACCATCAACACAAACAGGTGTTTCTTGTCCATTAGCATTGCCGTTATCTTTTTGCATCTATGATTGTCTGCTTTGATTGTGATTGGTAGCATACTATTCAGCGCATTTGCTTAGTATCAAACATTTAATTCAATGTAATGTTTTGTCATAATCACTTGTCTAGGTTTAAAAATCAAGCAGTCCGACTAAGCTAGTTTGACCAAGCTAGGTATTAGAAATCTTCTCTTAATACCATGGGGAATGCCTTCCTAATAAGCAATGGTTACTTAGGTTCTTAATCTGATTTAGGCAGCATTGTATGAAATGTACTAGGGCTTTCTAGTGGGCTTAACCCGATTGACCTTTAGCTTAAGTATTATAAAGGGAGTTTACTAATGTGATGAGCCTGGGGAGTGTAACAATGTTATATGACCCCCCAAAGTTACAAAATTAAAATGCTGAAAATGAACAAACAAAAAATCAAAGTGCCACAATGTAAAATTTTAAGCTGGAAGAGAAATCTCAGCTTGATTTGGTACTTCACTCACATGTATCGCCTATGGTACTAGAGCCCTAGAGGTTCCCAGTGTGGGCGCTTTTCCTTGAAAAGCAAAAAACCCAAGGCATACAAAATAAGCACACACATCATAATTGAATCACTGTGAAAAGACCTTGGGGGGTCAAAGAAAAAGTAATCAGTCAGGCGATGATTTCATGAGAAATTCCTTTTATGGTAGCTTAACTACAAGGTTTTCTAGATATAGCCTCTAGTCAGCCCTTGAACATGAATACTTGGCTCTCGCGATTAAACAACTTAATTGACCACAGAAAATTAAGAAGCTTACCCATGGTATTAATATTCGATCTCTAGTGCTTTTCGACCGTCAAATTAGCGACCCCAGACTTGTTTAATTTTTTACCTGTACATCTGTTTATGCATTTGATTACATTGCAATTTAATGTTCATTGCTAATAAATTGTTTGAAATTCTTTTACCAATCAATGTGTCTACCTAAAACTGCATATGCTTTTTAAGAGAATGCAATTACTGTGCCAATGTTGTTTGATTTTGCAGTGACTGAAGAAGGCTAAGGACATTCATCTCAAATGCTCTTCCACCTCGACGAACCAGCTTCAACTCAATAGCTTCCGAGGACGGAATCTACATCAGGAAGGGGGGCATGTTAACCCTCACGGCACACGGACACCCTATCGCCTACGATGGACGTGTATTATGTATTATTTAGTAGAGTCAGGTACCGGGCTTGTCGGTCCAATAGGGAAAGGTAGAGTGATCGCCGATGAGAGGCGCACTTTAACTTGGACATTCAAGGGATTAGTTGGTTAAGCATGGGCGCCCAAGTGTGAATGGGGTGAGCTCCTATAAAAGCCAACTAAACCTAATTTTTACTCATTCTCTCATTTGTGCAATTGAAGAGTGCTCTTGCTCCATCTCCATCTTCTTCTTCTTCACCTCCTTGTGTGTGTGTGTGAGAGAGAGAGAGAGAGGGAGAGTGTGTGTGCGATCGAGCATTACGAAGGCACGACGGCGGCGAAGCGGTTGAGCGCGGCACGACTGCAGCTTCTTCTTCATCGCGGCGAGGAATCCACCACGAAGGCGAGCGTAGAGCGGTGAGTGACACACCCTTTGTTTTCTTGAGCTTGCTAGTTTAGGCTTGTTGTGTGCTTGGAGCCGTTTGTGGCTCGCATACGGTGTATTGGCAAGTCCCTTGCTTCGACAGTGCGGCAAGGAGCGCACAGAAGAGATCCCGACTCAAGAAGTAGGAGCATATATGGTGTTTGTGTCTTAACTTGGAGGAAAATACTTTTGGACATTCTCAAAATCTTTCCAAGTAGACTTTGAGATGCTCCCACCCCACACTTCGACTCCATAAAGAAGAACTGGTGTCACCAATGTATCAAAAAGGTACTTCTTGAGAACCCAACACTTTATGTTTCCCGCATTACATATGTTCACAAATGCATAATATGCTTTATTTCCTGTTTCCAAACCACGCATAGCACATTCATGCCACTTCTGATTGGACAAAACCTCAAGGCAAAGGTACTTAAAGCTTTCAACAACTTCAAGTGTCTTATTGTTGTACACAATGCATGGCTTCTTCCTATGGTTGGTTTTCACAAGCATAACCTTTGTTTTGAATTCATTCACAATCAGCCCTCTATGCAAGCAAAAGTTCTCAAGGACAACCATAAGATTTTGTGCATCTTCTAAAGTGTGTGCTAGAAGCACTACATCATCCGCATACAGCAAAAACATGATTATTGCATTGCAAACAGTGACCTCTTCAACGCCTTCTTCTTGCATAAAGTCAAGTACCATTTGTTCCAATTGATCAATGCATAAACCAAAGAGAGTTAGTGACAACGGACCTCCTTGTTTAGCTCCAATAGTTCTTTCAATTTTTTTTGAAATTTCTCTTCCCATGTGTAATTGACAAATCACCTTCTCATAGATTCAAGAAACCATAAGCATAAACTCACTTCGCAGTTGGATTTCTTCCCTCCTTCTCCACAAATTATTACTCCGTGGAATCATATCAAAGGCTTTCTTAAAGTCCACAAAACAATAATACAATTGCTTGCCTTTCAATGGACTTTTCTCCATAAGAACACGAAGAGTGACAAGATGATCAATGGTGTTATGGCATCGACAAAAATTTGCTTGTCCTTTTCACTCTTGTCATTTTGTTCAACCCAATCACTCAATTTCATTTCCATTATGCACCCATAAGAGACCCAATCATTATAGTCTGGTAGTTGTTTACATTCTTTACATCCCCTCCTTTATGCAAAGGCTTAACCCAATTAGTACTCCAATCATAAGGCATACAATGTTGAAGTGCAAGATTGAAAATATCACACATCCACTCATGGGTAATATCTCTTGTCCATTTGATCATCTCCGGCTTGATACCTTGAAGATCTCCCGCTTTGCGCGAGTGGCCAACTTTTCAAGCCCACTGCATACATCCTCAATACTAAAAAAGAGGGCATACGTGGGAGTGAATCATAAAATGGCATTTTTTCATCCTTTGGTTGCTCATATAATTGCCTACAATGTGTGTACATATCCACAAGACTCAAGTTATCAAAATTCTCAACCCGCTTGCCCTTCAAGTTTCTCCAAATCTTCCAAATGCACGTGCCTTTTCTTGGACTTGATAAGTTGTTTCTTTACTTTCCATCTTCTTCTCTTCTTTTAAATCAATGACTTGTATGTACTTTGATAGTTGTCTTTGTCCATAGTTGCATCAAGCTTTATCAAGGACTTTTGAGCATTTTGACATTCTTTATCAAACCACCATTTCGTGATCTATCTTTGTTGATACTATGGAGATGCTTTATGGCAAAGAATTCTTCAGCATAAGAACAAATAACTTTCTTGAAAGATTTTCATTTAGTTTTCAATGGTGTGTCATATTGAAGCTTTGTCATCCATAACTTTTGCTCAACCATTTCAATGTACATTGGTGCCCGTTTGAAATCCATACATAGCAGTAACTTCTCTTCCCTTTGGCTGAGGTTATCATGCTTAGTTGCTTCTCCACATGCAAGGTCAATACATAAGGTCCGATGGTCTGATTTTTGGATCCATTGGCCAAACATAAAACTCTTTATGCGATACATGATGGCTTCAAAGAGTAGCATATAGTCAATCACAGTATCCCCATTATGTTTTCTACATGTATATCCATTGGTTCCACTCCACAAAGATACACCATTTGCAATGATCATAACTGTGGTATTACACATGTGTAAAAGTAACTTTCCATAATGATCCAGATCTTCCTCATCCATTGAAGTACGATCATACAAGTGAACTTCCTCCAACTCCCTTGAAATGTATGGCACATCAAATTGTTGAGTATCATGTTGCAATGTTTTTGTCAGAGCATTCATATCCCCAAATACAATAACATCACCTTCGCCTTTGAAATAAACAATGTCCTCTTCTAAATCAAAAAATGGATGATATCTATCCATGCAAGCATAAAAGGGGAATCAAGAGGAGGAATGTAGCAACCGACTACAAAAAGGGGTGCTCTTTCTGATGTCATAATTTTCAGCCATACATAACGTTTGTTCTTGTCATCCTTCATAATTGATACAAAGTCTTCCAATCCTTTCTTCACCATACATGCTACCCCTCCTTTCCCTCTTTGTTGCTTGAGATTCTTCGACCACATCAATGAATGTACATTGTAATCCTCCAAGACGTCAATCCTTTCTGTATCATGCTCACAAATTTCAACAAGAAGTACAACATTGGCTTTGCTTGTTAGTTCATCAATGCCAACCCCCGCATTCCATGGTTATCCATTGCAATTCCAAAAGCATATTTCAATTGTAACTCGGCCTCATAGGTCACATATCCCTATTTTCTCGAGGAACTTGCCTTCTCCTTGGACACATTCTCTTCGTGAGAGATCTCCTTGTTTTCCTTATTCTTTTTCTCATATGCCTTCTTGCGACACATATTTTATTGCTTAATAGTGCAATCTTCACATACAAAATATTTTGTATCCCTCAAATAAATCCAACTATTATCAAGGATAATCTTTTGTTTGGTCTCATCCGGCATGGTGCATAGAATTGGCCGTTCTCTCGAGCGAGGAGCTCCTTGCTTACCCAATGTATGTGCTCCATATACCATAACTCCACAATGGAAAGACAAGGAGGATTATCTTACTTCTCTTTGGGAATTCCACGAATATCAATGTTCTTGGAACGTCGCTCACGTTCCTTCAACTCCTCCACATCCACATTCTTAACATTCTTTGTTGAGTCATAGCTGGCATGAGTGAGGAATAGGAAACCACATTGTTACCACCTACATCAACCAAAGGCTTTCTTGTGCATACATTTTTCATGTCGCATACATCCCGGATCATGGTTTCAAATTTCTCCTCTTTCAATATATGGTCATGCTCTACTTTGCTCATGCACTCCTTCAAAGTATTCAAATCCACAAGAGAGCGTTTACATTCTTTGACTTCCTCTTCAAGTTGCATCAAACGTGTTTTTTGCATCTCAAGTGTCCTCTTGAGATTTCCATTCTCAACCACAAGTACCCTTAGTGTGCCATTTTCTATTGCAAGTGCTCGTAAGTCTTCACCTTGTTTGTTTACAGTCTCTTGCAACGATACCAAGTATGCCATGATCATAGTTTTTGATGTCGTTGGTTGAGTGGTTGTGTTGCTATCTCTCCACTTAGGAGATTTTGGATCATTTTTCACAATGGTTGTGGACCTTGTTGAAGAAGAAGAACCCTTGTGAGTGTCGGAAGGCATTGTATGTCAAATAAGAGAAGAGAGTCAACTTTCTTGAACCTGTTCACTTTGCAAATGCTGCTACAAATATGACTTCCATAGCTCTAAAAAATTTTGTCTTCACATCAATGCGTAGAGTTCATCATGCTCTTCGATTGAGACTATAGATCACCCAAATTGGAGTTCCGACGAAGAAGTTATGATCAAAAGAGTGAACTCATGTCTACTAGGTCAAAAAAATGGTTGCACGAGAGAGAGAGAGAGAGAGAGAGAGAGAGAGAGAGAGAGAGAGAGAGAGGGTCAAGGGAAAGAAAAAAGGAGCAAAATCAATGGTGACAACAATGTGGGATCGAGGTGTGTTGACCAAGGAAAAAAATATAAGAGAACGAGAGAGAGAGAGAGAGAGAGAGAGAGAGAGAGAGAGAGAGAGAGAGAGAGAGAGAGAGAGGGCGAGAGAGAGAGAGAGAGACGAAGGGAGAGACGAAGGATCAGGAGAGAGAATAAAGTTGAGAAGAGAGGAAAGAATCTACTTGCCAGATTCCAAGAAAGCGCTGGCCAAAAAATATCCCCCGTGCCATGATGCTAAGGTTGCCATTGATTTGTATTGAAAGTGGCCCTTGATGCGAGGCATTAAAAAAAATCTCCAATACCTTCATTAGTACTTTTTGTCATTATAGATACTTTTGAAATCCATGTGCTCCACACTACGGACATATCTCCATGTCTGCATTCTCCCCTCTAAACAAAATCACTAGGGCAAGCATGAATGGACTTGTAATCTATCTCTAACAATAATAGAACCTTCCTTACATCATCCCTTGAGTCTATCCTTGCAATGTTTTCTTTTTATCCTTATGAAATCTGCTTAAAGAAAAGCAATTACATAACATCCAAGAATAGTTATTGTGTAAATGAGTTGAACAAAAATTAAAGTCTCCTAAATAGGTTTGAGATGCTAGTGTTTCTCCACTCAATCTATGCATGCAATTCTATGCATGCTTAATTTGGAAAACATTGGAAGAGGCTTTCTCTCATGCATGGCAGTTATTTCAGCTCTGTACTATTTTCACAAGTGATGAAATGTGTGTCCTACCATAATTACTAGAGGAAAATGGCACTTCTAATAGCCTCTCTCTCACACAACGCTCTCTCTTGTTTAACCTGGATATAGTAGTTTTAATCCTCAGTTAGTGATCATGATAGGTTTATGACATAAATAAGTACGTGAAGTATGAAAAGGACATACGTCTTCATATGGGAGAGGGAGCCATTTTGATTGGATGTAGCATGTGTGACACGTGAATGAAGGAGACGAACAAGGTTACTTATATCATGTTATTTTTCAGTATTCAGAGTATAGTTTGTATCGAGTACTTGAATAATAGTGCAGTCAACGGAATGCTTTTTGAATTCCTGCTTCTTTCCTGAATGATGGTGAAGAATTCTTTGAACTGAATATAAGAATTAGTTAATTCTACTCATTTTAATGCTCTTGTTGTGGTAACACATTGAAATCTTGCTAATTGGAGAACATCTTTAATAGTGCCAATTGGGCAATGTGAATAGTTGGGACTCAAGCAGTTTGAATTGGATAAATTCTTGAGGGAGTTTTCCAACTGGGTGGTTTTCTTGGATACATACTTTGACTTGCTACCATGATGACTTGAGACTTCATCTCACTGGTGAAAAAAGCACAAAGCTGAAAAAATCACCTTGCACCATAACTTATACTAGCCATAAATCCTAAAACCCAAAAACACTAAATTTTAAACTTAAACTAGGGTTGACTTTAAAATTATTCTTAAACCTTAAACTAGCACCTAAACCCCTAAACTAACTCCAAAATAGACTAATTTAAATCCTAAACCATAAACTAACTCTATAATGTAAGCTATCCCTAAGATATGAAACACTAAGCCACAAACCTAAACTAACCCTAATCTCAAAACCAATCATAAATCCTAAACTAACTTTAAACCTTAATTTAGAAATTAATTTTTTAAAACCCAAAACAAATTCTAAATTAAATTACATTTAAGAATAAACATTGATTAATAACCTAACACTAAACCCTAAAGCCAAATCTAATTCTAAATCTTAAACTAATTTTAACCTTAATATATATCCCAATATCTAAAAACCTTAAACTAACTCAAAAACTAAATTACACTAAATTGTAACTCTTTAAATCATAAACTAAGTTGAAACTTTAAAGCATTAAATTCCAAAATTCAAACAAGTCCTACATTTTGAACTAATCCTAAACTAAATAAGAAATACGACTTAACAAAAGGTGCCTCTGGATGCAGTCCGGCTCATGGCCTAAACTCCATGCTTGGTCTGAGTGTTGTGAGCTCCTCCCCTATGCACATTCTTCTACAACTCTATTGTATATTGGAAATGGTTTAAAGGTGTAAATTGTATATTTTGTGCATAGATCCCTGGGGAGGGGTATCTGTCACTTGTTATCAGAGCCTATGCTTAAGGTTATGGGGATATCCTAAAGCCTAATACTAGCCGGGCTAGTTATGCATCGTACACGCATTCATGCATGTTATTTGGGAAAGGATATTGTATTCATGATGCATCTATAAGTGACATTGGTTAGTGGTACCTGTTTGACTTGTCTTCTTAATGGAAGTATTTGATTTGAGTTATGGTGAAATGGTTGAAGTGTTCAACAAGGGCGTTGTAATTTCTTTGAATGTATGTTTTGGAGTAACAAATGACTCCTAGAGTTACGTTTGAATTCTTTAGCCAACGGAATGAGGTTTTGGCCATAGTGTTCAACAATATGGCAACACGGTTATCAAGAGATGAAAGGGAACTCTTTACCTTAAAAATAGGAACCAAAGTCTTTGGCATGCTAGGAAGCACAACTTGCTAGAAGAGTGTTGACCGTAGTTACTTATCCATCACCAAGAACCCTTCCGTCAATTCTTTATCTACATTGATGACAGTCCAAGAGATTGGTTTGCCAACCTCAGGCTACTTCAACTCAGAATATGGTTAGGCCTAGAAGACATGTTCTTCTACTTGGCGATGTGCTCCCAAATGTTAAGGATTGCCGAAGTTGCTAAGAAGTTTGATGCTTTTGCAGCTCTCATAGGGAAAGAAAAACTAGAAGATAATTACAGACCACGCTGTCATGTGGGAGGTATGAAAGAATACCCTGTTATGAGAGCTAAAAGAATATTTAAAGATTTGGCTCTGAGACACCCATAATATTGTAATGAAATCCAAAATTTTAAATTTTGATGAATAAAAGAAGCATAGACTCAATTTTGATTCACATGTATACTAAGTTTTCTCTCTCCTTGTCTTGTTTTAGATGGATCTTCTTAATTGTCTAGATGAACTCCCAAGTGATTTTGCACAAAGGATCTTTTTTAATTATGCGTTCGAATTCAATATCCATTGGGGAATTGCAGTGGTTTGAGCTTCAATGGGGACTAGAGACTACCTTGTTCCGAACACTTATGTAGCATGTGAGTGATATGTTGAAGCCCAACTTGAACATCGAACACAAGTTCCTGATAAATTTATGATTGATCCATAGATTTGGGTCAAGGAAAAGATCCAAGAAGGCAACATCAAAGTACAGGATATGTTCTTTACCTTAACCTGTGTTTGCTTTTGGACATTCCAAGTCGAGAGTTTAATCTTAGTAAGAAGGCTCTCATGCTAAACCAAAGATATGGCTTTTGTGAAAAGGTCATAATCAGCGTATGGAAGAAGTCAAATGGCGGAAACTGATTCTATTATGTACCCCAAGATTGGTTCAATAGAGTCTATGGGCCTATTCTCAAATACAATCCTCATAATGTCACTATTACCTTTGATGACTACGAGAAGCCCAGGTGCATTAGTGACTTTGTCCAAGCACAACCAATGGTAGTAAACTCGAGTAGATATTTTTACAGAGATTATGTAAATGAACAGCATGCTCATGTAAACTGCTTTAATGGAATGCCACCCACGGATGTAATCACAAGGAGAGGAATGGTTCGAAAAGAGAGACGTGAATTTAGTGCACAAGTTGAAGTTCTAAACTTTGAACTCAAGATGTGAACAAATATAGGGGTAGAACCTCGGTGCTGCAGGAACCAAGAATTGGTTCATGGGGCATTTTTGTATTCATGTATCTCCCTAAAGAAACTATGTATCTTTTTGGTTTTCTACGGTTATAAAAATTTGATTTTTGATATGACTCATATTTTTTTGATGACATAATAGTTGAGTTTGAATCTTGGTTTTATCATTCTAACTAACTTGAGTGATGGGGGAGGGGGGTGTAGATGACTAACATCTTACCTCAAGCGATATGGGCAGATATACTCTCCCACCTTATGTTGGAGGAGCATCTTCAAATAGGAGTGGAAGTGCAAAGGCTTGTCACTACCATGCATAATGGGGGAGGGGGGTGTAGATGACTAACATCTTACCTCAAGCAATATGGGCGGATATAATCTCCCACCTTATGGTGGAGGAGAATCTTCAAATAGGACTAACTTGAGTGATGGGGGAGGGGGGTGTAGATGACTAACATCTTAGCTCAAGCGATATGGGTGAATATACTCTCCCACCTTATGGTGGAGGAGCATCTTCAAATAGGAGTGGAAGTGCAAAGGCTTGTCACTACCATGCATAATGGGAAAGAGAAGAAAAGGTTAATGTCCACGGATTGTATTGTACCTAATACATTCCACGCTTGTTAGCATTACACTGCAGGAAACCCCGAGTTTAGACCACTTGAACATAAACCCTTGCCCATTGGGAGTATCGAATGGATGGAATCCAAGTTGGGAAAGGAGATTGTTCTCACTAACCAAGTGTTGTATATAAATGCTTATGAACTTACCTTGAGACCCACAAAGGAAACATGGATAGCTAGAAACATACTTCCCTTAGAGATGACTATGGGATGTTTCAACAATGTTATGTTCAATGTATGGGGCTGTCAATGCCAAATCAATGACAAATTTTCCTTTAGCCCGGTACCTTGGAAGTTGTTCTTTGACCCACAATCTTCACCATTTAAAAGTTCTTGGAAGTTGTTCTTTGACCCACAATTTGGAAAGTCACTAACCCACAATCTTCACCATGTAAAAGCTCTATACAATGTCTATAACAGACCTAGTGCCTTGTAGATTGTGTGAATATACACAGCTGAGATGGGTGGGACACACCGGATGCGTTTTCAAAAGAATCTGCTTACTTTGATGGCTACTTTGGGTACAAGAAGGCAATAGTTCACAACAAAATGGGAGTACATGTACCTAATCAATGTCTTACCCAAAAATGGTATGATTCACACACTAATGAGGAGATGTTTCAACCAAAGATTAAAAAGGATTATTGAGATCACCCATCTGATATACTCAAAGAATGGGATAAATATGCTCCATTGGTGGAAGGATGTCACAATGGCTATTACTGGATGCATTATGTCAGAGCCATTAGAATCTATTAGAAACTTTCAAGACACTTTGTGGACTTTTTGGAACCCAAATTTTTTGTGATATAGAAACTGGATTACTTTATTCGTTATTCCTTAAGTGAACCTTCCCATCCTTGAATAAAACAAGATCCTTCCTCAAAGAATCATTGAAACATTCACAATCCCTTCTAACATGGTCTTTGTTGTCGTACCATATGCATCTATGCACAAACCCATCCTTGCTTTAAGGTATTTTCTCTAAAGCTTGTTGTGATGATTGCCCCTTTTCTTCAAGCCTAAACAACTTTAGTTTCAATTCCCACATCCTTTTAGCAAGTTCATCAAGCATTTTGTCCTAAGTGTGACCTTGGTTGATATGGTGCAGTAAGTTACCATGCCTCCTAGAGGAAATGTGGATGCGGCTAATGCAAATGCACCGATTGTTTCTCAACACACCATCATTGATAGGGACATCGATGCTATGCTTCACAAATCTCAACCTAGAAATTTTAGCGGGGAAAGCAAAATATAGGCAAGGTCCTTGAAGACTGGATTGACCGTATGGATGACTACTGTGTGCTTTGCCGCATGTGTCGAAGGCTGGGAACTTTCCTCTGTACTGTATGCAAGCTTCAAAAGACTGCAAGCACACAACTAGACAGTCCTAGCAAGCTCAAAAGGGTAGAGGTGTGTCACTCATTGATAAATGCTTCTATTGTAAAGGATCCTATGACACAAAGAAGAAGGAGCCGCCTTCGCCGCCGCCGCGCTCAACCACCCTGCCGCCACAATGCTCTCTCTCTCTCTCTCTCTCTCTCTCTCTCTCTCTCTCTCTCTCTCTCTCTCTCTCTCTCAAGCATACACACACACACACATATACACATGAGCACACGAAGGAGGAGAAGACAGAGGTAGAGTAAGAGCACTTCTTAGCTTTCACCTCCAAGAATGATGATTTTTAGGTCAAATGGACCTTTTATAAGAGTTTGACCCATTCACACATGGGCGTCCACAGTGGCCGGTCATTGAAAAACTACTATAAAAATAAGATAAGTGGTGCATCTCTCATCTCCGATCATGTACACACCTATTGGACCGACAAGCGTGGTCCATGACTCAGTCAAAATAATAATAAGGCATCCATCGAAGGTGATAGGGCGTCTGTGAGGGTTAACATGTCCCCCCTTCCTAATGTAGCTTCCGTCCTTGGAAGCTATTGAGATGAAGCCCGTTCATCGAGGTGGAAGAGCATCCGAGATTGAATGTCTTTAGCCTTCTTTAATCACTACAAAATCAACCCAAATTGGCATAGTAATTGCATTTTCACATACAATTAAAAAGCATATGCAGTTGTAGACACACAATTTGATTGTTGGTAACAGAATATTAAACAATTTGTCATCAGTAAATATTAAACTGTGATATAATCAAACACATAAGCACTTGTAAAGGTCAAAAACTAAACAAGTCTGGGATCGGTAATTTAACGATTGAAAGGCATTAGAGGTCAACTATTAATACCATGGGCAAGTTTCTCAAATCTCTCTAGTTAATTAAGTTATTTAATCGCACGAGAGCAAAGTATTTCATGTCCGAGGGCTGATTACAAGCTATAACTAGAAGACATTGTAGCTAAGCTACAATAAAAGAAATGGTTATGAAATCATTGCCTGAATTATTCCCTTTGTTTGACCCCCCAAAGTTTTTTCACATTGATTCAATTTTGATGTGTGTGCTTATTTTGTATTCCTAGGGCTTTTTGCTTTCAAGAAAAAATGCTGACATTGGGAACCTCTAAGGCTCTAGTACCATAAACAATACATGTAGGTGAAGTACCAAATCAAGTTGTAATTTCTCTTCCAACTTAAGATTTTACATTGTGGCACTTTTGATTGTTTTTAGCATTTCAATTTTGTAACTTTGGGGGGGGTCATATGACATTGTTACCCTCCCTAGACTCATCACACTAGTAAACTCCCTTTATAATACTTAAGCCAAAGGTCAATAGGGACTAAGCCCACTAGAAATCCCTAGTACATTGCACAAAATGCTGCCTAAATCGGATTAAGAACCTAAAGTAACCATTGATTATTAGGAAGACATTCCCCATGGTATTAAGAGAAGATCTCTAGCGCCTAACTTGGTCAAACTAGCTTAGTCAGACTGCTTGATTCTTAAACCTGGACAAGGATTATGATAGAAAATTATATTGGACAGTCCATCAACATTCCATTCATCCATGGAAAATGCCTCCTTCCCCTCAAGCTCCTGCAAGAGAAGCTGTGTGATACAACTAGGGTCATTGTGGAGGCTCTTGTTCATGGGGGACAAGAGTTTAAGGTTTTGTCACCTCTTCCCACCTATGCAGGGGTTGATATGGAGGCATACTTCATCTTTCAGACCCCTTAGTCATCTCCAATTGGTCCATCACCTGCACCAATGTAAGTGCATGTAAGTCCAAGATCATTCATGAAGGTTTGAACAATTCTTCACTTTCTTTTATTTTGTTCTCTTGCATACAAATAGAAATATCAAAAGGGGCACCGGTCTTTGGGGCCAATATCTCTTGGCACAAAACTACACCGGGCCGTGTCAAATCAAGTGTGAATTGTGAACTGTTTTGAAGTGAATCTCTAGTGTGTCGTGGTAGAAACTTCACTTGGAGTGTCCAAGTTTGTTACAGTGGTATCAGAGCGTGGTGGATTTCTCTTCTACCAGGAAATCCGATTCTAATGTCTAATCCAAGAAAATGTGCTGAATATTGTGCTACCAATCACATTTAAAGTAGGCAAACATGGATGCAAAAAAAGAAAGACAAGGGGAAATTCTAATGAACAAGAAACACCTGTTTGTGTTGATGATCGTGCTCGATTTGAAGAGTGAACGAGATAAAGATTCCATGAAGTTCAAAATTGTAATTATGAAATGCATTCCTGTACACACTAGAAAACACAAGGAATACCTCTAGGAGGCACATCAATGAGAAGAAGCACCAACCTTTACTGAACACAATCAAACAACATAAGGAACCCTACCCTAATTATTTGCATCTCCTAGAGAGTCAAGGAAATAGGATATTAAATAGATGGGTGGGTAGCCCTAGGTCTAAATCGCTATCCTCATCATCATTGAGAAAAAAAAAGTCATCATCTATGAGACCATATGTGCCATCCGTGTAATCATGTAACTCTTCCTCATCATTAGAGGCACACATGTTCACTAAGAATGTCAGTAGACATTGTGAGCGGGATGAAAACACACACAGCGCCTCTATAACGACCCGACACACACTCTTGGGAAGATACACACACACACTATGGGGCACCACTCGGCTTAGACAACACACCTGGCCGAGACAGGGAACACACCTCTGGAGTGAGAGGAGAGAGACTATCCACTTGCCCACTCCACACAGACACACACACACACACACACCCAAAAAACTCAGCTCAAAAGAGGATAATTTCTGATATTTAGATACAATTGAGCTTGGGCCAACACCAATGGGGCAAATAGCTCACACAATATGGGTAAAATAAGCCAGATACAATCACAAACTAGAGCAGAAACTTCGCTCATAGGAGAAACTTACACAGAAAAACAGCAGGAAAAGAGTGAGGAATTTGGCAAAATGGACAGCGCCATCGCGTCCGGAATGGCCCAAAACCCCAGTCTACAATGTCAAAGTGCTCAAATCCGACCTAGGATGAGCAGTTTACGGCCAAAACAGGCTCCAAAAACCCCAAAAAAAACACTTGCGGCTATTCCTCCTCTCTTCTCCACATTTTTTCTGGTCTTCTCTCTGTTTTTTCAGTTCCCACACTTAGATTTATTAGTTGGGCACCCTTGGCCTTTTAGATGACCTCAAACGGACCCCGAACCGGCCAAAAACTGAACTCGCAGTGCATAGTTGTCACCTTTTTTGCATCATCCGCACACCTGGCACTCATTTCTTTTCAATAATGCGTCTCGCAACCACGTGAAGTGGCCCCAAAAAGTGGTCCTAATGATGACCTTTCTGCATAATTCTCACAAGAAAACACCACTTTGTGTCCGTATTCATCCACGTGCAAATATTGACCCCGTTCGGCCTCCTGACACCACTCGATACCATCTGACGCACCTGCTTACCTCATGTCGTCGGCCCGCGGATATCTTTCTCAAGAAGTTTTATGCGCTACCAACTCCTCCTTATTGTAGAAAAAACACAGTGGTACTAGTAATAGTGAAAATCGATGCACTATGTACACCCTGTCCTACCTGTACACATGTGGGCCCCACGTAACCACCTGGCTCTGAAAAATGGGCAATTCTTTATTTGATGCACCATGCATGTATATGTACATATGCGCAATCCCTTGCTCCAAAAAACTCCTAACATAATTTGCCCATCCCCTAACCTGCTAGATCATTCATGATCAGCCAGCAGCAAAGAGCGATATGAGACTCGCCGCATCACAGGTCTCCTCATCCTTCACCAACATTGCTTGCTCTATAGACAGTTCATCTTGCTCCACAATCATCAATCTAGCATGATACAATTTAAGACGCAATCCATTTACCCTTGACTTATGTAGAACACCATCCAGGTTAGCCAGCTGATATGTGCCATTTGGAAAACACTCCACTACCTTGAAAGGGCCTTCCCACTTAATTTGAAACTTCTTTTGGAAGGTGTTGTCCAGCTTACTGTTGTAGCGCAAAACCAAGTCATGCTTCTTGATACCCTTACTTTTGACCTTTTCATTTATCTTTGCTAAAGCCCTATCTTGCATCTGCCCATAATGTTCCAATGCACTCATCCTATCCAGCTGAACCTGCTGTAAGAGCCTCTCTTCGAATGCATCACTAGGTGGCCCAAGCAACTTCTCTAACATCTTGACCGCAGGCAACTCTACTTCCACAGGCAATAGTGCTTCTTTTCCATAGACCAAATGAAATGGAGTAAACCCTGTACCTGTCTTCACCGAAGTACGGTAAGCCCATAATACACTAGGCAATTCCATATCCCACTTCTTTCCTTGGTGCTCTGTCACTTTCGAAAGAATCTGTACCAACTCACCATTGAATCTTTCATTTAATCCATTACACTGTGGGTAATAAGGAGTGATATGCTGGTGCCTAATCTTCATCTTTGCACATAAAAAATCTAGCAGTTTAGCTCTAAAGCCAGGCCCCTTATCTGAAAGTAGCTTCAATGGCACCCCAAACTTGCAACATATTTCATCATACACAAATTTTGCCACATCCTTTGCAGTGATCTGTTTTACTGCTATAGCCTCTGCCCATCTAGAAAGATAGTCCACTGCCGTCAAAATATAGCTTTTGCCCCTGCTTGTGATAGGTAACGGGCCTATTGCATCAATCCCCCACTTTTCAAACACATCAAACGCCATAATGGTTTTTCGTAGCTCTGGCTTCAACACTCTCTTCCCAAATGCTTGACACCTATTGCAAGACCTACACCAATGGTGAACATCCTTGTGCAAACTAGGCCATACATACCCCTCTTGCAAAATCTTATGCAAGGTGATCTTTAGAGAAAAATGGCCACCACATGCGCCTTCATGATTCTCTTACAACACTCTATAAAGCTCCTCCCGCCAAGGTACACGTCTCAACACAAGATCAGCCCCTTTCATGTATAAGACATCACCAATCAATTTGTACCTGTATGCTCTACGCACAAAGCCATACTTCTTAGACTTCTGAATCTCCTTTGGAATGATTCCTGTTAGCAAAAACTTTTCTTCTTGATCCAAACTTTCCTGGCCATGATAAAGAGGTAAAGTGGTCCTCAACACAAATAGCTCCCCAATCATGCCTTGAGCTGCTTCATGTGCCTCTCCATTTAGAGCACGTTCAATGTGTCTGATGATCCATGTTCGAACTTTTTTAACAGGCCTTTAATTCTGAAGCACATTTCCTTCAATGAGGTGTTCTTGCTCTTCCACACACCCAGCACTTGCTTCACCACTAACAAGGCATCACCTTTTATGCTCAACCTTCGAACCCCATGCTTCAAACAAATGTGTAATCCGGCTTCCAGAGTAGCATATTCAGCCTCATTGTTACTATGAGCATCCAATTTGAACCCTCTCTTGCATACTAGCTTCCCCTCTGGATCATAAAGTGCTATACCCCCTGAAGCTGCATCATGGCTCCTTCTGTATGAACCATCAAAGAACAACACATGTGCATTGCTGATCTGTGGCCCTTCTTCAACTACCTTTCTCACCACCTCTTCCTTAACAATAAGGGGATTCTCCTTGTAGGTCAACAAATCAGCTAGGGTAGCCCTTGTACTATCTTCCACTAGAAAAGAGAACTCAAACTCTTGCAGCTCAATTACCCATTTCTTCACCACATTTGGCATGTTAGTACCATTAATTAACTGTGGCAAAAAGGAATAACTCGTCAAGAAAACAAAAGGCCGTGGTAGCAAGTAATGACAAAATCGTCGACAAGCAAATATTACACTGTCCATCACTAGCTCTACTTCCGAGAACTTTCTCTACGCTACCAACTTCACTCAGCTTGCACAATACACTGGCCTCATATAATGGCTTCCCTTCCCCTTTTGCAATAGCATGGCTCCAATGGCATCATCCCCTACTGAGGGATTTACATTAAAAAATTTCTCCCAATCAGGAGCCTGCATGGCTGACAAACCCCCTAACACCTCTTTCACCTCTTGAAACACTTCTTCACACTTGTCATCCCATTGCAATGGATCATGCTTTGCCACTTGTTGTAATGGATAAAGAATCTGAGAAGACAATGGAATAAACCTTGCCATGTACTTCACTTTGTGTATAAAGGTTGCCAATTGCTTCGTACTCGTAGGTGATGGAAGAAGAATAATAGACTTAACCTTGTCTGGATCAGCCTCAATGCCATTTTCTGACACCATGTGGCCCAATAACTTCACCCTTGGCTGTGCTAGATGACATTTCTTTGGATTTAGTTGTCCTCCACATTCATCATATCGAGCCAATACCATCTGCAGCTTCTCATGGTGTTCAGCCCTACTGCTATAAACACAGAAGTCATCCATAAAAGCTTTAACACAACTACCAATGAATGGTTCCAACACCCAATTTGCTCTCTCTGGTCCATTTGACAACCCAAATGGCAATACTGTGTAGCAATAGCAGCCCCATGGCGTAATAAAAGTTGTCTTTGTGCGGTCTTTAAGAGCAATCTTCAATTGAAAATAGCCTGAAAAACCATCACACACACTGTACCTCTCATAACCTGCCACTGAATCCAAGATCTGATCAATGAATGGAAGAGGATATGGGTTCTTCTTAGTGGCTGTGTTTAAGGGTTTAAAATCTACACAAATTCTCCACTTCCCATCCTTCTTTGGACTGACTACAACTGGACTCACCCATTCTGTGGTCTCCACAGGGACTATGAACCCTGCCTTCAATAAATTGTCCACCTCTTCTCGCAAGGCTTCCATTTGCTCTTGACCCATCCTTCTTAGCCTTTGCCGCACTGGCTTAGCACCTTCTTTCAGCTCTATATGCATCTCTTCGCTCTTGAACCCTCTGATCTCTTCATATGAAGTAATGAAAAAATCAGGAAAACTAGCCAGCATGTGCAAATATATATCTTTCTCCATAGTTGAGAGGTCTCCACTGATCATTTGTGTCATCAATTCTTGCTTCTTTGACAACTCAACCTTGGTTTGCATCAGCCCTTCAATCACTTCATAAGGCCCTTCACTTTCATCTTCAACCTCATTCGCAAATGCAACTAAACCAAACTCCTGGATTTCTTTGTCCATCAAAAGAAATGCAACATCAGCATCCTCATCACTGCTGGTAAAGCTATCACTGTCCTCATCTGTCACCGTGGAAGAGTCTTCATCACTAGACTCATCCTCATCTTCATAAAGCTCCTCTAATCATTTCCTTGTGTCCATATTATAAAGCTTCTTGGTACCTGTCTTTCCATAGAGGCTAATCGTACCATGTCGCCAATCTTGAACAGCTCCCACTGCATGTAACCATGGTCTGCCCAGTATAATAGGATATGCTCCCAACCCTGCTGGCATCACATGAAAATCAACCACTGCCTTTGCATCATATGCATCCACTTCTAAGCTCTTTACAACACCCAAGCATTTTACTTTTGGATGGTTTGCCAATCTGATCCGAAACCCTGACACCCCAGCCACTGTGAGACCCATCTTCTCAACGCATGAGTGTGTTATGACGCATATTTGGGCTCCGCCATCCACATAACCTTGTCCCAAATTTTTCCTTTTATGCCACACATCTACTATTGGACAAATGTCTGGTAGCTCATCCATTGCCAACACCTTTACTGAACCTCTCTCTGGCTCTTTCTCCATTGGGTTAACCATCCTCTTCCACTGTCTCTTTAGCTTAGGCACCATCTCTATAAGCTGCCCAAAAGTAACATATGCCTTCCTGCTCGTCAGATCCTCCTTCAAGTCATAGCTTAATTGCCCATCCCCTAGTGGAAAATCTGAAACATGAAACTTTCGACAAGCTCTCCTTTTCCTCTTGGCCTTGACACCCTCGCCTTCATGGCTCTTTCCTTTCTTCTTACTAGGACCTGGGGCACTTCTTCCTTCCTTTTCCTCTGTGGTCCTCTTCCCAATAGGCATCACTAATGTATCCTCTAGCTTTGATGCCTTCTCCAAGGTGACTACACTTAGCACTTTTGTCTTTCCTTTTTCCTCCTGGGTCAGTCCACTGGTTCCTTCGTCTCCCTTAATTTCGATGCCATAATCATTTGACCTAGTTAACACCTGTCTTGGCAATGGATACATGTCTCCCCCCATCCTTGGTGGATTATCACATTGCGGGCTGATGTGACCCAACTCTCCACAGTTGTAACAGGTGGGCGTCTGCCTCCAAAACCTATCATTGCTTTGTCCAACACCATTCCTAGGTCTTTCTTCACCTCCTAGCTGATTTGCATACCTCCCTCGACCTCGATTATTTCCCACTTGACCTAGCATGTTTAGGCTGAGATTCTTCATCAAATCTACCATTTGCCTCATGTCTTGCCTTAGCCCATCATCTTGCACTGTTGTAGTGACCACTGTTGGCATAACCTGAGTAGTAACAGGAACCACTGGTTCGTGATGAACCCGTGACATGCGACCTTGTAAAGACTCTATAGGCTGAAATTCAGACCTCATGGGCAAAGACTCCACCCCTAACTGGCTCATTTTCCTCAACTTCCACTCTTTGTTCCTTGCTACCTCTAGTGCATCTTCATATGTCCTAGGCTTCTTTAGCTCCACTCTCCAACGTATATTCTCCCAAAGACCAGCTAAGAACCTGTCCTTCTTCATCATGTCAGGCGGGGGTACCTGTGGTGCTAAGGCCTTGCACATTCGCTCCCATGCCAATGAAAACTTACGTATGTACGCATCTACTGGCTCACCTTCCTTCTGCACCAAACCTTGTACTTATTGCCACACTTTGTCAGGATCTTCTATTTTCACAAACTCCACTTCCAATCCATGCCTTAGATTGTCCCAACTCAATCTTACAGGTGGATCCGCTGCACGCAACTCCTCTTCAAATGCCTTGGACCAAACTCGTGCATCACTCTTCAAACAAATTTGGAGAAGGCGTAACATTTGCGTAGGGTCATGAATCTGATTGCTAATGCAGGCAACCTCCATCTTTTCCAAAAATTATTCCACATCTTCATCACTTCTTCCATGAAACTCCGGATAAGACAAAGCCATGGCTACCCAAGTTTCAATGCTTTGAGAACCCCTTTGAACACACGTGCAAGAACCCAAAACTTTTGACTACCCAATCCCCAGAAACTTCAATGGAGCTCAACTTTAGATAAGGACAAACACATGCACATCAAATGAGTTTTCATAGTTGATCATCGGAATTACAACAGGCAAAGGACATTCCAAGATCTCTCGTAATCTTCTTGGCCCAAACATAAAGACTATGTGCTGCTGGAAAAAAATCTTCCTAGACACATGAACATTTATCTGGATTCTTTGAGTTAAATGAAATGGAGTGAATTGAGGGCCATTTTGATCATCCATTAAAGCCAACCATGAAGCTCCCAAGAAGGCACACCTGACTTAACCTTTGATTTTGCCAAAATTTCAGCAGCATAACAGCATAAATGGCTCAAAAGACCAAAAAACCAGCCATCATAACTTGGAAAAATTTTGGCAGAGTTTCCCCAGAAATAGAGCAGTAGGAACCCAAAATATAGATTGTATATGTATGCATAAACTGTCAACAATAGAACCCGAGCATCAAGTAGGACTCACTAGTACATAGCCTATGGCGAGGTCACAAAAAGGGTGCTCCAGCTACCTGTATCACCGAAAGGATCTCTACATTTGAGAATCCCCCAGCTCAATAAAAACCTCACGCCATCGACCCTCACACGAAGGCTAATGCAAATCGCGTATAGTCAAGTCTCAGAAATGACTATCTTCCAGAACAAGTCTCAGAAATGGCTGGGACTACCAAATACAACCAAGTATGGCTCCACAAATGCGTACAATGGCAGTTTTCACAAGTAACGTACAATCCAGAAGACAATGCGCTCAAACAGGCGCCAAGTGATGCATACCCACAACAACTACAGGTGACATCACTGCTAGTATATCACTATACTCCAGGTACCTGTACCTGTGTGAATCACCTGTACCTATACCTGTACCTGTCCCTGTAACTTGTAACCTGTAACCTATAACCTGTAGCCCCGAATCTCAAAGCTCGAAGCTCGAAGCAAAAGGTACTCGAAGAAGATCCTCCGTGGGGGCACCAAAAGAATGTGAGCGGGATGAAAACACACACAGCGCCTCTATAACGACCCGACACACACTCTTGGGAAGATACACACACACACACTATGGGGCACCACTCGGCTTAGACAACACACCTGGCCGAGACAGGGAACACACCTCTGGAGTGAGAGGAGAGAGACTATCCACTTGCCCACTCCACACAGACACACACACACACACACCCAAAAAACTCAGCTCAAAAGAGGATAATTTCTGATATTTAGATACAATTGAGCTTGGGCCAACACCAATGGGGCAAATAGCTCACACAATATGGATAAAATAAGCCAGATACAATCACAAACTAGAGCAGAAACTTCGCTCATAGGAGAAACTTACACAGAAAAACAGCAGGAAAAGAGTGAGGAATTTGGCAAAATGGACAGCGCCATCGCGTCCGCAACGGCCCAAAACCCCAGTCTACAATGTCAAAGTGCTCAAATCCGACCTCGGATGAGCAGTTTACGGCCAAAACAGGCTCCAAAAACCCCAAAAAAAAACACCTGCGGCTGTTCCTCCTCTCTTCTCCACGTTTTTTCTGGTCTTCTCTCTGTTTTTTCAGTTTCCACACTTAGATTTATTAGCTGGGCACCCTTGGCCTTTTAGATGACCTCAAACGGACCCCGAACCGGCCAAAAACTGACCTCGCAGTGCATAGTTGTCACCTTTTTTGCATCATCCGCACACCTGGCACTCATTTCTTTTCAATAATGGGTCTCGCAACCACGTGAAGTGGCCCCAAAAAGTGGTCCTAATGATGACCTTTCTGCATAACTCTCACAAGAAAACACCACTTTGTGTCCGTATTCATCCACGTGGAAATATTGACCCCGTTCGGCCTCCTGACGCCACTCGATGCCATCTGACGCACCTGCTTACCTCATGTCATCGGCCCGCGGATATCTTCCTCAAGAAGTTTTACGCGCTACCAACTCCTCCTTATTGTAGAAAAAACACAGTGGTACTGGTAATAGTGAAAATCGATGCACTATGTACACCCTGTCCTACCTGTACACATGTCGGCCCCACGTAACCACCTGGCTCTGAAAAATGGGCAATTCTTTATTTGATGCACCATGCATGTATATGTACATATGTGCAATCCCTTGCTCCAAAAAACTCCTGACAACGTCATAGTCATCTTGGTCAAATGGGTAAGCTTGTGCAATCGAAGAGACGCTCTCTAGTAAGTAGGGATCAGTCATGGTGATCAAGAGACATATGATCCATTCTAGCTCCTCAAAATTCTTCTCACATGCTAGCATATATACCAAATCCCATTTAGAGGCAAGCACTGGGTAGACTATGTGAAACACTTGTGAAAAGTAAAGAGGATACCTCTCACCCAAGGTAGGAGTGGATGACTCTAGCGTACTAGCCATATCTATACACATAGATAGATGATGGTTAGAGTGCAAATATTTTAAGGGTCATGTTAAAAGGTTGTGTCCTTGTGCATAATGTGTTTTTATGATTTTGGGTCATGTACTAGAATTTGTAGGTTTCTAGCTTTTTGTTTGGTGGCTCTTGCTCATTTATTTATTTTTAAATTTTGTTTGTTTGAGTATTGGCTATATATATACATTCCCTAATATTGGTAGATTGAGAGGTCAGGGAGGAAGGTTAAGAGAGGAGCAAGTGAATGATGGATGTCAACAAACACTCCCCCCCTCCATTGAGTAGATCATACCTTTTGGAACGATGTCGTCACATTTTGAAACCAATTGTTCCAAGTTGTTATGGGTAAAGACTTTGACTAATAGTTTTTGACCGCCCTAGGCGTTTCATCTAGCTGCAAGAGTGGTAAGGTACTTTCCCATGATTTTATTTGCAACATTGTTGTAGGTGCTGAACTTACAACGGGAGGTGCAAATTCTTTCTTGTTTGTATGGATATGTACAATGGTAGGTGGAGGTTGTGTCAAAGCCTCTATTTCTGTATATGAACTACATGAAGAGCAAGAAGCTTCATTTGTTTTTTCTATGTTTGAGCTTAGCAAAACAATCCTTTCTTGCTTCGATACCCAAACTAACTCCAGATCAGGTGTATAGTGTTCTATGATCCTTCCCTACGATCTTCAATCGGCTTTATCGCGTTACACAATTTGACTCACATGGGTTAGGTGATAAGTAAGAACACAATTTAAATTTTGGCACCTAGATTTGATCAGTTCCTTTATAATAGCATTGGGCTTATAATAGTCGTTTAGAAATCCAACGCAACGTTCTCTTACATTTCTGGGAGCGAGTGGGGCGTCTGTTACAAGGCTCCTATTTTTTAGCATCATCAATGGTTGCTAAAGAAACTTTAGGGACCCATTTGTATGTTTTCTTTGTTATATCACAATGGGTCTTGTGTGTCTCGTTTTTTGTTTCAACTATAAAAGTTGAAGCTCTAGAAGATTGGGCTATAGTTACAGATGGTTCAACCTCATGGACATGCACTATTTTGGGTTGTATTTTCTTGAGAGGCGATCTCTCAGGCACTATCACTTGAGTGGCGGGGCTAAGAGTTGGTTTTTGTGTTGTGACACTCCTAGTCCCCCAATCAATAGTGCATTTGGTGGCTACCATCTACGCACGTCCTAGGTTTATATTGCCTTCCATAGTTCTAGGAGGCATGGACAAAAAGTCTTGAGCCACAACCCCGTTGAGCCACAACCCCGTTTTCTACGCACGTCCTAGGTTTATATTGCCTTCCATAGTTCCAGAAGGCATGGACAAAAAGTCTTGAGGCACAACCCCGTTGTCATAATTGACAGAAGTGTGTCAAATTCCAAAACCGCAATTTTTTTCTTGTTGAAACCCTTGACTTGGATATTACTCTCAGATAGAGATGGATTTTCTAATTGACACCACACCCCATATGATAGCACATTATATTTATCACGCGTGTCCAATAAGGCGTTATATAGCACTTTCCCATAGGCGCTATTTAGCTCAATAAGGTATCATAGAGGTGTGTCAGAGTCCAACCAATCATCCTCTGGTTCAATGTGGAATGCATGTGTAACTCCAAGGTTAGCCTCTCATTGGCGTCTTATACGTTATTGTCGCTCCTTGGCCTCAGCTTGAGCTTGTATCCTTTTAATTCTGCTTGTTCCTTGGCTGCCTTTTTTTGATGGATGGCATGTAGCTCCTCTTGGCTTAAAGGATCATAATATCTTTTAAATTTACTCCCATTGAGGAATCCAATGGTTTCAACTCCATTGAAAGTTTTCACACGAATGGTACCTTGTGGTGTGATTTTGCATACTCTAGATGGTCCTTTTCCCGCATATTTCAACTTTTTCTTCTTGTTTTGCACTCCATACATAAGGAAATTATCCTCAACCTTGATATCTTTGTTCTTTAGATGATGGTCAAACCATTTCTTTCTCCTATCTTTCTCCACAAGTTCATTTTGCACAGCCAATTGTCTTTCTTCATCTAACCTCTCAAGGATATATAAATGCTCAACTAAAGGGTTACCATCCCAACCTTCTTGTGAAGCTACCTGTAGACTAGGAATTACAAACTCCCATAGCATAACTGCTTCTTGGCCATATACCATTTTGAATGGTGTACAATTAATAGCCACTTTGTAAGGAGTACGATAAGCCCATAGAGCTGATGTCAACTTTAAATACCAATCTATGTGATTAGCTTCCACTGTTTTGGTCAAGATAGAAATTAAGGTCTTGTTAGTGCTCTCAACTTGGCCATTTGCTTGTGGATAATAAGGCGTGGACTTATGGTGGGCTATCAATGAGTTCCTTTATCACTCTATTTATAAAATGAGTACCATTGTCACTCACAATCTGAAAGGGACAACCAAATCACGTAATAATGTTCTCAAAGAGAAACTTGGCAATTGACCTTACATCAGGCTTGAGTGTTGCCTTGGCTTCCGTCCACTTTGTCACATAGTTAGTGGAAACAATAATATATCGAGATTGAGTGTTACGAGCTGCCGAACTAATTGGGCGTACAAAGTCTAAATCCCATTTTTCAAAAGGTTGAGTCACTTTAATAGGATGTAAGGACATCTTATCCTTTCATTTTGTAATCTTGTAATGTTTGCATTCATCACACCCTTTTGCAAAAAGTGATGCATCTTTGAACAAGGTAAGCCATCAATAGCCTGATTGCAACACCTTTCTAGCAATTAGTTCCCCTAAGAAATGTCCTCCAGATATACCCATGTGGGCTTCTTGCAGTATGTATAAATACTCATCCTCACGAGCACAACGTCTAAAAGAATCATCCTTCCCTAGCTTCTAGAGAGTTCTTGCAATTAGAGAATAAGGTTAACATTTCTTAAATAGTTTTTGAGCTATATCCTTACAACGCTCTTTGGGTGGAAAATCATTAACTAAAAAGTTCACAATCTTCTCACTCCATTTAGGCATGGTCTTGACTAGGAATAGGGAAGTATCGGGCAATTATTCATCAATTCTAGTAGGGGCTTCACCATTGGGTATGCGAGACAAATGATCTACCAAGACATGTCTTTTATCGAGTCTCACCACAATGGTAAAATCAAAAATAAAAATTAACAACCATCGTGTAATTCTTTCCATGGAACAAGGTTTATTTACTAGATACAACAATGCTTGATGATCAACATATAAAAAAAACTTTTTGTCAAGAAGGTAGTAGAAAAATTTCTTTATTTCCTAAATCATAGCTAAACCTTCCCCCTGTGTAGTGATGTACTTTCTCTCAGGATCATTTAATTGAAGACTTACAAAGCTAATGGGGTAGTCCAATTTATGTTCTCATGGTTGAGCTAGAACAAACTCAGTAGAGAAGTTTGATGCATCAATAAAATTACATTCCAATCAGGAACTCGTAGAATGGGATCACTAGTCTAGGTCTTTTTCAATGACTCATAAGCAAGGTCACACTTAGTGGTCCAGTGGAACTCAATAAGAAGCTTGTACAAAGGGCGAGCTATCTCGATAAATTTTAAAGTAAACCGCCTGTAATAACCAACATGGCCCATGAACCTTTGAACTCTTTTATAGTTTGTAGGTGAAGAAAGCTTTGCAAAACTCCCTCAAATATTCTCTAAAAGCAGTGTTTATTAATCTTTGGAATGTAACAGGGGCATTGGTTAAGCCAAAATCCATAACATGAAATGCAAACACTCCAAATTCAGTTATAAAAGCAGTTTTAGCTTGGTCCTCTAATTCAATTGTGGTTTGATTGTATCCAAAATACCCATCTAAAAAGCTATAAGCTTCCTTCCCTGCAACTCTTTCAAGAACATGTTCCAAATATGGAAAAGAGTAATGCTCTCTCCTAGTGGCGGCATTGACCTTCTTGAGATCCACTCACACTTTGAGTTTCCCATTCTTTTTTGGCACAACAATTATCGGAGACACCCATTCTGAGTGCTCAATAGGCCTGGGTAAACGAATGTGCATTTGACAAGCTTTTCAATCTCTTCTTGAACAATCTTTGCATACTTAGGATTTATGGGGTAGGGTCGTTGATGAGCTGGTTTAGACATGCTATTCATGGGAATTGTGTGTTGCGCCATGGAAGGTGGAACACCTTTCATATCATGATATGTCCAAGAAAATATATCCTTGAATTCCTTGAGAAGTTCTTTAAGTACATACTCATTAGTCTCTGTAAGATCTTGGCCAATGAAAACAGGTTTGGACTCCTCACCTGGGTTTGCTAACTATATTTTCTTAACTATCACTAGACCATCACAGAGTCCATTGCTTCCATTGATAGGTGTTCTTTGGGCCTTTGTTTACACAACCTTACGTTCCTTTGTGTGCGGTGTAGGATTTGAAATGATCATGTGCAGGCTGTACGTCGGTAGGGTCTTGTTTCTTTTTGGACTGTGATTTCCTCTTCCGCTTCCTTTTGTTGATGAGCTAACTCTCGATTTTGTCATCTCCTTAGGGTGCGGACGGCTCAAATTTGGCTTCTCTGTAGCCTCTAGCTGTGCAAAGTCAATGGGTTGTGGACTACACCACATAACGCTTTGAAGGTATTTACCCCAATTATCTACCAGCTTTCGATGAGCATCACATGTCCCCATATAATTAATCCATTATGCGGTAAATTTCTTTTCATTTACTCTAGCATGCACATTTGCTTGATATTGTTGCCTCTTATAATCTCTTGCTCTTCTTGTCTAATTTTGATTACGACCTTCCTCTAGTGAAGAGTCACTAGATGAATCGCTACTCGTGTCTTCTCCTCTCTCGAATATATTGTCATCTCAGATATCTTCATCTCTTTAGCAATAGGCTTTATGGTCATTGGCTCGTGCCCCAATGCTTGGGAGCTAGTAGATTTAGGCTTAATAGACACTCTTTCTCCTTGAATCATTAAATTATCCTCCAATTGGATCGCATTGGTGGTGACTGCTCCCCAAGTGGTGATACGTTAGAATGACTAGTCCATTGTAGATATCCTCATGTCGTAATCCCCTAATTTATCTATCAAGCAATTGGTTATTATTGAAGCACTCACTTGGATTACAACAAGAATTCAAATTCTTCAAGCGACTAATAAAGTCTCTCACGGACTCCCCTTCCTCTCATTGGGCTTTCTAGAGCTGAGATGCTACACCCCAAAGTACTCCCTCTATATGTAATCTTTCAAGAACAATCTCCTAAGAGTAGGGTAAATTGTTTTCTCTTCCATTATTAGGGTTCTATACCAATCCCTAGTCTTTCCACTTAAGGTCAATCTTAAAGCATTACTCTTATGTAGGTCATTCTGTTCTCCTAGGGAATCACATATTTGTTCAAACACTTTGATATGATTTCTCACATCCTTGTCTCCACTAAATTTTTGTGTGAGCTTGGATATTTGTATTGCCTTACTTCTAGGCTCTATATTAAGCGTGTTACGCATATTTTCATAAATGTGATCAACCAATAGCTTGAGAAAATGCTGCCAAGTCACCTAAGTGAGCAGGTATAGTGGGGACATTCACTCTTGGGGCTGCATGTGGAATGGGGGTTGGTATTGGGCTTGGCGTATAGGAAGCCCTTGGGTTCCAAGTTTGGTATGGTGTTGTGCCATGTGGTGGCCCAAAGTTCATGTGTGGCCCTAGTCATAGCATACATGGGATGTGACATGCTAATGCTAGCTGGTATGGTCCCATTGAAATAAGAGCTTGCATGTTGTGGTTGTGGAGCATAAGTTGTTGAAACAATGGGAGGGGTAGGAGCTATATGAGTGCGAGGATCTATAGGTGCATATGATTGAGACACACTTGTAGTATTGTTGTAGGCATTGGGCCACCATGTAGTGGTGCTTTACTAATGAATGAGGTCCATGGCATGTTTTTTGGTGTGTCCATCACTAGGGTAGGCATGGTAGCCGTGGTTTCAACAAGAGAAAGATGAGCTAAAATTGGAAAGGTAAAGCTATCACTTGTGGGCTCAAATTGTACTGAGACCCCTAGCAAAACAAGATATGGAGGATCCATCGGGCTTACCAAGGGAGTCTCCATTTGCGATAAAGTTGGTTGCCTAGCCTTCTCGATATCCAAGAATTTCATGCAAACCATTGAAGGCATGTGGGTCCCCTTGTTCTACATCTCCAGTTCAATATCCTATGGATGATATCACAAACTCTGTGTTGTTGCTCCTCTATGCTAGTAGCTCCCGTTGTGGATTATTGTAGGACATTTAACCAACCCACGTGATAGGTGTGACCTATGTAAAGTTCGATTAAAGTCTTCGTTCGTAGTTCATACTCCCAATTTTCATTTAAAAACGCTCCATCTAGGATTGAGGGGCTAGGGGTGTCCTTTGAACTAGATGCAATGTGGCTCTCTATGGGTTGACCCTTAGTTGTTGCTAATTCAGGAGCACTCGATTGCTTGCCTAGCATGGATGTTGACAAAGGGGGTTTCACTTTTAACTCTCTCCTTTTCTTTGCCTTGAGTAGGCTCTCAATTTCCTTTTCCCTTGATGCAATGATATATCACTCAACCTCTTGCACTTCGGCAAGGCTTCTCCCATCAAATAATATTAGCTCGGAGGAGAATATCTCTGAAGAGTCACGGGGTACAGTGAATGGAGTATTCACATGCCCACTCTCCAGGAGTATGGGGTCTACGTTTGTTATGAATGGTGAATTTACTTCCCCACGCCCTTCATTCCCATCGTTAGTTGCATGTTCAGAGCGAATGACTCTACTCAAAGTCTCTTTCAAGCGGCGAAGCACGATCAACCTGGACCGTGGTCCCATGGCATGCATGTCTTGGCTTGAACTATCGAGATTAGGCATCAAGTAACCTTGCATGACGTCTTAGTCAGAGGAAGAGTCACTAGATGCAATATGTGGGTCTTGAGTGATACTATTTTGGGTTCCCGTTGAGGACCTAGAGCCAAAGGTGGAGGAATAATGAGTGCCCGCCTAAACACAGACACTCTCTATGTGATCGTCCTCTAGCACACGATGCCGAGAGCATAGGTGCATGTGACCTCAATACTCTAGAAGTGTTGGTGAGTGCCCGTGAAGGCCGCTCACCTAGTTTTTTTGGTGTTTACAACCCAAATGTTTTGTTATTTTTGGTCCTTTTTTCTAACCAAGCCATGAAATATGGCGTTTGATAGCTCAAAACAAGCATCTTGGCTAAAGGGACGTATCATGCTTTACAACCCCCCATTCAATTATGTGAAGCCCTTGAAACCCTACAAATATTATTTTTTCTAGTCGAGAAGATGGCTTGAATTAGTAAGTCCAAAGGGTGACTGTGAAGGGGATGGTGGAGGACTTCAGGAACTTGTCCCACATGCCCTCCCTTCACTTGAGGTCCTAGTCTTTATATATATAGTAGTGTGTATACTATATCATAAGACTGAGGCCTGAGCCTGGGCTTGGGCTCGGGGCTTCGGGGAATTGATCTCGATCCCGATCCTTCCTTTTCAAATAAGATTTTCTTCTTTTTGGTCCCAGATATTTCGAGCGTTTTTCTAATTTTTTTGTATTTTTTTTTTAAAAAAGTTTTTGTGAAAAATGTTTCACGTGGGCGCCGAGCTCACACACACACATAGTAGCTCCTAGAAGCTCTCTCTAACCTGTCTACAGCTAGCAGAGCTGATTAATACTAATTAGCTCTGCTCACACAGAGTCTAACACAGAACTGCACACTGTCTACATCCTATGAAAACTAGACTCTAGAGTCTTCATCTTACCAATTTTGTAGATGTCCCTGATGCAGGCCAACCCATTGAAATAGAGTTATCCACTACCGAAAAGAGGAAACCAGAACCTGCTCATGTTCAAGAAATCAAAAGGCCTCATCCCGAGGAGAAACAAAGGTCTGGGAATCCACGGCAAAGAAGAGATAACTTATTAACATAGGCTTCATGATCTGCTACACAAATGTGGGAGCAGTTGACAAGCTCATCCCTAAGATGGGTGACTACAAGAGCATGTGTGTTCATGCTTTTCCAAGCTCATATACAATACATACAAAATCAGAAACATAACGTAGACATTTTTTGCTAAAATATATAGAAAGTCATAAAACTTACAAATTCATTCTTAGCAAGATACTAAGAAGAGCTATCTCTGGCACTTGTGTAGGATCAATAATTGTACAAAGCACACTACAATGTTTCTCTCTATCAGTGAAGTATATCTCTTTAATAGCAGCCGTCCAAGAGATCGTTCTATGATTACCCTCCCAAATGTAGAACATTTTATTCGAGAGAACTTGAAGATTTGGTATTTTAGAAAGCTCCATTTCAAAATCTTTATGTATATCAACCCATATTAGGTCCCATGAAGTAAGAAGGTCCTCTACAAAATATATAAGCATAGACCAAAAAGCATATTCAACTACTTTTTATGAGAACAACAAGAAACAGACAGTAGGAAAGATCAAAGTAGAGAAATGAAATACCTGTCACATAAGCTTCCTCCTTCTTGCAATTCCAAATTGAAACAATAAAAGCTCTTTTTTCCAGCATGTAGCCCTCCTTTGCAAAAGTATCTTTCAATCTACTAACATCATCTCTTAAGCCTCTCACCCTTACATAGGGGATCAATTGACATAAAGGAATTGGTGGACAATCAAAACAAGTAAACATGTGAGTACATTGAAGAATATCTTGTCCTCTATGCATGTAAATCTTGTACTCATCCCCTGTCTCAGTATCTACTGCTACTTCATCTCTTATGACATAAGGTACTATTTGTAAGTATGCCTCTTGTGGGGCAAGAGATTCATCAACTTAATTTATGAAGCCAAGCCCCAAGTCTTGACTTTGCATCTCCTCCTCTTGTGTCTCCAAACCTTCTATCATATCTATGATAGAGACTGTACTTATTTGATCACTGCTCTCTAAGATACTGGAAGCTTGAGTTGAAGAAATTTGTCTCCCTCTACGACCTCGTCCACAAATCGAAGGACTTGCAAAACACAACCAAAACCAATTTATTTACTACATTGAAATTGCCTCTAGGCGTCCATGACGATGTGGATGCCTAGAGGGAGCTAACAAATTTAAAAAAAGCATGACCAATTATAAAATTTTATCTTGAGAAATTCCTTCTAGCCATCCATGTTGGCGTGGATGGCTTGAGGGAGCTTACTGAGTTTCATAAAGTGTGACTAGAATCACTACGAGAATGAATCACTGCCAAAAAAGCAATGTTGCAAGAAACTCGTTCTAGCCATCCATGGCCACAGATAGTTTTTAGAGAAGCTATCCAACTCTACAAATCTCTAGAGAGAGCTTATATATAGATAAATTCTCACATTCAAAAATTTCTTCTAGCCATCCATGCCGGAGTTGATGGCTATAGATAGTTCTTAGAGAAGCTATGCAACTCTGCAAATTTCCAGAGAGAGCTTATATATAGATAAATTCTCACATTCAAAAATTCATTCTAACCATCCATGCCAGCATGGATGGCTACAGATAGTTCTTACAGAAGCTATGAGACACCATAAATTACAAAACCAGAAGAGGGTATGTTGTAGTTTTTTTAACCCAAGAGTTTAGGCTTAGAATCGCATCTCTGTTGTAGTTTAGTTTATCCTTTTGCAATTGTTAGAAATCCTTACAAAAGGTTTTTGTATTCTTTAAAACCGTGAATGATTTAAATTAAAACCCATAGCCTTACAAAACGTTATCTTAAACATTGGAAAAAAAAACTACCAGTAGCCATCCACGCCGGCGTGGATGGCTACAGGTAGTTTACAAAGGTACCTGGCAGCAGGCTTTCGAGATGAGGAAGACTCCCTTATCCCCATGACGGAGGCAAATCTCGGAACTTGGGTTTAGGGCTTCATTAGCACTTAACACATTCTCAGGACTTGAGAGAGATTAACGCAGGTTCAAAAGGGATTCTTGTAGTTGAAAAGGAATGCTTAACGCAGAGGGCCTCAGATGGTGAGTGTGAAGTGCAAGGAGAGGGTCTTAGAGTGTGAAGCACAAGCAAGGAAATGAAAGTAGCGCAGGCATGAGAGTGGCGCAAGGCATGTCTGTGTCGCATGCAAGGGAAGCGTAGGAGAAGGCAGGATAGAAGCGCAGGAGATATGCGCAAGAGAGGGCCTAAGAGTGGTGCAGGAGAAATATTAAACAATCAGAAGAGAAAAATTAAAATAAAGCTATAGATGGCCTCACCCTTTCACTATATGATTTTAAAGGTGTTTACACACCGGGTGCCCAAGATTGGGCGCCTGGCACGTGTGCTCAGGTGGGAGACACACGTAGCGAAAAGCTTGGTGGTGCAATTTTTGGCATGGACATCGCAACAGATAGCCAATATCCCCTGCCCAATGATGGGTGGGGTTGAGCGTTGAAGGCAAGAGTTAAAGTCAAGTGCCTCAAACAATCGGTCAAGTCCCTTTTCATGTCATCTCAGTGTAAACAATGTTAACCGGGACCAGCACACTTGGTGTATAAAGGGGTGCTGCCCACCCCAAAAGAGGATGGGCGAACGCTCAGCAGTGTGTAAACACCCTAAAATTTGGTTGAAGAGGGTATTTGGGATTTGTGCATGGGATATTGGCTGTCATTACTATGCACGATTGACTGAAAATCTTGAAACTCAAAGAAGGCTCAATTTTTTCAATGTTTTTAAGACTAAAAACAGGCTCGTTTTTTTATTGTTTTTATAACTAAAAGCAAGCTTTCTTTTTAAATACTTTATATTTTATGCTGTAAATATTTTATATAATGAACTATTTTTATTGTAATATATTTTATAAAGCAATGATTGTCGTTCTTGGGAACACAAACATGCAATCCTCCTGGCGGCTTGTGATTATGAATAGAATTTCAAGCATATCAGTCTATTCTATTTACACCTGCTGAATCAATCAGAACCATGCCATTGCTTTCTAATATTTCTTACCTTCTGCTCAGCACACTATTAACCCATGGGGAGATGCATTATAGTTTTTGGTCCAGGGCGTGGACAGAAGCTAGTGCTTATGTTTGATACCAAAATCTCTTCTTTAACAATTGCTTCTTTGCAAGAACATTTTGAGCTTCGTGATGCTAATTTTTGTCTTCGTCCACTAACATTATCTAGACCGCAAGTCAAGGTAGAAGCTACTATATCATCAAATGGTGAACAAACTTCTATGCTTGATCATGAGCAACACCAGTTCTACAAGGTGGATATGAGAAGTGAGGATCAGATTGATGCTGGCATTGGCAGAGTTTCTCAAGACAAGAAAGACAAGAAAGTACCTCTCTCACAGATCAATGCGAGTGTGATTGACATGATTAAGTGCATGCCATTGCAAAGCAATTTATATATTGCACATCAAGCCAAGAAAGTGATCTCTACTGATGAGATCCCAGCTCATTATGATGGTTATATTTCTTTTGAATTACCGCCAGCTGGTCATTCTTCAAGTATGAGTGGTATGGAGCAAAGACATACTAGCCACATGTGGACAGAGTATGTCATTTGTAGCAGTGATAGTTTTAATGGTGTTGTTAAGTTTCGTAAATTCTCTGGGCATTTGCATTGCATCAACATTGATTGTCCATTTTATTTGTGCTCAAATATGTCCAATGAGTCTCAATGGTGAGGTCGGCTTGTTAAATCTAGTCTTAAAGAAAAGATCTCTTCTCAGTATGGCACACTGGTATGCACTCATTGTGGACAAATTCTCGAGTGTGTCTCTACATGTCCTATAGTTATTTACTATTGTTTGCCTAGAGATAAGCATAATTGTACTAGGTGTGCTTTGCATCTTGGAGAACATAATGATCCATGTGCCGAAGGGAGGCATCAGACGGTTGAAAGTCACATAGATAAAATGTTTCTTGATTGTGCAAGTCAAGATCCTTTGGTGACTGTGAAACAATTGGTGTGGGCCACCACTCATGATCTTATCATGGAAAAACTTATTGGAGCAGGTTCAAAAACAAGTGCTATGATTGAAGATTTGGAATTTGTTGAATTCCTTGACAGTATGACTCCCTCTTCAAATAAAAGGAGAGTGGAACAAAGTTTGGAGTCTGTAAAAAGATCAAAGAATATCACTTCAAATGTCTTGAGGCAGTGCTTGACTTCAAAAGCAAGTGCAGATATCCTTTTATCCTTAGTGTCCTTTCTCTAGGCCAATTTGGTGATAAGGTACAACCTCATGTATTTAAAATGTCAATTAAGGGACCAGGCAGTGGAGTTGATTTGGTGAATCAAATGCGCCCTGGAGGTAATTTAGAGCAAATGTGGGTACACTTTGATCATGTTCACCATGTTCAAGGATGGCCGACTATGTCAGCGCATGTTTATGACCCTTATGTACGAGAGCTGCTCACCATTGAAATTGTTGAGTTTAGCGTGGAAAATAAAGATGCTCATATTGAATTTTGGAAGATGTTGAACAATGTGGTTAAGGAACAGGGTTTAGATAAGCCAGAGTTCAGGGGATTTATGGCAGATGGAGCAAGTGCCAATTGGATTATTGTGCATACTGTATATTTTGGAGGAGCAAAGAACTTTATTCCAAACAAAGAGAGATCATGTTTGTTTCATTGGGAGCAAAGTATGGTTCGACATACTATCAAGTGCATCCGTCCCGCATTTCAAAAGGAGCACAAGATTTTGTGCCGCAAGTGGAGAACTACACATACAGAGAATGCGGTTGAGCATTGTAAGGGAGAGCTTATAAGATTTTGGAAAACAGGAATGGCCATTGAAGGGGATATTTCTTCATTGGAGACATGGTTGGCTTGGTGAGATGTATGAGTGCCTCGTTGGGGGGAAAGATTTGTATCACAAGATGTTGCAAGTATCTTTGCCCCTAACACAAACTTGTCTGAGTCAAAACATGCTAGTATGCATGCCTCTGTTGGTTATAAGGATCACATATTTTGTATGAGGCAGCATGTGCAGATATGGCTTTAGTTGTGCTTCAAAGTGTGAAATATAATGCCTATTTGAAAGGTGTTGGGAGCTCCATCGGTCTTGCATTAAATATTTGGCAGATCGCTTCACAAGCTAACCTTTATCTGCTTCAGCGGCGGCACAGCAGGAAAGAAACTAGTTGACCTCATGCATTCTTCAATGCATGAAATGGGTGTCAATAGTCCTGACATGAATAAAATATACTCCAAGGAAAGAGTATTAGAAAAAAGAGGCCAATTTTTGTTGATGCAAATATTGTCTTGGAGGAGGATATCCACAGGCCAAAGTATGTTACAGTGACAACTTCAATTGGTGGGCTTCAGCACCAAAAAAAAACTTCAAGGGATGTCCCATATCTCGAAGTAAATGTAGCAAAGTCAATTTGGGCAATAAGGAGAACAAAACCTGGGTGAAAGATGACTTGTTTTTGTGTGGTGTCAAAAGATGGAGATCGATGTGGGTGGTTCATTAATGATTGTTCAATGGATGCAAAAATAGGAGTGCCAACTCCTTGTTTTTGGGGTCGCAAAAAATATCCTCCATCTAGTTCACAACTGGGAGGCCTTGTGAAAGGGTTCCATTGGTTTTGTATCTTCAATAACATGTAGACCTAGAACGTTAACAGCATAGTTGAAGGGCCTCCGGGTCCAGCTCCCGGTGTTTGGGTGGTCGCAGAGGGCACGCACAAATTTTCAACCTCAAAAGGTTACGCAGTTGCAAGCCAATGGTTTTGTTTTGCAAGCATGAGTGACATGAGCAACAAGAATGCATGAAACAGTTCCATTGAACCGAAGAGTTGCTAGCAGCGTCCGTCCCAAATTTAGAGATGGAAAGATTGTGAAGTGGAGATCACGATAAACAAAGGAGTTTCATGGCAAGATTGAAGTGTAGAACCATGGTAGCAGAGTTGGTGTGAGAGGTCATTGTGGTTTGCAATGAAACACATGTTTTATATGTTAAGATTGTGGGGTCAAGTGCAAAGGGAGTAACATACTCTGTGACAATGTCAAATTTTCCTAGATGTACTTGCAAGGATTTTCAAAACCAAGAAAGAAAGTGCCTTGTGTATATGCCATGCAAGCACATTTATTTCATATTTCTGCAAGTACTTGGCCTTGGCCCTCATGGTCATGAGTTCATGCATCAGGTTGCTCTAACAAAATTGGAGTTAGTCCAAGCGCTTGGAGGTTCACGGGTGTTGATGTAGCCTTAAAGGCCTGTGGACCTTGCAATGGTTTTGAGAAGTAGTTTTTTGGGTGATATGTGCTTATGGGTACTAATTTTTTCCCCATATATTATCGTGCAGTAGTATTTTGTTTGTTGCACTCTCCATTTTGATTTGTAGGTGCAATACACCTTTTTGGTTAGTTTCAATTTTGATGCAAGATTTTTGGCATGTGTTAGTGATAGAACAATTTAAAAATTATTTTTATAGGTAAAGAAACTATGTAGGGAGTGTCTCTAACCAACATAAGTCCAAGATATATACAACTAATATATTGCATAAGGATATAAAAAAACATTGTAAGTTTTGCAAAGTTTATGGTTTGCTCCATTTTGTGTCAAAAAAATTTGTAAGTTTTGCTTGGTTTATGGTTTACTCGATTTTGTTGGCTCGGAGTTTGGGATTCCTCGCACCAAGCACCACTTTCAATACAAATCAATGGCAACCTTAGCATCATGGCACAAGCCTAATCGATCTATATATGGCATGCTAAGGATTGTTGCTAGTAGTAAGGCATTAAAAGAATAGTGATAACTTGTGGCTAGATATTGCGCAAGATCCTTGAAATTTGGGCCTCGTCTTGTTACACATCCTACAATGTATGGGGGATGGGAATCAAGAAAGTTTTTTGAGGGAGCTTTTTTCATATTTTTACTTGTAGTAGCAAAAATCCAAAAAAGCTCCCAAAAAAAGCTCTCTCAAAAACCTCCCTCGTGAAGAGAGCTTTAGGAGGGAGCTTTCTCTCTTCTCTCTCTCTCTCTCTCTCTCTCTCTCTCTCTCTCTCTATCTATCTATCCCCCCCTCTCTCCCTCTCATATATATATATATATATATATATATATATATATATATATATATATATATATATGTGTGTGTGTGTGTGTGTGTGTGTGTGTGTGTGTGTGTGTAGATAAATATATATGTGTGTGTGCGTAACTGTTTTAACTTATATAATAAGACATAATTGAACTTTTACATTCGCTTCAAAGAAAAGGCAAAAATTAGTACAAAAACAACTCAGTCTTAGAATTATCTTTGTACATGGCATATGAGAATGAAGCCTCATTTTAGTATACAATGACAGTGATCCAATATAGAATTACTTCCCAAGTGGTAAGAGCGGGTATATTATCTTGATTTACAATAGCTTTAAGCCAAAAAAAAAATCCAAGAAAGGATAGAGTCCTCACTTGCATTCATCCAAACAAGACAACAAATTTGTTAGCCTTGGATGTATATAAGAGGTGTCAATGGACTATATCAGTTATTATTCATGTCCAACTTACAAGCCTTTTTAACTTCAAAACACTGTCAAGAAATGTTCCATGTTTTTTAGTTCTTTTCATTAAAAAATTCCAGTAATTGTATGTTTTCTTTATATCCCAATGTTTCAAAAGACCTTTAAATAGATTTTTACAACATATATATCATTTTGATCAAAAGGCCATTACCCCTTTTGGTTCGTGTCTTATTTTAACCCATAAGTTAGTTTGTTTTTAGAAAATTGCTACGACAATTTGTTTCAGGCCTAACCCCAAGTATCATAAAGCATAAAGTAACCTAATTATCATCTTGAGATATGTACCAATACTAGAACATCCTTGCCAATTTTGTCAGGCTCCGATTTCACTAGCTTAACTAATTACCATGAAGCCATAAAGTGTTTCTCAATACCAACTCTAGATACCTTCAAAAAATCCTTTCAGCTTTTGTCTAGCCATCTTAACAATCACATATTCATTTACGACTGTGAACCAACCAGAGTTTTTATGAAAAAAAAAAACCACTAAAAGAGCCCAAGTTAAGAGGATTAGTAAGGAGAAAAATCCCATATATGTATATATATGTGTGTGTGTGTGTGTGTGTGTGTGTGTGTGTGTGTGTGTGTGTGTGTGTGTGTGTGTGTGTGTGTGTGTGTGTGTGTGTGTGTGTGTGTGTAGCTGTTTAAATCTTAACTAATAAGACATAATTGAATTTTTAATTCAAAAGATAGTTTGCCAAGGAATAATGAACTGATATGTACAAAACTCAATATCAGAATTATTTAGGTACAATGATCGTAGGAAAGAGATCCTCTTTCAGTAAGATCAGTAGGAAAATAACTTCCCCGTTCCTCAGTGAGTATTTCATTAAAGTAAGATTGCTTGCCAAAGAAAAGAAAACCCTCCAAGATAAGATAGAGTCCTTACCTGCATCCATCCAAACAAGACAACAATTCAGTTAGCCTTGGATGTGTTTTACAGGTATCAATGGACCATATCAGTTGTTATCCATGTCCATCTTATAGGTTTTAGTTACTTTAGACAAGCTAGGTCATTCATTAGAACTGGTATGTTTAGCCATCTTTTCTTATTACTTCACAAATGAGTGTTATAGTCTACTTTCTTACATGGTGAACTCCATTAAGAGTCAAACTATTTCGAGAGCCATAGCTTAGTAGCTATGTAATCATACACTTACGCTCACAATTAGTAAACCCATGGTATCAAAAGTACCCCTTTAGATAAGGGGATGTGAAATCTGACTTACTTTTTGTCAACCAAAGGTGTCAAATGAGGGTGATAACTACCTCGTTTTTTTAAAATAACCAATAAGATACCAGTATAACCGGTAAGTAGAGTAGCAAGATTGGTTTTCCTTAATGTGGAACCTTATTTTTTCAGAGAAATAGCTTACACACTATGTCAAAGCCGAAAAAGACCAGCCATATACTTATCTTCATCATCCCAAGAAATCTATAAATCATTAGCAACTTTTTAAGGAACAGTAGTGTCGCAAGAGGTTTAAAAACAGTAGCTCGGTTATTATGCCAGGAGCCCAAAGCAGTTGTTTACATACTTACCTTCAAAGAATTAATAGACCCATGATTTCATTATACCAGCTATTGCCATCCCTTCAAGCAAGGAAAGGTAATGTCCAACCATGTTCTTGCACGATATCAATCATTTTTTCCATATAATGTAACAACGTAAGGTACCACATGAATATTTTCTTTTCCCAATGAGTAGACCCGTAAACAAACTCATAACCAGTAAAGCCCGCAATTTCCACGTCCTGCAGTCGGCTATAACAGAGTAAAAAAGGCCCTCAGCCAAACCCAAGTTATGCAAGTAATGCCTCCATTAATATATTTGACGAACAAAAGACACCTTTTATGCATAAGAAGTTACTAGGACCAAACTTTATCAGTGCCCAGGTGTAGCAGCCGTTGAGAACAACCAAGTTATCAAGCCAAACCAACACATATACACACATACACACAAATATACACATACATATTAACTCAGGCTGATGTCAACACACACCCCTATTTCCAAGCAAATGTTCAACCATATTTATGTTTGCAAAGGTCAAGTCCTGCAGCGGCTAAAAAATAAAGCCAGTATAACAGCCTGTAAGGACAATCAGCTCATGCAAGTGTTCCCTAATGCCAAAACCCATAACCAGGTACCTTACTAAAAAACGTAGGTAAGGTCCTAAAGTGGCAGAAAAAGCCAATATAGCAATTTGTATAGCTAACACCATTCCCTCAGGTGTGCTCCCCATCGGTAGAGTCACCAAATTAGGCCAAAAAACAGTTGCTCTTTATGCACAAGCAGTCCCAAGGCCCACAACAAAGCCCAGGTGTAGCAGTTACGATTATGCAGCGGCTTTTTTTAGAGCCGACCCCTAAATTACATGTGGGTACTCCTTTGAAAAAGAACATTATTTTGCTCAAATGCTAAGTCATATGGCTCAAAAGTTTGTCTCTCTATGTCTAAAACAAATACACAGTGTATAACTCAGACGGCATCTTTCTTCACTTACCATGCAAAGTACTGCAACAACACTTAAACAAAAACCGAAGCTTTGTAGTAAGGTACCTGTGTTACTTGAGTTGCAAGATCCCTTTTAGCAAGTTTAGACAGTAGCAAAAAATGAGTAGAAAGAAAGACCTACTCCAGGGCTAAGTGAGGGCCCTCACCTCAGTTTATATAGGATGGCATGCACGCTCCCAGAGCCAGCAGGTTGAATGCAATCGGCCGCCCTCAACTGCGCAAGCCTGTAGGCGCCATTGCCTAGGGAAGGCGATAGAGAGTGGACAAGGGACGCCTACCTCAAGTGATGATTTCACTTGATTCTTCACGCTTTGGTTAAGCGGGGGTCAAGTCCCCTTATGAGGCAGTTTCCAATGGTATGGCAAAAAAGGGTTTATCTTTATTATGCAACCATGGGGGGGGGGGGGGGGGGGGGGGGGGGGGGGGGGGGTTTAAAAACACTTATGACCAGTATACTAGTGTGTGTGTGTGTGTGTGTGTGTGTGTGTGTGTGTGTGTGTGTGTGTGTGTGTGTGTGTGTGTGTGTGTGTGTGTGTGTGTGTGTGTGTGTGTGCGTACCTGCCCTAACCCAGGCACCACACACAATGGGTCGGTAGTAGGCCCATTGTGTATGGGCCTACTACCTTATGAGAGAGATGAGACTCTCTTTCTGAAACAATAGTCCAGGCCAGTTATGCCAAATGAGAGCTTGTATGATGGTGTTCCGGATTTGATTATGATTAAATCCGTTATGGCAGTACTTTTTAACTAGTAGAAAAATCTCTTCCCAGGCCAAAGAGGGGGTAGATGAAGAGTAGCAAATTAAGTACATAAGGCCAATACAGGAGCATATAGAGGCTTTGTATGGCCTATTGCTATTTCTTTTAATGAATTCTATGTGAGGAAGCTTAAGAAGATCCTTTCTCCAGATAAATCTAAGGTCATATCCACCTGTAGATGGGGAGTGAAAAGATATTGAAAGGTTGAGAAATTGGGCTGATTTGCAAAAGTCCCCAAAAAAAGTCAAATTATCAGGGAGGGAAGTAGGCTCAATTTTTAGGCAGTGGGGGTAGATTAGATCAATCTCATTAGAGAACATTCTCTTGTTAACACTAAGCAGGTCATCCATATATCTAAAAGTATGATTGAATAGTGGAAGTTTTTTATGGTTAGTTTCCATGTTCTTAAAACACCATCTATATTTTGAAAAAAGTGAGGTTAATATTACACGTAAGTGGTGAGCAAGAGAAGCCCATAGGGATGCCAAGGCATTGGTTAAAGCAGCAACCGCCTGTAATAATAGTGCATTTATTCAACAGCCAAAAAATATAGGAGCAAAGTTTTGTTTCATTGAAGTGTAGAGGGTATACGGAGTGAGATGCTTGAATCCATCTGGGTTTCTTGGATAGGGAGATAAAACAATACTTTCTCTTTTTAGCATTGGTAAAGGCTAAATTAATAACCTTGGCTAAAACAGTCTTAAGGCCGAGATCTCCACTAAGTGGAATGTTTTCGTAGCATTGTGTAATATCAGCTGTAAAGATGTGGAAGATATGTTGAGGAAGGTTAAGTGTGACTTTTGTAGTGTTTTTTGTTAACCAAAAGGGATTATATTGGATTTTTAGGAAATCCTTGCAGATTCTCTGCTTCTCTGCACAAATGAGCTCAAATTCTGTGAGAATAATATCAAGGCAAAGAGTAATATCTTTGGTGATATCTGTGAAGATACAGTTAGAGGCATCAGATATCCATTTGAATTTATGATTGTGGAATTTATATGTAGGAAATAGTATTGATAGCCTGGTGTTACTAATTGAGTATCCAAGTTGTCCTTAATGTTTAGAAATCTTGTTAGAGATATCTTGCGGTGTATTGTTAGTATGACAGAATTCTTTACCTGATACTCAATCCCTAGCTGCTTTCCAAGCACGGTATTTTCACATAGTAGTAGGACAGTTGGAGCTTTTGTCAAGCCTGAGCACAAGCCATTTATCTGAAATTAGTTGAAAATCAAGAGCTAGTTGAGGTGTAAGCCAAGAGCTATCAGAAGAAAGCCACTTCCTAGGAAGTAGAGAAATTTTATGAAGGAAGCCTTCCTTCACTAATTCCTTTAAGTCTGGTAGGATTGTCATCTCCAGTCGGAGAGCACTAACAAGGTCAGTGAGGCATCTAAGTAAAGCTGATAGGGCAAGCTAAGGGTTTTTTGGATAGTTAGGTATGTGATTGAGCCCTTTGGCCAATAACTTACGTATTGTGACATTATCGATAATGCTGAGGTCCTGAGTACAAACATGGTTACCAATTCCTGCAAAATTCCTACAGAATGAGGCAAATTGAATGCATGTACAGTAAGGGATTGTTTCTTGTCTAAGAAAGTCATTATTTAAAACTAATCCTTTTATGGGATGATGGTATTTCCATCTTATGAGAATATTCTCAAGCAGTTTATGATTCCCAAAAAATAAGTCAAAGCACTCACAAAAAAGATTTTTTGGTAAGATCCAATCGAGAAGTATATTGTGAAACAGACAATGTATGTAGATAGCACCACAATTCGAATCTTCTCTGCTGAGAACTCTTCTTCCACACGGGTTTGTAGAGACCTACAATATATTCAAGGGTTAGATTTTAGGGAAGTTTCTGATCTCGTAGGGAGCCTGCCTCTCCCTCTTGTAAAACTACGAGTTTTTCCTCGATTAGACGAGGAGCTAGGTGTAAAAAATGAGGTGAAAGAGTTGGGAGTAGCCAAAGAGTTATCTCTTTTCTGGAAAGGAGAATCATCATCTTCAATACAAGGTTTAAGCAGATTAGTGATGAACTTGACCCCTTTAAAGTTAGCATAAGTTGTGAGGTATAGACAGGGCTCATCTGCTTTAAGCTCTTTCATAATATCATGCATAAGACCACGAAAGATATTAAAGGCAATTTGTGCAATCACAATCTGCTTAGCCTGCCCACCTAGCCAAGAGCAGATGAGGGATAGATGAAAGTCGATTGGTTTCTCTGGGAATAAAAAATCCAGATGGTTGAAGATAAACCATAATGCATGATCAAACCACATGATGCTTGATTCACAGGTATCTTTGGGGTCAAGAAATCTCCAAGCACATTTCACATAGGGGCGCAAGATATTCCAGATGGACTCTATGTAGAAATCTTGGTTACTTTTTGCAAATTCCATGCTACCCTTAGTACGTATGTACAATCCAGTATTTGAGGGGCATTTGGAGTGGTCGATGAGATGAAGGTTAAAGGGTGCTTTAATTAGTTCTCCTTTGTGCAAGAACTATCCACCTTTAAGAATCTTGAGTTTACAGTCTTCCACGGTTGAGGCAGGAAGGTTGGCCAAGTACACCCAGGTTTCACTAAGAATAGGAGCCAGGAAGGCTTTGTTTGGTAGAACCAACAGTTGATGGTCAACTCCGAGAGATTCAATTTCTATTTCTCTTATTGGTAAGATAGGAAAAACTTTAGAGATTTTTGGTCCTATCTCAAGGAGGTTAACATCATTGAGGGATCAAAGATTATTTTAAAATTCTTTTACTACTTCTAGTGTTGCACTATCTTGACAGAAAATGCCACCAGTTGGAGGGATGGAGGGGGTATTTGGAGTACAGACAAACGAGGGGTTAAGCCCACAAAGTTTTCTAAGGAATTTGGACAGCTCAGGTCCAGATGAAGAGAACAAGGCAAGCTCTTGCTGGTATTGTGAAGCAAGGACAGGAATTTGGGCAATATATTGGGACAACAAATAAGCACCTTCTAGGGGGTCTTTGTCCAATGTAGCCAGAATTTTTACCCAGTTTAAATGACAACATATGCAAGACAGATAGTTTTTTATCCGAGACAAGAGCTGAATCATAAATAAGCTGTGAAGCATCCAAGTTGCTAATACATCTAAGGACAAGAGAGGAGGCCACAGAGAGGGGCTCCGAGGTTAGTTCCAAACCTTGAGATAGAGCAAGAGTATACAAAAACAGTGAGGTCAGGTTTACTTTTTCTTGCCATAGTATGTAATACATAATTTGGCTTTTCTACCAAGGAAAGGTCTAGTTCTAGGAGCCAAGGCATTCTTTTGTGTATGGTCTTTAAGGTAAAGCTTAATCTGATCAAGAATCTTTTCATGATTCTGAGGGTTGTGATTAGTACTCATGCGAGCTGTCATTCTATAACGTGAGCAATCCTGAAATAGAGGTGACATAAAAATTAGCAAAGTGTCTATATTGTAATGTATACTTGGTCCTGCAAACCTTCAATCCGCAAAGTCAGAGACTATGGTAACCATGAGCACGGAACAAGAAAAAGAGTCTAAAAGGGGCCACCTAACACCAGTCTACCAATGAAGGATTTACAGACTGTGAGTCCGATTTAGAGCTCCATTCCTAAGATAATTTCCTAGGCCAGCATCCCAGTTTCCCCCGAAAAGAAAAAAACTTGTGTATAGGATGTGTGTGTACCTATTTAAATCTTAACTAATAAGACATAATTGAATTTTTACATTCAAAAGACAGTTGGCCAAGGAATAATGAACTGATATGTACAAAACTCAATATCAGAATTATTTAGGTACAATGATCGTAGGAAAGAGATCCTCTTTCAGTAAGATCAGTAGGAAAAGAACTTCCCCGTTCCTCAGTGAGTATTTCATTAAAGTAAGGTTGCTTGCCAAAGAAAAGAAAACCCTCCAAGATAAGATAGAGTCCTTACCTGCATCCATCCAAACTAGACAACAATTTAGTTAGCCTTGGATGTGTTTTACAGGTATCAATGGACCATATCAGTTGTTATCCATGTCCATCTTATAGGTTTTAGTTACTTTAGACAAGCTAGGTTATTCATTAGAACTGGTATGTTTAGCAATCTTTTCTTATTACTTCACAAATGAGTGTTATAGTCTACTTTCTTACATGGTGAACTCCATTAAGAGTCCAACTATTTCGAGAGCCATAGCTTAGTAGCTATGTAATCATATACTTACGCTCACAATTAGTAAACCCACAATATCAAAAATACCCCTTTAGATAAGGGGATGTGAAATCCGACTTACTTTTTGTCAACCAAAGGTGTCAAATGAGGGTGATAACTACCTCGTTTTTTTAAAATAACCAATAAGATACCAGTATAACCGGTAAGTAGAGTAGCAAGATTGGTTTTCCTTAATGTGGAACCTTATTTTTTCAGAGCAATAGCTTACATGCTATGTCAAAGCAGAAAAAGACCAACCATATACTTACCTTCATCATCCCAAGAAATCCATAAATCATTAGCAACTTTTTAAGGAATAGTAGTGTCCCAAGAGGTTTAAAAACAGTAGCTCAGTTATTATGCCAGGAGCCCAAAGCAGTTGTTTACATACTTACCTTCAAAGAATTAATAGACCCATGATTTCATTATACCAGCTATTGTCATCCCTTCAAGCAAGGAAAGGTAATGTCCAACCATGTTCTTGCACGATATCAATCATTTTTTCCATATAATGTAACAACGTAAGGTACCACATGAATATTTTCTTTTCCCAATGAGTAGACCCGTAAACAGACTCATAACCAGTAAAGCCCGCAATTTCCACGTCCTGCAGTCGTCTATAACAGAGTAAAAAAGGCCCTCAGCCAAACCCAAGTTATGCAAGTAATGCCTCCATTAATATATTTGACGAACAAAAGACACCTTTTATGCATAAGAAGTTACTAGGACCAAACTTTATCAGTGCCCAGGTGTAGCAGCCGTTGAGAACAACCAAGTTATCAAGCCAAACCAACACATATACACACATACACACAAATATACACATACATATTAACTCAGGCTGATGTCAACACACACCCCTATTTCCAAGCAAATGTTCAACCATATTTATGTTTGCAAAGGTCAAGTCCTGCAGCGGCTAAAAAATAAAGCCAGTATAACAGCCTGTAAGGACAATCAGCTCATGCAAGTGTTCCCTAATGCCAAAACCCATAACCAGGTACCTTACTAAAAAACGTAGGTAAGGTCCTAAAGTGGCAGAAAAAGCCAATATAGCAATTTGTATAGCTAACACCATTCCCTCAGGTGTGCTCCCCATCGGTAGAGTCACCAAATTAGGCCAAAAAACAGTTGCTCTTTATGCACAAGCAGTCCCAAGGCCCACAACAAAGCCCAGGTGTAGCAGTTACGATTATGCAGCGGCTTTTTTTAGAGCCGACCCCTAAATTACATGTGGGTACTCCCTTGAAAAAGACCATTATTTTGCTTAAATGCTAAGCCATATGGCTCAAAGGTTTGTCTCTCTATGTCTTAGACAAATACACAGTGTATAACTCAGACGGCATCTTTCTTCACTTACCATACAAAGTATTGCAACAACACTTAAACAAAAACCGAAGCTTTCTAGTAAGGTACCTCTGTTACTTGAGCTGCAAGCTCCATTTTAGCAAGTTCAGATAGTAGCGAAAAATGAGCAGAAAGAAAGACCTACTCTAGGGCTAAGGGCTAGAGTATGCCTGTAATGGAAATTGCCTATGAACTTAGAGAATAGCCGAATTAAGAGAATTAGAGTGAGCAACTTTGAGAGCATAGATGGTGGACTTAGTTGGTAGTAGCAACTTAATCATAACACTTAATTAACTAGGCATGAGCAATACCTTTGCAAGCGAGTGAGAGAGAGAGAGAGAGAGAGAGAGAGAGAGAGAGTTTAGAGAATATGACAACAGTTGAGGACCGGATTTATGTGGAGCCGGTCCCCCCTCCAAAAGGCATTTGTATTATAGATTCTCTTATTAAGAGAGACTCGGTACAATACAATCTTTGTGTTCCTTGAGACCTTCTTTGGCAGTATGAAGGTGGACGCTTCATATACCAAGCTTTTGCATAATATCAATAATCAATCTTAGCTTGAAAAGAATCAAGAACTTGTGAACATCATTAGTCTTTGTGTTCCCTAAATCATTTGAGTGCATGAAGATGTATACTTTTATGCATCAACTTGTGCCTAAAGCAGCAATTAATCTACCTTGCAATACAATTAATCTACTTGCATTAAGTAACTAATCTACTTGCAATAAACCATTAGCCTTCTTGCAATAAGCATAACATGCACTTTGTAGAAAGCATTAACTATCCCAAGCCTTAGTCCCAAGACCTCAAACACCTTCGAAGGTGGAGAGAGTTAGCAGGGAATGAGGGTAGGGAAGAGGAAGAAGAAGTATTCCATAGGAGAAAGACATAATTCCTCACTTATCATCACTCTTCTTGCTTAGCATACATAATAGCATAGTAATGAAGATGGAAAGCTTAAGCATTGAATCATAGCTCTTCGTTGGATTTGCATTCCATAGCCAAGAGTGTTGGTGTAGGATCTCAACTTCTCAAGGAGCTTGGAGAAGGAGATGGAGCTCTTGCACCTTGCCTAGCACACAATGAGAGTGTTTGTGAGTGTGTGAGAGTGTGTATATCTTGCAAGCAACCCCCCTCCTTGCTAGGTCGACCCCCTCTTCTAGCTCATCATTGAAGCTCATTGGCTCATGCCAAGCCTAGCCAATCACAAGCTTGGGCCATTTCTAGCAATAGGTGTAGTCTTGGGACAAGTGTCCCCCTTTCCCCTTTGAGAGAGAGGACTTGATAAATGAAAAAAAAAAAAAAGATAATTGTTGTAAATTATCATTGGACCCCTTTTAATCCGAGCCAATAGGGTTCAAGCACCTCATGGAGGTAACATGGGTAGGGGTTTGACATGTGTCCCTCTTGCCTCTTTAAGCTTGGGATTTCCTTGAGAGTGTGTGTGTGTGTGTGTTCTCTCTCTAGTCCCCTAAGAAAAGGGCTCGCCCCCATCTTTGTAGGGATCTTTTTGACCTTTGGTGCTCAAGCACCTTAGTCATCAAGCATGACTAAGCACTTGGACTAGGGGTGTTCCCACAAGCATGGATAGGCTCCACATATCTCTTCCATACTACTATGGATGTTGCAAACGGAAAAGAAGATATTTGAGCATCTAGGTGTCAAAAAAGCATGAGTAGCTACACAGTCTGTGCTAGTGAGCCATTTTCATAGAAAATAGTGCTAGCTCAAAACTCATTAATGCCTTGTTACTCATGTAGGGAAATTGATAACATGTCACACATCGGATTCTCCATCTAGCAAAACATCAGACATGGTTATTCAATATGTATGGATTGTGACTATAGATACATGCTCATCAAGGAGGTTTACAGGCACAACTTTGTCTTAATCCGATAAAATCTGGTAATTGTGGGTTCTTCTTGACTTGGTTCTTGTACACAAGGTTCCCCCATAGTGGTTGGCATGCTACAAGTGACAGCTAAAATATGTGGTTGGTGCATTCAAGGGGCAAAGATCATATAACACAACCATGGTTACTACAACAACTTGTGCTAGTGGATGGTTACCATTGGGAGGTGGTTGTCAGAATCATTGTGCTATTGTAGCCTACTATGTCGCCTCATGTTCTTGCAACAATAGGTAATTATTGGTTATATGATTGGGATTATTGCAATAGACGCAACCCCTACTGGCATGTTATTTAAATTTAACCTCTATTTTTATTCTCTTCCTTGGCCAAATCCATAGTAGAAGCGGCCTCCTTGGGCACCGCCTTGATTATTTCTACCCTACATATTAACAAGGTTGTCTTGGAACAATAGCCTTAGTATTGGCTACCATGAGCTGGTGATGGTGATTATGGTTGCATTGAGGAACACAAATTTGAGTTGGTGTGACAGGTATAGTCAAATGTGTGCATGAACACATCAAGGGTTTGGATGGTTCTTGAAGTCGTGGCAAATGCCATCTCCAAAAAAATGGTGATGGTAAGTGGTATTTCTAGCCATACTTTATCCTTATAAGCACAATTATTGGATTTGTGGGTATTGGTTCTACAAATGGCACACCAAAAAATTATTTTTTCATTCCACCTTATATTCCTTATTGCAAAGCGAGCACCAAGCATCAAGTCAAATAATGGGGACAGCACTGCTATTGACTACATCACCAAATGCGGCACCACCCAATTCTCTCTAAACCTTTGGCAGTTGCATGTGGGAATTGCCAAGCCGTGGCAGGGTTTCCATTTCCACCAATATTCTTCTTTAAAATTTTAATCCATGTTATAAAAAAAAATCAATAGAGGTGGTGTCACCTCATTCATATGCTCACTCTCTAACTTCTGGTGAAGATAAGAAACATGAGCCTTATTTCTGACTTGGTACGAATTTTCAAGAGTGTATCCCATGCATCTTTAGTTGTCTTGTATGAGTCAATGTTTGGAATGATATGACGTTTGACAAATGATGCAATCAAGGCATAAGTTTGAGCACCTTTAACATCCCAAAAAATTTGTTTTGTATGTGATGATGCAAAATTTGATAATAATTGTGCCTTGCGTCATAAGTTTGAGCATCTTTACAATCCCAAATAATTTGCTTTGTATGAGATGATGCAAATTTGACAATAACTGGGTAAAAGCATGAATGGGTAGTATACTAGCTACTTGTTTTTGAATTAGTAGCTACCACATGGTAGCAAGATCCAAGTGATCAAAGTTGAAATCTAGTGATACAAAGGAGTAATTAGTAGCTTCAAAATAGAAACGTTGGTTGGAGAACTTTAGTTTGAGCTTGTAAGTAATAAAATTAGTGATATGCTACTGCCTAACCACAAAAATTTGGTAGCATTCTGTTCTCTACACAAGTATTAAGTCCACCTATTCATGCTTATACGTTCTATGCCACAACTTATAACTCTTGTTGTTGCAGCAATGGAGCAAGACTCTTCAACATCTTCAATGGAACCTATTTCTATTTCATTAACATTCAAAGGTGCAACCAAAATAGGACATGAATCAATTTCATGTACAATACTCCATAATCCCTTTGTAACCAGTACATGATGGATCATATGTACCCACTATGGGTGATTAAATCCATCCAATTTTTCCTCAGCAATTGACACACAAAAAACATCGTTGTTGTGGCCATTGATTGCATCTAATGAGAAAGTTTCATGGAGGGGAAATTTGCAAAGAATCACCCTATGCTATATAGACTAATCATTGTATATACTACAAAACAAATAGAAAAAATTACCTATGTACTGCTAGCAATAGTGGAGCTGGAGTCCAAGATGATCCCAAATCAAAATTTTAACAATTTGAAACTCAATGAGCCTTCCCAATGTGGAAATCACAAGAACCAAACTTTGTTCTTATATGCATATCCTACAAGTGGTAGGCTCTTCAGTCCCTGATTTCTTTGCCACACTTCATTGACATAATGCTCAAGTAGATCCAAGACAATGGAATTAACAATTTCACTCTACCCATTTGTTTGTGTATGATAAGAAGAGAAGTTTAACTTTGCACCAAAAATTTCAAATCATCATCTCCAAAGGAGACTTGTCATACGTGGGTTTATATCAAAGACAATTGACTTTAGCAATCCATGATACTTGAAGATCTAAGAGATGACAAAAATAAAGATATAAAAAAGTTAATCGTATGATAAGGTTTGATAGTTTTGTATAGAAGGTGCTTGTTTGCTAAACATGTCTACTGTTGACCAAATACCGTCGTTGTTATGGAGAGACTTAAGTAGACCAAAGATAAAATCCATGGCTATACTCTCCCATGGGCCTCAGATAATGGTAATGGTAGTCACTTGCCTCATCATATTTCACTTTTTTGACACATTATACATTGTGTGTAGCATATTCATTAATATCTTTCTTTAATTGATGTCCGATAAGATTATGTCTCTATAGGATGAATGGTGACTACGATTCCACGGTGCCTTGGATAAGAGCATGTGATTCTTGCATTATTTTTTAACGTAAAGCTTGTGTGACACATAGTTTATTGCCAAAGAGGAGAAAATTAAATGGATCTTGTATTCTCCTATTGGTCAATGATGACTAAATCAATATAATGTGGATATGTAACATATTGATCTATCATTTCCCTCAACTGTTTCTTAATATATATATACACTTTGATAGGCCTTCAACATCTCTATCAGGTAAGAAATTTACGCATGGGTCAAGGTTCTACATAAGCCACTCTTGTATAATTTGCAACAAGCTTAAAACACAAACGGCCGCTATGATGATGGCCATAAGCCATCTGAGTATGAAAGCCTTGCTTTATTGCCCAAATTGTTAAATAGCACAACACTAATGCAAGGCACGTTATCCATGTTTTAAACTTAGCAAGTGAGCTAATTTCCATTGTTTGATAATTCTCAAATGAAAGCGCATGAATCTTTCCATCGTTTTCTACTTTTGGTTGGGAGAAAGTAAACAGAAGTTGGGTCTTTCACAAAATACCAATGCAATGTAGCCATTTTCTGATTGTTTTTTTAACAAAGTTGTATTGTTCCATGTGAACTATGTTTACTCTTTGGTTGTAAGTGAAAGCACAGGCCTCTCACAGAATATAGACACTTGCAAGATGATGTAGTTCATCTACACATAGTGGTTCCCCCTTAGAACCCTCGAATTCACTAGCGTTTGAATCGACTCTACTAGTTGGAATTCCCTCAGCATCAGAGTTTGAGTTCAACAAAACTGGAGCAGGTAAAAAGTCTATAAAACTTCAACCACATCAGACAGAACCGGAGGTGGCAGTTCAACTTTGAAAATGCTGGGCAACTCATCAGGAGAAAGTGCCAACAAAAAAACAAGTCGTTTGTGCCAAATCTTCTTCACTCCCTCTTAAAGCAATCAGCTGTCATGCGCTTGGCTTTGAAACCAAGACTCCAACTTCCCATTGTCACCAAATTGTCCTCCTCCTGCTCTGCTCTCATACATAAATTTCCTGTTTTGCTTAAATGGGATACTTCACTTAAGGTTGATGCCAAGCTGCCTAATGATCCACTTGCATCGAGCGTGTCACACATTAGTAAGAAATGATAGGACACTTACAAAGTCATGTTTGAGACTTGCCAAATTACAATATAAACCTAGAGGAATGCAGGAAAATCCAAATTCACCATCAATGGAAAATGAAGTTATAGACATGGTACGTCAGGTCTAGCATGCGTAATATTTTTATATACCTTCATAAATTCAGAAAATGACGAACTTATGAGATAAAAATGGAGCTAAACACTTGCACAAATGCATAGAATTCACTAGATACATCAATGCCTGCTCTTACATGATCAAAACATAAAGCTGACTACAAATATTAAACAAAAAAATCCAAACCTTTACTCACACACCATTTCCATTCAATATTACACAACTTTTAGGCCCAAAGGCTCTTTCACTCACCTCCTTGTCTAGCAAAGAAATAAAATAGGATCTGATACAACAGCAAAACCAGCTTGTTCTGCCACCATCCATCCATCCTTATACCCGGGCTTGGTCAAGCGATTCAACACGAGTGCACAGCCATAGTAAATGCGCGCCACATGCTCTTCCGGCTCTTCTGGCCAAGGGAAAACTCCTACTTGAACCAAAAGAGCTAAGTACAGCACCTGTTCACTACTACCTATACAAAATCGGTGGATTACCTGCGGTGCGGCTTATGTCGAAGAACAAGCAGGGGGGCCTAGCCAATCTTAGGCGAGACCTAGGCCAAACCTTTACCGGTCTGGTTGCCTCCCTTTGCAATCTCTGTAGCAAATAGAGCTATATGTATTGGATAGAGACTTACGTTACATGATTTGCGATAAAGGCTTTTTGATTTCTTGGATGATTCGGCCACTAGCCTGAAGATTGCTGAGACAGGCCAGCTGGATTCCCATCACCCACAACCTCACAACATGAGAATATTTCCTGAGATAATGATCCCCACAAATGTGAGCAGAGTGCATGCCCAACTTACTCACACTTTGCATCTGTCTGACACATCGTAGGCCCCAGCTCATGGCCTTTGCAAGCTCACATCAAGACCTTGACTACTTTCCATATTCATTAAACAAAGGGAATAGAGCAGAGAAGAAGGTAATACCAAGGCTGTAAAGCTCTCCATATTCATTAAACAAAGGGAAGAGAGCATAGAAGAAGGTAATACCAAGGCTGCAAAGCTCTCATAATCAACATTTTGAGCAGCAGCATGCTTTTTTGCCGAGTCAATCTCCTAGCGACGGTTGTCATCTTCAAGAGCTCTCTGTAACTCCCTGCTATGTTTGGGAGCAGCTGGCATGGGCCTGACGCTTGGAAGATTCATAATGCGTTTCACGTGAGTCTTCTAAGACCCTTCGTGGGTGATGTGCCAGAAGATATGCCAGACGAGGACCATTCAGAAGTTGAGGAGCTTGATAAAATTTTGGTTCCTGAGCAGATTTTGGCACATAAGGAAAGAAAAGTTAGGGACAGGTTGCAAGGCACTATTTGGTCAAGTTCAAGAACTATCCACCTATGGATGCCAAGTGGATGGAAGAGCATGAACTGTCAGAGTCACCAAATGTATTGCAACTTTACATTGAGGCCTTTGGGTTACAGCCTACGCATGCCCCAACACAGCGTGTGCAAAGGAGGGGTAATGCTAGAGCCAGTACATCAAGTATACATATGGATTCAGTGTAATAGAAGTGTGCATCGCTCTTTAAGTGTTAAAAGTATAATGTTCACTTCTATCATAGATGGAAGTGACAAAAGTATGAAGGTGTCATTAAGTCATTTGTATCTAGGTCTTATGATCTTTCTACATGCGATGATAAAAGAGTGCTAACAACACAAGATCATCAATGGCATGTATTTATGGTATGCAATCGAGGACGTTAGCAATTTCAAGAGGGGGGTATGTCACAACGACGTGGCAACTGCTAAGCTTAGTTGTTGGTTTCATTCCGATGATTTTCGTTTAATTTTTGAGACCCTCTTTTTGAAGCTGCAAATGGTCGGACATTGCATGGCCATTGTGAAACAGTAGTTTCACCTGCAGACGGGAAGTTGGTTGGCACTGGGATTCGAGTAGTAAAAGGGTGTCTAGGCTCAGTTCAAGTTATTTAGGTCCCCTTGCCGCACTTAATAAGTTAGTGGATACCTAAGAAACTAACTCAATAGAGGCACAGTGCCAAGGTGGGGTCACCTAGAGAAAATCTGTACAAACTTGGACACCCCAAGTCAAGATTCTACCACGACACAACAGAGATTCACTTCAAAACAGTTCACAAAGACGACACGGCCCGGCGTAGTTCCGTGCCAAGAGGTATCGGCCCCAAAGACTGGCGCCCCTTTCGGTATTTCTTTTTATATTAATCTGTGTGCAAAGTACAAAGAGAGCCCGCTGGTGCTCACTCTCAGACTATGCGTCCAGATGATCTGAGAAGTGAGCCCCTAAGGCCACTTATAAAGGTTACATAGGGTTGCTAAAAGCAAAGCCCCCAAAATCTTCTCAAACTCAAAAGCATTAGTCTCCAAAAGTTTTAGTGCTAAAAACATCCAGCGGAATTTCGTACTGTCAAGCCGCGTCATCAGCTAGCGCGTTTTGCGGCCGTCCGTGCAGTCAGCGGAAATCACGGAAGATCATACGGTAGCCACGTCAGCTTATCCTGCGCTTTATTTTAATGTGTCCCCGGGTCCCCTCGTCACTTGCAATAAGTTGGGACAACTTATAGGGTTGCCACGTCACCAATTTGTGACATACCCCCCTCTTGAAAGAATTGTAATCGCCCTCGATAACGTCTGCAAACCAAACAGAGGCCTTAGTAGACACTGACTGCTAGTATCGACGCACTAGACACAACACATCTAGCACTTGTACAAATCGACAGTCACATCACCGGACATCACATGACAAATCACATACAATTTCATCCCAAATCTCAGACCATGATTAATCGGCAATGTATTTAGTAATCGCATCTAGATCTAGTCGGGACTTCACAGATGCCCAATTAACTAATACTTATTGCAATCATGTCTATAGAGATTTATGAGACCGAAATGCTACAGTCATTTCGTCTTTCAATTCGGGCACTCAAACAAGTCAAATACAAATCAGTCATATTCATTTTCGGGAATTTCAGTTCATAAAGTTATACAGCAGAATACTATCAGCCCATCATTATCCCTGAAACCCAAAGGGACATCAGTGACTCTATTCAAAATCGGGTAATCCATTGACAAAGGAGCGCAGTGACTCCCCTCTTGTGCAAACCCGCTGCACTAGATTCACCATTGCTGAAATTGGGGTTCTATCGGAGTAGACTATGCTAAACCGAATGCTTCAAGGTACAATTCCAAAATCGAGGAGTATTTGTTAGGTCCTCCTCCTCCATCCACTTCACATCTAATGCAGGATAGTTCTTAAATTTAACCAAGAACCGCCTAATCACTTTACCTTTAATCTTTCTATCCTTGTGTGCCAATATCCGTTCTGGAACAAGTATCTCCTCGCTTTCCTCCACTTCGAGTTGCTCATCTAGCTCCTCATCATCGGACACATCGCCTTTAAAAGGCTTCAATAGACTCACATGAAATGCATTGTGAATCTTCTAAGTATCGGGTAGCTTCAGTCAAAAGGAGACATCATTTATCTTTTCTTTTATCTGGAAAGGGCTATAGTATCTCTTGCTAAGATTTGGAAAAAACCGCTCCTTTCCTTTTTTCTTTCTTAGGCGTGCCTTCACAAAACGTAAGAGCACCCAATCGTCTTCCTTTAATTTCAAATTGCGACGGTGTCGATCTGCTGCCTTCTTGTGTCTTTCCTGAGATTTCGCTAAAGCCTCCGGGACCTTGACAAAAGCAATGTCCAAGTCCCTCATGTACTAGTCGGCTTCAAAAATCTTATCTTTCGTGCTAAGAAAGGGTGGAACCTTCCGAGTACCTTCAATGATCTCAAATGGCGCCTTCCCCATCGAAGAGTGGATTGTGTTATTGTAGGCAAATTCCACCAAGGGAAAAAAAGTCCCCAATGAGTCTTCTGATCAGAAATGTAAGACTTCAATAAATCCAGTACGACTGAATTTGCAATCTCAGATTTCTCATCTGTCTGTGGGTGAAAAGATGACGAGAACTGCAACCGTGTGTCAATGTTCTCCCAAATAGCCTTCCAAAACAAACTCGTGAATCGGGGATCTCTGCCAGAGACTATTGTCTCAGGCATGCCATGTAATCTGAAAATATGTGAAATAAACAATCTCGCTAAATGATTCGGCTTGACTATTTTCTTCACTGGATTGAAGTGAGCTTGCTTGCTAAATCTGTCGATGACAGTCCAAATACCATCATGCCCACTCTGTGTCTTCGGGAGATCAAAAATGAAATCCATAGCAATACTTTCCCACGGGCGGGTGGGAATGGGTAAAGGCTGTAACAATCCCTCTACTTTATGCATGTCAAACTTGACCTTTTGGCATACTAAGCAGCTGCGTACAAAGTCGTCCACAACCTTCTTGAGTCTCGACCAAAAGAAGTAACGCTCCACACCTTTCATGGTGGTCTCAATGCCACGGTGACCTGTAAAAGGTGGACAATGGCATTCGGTCAAAATCTTTTCCCTCAACGGTTGTGTAACGCACAACATCGTTTTCTTCATCAAGTAGCCATCCAGTATGGAATATCCCGCTTCTACCTCACCGTTCTGTATTTGAGTGAATATATCCAAAAATCTGGATCTGTGGCGTACTGATCAACCATGTCCTCAAAGCTTCTATGATGAATCGCGGAAATAGCCAAGACTAACAGCTTCCGGGACAAAGCATCTGCCATCAAGTTCTTTTGTCCCTGAACATAGACAATCTCGAAGTGAAACTGTGACAAGATGTTAGCCCACCGCATCTGCTTTTCCGAAAGCTGCTTCTGTGACAAGACGTAGCGTAAATCTGTGCTGTCAATTCCGGCCTTGAAAACAATCGGCTCTCATAGGCAATGACAAGGGCCTTCTTGCATTAAGACCGCACCCAGACTACGGCCACAAGCATCACAATACACTTCGAATGACTTTTGCAAATCTGGCAAAGTTAATACTGGTCCCGTAGTCGATTTCTCTTTCAATGTCTGAAAGGCAGTCACCTCTATGGGTCCCCATGAGAAAGGGATTTCTTTCTGTGTCAGAATGTGCAGAGGGAAAGCTACCTCTGCAAACTTTCAAATGAACCGCCGGTAGTAAGAACATAAGCCCAAGAAGCTTCTAACTTCATGAACATTCTTCAAATCGGGTCAATCACGTTTAGTCTCAATCTTGACCGAGTCCATCTGTACTCCTGAGACGATGTGTCCCAAAAAGTGTATCTCCGGCAAGAAAAATTCATTCTTTTTGGCATTGATAACTAACTTGTAATCTCGCAATGCCTGAAAGTCCTGTAGAAAATGGTATCTATGTTCTGCTTCATCCTTGAAGAAGACTATAATGTCATCAAAGAAAGTGCCGACAAACAATCTGTACTCTTTGAAATCCTATCCATCATTCGGTTGAAAGTCGTTGGAGCATTGGTAAGGCCAAAAGGCATCACCAAAAATTCATATAAACTGAAGCTCATCCGAAAGGCTGTCTTGTAGACATCTCCCGGCGCTATTCTGATCTGATGATATCTGCTTTTCAAATCAATCCTGCCTGAAACAGGAGGATCCTTGAAGTCGGTCAACAATATCATCGATCTTTGGAATCGGAAATTTGTTCTTGATGGTGATTTTATTGAGAGCTCTGTAATCAATGCACATTCTCCAAGATCCGTCTTTATTTAAAACCAACAACACCGGAGAGCAGTAGGGTGAGATACTCGGCTAGATAAAACCCTTTTCCAAAAGGTCTTTCACTTGGTTCATAAACTCTTCATTCTCGGCTCGGCTAACACGGTAAGGTGGCTGGTTCGGTGATGTGCTTCCAGGTATCACATCAACAGTGTGATCCTCATGACGAGATGGTGGCAACTCGCCTAGCAGGCCCTCAAAAAAGCAATCGGCATGAGTATGGAGAAAAATTTGGTGTTCTTTATCGAGTTTAGACATGTTCGTTATGTGTTCATCATTTAACTCTTTGAAGTAGATCAAGTAAACAAAGAGACTAGATTTCATTAATTTGGAAATGGGCAAAGCCGATACAATAGGGATAGACTCGCCCTTCAGTTTTACATCAAGTACAATTTTTTCGTCCTTTTCATTTGTCAAAGTCGCTTTCTTTTCCCGATAATCGACCACGGCGTTTTTCTTATGGTACCAAGGGACTCCTAGGAGGACGTCACAACCTTCCAAGGGCATTATGTAAAAGTCCTCGTGCCCCAAATACCCCTGACAATGCCGCCGAAGTTTGCCAATGACAAGTGAATGGCTATGTCCCGTCCGGGTGCCACTAGAACTGCCTCTACTAGTGGTCCCATCCTATCGGGTGTAATCTAGAGCCACGCCGCCAATTCAAGTGAAATGAAGTTGGCCTAGGCTCCTCCAGAGAAGAAAATGAAGGCTTCTTGATCTTTCACTTTGTCCCAAGATCAGCGAAGTTCTGTACTTCCATCAATCATGCTTGGGTGAGTACCCATGCAATCTAGAACCAGTCCTGCTTTCATCTTGCCTTTTCTGCCATGTTCCTTTGTTGCTCTCGAACTCTCTGGCCCGTCTTCATGTTGTTCTGGCTGTGCCTTTTTGGGGCACTTTGCGGAGACGTGCCCATGTTCCCTGCTTCTCTTCTTTGATGTAATTGACCCTCTCTCAAAGAGTGAGCCGGGGTCATGTATCTTTGTCTTTCTTTTCTTGGAAACTCTTTCTCTTTCTACTTTCATTGTGAGAGGTCTGTTGGGTTCTCTGAGTCAAGATCTCATCAGTGGGGTAAGTCAAATTTCTCGAATGTATCACAAAACCCAGTTTCGCATGACCATCAAAAATCTTGAATAGAATTCGACTTTTGGTCCGGGCAATAGTCTTGGATCTCTGTAGGGAGTCCGCAACAAAACCGCTCAATCTGGTCGAGATCTTAAATGAAGAGGTTGGTAGAAAAGAGTTCCAAAATCTCTCGCAATAAGCGTCCAAAGAATCTCCTTGGTCATCATAAGATGATTCCAAGCGGTTCGTATATCTCGTTCGTACTCTCGACTCAGCCAAGAAGAAATAAAGAGCCTTTTGAATTTCAACCATTTAACTGGAGCTTCCTTCCTCAGAAGAAGAGTGGACCACCATGTTCGAGCATTTCCTTTGAAGAAAGACGTAGCTCTCCTAATCTTGGAGTGCTCTGAGTAATGCCCTCCAACGAAGGCTATGTCAAACTACTGAATGAAGGCCAAAGCCCTCGGAGCATCTTGGAAGCTAGAAAAGGATTCAAATTTAATCGATTGTCCACCTTCTTTGAATTCTTTTACTTTCTTGCTTTTGTCTTCGAGAAAGTCATATTGGTTGGCTCTGTGAAAATGCTGCTTCTTTCCATAAAACATGTGGTCGTCTAAGTACAAACTGTCAAAAGATGACTCCTCAGTAGAACTATCAAAAAATGGGCAAAATCTGGGTTTCTTTGCCTTTTTCTTGCCCTTTCCGAAGCTTTGCTTTTTGCTTCGCTTTTTGCCTTTTTTGTCCTCCTTGCTCAAGTCAAAAGAGCTAGAAGAACTCTCAGAAGAAGAAGACGAAGAAGAAGAACTGGGTAGTCCTTCAAATCGTACATGCTTCTTCTACTTTCTTGCCGATGCAAAAGAATATTGCCGACCCAAATAACCCGGGAAGTAAGTCCCCTTCTTGTGCTTTTTCTCTTACTTTTTGGATTTCTTGTTTGCGTCCAAAAGCTGACCAATCTGTGTCTGAACCACCTGTTGTAATTCTTGCTCTGAAAAAATCCTCGGAGAAGGAGGTTTCTTGATTGCCGGTTTGATGGGTGGTTCTGTGGCTTTCTGCCACTGGGTGTGCACTTCTGCAATGGATTGCTAAGACAAAAATTTGCAAACTGCAGATCCTTCGCATTTAAATCATCTGCTTTGTGCACTCGTCAACCTACTGTCGACGTTCCATCTCTTCAAGTTCGTACTGAGTAGGCCGAGGTGGCCCGTACTCTTCCTCTATTTGATCATCAAAATCTTCCTTCGTGACCTCCTCCCGCATTAGCAAATGCAGAAGAAGTCGACTTATTTTTGTTGGAATCCATAAGTGTCGCGACAAAAGGATCAGATTTCCCGATAGAAGAGAAGCTCTGATACTACTGTAACAAACTTGAACACCCCAAGTCAAGATTCTAACGCGACACAACAGAGATTCACTTCAAAACAGTTCACGAAGACGACACGCCCGGCGTAGTTCCGTGCCAAGAGGTATTGGTCCCAAAGACTAACGCCTTTTTCGGTATTCTTTTATATTAATCTGTGTGCAAAGTACAAAGGAGCCCGTTGGTGCTCACTCTCAGACTCTGCGTCCGTATGCTCTGAGAAGTGAGCCCCTAAGGCCACTTATAAAGATTACATAGGGTTGCTAAAAGCAGAGCCCCCAAAAGCTTCTCAAACTCAAAAGCAGTAGTCTCCAAAATTTTTAGTGCTAAAAATAGCAAGCATTTGCGGAATTCCGTACTGTTAGGCCACGTCATCAGCCAGTGCATTTTGCGGCCGTCCGTATAATCAGCAGAAATCACGGAAGTTCGTACGACAGCCACGTCAACATATCCTGCGCTTTATTTTAATGTGTCCCCGGGGTCCCCTCGTCACTTGGCCATAAGTTGGGACAACTTATAGTGTTAGGTGCAGCGGAATGAATGTTGTTTTTTCTCAAGATTAGTGATCTTTATTGCTCAAGGTTCCTTTTAGTTCTTTAGGGAAAGAGAGAGCTTTCCGTCTTGTAGAGTGCTGTGGTCATGAACAAAGTGAGTGGATGTTGTGCGTGCAAATGAATGAGACTGAGAAAAGGAGAGAGAAAGTTACGACACCGAGAGGTTTGTCAAACCCTCCTCCGAAGGCCCCACTCTCGTCCGGCGAGAGTGGTCTACTTTGATTGCACAAAGGTGTACAATGCGTATGCAATGGACTGATGCAATGGGACTATGCCGATGACGACGACGACTCGATGGCTGAAATCTGAGTTCTTCTAATCGCTGATTTTCGGGACTGTTTCGGTGGCTGAAAATGACTGTTTTGGCTGCGTTTTTATGGCTGAAAAATGAGGTTTCTTAGGACTGAAAACTGATGGTCTTTACGGGCTAAATCTGCTACACTTTAGGTGAATAATGCCGGTCTTAATTTGCTGCTAAAATCCAAAAACGCCAGGGGCTGAAATTGGTCCTTCTGTCGCCGGGGTTCTGCAAATGCAAAAACGCTAGGCTGATCTGCTGTGTCGTGATGACGCCGGGTCTGATCTGCTGTGCACAAATCGCCAAGGCTAATCTGATGCAAAAATGCTAGGTCTTCTGTGGAGAAAACGCCAGAGTAGTCGCGGGGGTTGGTCTTGTTGAGAAGTTGCCTGTTGAGCGGGAAGCTCTTGCTGCCTCTTCTGCCAGAAAGTGTGAACTTTGGTTTGCTTATATATTAACTTAGCAAATTGCCCTACCTAATTTTGTTGGAAAGTCACTTAAAAATAATAAGTGAAAATACCAATAAATAGGAAAATAGGCTAAATGCACTGGAAAATTCCCTTAACTGATGCTCATGGATTCTGATGGGAATTCCGATGATCATGCTGTGTGCAACCGGAGGATATGCATCTATGCTAAGTGACTGGGCATGCACGGTCTACGAATAGACTCACAAAAGTGCCAGATCACTGCTAATCTAACTTGATCGGACTGACTGAACCCTGCTGTGGTGTAGCTTGTCCACGGACACATAGGGTTGGGATGTGTCACGTGACATCCCCTCCTTTTCAAAGTGAGGTACTCGTACCGAACTGTATGGCGTCGAGGGAGATCGCCAATAGAATCCGGAATCCTGGAAGGGACTCTTCGCCGGCCCACTCTGCTGTGTGGGTCGTGCGGTACTTGAACTTCATAAAGGTCTGCAACGCTTGCTTCTTTGGGCCGCGCCGAAAGCGACACAAAGTCTTCTAAATCTCCTTTCTTGCTTCAACTTCGTCTAGAGTCGTGCTTCTTTCGTCTTCAAGAATCTCCATGGCTGAAAATTCCTGAAACAATGTCCAACACAAAACCATGAACATACCCATTCCATGTATAGTGCAGGAAAAAATATTGTCTTCTCTAAAGACTGTGTATGCAATGTAAATGAACATAGAGACGGAGTTACAACCCGTTCATCAAACACATGCAAACAATGCGGTCGAATCTTTTCTGTTTGATTGAAATCAATCAACTGTGGAAAATCACAATGGAAATGCCCATGCTTGGTGCTCATACTATCATGTGCTCTTTTGGAAACTGTGTCATGCCAAGGAAGAGACATGGAATGTGACTTCCTTACATACAAACTTTTCAACTTTTCATGAAAAATCCGCATACATTCGTGCTCATCCATGAGAGAAACGTGCTCAACATACAGTATGTCATGCCTAGAAAAAGGGATCACATAACGATGCTGACTAAAATACAGGAAACCTTCACGAATGAAACACTCGAACAATGCGTGCATATCAATCATGCGAACACACAATACTTCCTGTGAGGGTTCTTTGGACCAAGGCTCGAGAGCCAAGATCGCTTCTTCGGATCTATCGAATCGTCTTGTGGGAGATCTGTGGACCTCGACTCGAAATCCAAGATCGATTCTTGGTGATTGATCGAATCTACAACGAGGTTAGCTTCGCTAGAAAAAGCATCAACTAACACCTCATCCTGGTGAACAATCGCATCTTCTTCATGCAACTCATCATGCTTGTGAGAAATCACATCTTGATCATGCAAATCATCATGCTCATCATTGACATCCAAAGCATCATGCTTAGCAATATCATTCAAATCATCATGCTTATCTTTGTCATCCAAATCATGATGCTTGTCATTCAAATCATCATGCTTATCATGGTCAATCAAATCATCATCATGCTTATCATTGTCATTCAAATCATCATGCAAGTCATTGTCAATCAAATCATCATCATGCTTCACACAATCATGCAAGTCCTGTGTGTCATGCTTTGGAGAAGAAGAGACTGTGACAGTCTCCTTTCCGTGATTCTGTGCAAAGTATGCCTGTACTTGAGAAAAAAGTCGCAAGAACTCTTTGTTTTGTCGGTCGCTCTATTCTTATAGTGCTTTGGTCTCACGCGCTATGGCTGCCATTTTGTCTTGGTACTTACGCTCGATGGCTGCCATATCTTCTTCGTAGGCTTTTCTTTGTGCTTCTCTTTCTTGGTCCAACTCCTCCATAGGAGTTAGTGCAATCTTTGTCGTAGATGGGGAAGGGTCGGAAAAACCTCCTGGTGGGGAAAATTCTTCTTCGCCTCTCTCATGCTCATCACTTCCAAGCCAAGTATCCAATCTGCTTCGAGTGATGATCATTCTGCAATTGTGGGTTCTTGTGGGTTCTTGTGTTCTTAAGTCCACGAGGGACTTGGGTTCTTGCGGGTCTTGGGTTCTTAAGTTCACGAGGAACTTGGGGTCTTCGGGGTCTTGAGGTTCTTGAGCTCCTTGACTCGTGAGAATCTTGGGTTCTTGAGGTTTTCTTTCGCTTGCAAACCGCTTTGAAGAAGGATCTTCTCTTCACCCGAGTTCTACCCTTTTCTGCTGGCGCACCCCTTGGCGGCCTTGCGCTCACACCAAGGTTTCTTTTTTCCACCTCACGTCGATTGGCCGGCCGCTAAGTGCACGGTCCGCTTTCAATGACTGAAAAGAGACACAAGGGGAGGCTGGACAAGCCCTTCTATCTTAGGATTCCTATCACTCTTCAACAAAACACGATTAGGAATCGCCACGCCCAAGTAAACTTCGGTTCGTGCAATCGCAACAAGCAAAAAAAATTCTTGTGGTTCTTGTGGTTCTTTCCTTGAGTAATGCAGAACACTTCCAAAGCTCTGATACCAATGTAAGGTGCAGCGGAATGAATGTTGGTTTTTCTCAAGATTAGTGATCTTTATTGCTCAAGGTTCCTTTTAGTTCTTTAGGGAAAGAGAGAGCTTTCCGTCTTGTAGAGTGCTGTGGTCACGAACAAAGTGAGTGGATGTTGAGCATGCAAACGAATGAGACTGAGAGAAGGAGAGAGAAAGTTACGACACCGAGAGGTTTGTAAAACCCTCCTCCGAAGGCCCCACTCTCGTCGGCGAGAGTGGTCTACTTTGATTGCACAAAGGTGTACAATGCGTATGCAATGGACTGATGCAATGGGACTATGCCGATGACGACGATGACTCGATGGCTGAAATCTGAGTTCTTCTAATTGCTGATTTTCGGGACTGTTTCGGTGGCTGAAAATGACTGTTTTGGCTGCGTTTTTATGGCTGAAAAATGAGGTTTCTTAGGGCTGAAAACTGATGGTCTTTACGGGCTGAATCTGCTACACTTTAGGTGAATATTGCCGGTTTTAATTTGCTACTGAAATCCAAAAACACCACGGGCTAAAATTGGTCCTTCTGTCTCGCCGGGGTTCTGCAAATGCAAAAACGCTAGGCTGATCTGCTGTGTCGTGATGAAGCCGGGACTGACCTGCTGTGCACAAATCGCCAAGGCTGATCTGATGCAAAAATGCTAGGTCTTCTGTGGAGAAAACGCCAGAGTAGTTGCGGGGGTTGGTCTTGCTGAGAGGTTGCCTGTTGAGCGGGAAGCTCTTGCTGCCTCTTCTACCAGAAAGTGTGAACTTTGGTTTGCTTATATATTAACTTAGCAAAATTGCCCTACCTACTTTTGTTGAAAAGTCACTTAAAAATAATAAGTGAAAATACCAATAAATAGGAAAATAGGCTAAATGCACTGGAAAATTCCCCTAACTGATGCTAATGGATTCTGATGGGAATTCCGATGATCATGCTATGTGCAACCGAAGGATATGCATCTATGCTAAGTGACTGGGCATGCACGGTCTACGAATAGACTCACAAAAGTGCCAGATCACTGCTAATCTAACTTGATCGGACTGACTAAACCCTGCTGTGGTGTAGCTTGTCCACAGACACATAGGGTTGGGATGTGTCACGTGACATATAGGATTGCCATGTCACCAATTTGTGACAAAATCACCTAAGAATTGGGCTACATTGCATTTTTAGATATGGTCCCAATGGTGAAAGATGGTCAGATGACCAGTGAGAGTCCAATGGAAGTATCTCCTAAAATTTAGGAAACTACTATTTTGGCCATGAAATATGTTCGCGTCATTAGCTTCGGAATGACAAGAGGAACATTTCATTACTCTGCCGCTAAGTCAACTGAGCAACCGTTTGAGATACTTTTAGACCAGAAGTTCCAAAGCAGGGAAGGCACATTTTTGGGCATTTTCCAACTTAAGAGAGAGAGAAGAGTTAAATAAAACATGGGCTGCATTTTTCAGCCGCATGGTGGATTGTTGCAGCTACCGTGTGCTTGCCTACCCTCTATGTACAGTGAAGTGCAAGAACTGAAGCCTCGCACAACATTAACTGCTCTCTCTCTCTACCCTGCGTGCAGTTATGTGATGCCCCACAAGAGGACTCTTTATTTTACCTATGTACATTTGTGTGGGTTCATGCGCGATTGCCGAGGCAAGAGCCTTTGCACAGGTACTGGATTAGCTAGTTGCTAATCCCCCGCACATACAGGTGAAATCAGAGAGATTTCGGCTCGCTGCTGCTGCGCACCCTCGTCCCCTCCCCCTCCCTCGCCATCGCTTGTGTCTCCCCCCCCCCCCCCCCCCCCCCCTCTGCACCTGCACAGTCACCCGCCCCCTGCCCTTTCCCTCGCGCTGCCCCCTTGCACAGTTGGCTACGCTGCCCACCTGCACAGTCGCTCGTTGCTCCCCCTGCACATTCGCCCACTACCTACCTGCTCAATCGCCCGCTACCCCCTGGCCCCCCCTTGCTGGTTTTTTGTTGAGCAGCGATTACCCCACCGCCCCCGCTGGTTTGCTGTACAGTGAACTCCCCCTCACCCCTTTTGTGCAGTTCAGTGGAAAAATTTGCCCGTAGCCTGCCCGCATTCTCTCCTCACCCACCTCGTGTTTCTGTTGGAGTTGGTTCACAACGACTTCGACTCGCTTCGTTCGCTTCGACGCCTTCGACTTCCCTTCGTTCGCCTTCGCAGCAGCAGACATAGAATAGCGGCTTTTGCTCCATCTTAGAGGGACTCCACTGAAGCCCCCTCGCCCGCCGACACCGCGGAGCCGACCCTTTGACTTGCTCTTTCGGCAGAAGAGCAAGCAAGCTTGATGGCCGAAGTGGATCGCTTGCAAGCCACTTCGGTTATCTGTAAGATCATTGGCACTCGGCCCAGTCGGGGCGAGGTTCGGGATTTACTACAGGCCCGTCTTCTCTCTGATGTGGGCAAGATCACCGATGTCCAGATCCTCGAGAGAGGGTACTACCAGTTAGAGTTCGAGTCTACAGATATGACGGCCAAAGTGATTTAGATGAGCTCGCTCGGCATCCGAGCAGCTCAAGCTTACTTTCGACGATGGCATCATGGTTTTGACCCTACTACAAATGCGCTCGAGAAGGAGGCAGACTTGCTGATTTCGATATGTTTCCTAGGACTGAGGAGAGAGTATCTTCCTCTTCTCCCCAGGATTGGTTCCATGTTCGGGACAGTTCTGGAGTCTCCGCGCACTGCAGCTGTAGTTGTGATCAAGGCCGCAGGTTTACCTACTGTGCGGGTTCTTGTTCGGGATACACACTCCCTCCCCAAGGTGGTACTGCTGCCTTGGGTGCGTGGGGGATGGATCAGACAGGGTGTGGAGTATTCGGGTCTCCCGAACCAGTGTTTCATTTGCAGGCAGATGGGCCATTTGGCAAAGGCATGTCCTCGCAGGAGGCCTCGACCCACAGCACATGCGCAGCCTTCCAAGGCTGAGCAAGCCAAGCAGCGAGATACACAGGACGCACAGGCTGGTACCTCGATAGAGACCAGTGATCAGACACCTTACGGTTGGCAGCAGGTGCCTGGCCGCCGTCGACAGGGGCGGGCTCACCCCACTTGTAAGGGCAACGGAATGAATGTTTGAACTTTGCTCAAGATGAGTGCTCCGAACTGTGCTCAAGGTTCCTTTTGTTCTTACGGAAGGGAGAGCCTTCCGTTCTTAATGAGAGAATGCTATGATCACAACAAAGTGAATGGAAACTGTGCGTGCAAGTGTATGAGACTGAGAGATAGAGAGAGAAGAGAATACGACACCAGAGATGTTGTAACACCCTCCTCCGAAGGCCCCACTCTCGTCGGCGAGAGTGGTCTACTTATGATTGCACAAACTGGTACAAACTGAATGCATGTGATTCATGCAATTCTAGGCTATATCGATGTCAATGACGGTGATGGCGAGACCGACCTAAGGGCTGAAATATGCAATCCTTTATCTGCTGTCCAAAAATGCTATGGGCTGAAATTTGTTGTTGCCGAAAACGCTATGGAAAACGCTGCTTTTGTTGGTCTTTATGGCTGAAAATCTGCATCTACTGTAGGGCTGAAAACTGAAGTTCTTTGGGCTGAATCTGCTAGTCTTTTAGGGCTGAAAACTGCAGGTCTTCATGGCTGAAAAGTCGCCAAGGCTGAAAGCTGTAAAGGCTGGAAATATGCAAATGCTAGAATCTCCAAAAACACTAGGGCTGCAGATCTTCAAAAACGCTAGGTGCTGAGGGTTCCTTGTGGTGAAGATCTGGGATCAAAAACGCTAAGCCTGTGGTCTGCTGGCGATGAGGGAGATGGAAACGCCAAGTGCTGGGGGTGTATGGGGAGGGTCACCTTGATGAAAAACGCTAGGGTCTGGAGTCTGCTGGGCGATGATGTCCAAAAATGCTAGGCTTGCTTGTTGGAGAAAACGCTAGGTTGATGGGTTCTTCTTGCTTGGAGGGGGAACCACCAAGGGGGTCTTGCTTGAGAAGTTGCCTGTTGAGCGGTGAAGCTCCTGCTGCCTCTTCTGTCAATTAGTGCTAGTCTAGGTTTGCTTATATACAAACTTATTCAATTTGCCCTACCTACTTTCCAACAAGAGTCACTTAAAAATAATAAGTGAAAAATGTCAAAAATAGGTAAAATAGGCTAAATGCACTCGAAAATTCCCCTGAAGGATTCTGATGGGAATGCTTATGATCATGTTGTGTGCAACCAGAGGATATGCATCTACACTAAGTGACTGGCATGCACGGTCTACGAATAGACTCACAAAAGTGCCATATCACTTCTAATCTAGACTGACTTGACTGAACTGAACCCTGATCATGTTGTAGCTTGTCCACGGACACATAGGGTTGGATGTGTCACGTGACACCACTGCTCCCCCTAGTGGCCAACCTTCTACAGCTCAACAACACTGGGTTCCGATTGGAAACCGTTTTGATCCCCTTCAGTAGGACCCGCCTGAGGAGGCCCCGCCCACTTCAGCTCCTCCACCACCGTCTCCTCCTCTCCTCAGACATTGCCGCTCCGCCTCTCCCACCTCCACCCTCGCCTCCCGCCCCTCCTCTCTCCCTGATGGGACCCACAACCTCATCTCCCGACCTCCTCAGACGCAGGGTTCTCGACACGCTTCTGCCATGAGGCGTTCTCTTGGTAGTGCTTTCGCTACGAGCCGTACAAATGCTCACATATGCATGTTACAAGACATAGAAACATAAAGCCACCGATGAACACTCCCCCGCAAATAACCATCCAGGTCCGGGCCATGAGCTGTTCAACGACTCCCTCATCACTCCTCCAGCAAATAACCTAAAAAGGTCCGGGCCATGAGATATAGAGGCCTTTTACAACCAAACGCCCCGCAGACCGTAGCCTGCATCATTTGGAGGTGCTGAGAGTAACCACTACTCAGACTTCTTAATACTCCCCCCGTAAATAACCATACAGGTCTGGGCCATGAGTAAAAACAACAACAATACTCCCCCCGTAAATAACCACAAGGGTCCGGGCCATGAGTAAAAGCAACACTTTTCAATCATTCAATACTCCCCCCGCAAATAACCACAAGGGTCCGGGCCATGAGTATGAACAAGCATTCTCAAACATCATTTCTCACTACTCAACCAGGGAGTAAAATCACCAATCATTGAAACCAGTATTAAAACCAGAGTCAAACATTTCAAATCAGCACCAAGACAGGTTCAAAACAGATACCATCCATTTCAAACAAATTCCAAACAGGATCACCAAACAAGTTCTCAAACAAATTTTAAACTTAAAAAGCAATCGCGACATCAATCGAGCTCGAAAAGTCGACTTACTTTCCATCCTGAAACCTGCACCCAAAAAAATTAGGGTTAGGTTCATTCCATATGATCATAGCCGAGCAGAGCATGGTCCATCAGCTCTTGGACAAACAATGTTCCTCTGGTGGTGATGGTAGTCCCAAGATAGCAATCGCACTGGACCTCCAAGGTCATCTGCTCGTGAAGAGACATCTACTGAGAGACGTCGAGAAATTTCAAGTTATAATCTGCTAGGGTTTCCACGGCAAGCATTCCAGGATACCCCACTCTACCAGAAGTTGCACTCCGAAGGGAGATGTCAGAAACCATACAACTTCGGGCAAAAAAAAAATAAAAATCTTCAAAGCTTGCCAAGTACTTGGAGTGTGCGGCTTGGTAGCTATAGACATCAACATCTGCATGGCACTGCTTCTGAGAAAAAACAGTGACTTGAAACAAATCTAGATCCTTCTCTTGCAAGTGATCTTTATGGCTTATGCCTTGTAAGACATGAGCAGCGCGCCCGATGCGCGATGAAGTAAGGGTGGGAGTGGCTAATAAGTCCGGGTTGGAGGGCGAAGATACCTCAAACAATAGCTTTGTCTGCTCTTTTGTAGGACCGGTATGCTTTCAGAAAAGCACACGCCCGATGCTCTGATACCACTGTCACAAGACGGGAACCACGTGCCAATAGAAAAGAACAGACTGAACAAACTTTTACCACTTCAATAACAACTAAACTGAAAGAGAGAGACGACACGCGACACGAAGTGGCAGAATTCCACCCCAGAGAGTATTGGCCCCAAACCTTGGTTCCCCTTTCGGTATTTCTTTATATTGCATCAACAAATTACAAGCTGGTACTCCAGACTCTGCACCTTCTCCAGGCACCTTCTCCGGGAAGCATGCCAGAGAATGAGCCCTAACCTCATATTTAAAGGCCCTTGGCCTAAAAAGCAGTTTACAATAAAAAGCCTTCAAACTTAAAAGCATCTTGTCCAAAAGCAAAGCCAAAAAGCTGCCAACGTCAATCACGGAAATCCGTACAACTTGCCACGTCATCATGCCAACGCAATTTTTGGAAATCTGCCACGTCATCAGTTTTTGCGTGTGTGCGGGTCTTGCTTTAATTTAATCCTTTATGTCACTTGGGGCCCCATCGAACGGGGACACACACTCCCTCCTGAAGGTGGTACTGCTGCCTCGGGTGAGTGGGGGTTGGATCAGACAGAGTGTGGAGTATTCGGGTCTCCCGAACCAATGTTTCATTTGCAGACAGATTGGCCATTTGGCAAAGGCCTATCCTCGCAGGAGATCTCGACCCACAGGGCATGCGCACCCTCCCAAGGCTGAGCATGCCTAGCAAGTAGATATACAGGACACATAGGCTGGTACCTTGATTGAGATCAATGACCAGACAGCTGGCGATTGGCAGCAGGTGCTTGGCCGCCGCCGACAAGGACGGGCTCGCCCCACTGCTCCCCCTGGTGGCCGACCTCCTGCAACTCAGCAGCACTGAATTCCAACAGGGACCCGTTTTGACCCCCTTCACTAGCACCCGCATGAGGAGGCCCCGTCCATTTTAGATCCTCCGCCTCCACCTCCTCCTCCCTCAGACACTGCCGCTCCGCCTCCCCCACCCTCTCCCCCTCCACCCCCACCCTCGCCTTCCGTCGCTCCTCTCTCCCCGATGGGGCCTACAGGCTCATCTCCCAACCCCTCCCTCACTCCTCCTCAGATGCAAGGGACTGGACACGCGTCTGTCGCGAGGCGATCTCTTGGTAATGCTTTCACTACGAGCCGTGTGGCTTTGGGAGGGACACCCCATCTGAGGCCGCCTTTTCTGGTGCAGACTTCTCCTATTGCATCAGTCCCTAGAGGTTTGACTAGCTTTGACATTCGCAGATGTTGGGACTTCTTCGACTACAGCTTCACACGGTTCTTGGGTGACTCTTCTCCTGACCTGGAGGAGGCTTGCTTTCGACTCCATGTCCTCTTTCTTGCAGCTCGAGGCATTAAGGCTTTGGACACAGCGGTGGGTTTCTCCTTCCCTCTGTGCGGTAGGGATTCTACAGAGTGGACCCTGCACACAGTTCTTAACTAGCTCCAGATTCAGGCTACTGAGTTCTCACACCACACAGGGGACTTAGGGGTGACAGATCTGGTGCAGACACTTTGGACTCTTGCCAAGTTTAACATGACGCCACCGGATGCAGCGAGTTGCAGACACACTGTGGTGCATCTGTTTTTGACACTTAGAGCCCTCCTTGCTATGTATTTGTACATGAGAATTCTTGGACAGAGGATGTAGCCCTACGGGCTGCACGCTCGCCTTGGGCCTGGGTGGGACAGTCACTCCATACACGCTTGTCTAGAGGTTGTTTGGATGCGGATTACTCCCCATCTACACCAGCCTCAAAGATAGCGAGATTGGCTGCTGTTGCAGCATCTGTTTTCTCTCACTGACTCCATGAGGATCATCTCATGGAATGTGTAGGGATTAAGAGGGCCCTAGTTTCAACGTCATAGGGGTTGGTTGCGTCAAGAGCTTTAGTGATGCCTTGTGGGTGGTGAGATTGATATTCTTAAGCTACAGGAGCATCATCTGTGTGAGAGCCACATTAGATGGTGTGGTCAGATTTTGCGTGGTCGCTATGAGACGTTTTGGTCAGCTACATTTGGACCTAGAGGCATCCAGGGAGGGGTATGTATGACTATTGCGGATTCTTTGCAGCAGGCCATTGTGGGCAGAGGTATTATTGTACTAGGCAGAGCTCAGTGGATTACTATGCAGGTTCAAGGTTGCCTCATGGGTTTCCTGAACATTTATGCGCCCAATGTGGCAAATGCACGGGTAGAGTTCTGGTCTCAAGCTCTGGAGTCTTTGCCGCATGCAGAGTAGTGGTGTGTTGGGGGGGACTTCAACATGTTGGAGGACCCCTCTGATCGGATTGAAGGTGGCTATGGCGATGTCACGGTGCATGGGGCTGAGCTGGCAGCTTGGGAGCGGCTATATATGACTATGAGGGTTTCTGATGTTTGGCACACTCAGGTTTTGTGAGACCCCCTGACAGCTTGGCTTTCTCTCGTTCAGATCGCACAGTTTAAGGAGTGAATCTATCTAGGATAGATCGCTTCGACACTAGTGACCGCATTTGTGACTTGGGTGGGTCAGTTTGCATCTTGGTAGGGAGTCTGGGACATCTTTTTGGGACCATGCACCAGTGATCCTCACGGTGACAGATAGACAAAGACGATGTTACGCATCCCTGAGAGCATCTTGTTGGACTCCGAGCTAAGAGAGGGCTTGGATACGCAAGACTCTCCTGCTGAGGACAGAGTGGCCTCTGGACTTGCTCAGCTTAGTCGTTTCTTTCTCTGAGAGTCTACAACCCCGCCTGCTGGCTGCAGTGAGGGAGGAGCAGCAGCGTCTCCGACGGGGCGTTGCTTCCTTGGAGAGGATGTAGGAGCAGCACCCAGACAGTCCTTGGTTGGAGGAGCAGTTGCAGAGCAGGCTCACCAAGAGCTTGCCAGCATAGAGGAGAGGCGTCATGAGCTTGCTTTCCATCGACACGCATCTCAGCGAACTCAGGTGGGTGACAGGGTGATTGGTCTTTCTTTGAGGTAGTGGGACCTCGTCATGCGCACACCAGTGTCAGCCAGTTGAGGAGACCTGATGGGTCAATGGCTTCAAAGCCAGAGGATATGCGTGCAATTGCTACTGACTTTTATCGTGACCTGCAAGTAGCAGAGCCTCAGTCAGAGCGTCAAGATGGATAAAGAGAGCAGGTTTGGGCACAGATGCCTGAGGAGATGCGCCAGAGGCTTGATCTGCCTCTCCATCTAGAGGAGCTCCATGTAGCCCTTAGAGAACTTCCTCATGATGGTAGTCCCATGAGGATGGTTTGACTCGTAGTTTTTTCCTGGAGTACTAGGACTTGTTGGGCTCAGACCTTTGCAGCGCTTTTTAGTACATCTTGCACACAGGAGAGATGCCTGACAGCATCAGTGAGGGCTTGATCTACCTCATTCCCAAGGAGGGTGGCTCCTTGGATGAGATTCGGTAGTGGCAGCCCATCACCATCCTCAATTCAGCCTACAAAATTCTCGCCAAGGCTCTAAGTTTGAGGATTCAGCCACTTCTAGAGAGCATTATATATGGGACCCAGACAGGTTTTGTCAAGGAGCACAGTATCCTTGACAACGTCTTCACTTTTTGGGAGGCGTCTGCCCTCGCACGTCTCAGAGGTGAGGATCTGGTGATACTTCTTCTTGATTTTGAGAAGGTCTACTACAGAGTTGACTGAGACTTCTTGGAGGGTAGGATGGGCTTCTCAGGTGCTTGGATCAGAGGTGTGTCAGCTCTCTACAGACGTACACATAGTCAGGTGCTTCTAGCAGGAGGTAGAGGAGACCCTTTCTTGGTCACACCCTCGGTCAGACAGGGCTGCCCTCTTGCCCCCTTCCTCTTTCTGTTCTATGATGAGGCGATGAGCAAATTCTTGGTTTCACAGCAGGTTGGTCTATGTGGCTTAGCGCTCCCTATTTGGGGCGATGAGCTACTAGATGCTGAGTTTTCTGATGACTCAGCCTTGTACTTGGAGGGCCAGGAGGCCAACCTACACGGGTATGAGCAGGCTCTTGAGACCTTTTGTTGTGCATCAGGCGCACTGATCAACTGGAGGAAGACAGTGGCTTTCTCGGTTGGCACTGCTCCTACGCCTAATTGGCTACCAGGTGAGGGTTTCAGATGGATCCCCCCAGGGATTGCAGTTTGATACTTGGGCTGTCAGGTTGGCTTGGACTTGTCTCCTAAGTAGCAGATTGCTCCCCTCGTCCTGTCTATCGGGAGGAAGCTATTACATTGGAGCTCGGCACGACTTTCTTTGCTAGGCAGAGTTGTAGTGGCCAACCAGGTGTTGTTGGCTACTATGTGATACATTACATCTTGTTGGATCTTTTCGAGCTCCTGCATCATCCAAGGAGCCAGGCTGATTAGGAACTTCGTTGGTCAGGGCGCGACACTCAGATAGCCCGGGCCAAAGTGGCGTGGCAGGTCATCACTCTACCTTGTTCTCAAGGGGGGTTGGGGATCATATACCCAACACAGCAGAGCAGAGCCCTTCTTGGGAAGTTTGTTGTGAGAGGATTGTTTCTAGGGGAGGAGCCTTGGAAGGAGTTTTTGCTTCAATGACTTAGAGCTAGAGTACCTCAAGCCAGAGGCCCTTGGAGACCTTCCATCATATGGATTTTCATAGAGATGCGGAGAGTTGGCCTGAGCAGGAGACTAGAGGACCGTTTGGCTGTGAGCCTGCTTCGCTCCTAGGAGCAGCTGCGGAGAGGCATGGAGCAGTACCAGCCTACTTGCACAGAGGAGCGCCTGAGACAGCCCCTTGTTTGGAACCCCATTGTCAACACTCAGAGAGGCCACTTGGTTGGTAGCATGCCTCATGTTTCTTGGGGTCCCATGGCAGAGGGTCCAGCACGCACTCTAGGTGACTGGTTACAATTCTCAGGTTTGCCAGAGGAGCTTCAGAGCATCCTGCTCTACAGGGCATGACAGGGGTGCAGAGCCTTAGTCAGGACATCACAGAGGCAGTACCAGCTGAGTGGCTTACACCTCTTGAGTCAACAACGCCCAGATGGATGGGGGCCTTCACGCGACTGGAGGTCCTCATCGCAGTTCAGGCTTGCTCAGAGACTGTATTGTCACTGCACATCTAACCCTATGTGCATGTGGACAAGTTATCTCAGGTCTAGGGTTCAGGTCAGCCTAGGCCGTGCATGTCCAGGCACTTAGATTAGTTGCATATCCTTTGATTGCACACAGTGTAATCATCAGCATGGCATTCTGGCATTCTGTACCCATCATGAGCATTTTACAAAGCATAGAATCCTTTTTCCCAAAATACACATTTTTCGCTTATTTATTAATAAGTGACTTTTGTTGGAAAAGTAAGTAGGGAAAATTGCTAAGGAAATATAAAAGAAACCCAATGGTCACTCAGTAGAAGCAAAACAAGCAGCAGAAGGAGCTCGGGCAACTTGCAGTGCATCTCCTCAGCAAGATCGACAGGAAACCCAGCTTTCAACCTACACGACCCAACATTTTTGCATTAGCAAATCAGCCTGGCGTTTTCTGCAATCAGCAGATCAGCCTAGCGTCTTGCAAACTCAACAGATCAGCCCTAACATTTTCTAAACTTGCAAATTGATCAGCATTTTCAGTTTCCAGCTTTCCGCATCAGCAAACCCAGCTTGAGTTTTCAGTTTTCAGCCCTCTGCATTTGTAGATTTAGCCATAGCCTCGCAGATCTCACCTACCTGCAGCAGATCCTCGCTGTGTCGTCGAGTCAGCCATCATTTACAGTTTCAGCCCGCTGTTTTCAGATTTCAGCATCTGCCTTTTTAGCGCATCGTCGTCGAGTCGTCGTCATCGCCATCCTCGCCGACACAATGTCAGTATTTCAACAGAAAGTCAACGTTTTGCAGGTTTCAGCATTTCAGTCCTAGCGTTTTCAGTTTTCAGCCTGTCCTCGTTGTCGTCATCATTGTTGTCGACATCGTCGGCAAGTACATTGCATCTAGACCATTGTACCAGATTTGTCCAATCTATAGCATAGACCTCTCTCGTCATAGAGAGGGGGGCCCTTGGAGGAGGGTTTGAGAACCGCCTGGTGTCGTATTCTTCTCTCTCTTTCTCTCGGTCTCAGCACTTTCATTCATAGTAGCATTCACTTTGTTTGTGATCATTGCACTCTCTCTCTCTAAAGGAATGGAAGGCTCTCCCTTCCGTAAGTAAAAAGAACCCTTGAGCACAATTTGGAGCACTCATCTTGAGCAATACCAACAATTCACTTCCGTCGCACCTTACATTGGTATCAGAGCTTTTGGCAGTGTTTTGTATCACTCAAGAAAAGAACCACAAGAAATTTTTTGCTTGTTGCGTCACACATAACCCAAGTCCACTTGGGCGTGTCGATACCTAATCGTGTTTTTTAGGAGTGACAGGTAACCAAAGAAAGAAGGGCTTGTCCAGCCTCCCCTTGTCTCTTTTCACTCATTGAGAGTGGACCGTGCACTTAGCGGCCGGCTAATCGACGTGAGGTGGGAAAAAGCAACTTTGGTGTAAGCACAAGGCGGCCAAGGGGTGCGTCCGCAGGGAAGAGTCGAGCTCGGGTAACAGAAAAGCCTTCTCAAACACCAATTGCAAGCTACAGAACTCAAGAACCTAAGAATCTCAGGCCAAGTTCCTCAAGAACTTAAATACCCAAGATCTCAATGTATGGTCATTACCCAAAGCGGAATGGATACTTTGCGTGAAGGTGATGAGAGTGGAGTTGGTGACAAAGAAGTTTTCCCACTGGGAGGATTTTTTCCCGATCCTCCCCCATCCCCATCTATGCCACGGGTTGCACCAAATCCTATGGAGGCTTTGATCAAGTCGATGATGGACATGATGCTACAACAAGAGGCAGAACGCATAGCGGCTGATGAAAGGCGAGCAGTTATGGAGTTAGAGCGCCAGGCGCAGAGAGACCAACGCATGCAAGAGTTGGTCCTACAGGTACTCACCTCAAAATCCGAGCCCATCAAAGACGTGGACAAGTCATCAGGTAGCACCAGTAGAGATGCAGACTCCAACAATCCAGTCACTAAAAAGTTGACGTTCAGTAAGTATGACGATAAGATGGATGCTAATGTTATTCATTCTTGGTTGCATCAATTTAATGCTTACTTTACGACAACTAAAAAAATAGGGAATAGCAAGGTTTTGACGGCAGCCATGTATCTTGCCGGTGATGCCATTAATTGGAATCAAGCGTGGCAAGAGGCACAGTTGGCCATGCACCTAGAGGTAGCCGAAGAAGGCGTGCCCCTTTCTTTCAATTGGACCGACTTCCAAGACAAGTTCAAGGCGCGGTTTATGCCACCTTAGTACTTGGCGCGGTTTATGCCACCTTAGTACTTTGCGCGGTTGAAAGACAATTGGCGTAGTCTCAAGCAAAATGGTATGTCAGTTATGTCTTTCTCTAACCGTGTTTTGTAGCCGGTACCCAATTACGTAAATCAAATGATGAGCGCAAAGAGGCATTCCTTTTCGGGTTGGACGAGTATTTGATGTCGAAGTACTCGACCCCATGGATCTCAACAAGGCGGTAGCGATTTCTCTCACACGGGAGATGAAGCACAACAAAGGAAAGCCTAAGGAGAACAAGCCTTCTCACACTACCTCTCACACTCCACAGAATGGTAAGAACAGTAAGAATGGTAAGAATGATAAATCTTCTAGGTCATCTTCCTCTAATCCTTCGGAAAAGAACTCTGAAAATGAATCTAAGGGTAAAGCTAAAACACCTGCTAAACCTAAGCTAACACCATATGAAAAATCTGCACAAGGAATCATAGGAGGATACATAACGCTAGAAGAACAAGTCATTTATGCTAAGGAAGGTCGATGTTATCAATGTCACGTCAAGGGTCATATAAAGAAGGCTTGTCCTAAGACGACACCACCAAGAGAACCCAAAGCACCGACAGCTACCACAAGCACTTTAGTAAACGAATCTGTTTCTCCACATGTTTTTGACACACACATTGATGAGTCTCTCTTTAAATGTTATGGTCATGTGAAGGGTCAGCATTTTGTCAGATTGTTTGATTCAGGCAGTATGCATGATGTGATTGGTGACTCTCTTGTAGAGAGAGACCGCCTAGAGGTTAGCCAGACAACTCTTCTCGAGGTGCTTCCGGTTTGGACTCTCTCAATACGCAAGAGTGCCTTGATGTGTTATTCACTGTTCAGCAAGCTTCCTTCCGTAGAAAATTTGTCGTGTCTCCTCTCTCAGGATGTGATATGATTTTGGGCATTAGATGGTTTCGTGAGCATAACCCTCTCATTGATTGGACAGACAATACGCTCACTCTAAATGCCAAAAGTGACTCTCCCATGATCATTCGTGGTGAGAAGGGTCTGCATTCTTTACCTCTCATTTCTCATGTGCAAGAGAAGAGTGAATAAGACTCTCCTGGCCAGTGTCTACCTCTTTACACGAGCACAAATAAAGGATCAAATGTGGATTTTGATAAACATTTCAAAAGTTGTTGTGCTTGGATTGCAAAATTTTTAAGGTTAGTAGCAAGAGGGAGAGAGAGAGCATCCCTATCGTGAAGCTCCTCTTCACTGGTCATGAAGCCCCTCTTCACAAATGGAAAGGCTTGATGCAGAATTGCTTTGAAGTAGCCAAAAGAAGCTTTTGAATGTCGAGGTTGGATGCCTTAGAATGTCTTTAAAAGCTTGGTGCCTTTGCCTATGGGAATGCCCCCTTGGCGGCAACAGGTGTGGCCACGAGACAAAGAGCTTAGTAGACGAAATGGTCTCTTCTAGCTCCACTAGGTGGGAACCCAAGCTTACGATCAATTTTGACTTTAGATTTTTAACCCCTTTTTTTTTTAACCGACAAATGAGCAAAAGACTCCAGCGGTCACATGGAAATTTTCTACAGGCAATTAACGGGTGTGGGTGAGGCCGTTGCGGGCACAAAGCAAGAAGCGAGGGACCAAGGGCACACATGACGACAAGGCAAGCACCGTCGGCGAGTGATGGGCGACCACGGGCCAGCAGGTGTGGGAGGGTAGGTGGTTTGGTATGCGGCCTTAGGTCCGACTGGGGCAGTGCAGGGTAGTGACAGTCATGGAGGATATTCAGCCAACTAGAGACGATCACAGGCATTGGTTAATGAAGATGAGGTTGAGCTTCGAAGTCAAGTGCAATTGCAGTGCTGGCACGCTCATCTTTTTTAGCCATAGCTCCGATTTGCATACCGCAAGTTTGCCCATCGTACAATTCCTCCTCAACATGGCCGTGTGCTCCCCACACTCAACTGCCCTCATCTCTGCTTAGCGCTACAATCGCTTCTCAACAAGTGGTCTTGCTGCTCGCCATCAGATCACGAAATTCGCACCCTATGAAATTGCTTATTGCCGCACAACATCCGCCCTCTTCAGTACTTGAGAGGCCTGTGCCAAGGGTCGATGGGTAATGGTTTAAACCTTAGGAGCTTGATGACAGCAAGGAGTATCCAGGCAATGGCGAGCGAGATCTGCTGCTTTGAGTGGAAATCAGGCCGTACTCAGAAATTGGGGAAATTTGAGTCTTGGCGTGAGCGATTAAGTAGCTAAGTGCATGAGAAGTTGGTGTTGCAGTGTTTGAAATGCGATGGCGAGGGTCTGCAGAAGGCTTGTGGGACAGCGTGGCACAAACGGCATTGGGGAGCACGACGCGAGGTTAGAGTTGTCAACTCCAAGCGGTGGGGCTGATAGCAAGTGGACAAGCGGTGGCTAACTCTAGAGGTGAACCGACCACGAACCTCCTTGGAATCAAAAGGTTCCAAAAATGGTGGTTCCCACACCACAAGGTACACACCTAAAATTAGGAGAACTATTTTAATGGCTCTAATTTCCTCCAAATTTAGAGTTTATGCAGGCTACTGAAAGCTGAAAACACAGAGATTTCAAACACCCAATTGAAAGATAAATTCTTGAGCGAACTTTGCACTTGGCAGTTCTATGAAAAGGCATCGTGAAGTGTTTTGCACACACATAAATTTCACTAGCCAATGGTGGCTCCAATGTAAGAAATTTTGCAATGAAGTAGACTGAAAACAGGCATAAAAATTGAACAAGTTACAATTGCAAACACAACCAATGATAAATGCGAGATCCCCTTCACCTAATTGCCAAAGGGTAGTGGAGCATGCTCTTGCCCAAATGGCGATTAGGGATTGGAATTATTGAGCTAATGCAATAGAGAGTGGAAAGTGCTATTATAGAAAAAAATGCTAATCACTAACACACAAAGGCATAACAACAATCCTAGCTAGCACACCGTGGCTCTGATACCACTTGATGGGAATGCGATCGTGCTAGCTAGGGTGGATGACAGAGAAACATCGTGCACACAAGTGAGTGTGTGTTCGCTAGATTATCACTTAAGCGAATTAGGTTCCAAGATCAATTAACTTGGCCTCATAAACACGATCTTGAGTATTTGCTAAGCCATCACAAGCTCACCATAAGCAAAATAGACTTGTGTTTATTCATTCATGAAATGAGCTTTAAGTAGCTCTAGAGCCTTGCACCATTGCATGTGGGATAATTCCTTCTATTCACTTCTTGACTTGTACTTTAGGACACTGCTCACACTTTACAAAGCTAACCAGTTGCAGATATGTTAAGTTGCAAAGGGCAGATCTTGGCTCTTGAGCCAAGATTCACAGTTTCTATTCAGGGTGTCTCTTTCAAGAGCATGAAGCACCAGTATGCCGATTCCGAGTTTAGTAAGCAATGGTTGCAGGCTCTTGCTTCCCAAGGGCCCAGCAATTATCTTATTCGTGAAGGTTTGTTGTATTTTCATCACCGTCTATGTGTGTTGTCCTCTCTCAAGAGAGCCATATTGCACGATGCTCGTGACACTCACGGACGGGCATAGGGGAATGAACACCACTTTGGGAAAAATAGAAAGATTCTTTTATTGGCCAAAATGCGAAAAGATGTGTTTCATTATGTCACATAGTGCACTATTTGCCAAAAGGTAAAAGCTCCTCGAGGTAAGCAGCAAGGCTTCTTGCTACCGTTGCCTATTCCGGACGGGTTGTTTCTGTCACGATCATTGACTATGTTGAAATATTACATCTACTCCTAGTTGCAGATACGCGAAGGGCCATTCCAAGGAGTACCCCTACGCTTGGATGGTCATGACCCTTCGCTCAAGAGACGTGCCTCTTCGTCAAAAGCCACACTCCTTCGACGACTGGTCACACCCCTTCGCTCTACGGGTGCGACTCTTTGCCCAATGGTTGCAGCTCTTCGCCGAAAGGATGTGTCTTTACGTCTAAAGTCATGTCTCTTCACCAAGGGACGTGTCTTTTCATTTGTGTCTCTTCGTCTCCTATATAAGGAGCCTATTGTACTCAGTTTTCAACAAGTCATTCAATCAATCAAACACAGAGTCTTCTGAGTCTTTGTTTAAGTTCAGTTCAGTTTCTTAAGTCTTAATCATGAGTTTAAGTACTTAATAAAGGATTAGTACTTAGAATCCTTACAGTGGTATCAGAGCAAATTTTTTCCCGAGACCCGAAGGTTTTCTCTCACCCTTGCCGCTACACTCTACCCCCTTCCCGGAGTTGTACGGAAGCTGCGAAGAGATGGTGGAAGCAACCAGTTCATAAGTGGTTGATGTGAACCCCTTCGTATCCCAACCCACCCATACCCATGGAAGATTCAGCCTTGCCGTTATGTGTCACCAGCCAGTGGCAATTCCATTTTTATTTATTTTCTCTTTCTTTGGGGAATTTCTTTTGTTTTACCTTTTGGAAACACCCCTCTGGAAATCTAACGGCCCTGCATTGCATAGCCAGTGTGGAACTGTTCAGAGAGAGTCCAGGCCTGAGGGCTAAAGAGCACTAAGCTTGGACAAGGACTATGGTTAGCCAAAGTGGGGTCATTGGCCAGCCAAAGCGGAATCCTTTGCTACATAGGCTACATTTCAGTTCTCAGTGTGGCTGCAGTATACAAAGAGGGTCAGATGACCTAGAAGAATGTAATGGTAGAAACTCCTAAAATTTAGGGACTGCTCTTCTTGGATGGCAAAATGTCTTCGCGTCATTACGTGCAGTTCGACATGGGGATCATTTTGTTACTCTGTGGCCAAGTCAACAGAGGCTGCAGGTGAGATATTTTTAGACCCGAGGGTGTAAAGCGGGAAAATGCACCAATGAGTGACACTTGGCACTCTGAGGCCGGTTTACTACTTAAAGAGAAGGCAAAAACGTGATTTTCAGCTGTGAGCTCATTTTTTAGTGCTGTCACAGGTGGGAGAGTTTCAATGGAGTGCTGGCTTACCCTCTATGTACAGTGAGGTGCAGGATGTCATGACCTGCACACCTCTCACTACTCTCTCTCTCCCCTATTCTTTATGGTTATGCCCCTCTAGTGGGCTCATCAGATTGACCAATGTATAGTTGTGTGGGTTCATGCGCGATTGCCGAGGCAAGAGCCTCTTGCACAGGTACTGGATTAGCTAGCGGCTAATCAACATAAATCTTTTCCATGCATTGACTATGTATGCAGAATAGGGCTACATTACAAGGCCTGCATAGGCACAACTTTTAATTGCCCAAGCACAACACATACCCTTTGCGATACCCTATCGTAAAGGATGACTCCAATTAGGAAGGGGGGAGGCATTCTGAATGCGGACCTAACATTATGACTAGTAGAGGGCAATGTTTTGTGATATGCATTGCATTTTTGCGTTTTATTGTGATAATTTTTTGACGAAATTTAGAGTATATGCCCTCATAGTAGTGTTACAGAGGAGTACGGGGAAAAAATCCATATATGAGCCCCTAGGGACATGTGTATAGTGTACATAGCATTTAGATTTCTATTTGAATGATTTTTCTTTTGTTGAGTTGTTTTAAGATTTTCTTTGTTTATTATTAAGAAAAAAAAAATCCATAATCCACATGAAGAAAGAGACAGACGAGAGGCCTGAGCACTACAAAGAGAAGAAGGTACAGGAAAACGATGTAACTTCACGAAGTATGTCTCAACAGCCACTACAACAGTCGAAGAACTTGTCACAAAGCAGTGTCAACATGCAACCGACAAGTCATAAAAGTTAGAGTCGAGTAGCTAAGCCACAAATGAGTGAGGTGTTAGTCCCAAAGCTTCAAGTAATATTCTCTGTGGTCTAAGCGTCTTAGCTATTCTAGGTACTGCTCAAGCTGGAAGAGTTGAGCATATTTACGTTGTGTCGCTCATGCTGGTATAGGTGAGCAAAAGAGTCAAAGTCTAAGTACTTAAGTCTGGTGAAGTGAAGGAGAAGGTCCAAAAGACACTCACGTACTGAGCACAGTGAGATAGAGTGGAGAAACTTCTACATCGACAACCCTTCTTGGCAAGGTGGAAGCTATTGAGACATCTTTTGATGTCACATGTGCTGCATTTATTCCTCGAAACACCCATCATCTCCTTCTTTCACATTGCATGCTTTTGTTGACAAATTTCTCATATGCATATAGAGTGTCCCATAATTGGCACTTGCATCAGGCACTCTTTCCGTGTTTCACCCAAGCACTCACCTTTCATGAACATATACTTCACGTTCAACCGCTCAAGTCCAATAAGAGCGTATACCAAAGGCATTTTTTTTCCCATCGGGTTTTTTCCCTTTGGTCATCCAGGTTTTAGACCCTAATCTAAAGACACCTATCACCATCCTCTTGTACATATTCCTTCTACATCAACAATAAGGAAATGCTACTCAAATCAATTGACAAATTAATTGGAGCACCAATTTCAGATCATAGCATACTTCTTCTCAATGGCGAGTCGAAGAATGGCCTACAATGACAAAGCTGTAGACAACACTAATAACATGATTGCACGGGAACAAAGAAGTCCCCAATGAATAAGGTACCTAGGTCATTTTGTAAAGGGGGGGAACTTTAATCATAATCAAAACTTTAGCGCTGCCGTCTGTTGTGTGTGAGAGAGAAAGAGAGTGAGCGTGAGCTTTATCCTCTCGCTACGCCCGGCTCGCTCAACACATTGGAGATCCGACTGCACCATTGCTGTAGGCTCGAGGAGAGCTACGTGACAACGCCAAGCATTCCACGCGAGACGAAGCGTACACGCTGACGCATCTACAAGCTATTTGTAGCCGTAAGTGTATCAAACGATGTCTGTTTTCTGCGTGCTAGTAGTCTATAGAATCGTGGCGACATAAGCTACGCATAGGTACTCATAAATTTCAGTTTCGGACACTTTCAAAATTCTGCTCTGTCATCCTACGCGTTTTCCGCAGATGGGTTTAGAGTGAGGGTTTTGAGTGTAGAAGCTTAGCGACAAGTGTACCCTAGTGAGGGGATGGTGTTCCTTAAGATTCGTACGAATCTAGCATGATTAGGTGAGCTACCTTCCGTATGTGTGTATGTGGCTAGGTGGTGTAGTTGAGAGTAGTGAGGTTCTTGATTGTGGTTTAGTTGGCCTTCCAGAGTGTTGTATGTGTAGGATGGTCTCAGCCTGACAAGCTAAAGAGATTTCCTCCGTGTGCCTATCGTGTCATCTGTGTCCTCAATTGACATTATGTTGATCTAGGTAGTGTTTGCATGCACTTCATGGGTGTGTGAGTCTCTCCCCCAACATATTGCAAGAAGGCTAATGGATTATTGCAAGTAGATTAATTACTTAATGCAAGTAGATTAATTGTTGCTTTGGGCACAAGTTGATGCATAAAAGTTTACATTTTTGTGCATTCAAATGATTTAGGGAACACAAGGGTTAATGGTGTTCAAAAGTTCTTGATTGTATTCAAGCTAAGAATGATTTTTGCTCTTAAGCAAAAGCTTGGTGTATGAAGCTTCCTTCTTCATACCGCCAAAGAGGTCTCAAGGAACAAAAAAATTGTATTGTACCAAGTCTCCCTTAATGGGAGAATCTATAATACAAATGCCTATTGGAGGGGGGACCGGCTCCACATAAATCTGGTCCTCAATTGTTGTCATGTTCTCTAAACTCTCTCTCTTGCAAAAGTATTGTTCATGCCTATTTAATCTAGTGTTATGATTAAGTTGCTACTACCAATTAAGTTCACCCTCTATGCTCTCAAAGTAATCTCACAAAGTTGCTCACTCTAATTCTCTTAATTCCGCTATTCTACAAGTTATTAGTCCATTTCCATTACAGTTCATGTGGTTGAGGAGATCGCTATATGTGGAGTAGTGAATGCTAAAGACTCTCAAAGATTTTGTGCGACTACGGGCCTAGCCAGAGGCATGCATGGCTGAAGGATGAATCGTGCAAGAGGCATTTGTTTACATTTTAGAGTATTTGGCACAAGTTGATCCCTCAATGCCTCGCATGTGGTCAAATGAGGAAGATTCAAGGATGACTGCATACCTATCAAGTAGAAAGGGGAAATCATTTAGCATGGACATGGATCTACGTCGAGTCATCAACAACTTTTGCATCCTTAATACAAAGGTTTTGACCAAGGGGGTGGATTTGTGGAAAATTGCAAAGGCAAGGAGTTTGCAAGAGAGGGAAGCATGGAAGCAAGCTCGTGGAGGTAGGAGGGCATCCCCAGTTCCTCGACACCTTGCATGTTTCCCAGATCTTATTAGTGCTGAGTGGATCCATGCGAGAGTGGCCGAAGCAAAGGCATGCCAAGAGGACATCACCGATAAAGAATGGGAGTATGCACGAGGTTGTGTGTCAATGGCATATATAGTACTCATATATATCTATCTATCTACTTCTTTGCCCTTATTTGCTTGTAACATAATACCAATGTCACTCATTACTGTACATCCCATCAATCCATCAACCAAAAATTTGGTTCGTAGTTCCCGTAACACCTCAGGGAAGAACAATTTTTTCCACTAATGAAGTAGAGACCGTCTTCGATCCTCTCCCACCTATGTAACTTTGCATGAGGGTGAGACAGGGGATGAAGAGATTGATGATTTGAGTCCCAACGTCATCAAAATCTCAGCGAGGATGATTGCCATGATGATGATGGCATTGCCCCTAGGAAGCTCTACTTAGTCAATCATTAAACAACAAGTTAACAAATTGAGAGTCAATTCCAATTAACCTAGCCCTTGATCACATGTCTAAATGGCTCGTTCATGATAGCAAAGTGTGAAAACATGATGGATATGACAATGAAGGCAAAGGGCTCCTTGCAAGTGCTAATTAGCTAAGAAATGGTGGTTTCCATGTCCCCTCCCATTTACAAGAGAATGAGGAAGGTTCTTGAAAAAGTGCATGCCACTTGCACATTGTTGCAAGATAGAGCTATCGTTTCATGTTTTAATCTCAATTTCTTTTTCATTTTTCAAAAATTTGAAATAATGTTCTCTATTCTTTTCATAAACAAAATAATGGAAACTCAAAAATTTGAACGTTTAAGTGCTAAAGCAAGGTCAGTAATCAGCACGGAAATGTGTGCGGCAATATCCGCAGTATTTTCACGGTAATATTCGCGGTATGTTCGTGGTAATATCCGCGGCAATACTTGAAATGGAAAAAATTGTGCTCCCGTCTCCCTCTCTCTTCTTTGATCCTCCCATTTTGGACTCTCTCTCTCTCTACAAAATGCGGTGAAAGGTCGCAGTAAACGTGTTGAGAATTTCATAGTGATTACTATATAGTAATTGCATTGGACTTAGGATTTGCTACTTCTAACTAGCAAATCAACATAATTATTGTATAGTAATTGTGTTGGACTTGGGATTTACTACTTCTAACTAGCAACTCCACATAGTTTCTATATAGTAATTGCATTAGACCAAGGATTTACTGCTTCTATGTGACTACTCCACACAATTACTATATAGGAAATCTAGAGGTACTTGAAAGTTACTAGTTCCATCTAGAAATTATAGACCTATCGTATAGGAAGCTATGACTTTGCTAGTTCAATCTAGCAAAAACCTCCTTATTTCCTACTTCAATCTAGGAAGTACATGGAACGCAAAGCTAATTTCTATATGGTAACATGTCAAAAGCTCCTTGTGGTGGCTCTTCGCCTCCTCTGCACTCTCCCGAAACCTCCTCGGACCCTCAGGCCTTCCCGTCAACTCATAGGCGGCTCTCCTGCAGCCCAGTGCTCAGGCCCGTCCCCTCTGCAGCCCTTGCAGCCAACACCTGCCCACGCAACCAGCCCCTCGACTTCCTCTATCTTGCCAACCTCGGTAGCGCTCCCTCATGCAACCCTCTGTCATGCAAAACAACCCGTCTTCTCCTCCTCCATCGCCCAAGTGGCGCCCCCCTTTTGCAAATGATACCACCCTCCTTATCTCCGTGTTCAGAACCTGCTCTTTCCAGGTGGCATACCTTCCCCTGCATGCCGACCACCCTGCTCGCCACCTTGACCTACAGCTTGTTTTGGCTTTTTTTATTTTAAGCATGGAATTAGTTCAATCTCTCTACTTACTTAGCATGATGTTCCCACCCAAGGTCGACCACAATCCCAAGCTCCGCCAAATGGGTGGACCTCAAGATCGTGCCGAGCCCAAATACTTCCAGCTTCAAGTAGCCCCCGACCTTTTCTTTCGAGTCGCACTTCAATTGTTTTGTAACTTGCCGATAGTGGAGGTCACCCCGATTGTGGACACCCCGCACTTGCCCTAACTATGACAAGAAACCTCACTTCGATTTTCAGTCCTTGAAACAGTCCTCCAAAAAGAACCCCTTGACCAAGTAATGGGACCATAGAGCTGCCATAGAGTAAATTCCTTGCATCGACGAGCATTTTAATTATGAGAGATTAAAACCCGATGCCTGACCTGCTAATTGCCACATTTGGCATACACATCTTTGTGGGACCTATTCCCGACTGCACCTGGTACTTGTCCAAGCCTTCTACTATCACACTGTATGCTGCCCTTTCCTGCTGCTGGCACTTTCCATGGTCCGACACACCTTGGGTGCACCAACGCGCACACAGTCTATTACCTGCTGAACACTTAAGTTCTACTTCTCCATAACACCTACCTCCTCAATGCGTTGTTTTTTAATTTGTGATTCTAAGCATTTCATAGCTGTGTCATACCAACAGTACATGCCTTTTTGCTTTGTGATTGATGGAGGGGAAACCACACCGCCATAAATCCAATTGATATATGAGCTCATTGATAGACTTGATGGATTTGCAATTGCTTCATTACAACCCTCATTATTTGCATGCGTAGGTGAGTAAAACTGGTCCGGTAAGAAGTCGATGGAGAAATCCGCCAGCTCTTTTGAGCTCCAATCAAAAAAATCTCTTAGACCAAATACTGCAGATCTAGGTTGCTGGTTGATCTCCTCAATCTCTACAAGTGCCTTCTTAAAGTGTTGTAGCCCTTGCCTTCTTCTCTTCCTCAGTATAATGTTTATCATACTTCTTGCAATAGCTTTTTAAATTTTTCTTCAAAGTCCCTATCTTCATCTCCATATCTGTGCAAGTCTTGACAAAGACGAAACAAAACAAGAGGAGAGAAAAGGAGAAAAAGACAAAGCAGAACAAGAGGAGAAGAAAGGTAGGTTTAAGGTATGATAAAAAGAATTGAAATGTGGGCGCAGGAAGAAGAAAAAAAGGAGTGGTTGGGAAGTAGAATGGTTGCACGACAACAACAATAATGACTTTAGAAAACTTCAAGAGGATCACAATTAAGTTGTAGAACATAGGGGTCAGGTAAGCTTTACAATTTATCAATATGAGATCGAGAATATGGTGTGCCCCAGGCTATACAGTCCAACTAAGTGGTTACATAAAGAATTAAGGCAAACCATTGCGCATGTTCATCCAAAGGTTATTCTATTAGCTTTGCACTCCACTCCAAGCCTGCAACATCTTTGACCACCGCATCTTCAAGACCATCCACATAGGCAGAACCATATGGCTCAACCATCACGTCTTGTAGACCCACTTCATCTTCATGTTTTTCAAGCACATGCCCTGCCACTACCTCTCCAAATAGGGAAGAAAGAAGATCATCCTCTACCGCATCATCTTGTAGCATAGCCTCAACATAACCTTCCTTCTCATTCTGTTCAACCCTACCATCATCTACCTCCACCAAACTCAAACATGGTCCCGCTTTACCATCCTCATAGGGTAGACTAGTAGCCACTACTCTATCTCTTTGCTCCTCTTCCATGATCGTAGCAGCTTTTTCCCTCTTGGCCAAGCTTCGTACCTGCTGTATCACCATGGCATACTCCATAACTACCTTTATAAGCATCGTCATCAGCACAATACCACCGAGTACTTTCATCTACATGTCCTCCTCTCCATGCTTGGACACTTTCAGCTGGTCTTCATTTCACATTGCCTACCGACATATCTTCATGCACAACATTAGACAGCTTCACCCTTACCAATTGAGCTTCATCGGGCTCCGTTTGCTTGCCATAGGATGTGGACTCATCCTCCAAGCTATCCTCTTTACCTGTCTCCCAAAAGATGGAGCTTGCACCATCATCATCATCACCATAGGTTGATTCCATATCAACATCCTCATCCTCTTGTTGCTCCAAAAAAACTGGCCATCGTCTTGGTTTTGCACACTCTCTTCCCCTTCCTCCAGGTCTTCCACATCTGCAAATTGGCTATTATTTGCTACTCTCTCATACGAGGATTTAAAAAGACAAGCTTTAATTCCTCTTCAGACTACACTTGGCTCCTTGCATTTGCTACTTTCTCCACACATAGGTTCTCCTTGACACAAGGCTTAACTTCACTAATAAGCTCGGCTACCACTGGCACTAGCCCTTCACAAACAAGAAACTCCAAAGGCATAGAATTGACCATCGGCCTTACCTCAACAGGCTCTGCATTTTGAACTCTTGGAACCATCCTTGGTTGAACCATTGAACACACTGCCTCCGCGCAACAGGCACATAATCCTCACGCTTCAGCAAGCCCACCAACTCCAGCTTCCTTTTTACCTTTCTGCTCTTTACCTTGGCCAGATAGACCACCCCTTCGTAGTTATTTGCATTGCTACCTTTTCTCTGATTCTTGGATGCAGGCAATCCAAAAACTTTGACACTTTGAACAGTTCATGGCCACGGCACCCCGTAGCTACCTCTAGCTATCTCCAAGAGGATTCAAATTGCTCAACAAAAATAGAAAAATCTTGACTTACATCTTGGCATAACGCCCTCAGCTTTGCACCACTTCCTCTATAGTAATCACCTCTCAAAACCACTCCAAAAATTGAGTTTTCAACCTTTGCCACGATCCTTGATCACTTCTCTTTAAACTATCGAACCAAATCTTGGCTCGTCTGTGCATCACAACGGCACTGTTTGCAACTTTTTTGCATCTATCAACATATGTATCGACAACAGCCATAACTCAAAATCTGCTAACCAATCCTTGGGATCTTCAACGCTCGTAAATATGGGGCCAAAAATTGACTCCACCATCTCTGTCAACTTCAAATTGTACCATCAAACACTTTGACCATCAGTCAACCACTTTGTTGGCTAAAAAACACTGCTTCAAACCTCAAATCGGAGCATCAGACAGCTCCTCAGTGGGGGCACCAAAAGATGGAGATGGGGAACACCCCGACACAACAACAAAGGCCTCTCTATAGCTCAGGGTATCCACAACACCCCTATCCTCTTAGACAACACCTTTGACTTACACAATTCCTGATATTGTACACACAAACAACCACAATTTGATGCACCCATGCTCAAACAGACCATCAACCAATCCACACCCACAAAATGGCTGCAATTTACCATCTACCCTTGCACACAAATACGACACTCTCTCTTTGCACACACACTCATTGGGGGGGCGCAGGTGCCATCACACACTAGGTACCACACACAATAGAGTAGAGAAGGAGAAGGGGAGAAGGAATAGCACGACAAAAATGACCATTTTCAATGGGGGGACATAATTCTCTGCTCAAAAAATACCATAGCCGCACTCGCCTTCACGAAATACATAGGGAGAGGTGCCCTCTCAGCCCTCTGCAAACAACAACTCTTTGTTGTCCCTTTCCCTCAAGGTACACCCCTCTTGCAGGAAAAAAAGCCCCAAAAACATTCAAAAAAACCCTCTTATAGGGAGGGAGCATCCATTTTTGGCATTTTTTTATTTGACAACACTTGGTGACTCATTTGGTATGCTTGCATGGTCTTTTCTCTCTCTCTCTCTCTCTCTCTCTCTCTCTCTCTCTCTCTCTCTCTCTCTCTCTCTCTCTCTCTCTCTCTCTTCCATTGCCAACTATGGTGGGATACACCCCTTTGAGACCCTCTCTTTCACTGTTGACTACCGTCGCGGGACGCCCCCCTATGGAACTAGCGGTATCACTAGTGGGGGGTACCCTTACCCTCAAAAAATATTGGCCCCTCAATAGCCTCACAACCGGGTGTTATGCCATGTCATCACCATGCGTGCTCACTACAGTTCCGCCATCTGCTTTTGCGGCTGCTAGAGCTCGCCAAAACCGGTGCCCGATTCCCCTAGCGCCACTGCACGTGCCTCATGCAGCGCCGATTGGCGCCCTCCATAGCCTCACATCACGAGAGGGGACTCTACCCCCCATTCACCTTATGCCCTTAGAGGGTCATCCACCCTGGCTCATATATCCTTCTATTCCGTGTATGTCCGCACCTCCACATGGTAGCTGTGGGAGATCTCACCCATTAAGAGTGTATAAAACCCCTCAAGAAAAACCATTGCTTCTTTGCTTTTCCCCCCCCAGCCCTTGCATGGCTCATAACCCTTTGCTCACACACCCGGTGGCTAGGACACCACTCCTAGCTAAAAGCTCCCATCATTGACTTTGAATCATGAGGACTCCACTCCACTGTGGGGGGCCCGCGATCACAAACCAAGGCCGTAAAAAAGGTAAAAAAACATCTGCCACTCTCCTCCTTAACATTAGCTCCCGACTTCATCCCGCGGTATCATGCTGACCGAGCATCGAATGGACGAACTATTGATTTGTGCTATCTTTGTTGGGGTATAAATCCCAATGTGGTCGCCCAGGTAAGTGGGCGGGCCGCCAGGTATGTACACATATTCTTTTGTAAAAACCTAATAAGAACTCACTATGCTCTACACATTACAGTAGAGCGAGTTCACCATATCGTCGTGCTCTTCTTCTCTCACACTCTCTCGCGTCGCACTTCTGCTCGTACTCCTTCAAATGGTATCAGAGCTCAGATTGAGGCTCAGGGCAGCACTGCAGGAGGCTAGAGTCACCAGCTCAGATTGGAGTGAAATTCGATAGGCGAAGACACGGCCCCAAATCCTATAGTGTTCTCAGAATTTCATTCTGAGGTCATCTCGACCACCGTTCGGCTTCAACAAAGGTCTGCGCAGGCCATTTTCGACTACGTGGTCTTGGCGGGTGCAGATCCGACTCTGCAAATTTGGGGTTTTCGGCCTACGACTGCAGGTGCTGAGGATATCGACACTCCCAGAGTGTTGATTTGTGTCTGTCTACACATCGAAGGATGGCTCACAGTTCTTGGAGACGTGTCACATACGACACGGGCGTATCTACACACAGACTGTAGGCGACATCCACTAGTTCATCAGGTTGATATTGGTTCAGAGGTCAGTTTACAGGGGAAACTCTGCCGAATTTTTCCCACGAAAGTAAACCACTGTGAAGCGTAGCTATGGCTGGATCACAGGACACTGCACTTTACAATATCAAGAAGCTGGATGGAACCGATTTCCCATTGTGGAAGAATCAGATTTGGCACGTGTTGGTACAAAAGAAGCAGATAAAACCTATAAAGCTCAAGGGGATAAAACCAGAAGATATGGACGAAGATAAATGGAGCGAAATGGATGAATTGGCACTTTCTACCATTATGCTGACTTTGGCAGAAAGCGTTTACTTCAATGTAGCAGATGAGATGTCGGCTTATCAAGCATGGTTAAAGCTGAGTGATCTTTATGAGAAGCAGAGTGCAGCTTCACAGGTATACTGGCTTAAGAAGCTTGTTGACTTGAAGATGAAAGAAGGGACACCTATGTCCAATCATCTGAATGAATTCAACACAATCTATAGTCAGTTGTCAGCTCAAGGTGTCAAGTTTGATGAACCTGTTAGAGCTATGTTCCTATTGATCACATTTCCGGAAATTTGGGACACTTTTCGCACAGCTTTGAGTAATTCTGCACCTCCAGATGGTTTGAACATAGCAGGTGTAGAAGGAAGTCTGCTTACTGAAGAAACCAATAGAAAGACAATGGACAAAGGCAAAGGAACAGCCTTAGTTGTCAGGGGAAGGACCAAAGAAAAGTACAAAGGTGGAAAGAGGAATCAGTCTCGTAGCAAGTCCCGCAGTGCTAAAGGCAAGAGTGACATAGAATGCTACCATTGTGGCAAGAAGGGTCACATGAAAAGAGACTGCAGAGAATGGATAGCAGAAAAAGGCAAAGAGAAAGCTGAAGACCATGGTGAGAAGAACAAGTCCTCAGTGAAGATTCAAGAAATAAATGTGACAAACATTGTTGCAGAGGATGACAGTCTAGTGTCAGGAGACATCTACTTCTTGAAGAATACAATGGACTCAGCTCTTCTTACAGCATCTGATGGAAATGCACTGAGTGACTGGATTATAGACTCAGGGACATCACTTCATGTGTCTCCAAACAAGGAGTGGTTTGCCTCTTATGTGACCACTAAAGATCATGTTCAGCTAGGCAATGGGCAGACATGTGAGATCTTAGGTGTTGGAGATGTTCAATTGAAGTTTCAAAATGGCTCTTCTTTCACGCTGAAGAATGTGATACATGCTCCCGCAATTACAAAGAGCTTGATCAGCACAGGTTTAATTGATGATGCTGGCTACGTCACCACTTTTGGACAGAACATGTGGAAGATATCCAAGGGTTCTATGACAGTAGCACATGGAGTAAAGTCTGGAGGACTTTACATGATTTATGTATCAAATGTCTCTAAAAATGTAATCAATGTAACCGAGCAGCCGAACGTTTCTTTGTGGCATAGCCGGTTAGGACATATGTCCAAGAAGGGAATGGAAATCTTGTCTCGTTTTGGTTAGTTGCCTGGCTTTTCATTTAATGATTTTGAATTCTGTGAACATTGTCTGTATGGTAAGCAAACACAGCAGCCACATAAGCATAGAAGCAGTAGAAGAGATACACAGTTGGCACTTGTTCATAGTGATTTGTGTGGACCTATGCCTAACCTATCTCTAGGGGGAGCTTCTTACTTTATGACATTTATAAATGATTACTCGAGGAAAGTATGGGTTTACTTTCTCAAGCACAAGGATGAAGCGTTTAGTGTTTTCAAAACGTTTGTGACACTTGTGGAGAATCAGAGTGGCAAGAAGCTTAAATGCTTACGCACTGACAATGGTGGAGAGTATGTTTCAAAGGCCTTTCAGGACTTTTGTGAGTCAAAAGGTATAAAACGTGAACTTACTGCTCCTTACAATCCTCCTCAAAATGGTGTTGCTGAGAGGATGAATAGGACCATACAAGAGAAGGTCAGAAGTATGTTGTCTAATGCACAGCTGCCAAATGGGTTTTGGGCTGAAGCTGTATCAACATCTGTTCATCTTGTAAATAGATCTCCTAGCAAGGTTTTGCAGAAGGATTCAGTGCCAGAGATGGTATGGTCAGGCAAAATGCCCTCATACAAGCATCTCAGAGTCTTTGGTTGTGAGGCATATACTCACGTTCCAAAGGAATTTAGGAACAAACTTGAGCCAAAGAGTAGAAAGTGCATCTTCCTAGGCTATGGTAATTCTGGTGAGATAGGGTACAGACTTTGGGATCCCGAATCCAGAAAGGTTGTCCGCAGCAATGATGTTCACTTTAATGAATCCAAATATCATTCTAAACCAGAGAGGGTTGAGGAGATTAGAAGAGTTGTCTTCCAAGAAGATGGACCTCCACGTGCAAGACAAAATGTCAGGGCTCAAGAGGAGCAAGGATAGGATAGAGTGGAACCACAGGTTGTGGCTGAGCTTGAGCCACCTATTGTGCGTAGATCTGGACGTGTCACGCGACCTCCTGATAGGTTTGTTCCATCTATGAATTATGTCATGTTGACTGATTGCAATGAGCCTTCATGTTACAAGGAAGCAGTGCAAATGAAGGACTCCGGGAATCGGCAATTGGCCATGCAGTCAGAGATGACAGCTCTGCATAAAAACCAGACATGGAAGCTAGTTAAATTACCACGGGGCAAAAAGGCTCTACCTTGTAAATGGGTTTACAGGTACAAGATCACCGCTCATTATAGTCAGCCAAAGTACAAAGCAAGGCTTGTTGCCAAGGGCTTTAAGTAAGAACAAGGCATTGACTTTGATGAAGTCTTCTCTCCGGTGGTAAAGATGACTACATTAAGATGCTTTCTTGCATTGGTTGCCATATTAGATTTGGTGTTGCACCAAATGGATGTCAAGACAGCGTTCTTGCATGGTGATTTAGATGTGGAAATTTACATGCAGCAGCCAGAAGGGTTTGTTGAGAAAGGAAAGGAAGATTGGGTATGCCAGTTGTTAAAGAGTCTTTATGGCTTAAAACAATCACCGAGGGCATGGTACCATAAATTCCACAAGTTTATGCTTTCTCAAGGCTACAAAAGTAGTGAGTTTGATCACTGTCTATATACAAAGAAGGCTAAGGATGGCAGTTGTCTGATCCTTATTTTGTATGTGGATGACATGTTGATTGCTGGCAAGCACTTGGAAGAAATTTCAGCTTTGAAGTCAAAGATGGCAAAATCGTTTGACATGAAAGACATAGGTGAGGCAAGTCATATACTTGGTCTGCGCATTGAGAGAGATAGATCAAAGAAGTTAATTTGGTTATCTCAAACAGAGTATATTGACAAGGTTTTGCAACGTTTCAATATGGAGAAGGGAAACGCACTGAGTGTTCCATTGCCACCATATGTGAAACTTAGCAAACAAGATTGTCCTGTGTTTGAGGAAGAACAGGCTGAAATGGATAAGATTCCATATGCGTCTGCAGTGGGTAGTTTGATGTATGCAATGATTGCTACTCGCCCAGACATTGCATTTGCAGTGGGAGTAGTAAGTCGATACATGTCAAACCCAGGCAAGAAACATTGGGAGGCAGTGAAAGGAATATTGAGATACCTGAAAGCTACAAAGAGTATGCGTATATGCTATGGGAGCTAGGAGCTAAGTGTAAAGGGTTTTACAGACTCAGATTATGCAGGTGACTTAGACAACCGAAGGTCTACGTCAGGGTATGTCTTTACATTGGCTGGTGGAGCAGTATCATGGCGTTCTAGATTACAAGATTGTGTTACTCAGTCTACTACAGAGGCTGAATATGTTGCAGCATCAGAGGCATGCAAAGAATCAATTTGGCTTAATCGACTAGTAACAGACTTGGGAATCAAAGAAGAGATGCCTGTGTTATATTGTGATAGTCAAAGTGCTATACAATTGGCTCGCAATCCAGTTTATCACTCAAAGACAAAGCATGTGGATGTGAAGTATCATTTCATCAGGGAAATGCTCGAGGATAAGCAACTTCAGCTTGTCAAAGTTCACACCATAGAAAATCCTGCTGATCTACTTACAAAAGGACTTCCCTCAGAGAGCTTTGCGCATTTTCGCAAGCAGTTAGGTGTAGGATAGTACATCACTTCTCTACATCTCTTGTATATTAGCTTGTATAGTAGCTTCTCTCACACTTAAAGTACCACATTGGACTTTAAGTGGGAGGTTGTTGGGGTATAAAGCCCAATGTGGTCGTCCAGGTAAGTGGGTGGGCCGCCAGGTATGTACACATATTCTTTTGTAAAAACCTAATAAGAACTCACTATGCTCTACACATTACAGTAGAGCGAGTTCACCATATCGTCGTGCTCTTCTTCTCGCACTCTCTCTCGCATCGCACTTCCGCTCGTACTCCTTCAATCTTCACATGATGTTCCCCACCTTTAGAGCCTGTCAAGGCCAAAAAGATGGCAGATGGCGCATCCTCCAATGGGGGCAATTTGGCACAGACTCGAGCCCTGGAAAATCTTCAACTAGCCATAACTTGCTATCCAGCTCTCTGATTAGCAATCCGAGAAGATGAACGTGCTCCATAACTCGAGCTTTACACATCTATCAGATGACACCTACCTGGGCCATCTGTCTCGAGCTGACCTATCCGTCGGGGATTTGCTAAACCTTCTTACTTTAAATTCAGTATCTTGCACATCGGGGCTCCGTTTGATGAGCCATCTGGACTGGCTTCTAGAGCACATCAAACACTACACTTCAAAGCACTGATTTGGCACTTTGGGCACCTTTCCCTCCTATCCCATCTAGACCATACTTTAGCCCTTTTGGTCTAAAAATCCACATTAAGCATACATTTTTGCTACCCTTTGGCTGCCGAGGACCTTTATACCTGCTTTAGCCTTCTACACTGCACCTGCCTGCAGTGTTTGCTTAGCATATACCACTTTCTTGCACAGATCAACTTTGGCTACACCAGCGTATAAAGTGTATGTGCTCAAAATTTGACAAAATTTGGTATGTGAGCTCTCCTTGATGTCCTCTACCCACTGCAAGTTTCAGTTTGTGAATTTAATCCTTATTTTGACACTTGAGACATTATACACGTATAATGTCTTTTGTGGCAGAATGAGGTGACTTTTGTTCCACTGATTCCTTATCACTCAAGGAACTCTCAACAAGTTTAGAATTCAATTTGGACATTTTTTGAGCAAGTTAAGACAAATACAATCTTAAATCTACAGTTTTCTGTCATTTGCTCTTTGCAATCAAATGAGCTCCAAATTCTATAAAATTTTGGCTAGGAACTTCTTTTATGCTCTAGGACACTGAGGTGGACTCAAATGTCTAATATGACCCACATATGGCCACTAAGATAGTATACGCGTATAAAGTCTTTTGGGTCAGAATGACATGAAATTTTGCAAACAGGCTTAAAACATCATTTTCCAACCCCCTGTGTGGTCAAAAGTGAAATTTTACTTTCAGATCTGGCCTTGAGGCATCATACGCGTATAAATTCTAACTAGTCAGAATGAAGTGAATTTTACTCTAGAGGTTCCTCACTACACTTGCAACTCACAGCAAGTTTTAGAATTGAATTTTGACACTTTTTGTGCAAGTTATGATCAAATCAAGCCTTTACTTTCCTAGATGCGTCTTATGGTCTTTGCAAGCCCAAAAGTGATCCAAATTTGATGAAATTTGGCCTATGTGTTTCCTAAATGCTGTAGATCACAAGGGTACACTCAGATGTAACTTTTGACACCAGATTTGGCCTCTAACATTATACGCGTACAATGTCTTTTGCTCAGATTTTAGTTCTGTTTCTACCAGAGGTGCCTCTTGATGTGTACAACAAGAATATGTTCTCACATCAAATTTTGGATGTCAAAATTGGACAAAATCATCACTTTTTACAAGGAAATCTCCTGAAAGAGTAAAATCCTTCTAGTTTTCAATATATAAGCCCAAATGATATGAAATTTGGTGTATGTGCCCAACACAACATGCAGAAGATGGGTATAATGTCAAAACTTCATTTTGGCTGCCAGAATCACCCTTGAGACATCATATGCGTATGATGTCCGCTGATGAATTTTTGGACAGAATTCATTCACAGGCATCCCCAAGTCTCTAGCACTGACTTTCAAGCACTTCTACCAATTTTCATGCAAAAAATGTGCTCAGAATCACAAGTTTTTCTATTTTTCATTTCTGACACTCTGTCTATTGCCTTTTGGGTGTCAAGAGTTGGTTAAAACTCTAGTCTCAATGTGTACTTAGGGTTAAACCCCTTTTCTGAACACACTGGTGCAGTCAAATTTCTAAAATTTTGTCTCAGGATGGTGCTGGAGACATCATACACGTATGATTTCTACTGTCTCAAATTTTAGATCTGTTTCTATTCTAAGTTCCCCTTATCATTAGCAACATGTACATGTGTTTACAGCAAAATTTAAAGCTCAAAAGTGCTCACAAACACGATTTTTTCCTTTTTCAATCACAACCACTCTATCTTTTGGCTTTTGATCCCCAAATTGTTACCATATACATTTCGGCCTCCGTTTCCACTACAGGCAGTACTGCACAGGCTATTTTGTCATTTTGTGCAGAATTTCTGTTAGTGCCGTTTTCTACATAACAGGTGCCTTCAAGTCTTCTACGGTTTGTGCTATATAGCTCAGGTTGTTCCCACTCCGTTTCTCCTATTTTCGGGCAGTTTTCACATCAGGTGCAACATTTACCATGGCTGACAACAACAACACATATGTGTTCAAGATGTTTGCTGCTGAGGACAGGTTGGATGGGGACAACTACCCTATGTGGGCTTATATGATGCAACATGTTCTTGTGTCAAAGGGTGTCTGGAACATTGTGCAGGGCATTGATGTACGTCCTGGTTCTGAGGATGTAGGCGATATTGAGGATGTTGCAGGTCTTGCTGCAAGGATTGCAGCTGTTAGAGTTGTTTTGCCTACGGCAGAACAAGCTCGTTGGGATGTTAAGGATGCGCAGGCTCATGCATTGATTGCGTTGTCTGTGAAGCGCACCATTGTTCCTCACATCTGTTCAGCAAAATCTGCAAAACAGGCTTGGGATATTTTAGCAGGTCTTTATGCAAGCTGCAATGAGGCTAAAATTGCTTTGCTGTGTAAAGAGCTGGAGTCGAAGATTATGCATGAGGAAGATGATATGGACACTTTCCATGCTAGTGTCAAGGATATCAATGAGCAGCTTATTTCTGTAGGTGAAGTCACTTCAGATAGTTCCCTTGTGCAGACTGTTCTTGATGCCTTACCAGATTCCTACCAGACATTTGCTAGTACTTGGAGACTTATGACCCAAGGAAATCCTGAAGTTGTCAAGTTTGATGCATTATGCACATTGCTGTTGCAAGAGTCACTTTCCAAAAAAACAGGACTAGGCAGCGTGCAGTTGAACAGGCTTTTATTGCTTCTCAAAGAAAGGGTGGTAACAGTAATGCAGCCACTTCTTATGGTTCTTCTGCGAGTGGAAAAAATTCTATTCCTAATGCTTCTGCTGGCAGTACTTCATCTGGCAATTCTGGTGATAAGGGCAAAAAGAAGATGCGTTGCCATTATTGTAAAGCCAATGATCACTTGATCAAGTCGTGTCCTAAGTTGAAGGCCAAAGAGGCTAAGAAGAAAGAGGATGGTTCCACTTCAAATGCTGGTTCCACTACAAATACAGCCATTGTTGAGTCTTCTGTGAAAGGAGACTGTGTTGCTGATGTTGATGCGGAATGGGCGTTTAGTGCAGAGTGCACTTACAATCCTGCTGTCCATGATGCATGCTTGTCAGTTTTTGCAAATTCACATGTGTGTATTTCGATAGTGGTGCTACAAAGCACATTACCTCACATTGTGAATTGTTTACCTCTCTTGAGTCTGTCCCTCATGGGAATTCAGTCACTTGTGCCAACAACGCCTCTTATCCAGTTCAGGGAGTTGGAAAGATTGTGCTCACTGCTACTAATGGCAGTTCCTTCACACTTGTTGATGCACTTTATGTACCTGGGATCAAGAAGAATCTCTTGTCTGTATCCGCACTTGCTAGACTTGGACTTGTAGTCAAATTTGTGGATGATAGATGTACAGTTCATGATCTCAGTTTTGGTGATGAAATTGTTGCATCTGGGCTTTTGTGCCGTGGGTTGTATAAGCTCACTTTGTATGAGAAGTGTGGACAAAATTTTGCAAATTCTGTTGCAGATTCAAGGGCTATTTCAGATGTAAAACTTTGGCATGCACGTTTTGGTCATCTGAATTTTGCCAGTTTGCTACGTTTGCAGAAATCTGATATGGTTGCTTCTTTGCCGTCTCTTGAAGCACCTGTCAAAAATGTTTGTGAAGGCTGTATTTTGGGTAAGATGCAGCGTTCTAAATTTCCAAAGGATGGTTCAGTTCGGGCCACATGCAGGTTGCAGCTTGTGCATAGTGATGTTTGTGGGCCCATGCAAACTCCGTCCTTGGGCAATTACCTGTACTTTGTGACTTTCATAGATGATTACTCCAGGCATGCATGGGTATTTCCGCTTAAAGCGAAGTCCGAAGTTTTTATGTGCTTCAAACAATTTCTGGCTATGGCTGAAAATTTCTCGAAATGTACTATGGGCACCCTCCGTTCTGATCGAGGGGGGAGTATATGTCTCATGAGTTTAATGCATTTCTGGCTAGTTGTGGGATAAAACACAAATGTACAATGCCTTATACACCTCAGCAAAATGGTGTTGCTGAGAGGAAAAACAGGTCACTGACAGAAATGGCACGATGTATGGTCAAAAGTCAAGCTTTGCCGCATTCTTTTTGGCTTGAGGCCATTATGTGTGCCAGTAATGTACTTAACAGGTGTCTTACGAAAGCTTTGCAGTCTATTACTCCATATGAAGCATGGCATGATAGAAAACCTTCTATTGAGCACATGCGTGTTTTTGGTTGTTTGGCATATGCTTTGGTGCCACAAGTGCAGCGCAGAAAATTGGATGATAAGGCTGTCAAATGTATTTTTGTTGGTTATAGCGCTGAAAGCAAAGGTTACAGGTTGTATCATCCGCAAACAAAACGTATTCTGGTTTCACGGGATGTAGTGTTTGTGGAAGATTCTGTTCAGCCCTTGCTATCATGTACTAGAGACAGTAATGTAAGCTCACAAGACATTTATGACACTTTGTTGCCTCTTTTCAGTGGTGGAAATACGAATGTAAGTTCCAATGAGGCAAATGTACAGCCTATGGGGGTTTCTGAAAATGTTTTAGATCAACCTATTACTGATGCAGATGTACATGATGTACTTGATGAGGAAAGGGCTGAAAATGAGCAGGCTAGAGGTATGCCAGAATGGCTGGTGCACACTTTGCGTGACAGTAAATTGGATGCACCTTTGTCTAGTCGTACTCGTTCAGGCTCTCGCCATGCATCTTATGCATCAGATTGTTATGCTTTGGCTGTGTCTAGCTTACATGATGTTGAGGAGCCTCTGACTTTTGATGAAGCACAAAATTCAGAAAATTGGATGGCTGCCATGCAATCAGAATATGATGCACTTATAGAAAATGACACATGGAATTTATGTGATTTGCCTCCTGGCAAAAAGGCCATTGGTACGAAGTGGGTTTACAAGTTGAAACACAAGCCGGATGGGGAGATTGATCGCCATAAGGCTCGACTTGTTGCAAAGGGTTATGCACAACAAAAAGGCATAGATTATGAAGAGACTTTTGCTCCCACTTGTCGTATGACTACTGTGCGTTTTCTATGTGCATTGGCAGCTCATTTTGGTTGGGATGTACATCAATCAGACATTGTTACTGCTTTCTTGAATGGTGACATATTTGAGGAAGTTTATGTAACGCAGCCTCGCGGTTTGTCATAAAAGGACAAGACGACAAAGTGTGCAAATGTAACAAGGCTTTGTATGGGTTGAAGCAATCTCCTCATGCTTGGTATGAGAAAGCTGACACTCATTTGGTCAAACAAGGCTTTCGTAATAGTCCAACAGAAAGCACATTGTATGTAAAGCGTGAGGCTGATGTACTTCTCATTGTGGTTCTTTATGTTGATGATTTGCTGATCACTGGACCAAATGAGAGACATATTGCTGAATTTAAGGCTGATTTGAATGCTACTTTCAAGATGAAAGATTTGGGGCTGTTTCATCATTATTTGGGTATAGAGTTTAAGCAGTGTGATGGTGGTATTGCCTTGTGTCAGAAAAGTTACATAGAGACATTGCTATGTAAGTTTGGACTTGAGGATTGCAAACCTATTGCCACTCCCATGGAAACAGGTTTGAAGTTGAGTCTACATGATGCTGGTGATCCTGCTGATGTCACTCTTTACCAAACTGCTGTTGGCTGCCTCATTTATGAATGCAACACGAGGCCGGATATTCAGTTTGCAGTCTCACAGGTCAGCAGATTTATGCATAGCCTAGGGTCTAAGCATTGGCAGGATGTTAAGAGGATTTTCTGCTACCTTAGTGGCACTGTACATCCTGGCTTGTTTTATCCCAAGGGGGGATCATTGCCGCCAGACTTACATGCTTTTTCGGACTTAGATTGGGCTGGTTGTTTTGACACGTGAGTGTCCACAAGTGGTTTTTGTTTCATGCTTGGCAGTTCATGTATATCATGGTTGAGCAAGAAGCAACCTACTGTGGCCACTTCGAGTTGTGAGGCTGAGTACAGGGCAGTCTTCATAGCTACGGTTGAGTGTGTATGGCTCAGACGCCTTATGGCTGATTTGGGTGTTGGACAGGACACTGCCAACACTATCTACACTGACAGTCAGAGCGCATTAGCAGTTGCGAGGAACCCAGTTTTTCATGCTCGCACAAAGCACATTGAGGTGCATTACCACTATGTCAGGGAGAGGCTCTCAGCAGGAGAGATCAACTTGGCTTATGTGCCAACACAGGACAAGCTTGCAGATCTTTTCACAAAGGCATTGTCTCGTGAGAAGCTTGAAGCTTTCCGCAAAGCTTTGGGCTTACTCCCCTTTGTGGATTGATCCTGTCCTCAGGGCATGGCACTTCCCTTTACTCATGTGCCAGCTCTCGTTCACTGCATCACTCCAGGGGGGATTTGTTACCATATACATGTGGTAGTGATGTGTGTGAACACACTACGACCGCCGGGGCATTTTTTCCCTCTTTAAGAGGTTTTTTCCCCCCGTGCATTGTATATACGCCCATCACTCTAGAGCTATCTATCTTTCCATGGCACACTAAGTAACACACTCTCTATTGTGTGCCTTGAGCTTCCTTCGTCTTCTCCAAGCTGTGTGTGTTTCTCTACAACCCTAATTCCAACACAAATCTATGCCAAAACTCCCCTACTCAAGGTGTTCCTAGGGTATAATGACCCTTTTGAACACACTAGTACCTTTGGTCTCTTTTTTTCCCTTGAGACATCATATGCGTATAATGTCCAAGTTTATAGAATTTCAGATTTTCTTCACATAACCCTTGTACATGCTCTCTTATATGCTCAATATCAATCAGTCATGCAAAAATGTGAACAAAAAGATTTTCATTGCATTTTTTCCTTAAAAGAAGACTTTTCAAAGATTGTGAATGCAAACAAGCACTTTAGCAAATAAATCAGTGAATGAATAGCTCAACGTCAAGATCAGATTACTTACCTAAAGCTACTCCTACAAATCATATGGGGTTTTGCATCTACGAGTAGAAAAACGCTTCAATGCCACACATAGACTAGCAAACACTTTTATCACCTCACAAACCACTCGACCACCAACAACTACTCTAATCTACAAATCCTAACTAAATCTACCTAGTCGCAGACCCTCAGCATGACACACGCTTCTTGGCTATCCACTTGATCTCGAAATCACCTCTTTCGGATCCACTTAAGAAAAATGCTTTCTTTAGCCGAAACTAAAGCAAGCAACCATCACACGAGTTTTAGTAGGAATACCTACCTAAGTCCTTGTGTCCCCGGCAATGGCGTCAATGTTGCGGGAGCGAATCACACCACCCATAAAGTGCATGTAACACAACCTAGATCAACATAACGCCAATCGAGGACACAAATGACATGATAGGCACATGGAGGGAATTTATTTAGCTTGTCAGGCTGAGACCATCCTACACATACAACACTCTGGAAGGCCAACTAAACCACAACCTAGAATCTCACTGCTCTCAACTACACAACAGGTATCCACATACACACAAACGAAAGGAAACCCATCAAATCATGCCAGAATCGTACCAAACTTAAGGAACACCATCCGCTCACTAGGATACACCTGTCTCTAAGCCTCTACACTCAAAATCTTTTCTTTAGACCCATCTGCAAAAAGCACGTATAAAGACAGAGCCGAATTCTAAAACTGCCTAAAATTCAAATCTATGATTACATATACGTAGCTTATGTCGGTACGATTCTAACGACTACTTACAGGCAGAAAATAGACATCGTTTGATATACTTATGGCCACAAGTAGCTTGTAGATGTGCTAGCATGTATGCTCCATTCTGCGAGGAATGCTTGGTATTGTTGTGTAGCTCTTGTTGAGGCTAGTGCAATGGTGCAATCGGTTCTCCAATGTGATGAGTGAGCGGGGAGTAGCGCCAGGATGAAGCTCACACTCTCTCTCTTCCTCCCTCACAAATAGTCGACGACATCTTAAAACTTATGATTATGATAAAAAGTTCTTCTTTACAAATGACCTAGGTACCTTATATACTAAGTTCACCTTAGGTTAAACCAACAATTTGGAAGTGCCATTGCACCCCGACTTCTGCTACTAGACTACCTACTTATTACAAATGATGTTTATAACCATAATCCTAAGCATTCCATAACTCTGAGAGAATACGGCTTGGCTAAGTTATATTGTGTTGTAGACCTAGCCGTCAACATCCATCATTGTGGCAAGATCCGTGACACAAAGGCAAGGTCAATTGCAGCAACAACAACGAGATCAAGTGCCACAAGTAAGGACATGGGTATGGCTGCAAAGACAGTGCCAAAGACAAAGTGTGTTGGGTGATGTTTTCTCTTTCATTGCGCCAAAGATATGGCATGGTGGAGTGGAACATGAATCGATTATTGAAAGGTACAGATCTGCTTGCGAAACTAGTCTCAAGTGCTTTTAGTGTTCTTGCCAAAACTGGCGGATTTCAATGAATCTTTTGATACGACTTGCGGTTCTACGACCCATTTCATCTGTTTTTGGCATAGACATGCGCATTCGGTTGCCTTAATTCTTCATGTAGCCACTTATAAGATAGATTTTACAGGGGGGGCGCCATATTCTTGATCTCATATTGATAAATTGTAAAGCTTACCTGACCCCTATGTTCCGCAGCTTAATTGTGATTCTCTTGAAGGTTTTTAAAGTCATTATTGTTGTTGTAGTGCAACCATTATACTTGCAGACCCCTATTTATTTTGATCTTCTTCCTACACCCACACTTCAATTCTTTTTCTCATACCTTAAACCTATATTTTTTCTTCTCTTGTTTTGCTTTGTCTTTTTCTCATACCTTAAACCTACCTTTCTTCTCCTCTTGTTTTTCTTCGTCTGCGTCAAGACCTACACAAGTATGGAGATGGAGATAGAGATGTTGAAGCAGAGTTTCAAAAGCTATTACAAGCAGTATGATAATATTATAGTGAGGAAGAGAAGAAGGCAAGGCTAAAACAATTTAAGAAGGCATATGCAGAGATCGAGGAGATCAACCAACAACCTAGCTCTGAACTATTTGGTCTATTGATTTTTTTTATCGGAGTTCAAAAGAGCTAGTGGATTTCTCCACCGACGTCTTACTAGATGAGTTTTATTCAGTTGCACGTGAAAATAAGGAGGATCCTAATGAAACAATTGCAAGTCCAAGTCCATCACTAAGCTTATATGTCAATTGGATTGATGGTGGTGTGGTTTCCCCTCCATCAATCACAAAGCAAAAAGGCCCCTATTGTTGGTGCCACACAACTATGAATTGCTTAGAATCACAAATAGAAAACAAATCATTAAGGAGAAAGGTGTTAGGGAGAAGTAGAAGTTAAGTGTTAAGTAGCTAATAGACCATGTGCAGCCGAACACGTCAATCGCTTGTTTTGAGCATCCCCTTTAGGAGGGGGTTCACACATCAGATAACTATCGATATGTTGGTGCTCCTCCTCTGCCATGTTACTACAAAACCCTATGAAAACCGAGGATATTCCTAACTGAAGTCCAACAACCACTTAGGCATCTAGAGGAAGGAGAAATAAACCGGAAGTTGAAGGAAGGTCCGCTTTATACAGCCGTGGGAGGTGACCCGCTACTTTACAAGTATAATGGAGGCATTATCGATAGTTGTGCATGCTCAAGCGCAATAAATAATCATGCAATGTTGTTATTTTGTGCAAGCAGGGAGAGTGGCAGAAATATATGGATCTTCAAGAACTCGTGGGGGGTTAGATGGGGTGAAGGAGGCTTTCTAAAGATGTTAAGAGGAGTTAAGTTGTGTTGCATTGGACAATTTATCCATCACTGTGGAAATATCCACAAAACAAAGGCAAGGTCAAGTGCAACAACAACGAGATCAAGTGCCACAAGTAAGGGCATGGGTATGGGTGCAAAGTCAATGCCAAAGACAAAGTGTGTCGGGTGTTGTTTTCTCTTTCATCGCGTCAAAGATATGGAATGGTGGAGTGGAACATGAATCAATCACTGAAAGGTGCAGATCTGCTTGCAAAACTAGTCTTGAGTTCTATTAATGTTCTTGCCAAAACCAATTGAATTCCGTGAATCTTTCGGTACCACTTGCAGTACTACGACCCGTTTCCTCTGTTTTTGGCTTAGACCTACGCATTTGTTTGGTTTGATTCTTCATGTAACCAGTTAGCTGGATTTTCCAGGGGGCACACCATATTCTCAATCTCATATTGATAATTTGTAAAGCTTACCTGACCACTATGTTTTGCAGCTTAATTATGGTCCTCTTGAAGTTTTTTGAATTCATTATTCTTGTTGTTGTTCAACCATTCTACTTGCAGACCCCACACTTCAAAAAAAAATTCTCATACCTTAAATCTACCTTTCTTATCCTCTTGTTTCGCTTTGTCTGCATCAAGACTTGCACAGATATAGAGATGGAGACAGATACTTTGAAGCAGAATTTTGAAAGCTATTGCAAGCAGTATGATAAACATTCTAGTGAGGAAGAGAATAAGGCAAGGCTACAACACTTTAAGAAGGCATTTGCAGAGATCGAGGAGATCAACTAGCGACCTAGCTTTGTAGTATTTGGTCTAGCTTATTTTTTTAATTAGAGTTCGAAAGAGCTAGCCGATTTCTCCTCCGACTTCTTAGCGGGCGAGTTTTATCCAGTTGCGCATGCCAATAATGAGGGTCCTAATGAAGCAATTGCAAGTCCATCAAGTCCATCAGTGATCTCAGATGTCAATTGGATTGATGGAGGTGTGGTTTTCCCTCCATCAGTCAAGCAAGAACATGTGCATGTGCCCAAAGGGGGCAGTAGGGTGGGAAGAAATGGAGCACAAGAGGAGTGTGAAGTGAGGCACATAGAGTGCGAGAATTACCTCAGCCTCGTGGGGGCAAGTAAGAGATCTAATTGTGGCGTGTCGTAATAAAGTCAGACAGAATTAAATAATGGGTTCCCAATAAGGGTCCCCATCCCATCCTGGGCATAAGGGATGCATACAGAAAAGGCATCCAATGGGTAGATGTTCCCACAATGGTATGTGTGGATATGACCCAAAGCTAAGGGGGGTTGCTTACACCTCAACAAAACTAGGAGAGAACCATACGAACAATGTATGTTCGAGGTCAAGCTCAGGGTTTTATTATCCATAGACTTTCCAAAAAATGCTTGGGGTTTTAAAACAAATCAAATTATTGTATAAGTATGTTCATACTGCAAGGTATGTATTTAGCCAAGGCATAGATTAGGTGTAGGGTCCTAAGTGGAAAGTGGTCTAGAGATAGAGTTTTTCCTAAGTGAGGGTTAGTGTAAAGGTACCCAACTATAGCAAATAGTGACTAAGTGTGTGTGTGTGTGTGTGTGTGTGTGTGTGTGTGTGTGAGAGAGAGAGAGAGAGAGAGAGAGAGAGAGAGAGAGAGAGAGAGAGAGAGAGAGAGAGAAGGAGAGGAGATAAACCTAACCCATAAGCAACTTTTTGTTGGCACTATCCACTTAAAGTGACTAAGTGTGTGTGTGTGTGTGTGTGTGTGTGTGTGTGTGTGTGTGTGTGTGTGTGAGAGAGAGAGAGAGAGAGAGAGAGAGAGAGAGAGAGAGAGAGAGAGAGAGAGAGAGAGAGAGAGAGAGAGAGAGAGAGAGAGAGAGATACCTTGGCATAGAGGTGAAGGAGGTGTGGAGCCATGGTGAGCAAGGAGGTGGAGGAGAGGCATGGAGGAGATGCAAATGATTGAGAAGCAAAACTTTGCACATATATCGTGGAGGAGGATGTCATTGGCCATTCAATCTTAGGTGATGCACTAGTGCTAGTGCACCAAGCTTTGTTTTTTTTTTTTAATCTTGTATAAGAAGGTTTAAAAAATGGATCACTAAGAATGCAGTAGTGCTAGCGCTAGTGCATTGGAGTGAACCATTTTTTTTTCTAAAGCTATCCAATATATGCCTCTCCCCTCCTCATAGACAAAATTAAAGTGACTGACTACAATTAGATATCCTCTTAAAATACTATTTTTTTGGTCAAAAGGAACCTTTCCTTAGACCTCAAAAGATTCTACCTCAAACAAAATGCTCTAACTCAACAAAACTTATTGCTCTCATTTCTCAAGAAATTCCATTCCAAAACTGGATGCTGTTCTACTGAAGCTTATCACTCAAGCAATTGATTAGCATTGGGACTTGTTTGTGATACATTAAAAAATGGTACCCTATGTCTAAAATTGAGATAGATTTACAATGAACCACTAGATAGATAAGAGAATAATGATTTGGCTCATCAAAAGGACTTCAAGCTAGAAAGGTTTGCAAGTATATATATAGCATCAAGACATGGTGAGTAATCACTTGCCAAAAGATCAAGTCCATCTCAAGGTAAACATGGATTGGAATCCATCATTTCTAACATTATGAAGCAAGGTTTATACATGTGATAGACCTAGTGTCCAGGATCCTATTGGTGTTTTCCAATTTTAGCTAGGACCAATATAAGTGTCATCCAAGTTGAGAAGTATTCCAGGATCTGGAATTGACAAGCATTAGGAGAAACTTGGACTCAATTTTGGGCCCTGTAAGAAATGTCAACTCAGCATAGAGAGAGGTAATCTTGGAAAATATGAAAGTAGTTTTTTAGAATTCTATTTTGCATAGTACATACATAAAAGTTTGCTCGATCACTTGAATGTATGCTCGTACATAATGCTTTTTGAGAGCCCAACTTAAGTGTGCACAAAAATCTATGTTCCTGAATCTTAATGAGTGATGTGATGTACAATGAGATAAAGCACATCAAAGAAGTTTTCAAAATACAAAAAGCATACCACGAATGCATCCGAAACGTCAAAAAACCTTAGGATAGCACTTTAGAACGCTGAAATCTGACGTCTCTAGCTCAAGATATGACACTTTTAAGCCTCGGGGCCTCATGAGGTTAGAACCAAGCGAGTAGAGGCCCCAGAGACCCCTCAGGGGCCTCTATTTGCTTGGTTCTGACTTCTTCTTAGTCTTTAATAGTACCTATCAATCGTTATCCAATACGATCCATTCAAATTCAAATTGCAAGTAGCTCATGAAAAGGTGATTGATGCGTGTGTGAGTTGCACACATACAAGTACCAAACTTTATAGGATAGCAACAGTGCGTCATAAAAAGGCGTTCGACGCTTGTGCAAGATGTCACTATCAAGCACCTTCGTTTTCTAGTGATAGGGATAATTTCACCCAAAAGGTTTTCATGGACATTTTCAAAAATAAGAACAAAGGCTTTTTCAACGTAACGTTAGCCTTCTTCCTATTGGCTAAGGAGCATTCTCTCACTAGAGCTAAAAGGCCCGAAAATGAGTCCAACTTTCTCCTAATGTGATGATAAAATTAGGTAAAGTCACATTATAAATAGCCAATAAGCTCAAGACCTTTTGAGTACCATTGGTTGTTAAGTTGAAGAGCCAAGTATTTCCATTGAGTATCATATATCCAAGAAAGAGGTACACAAAACCTAAAAATCAAGTAATAAGTTGGGGTTCCATTGCATTTTTCATGTTTCTAAGATCACAAGGATTGTATCAGTTTAGGAATCAAGCTTAGGAAGACTTAGTCACTAATGTATCAATTGAAGAGAGTGTGAATCAAGGTTTTCAGAAACTTTAGAGCCCATCTAGAAAGGAATCTTGTTAGAGCATCATTTGACAAGTCTTATCAAGTCATGTATGAAAGATATACACATGTGATTTTTAAGAGCAAACATGAAATCATTGGGGAATCCAATGTTAAACAAAAAATGAAACTCGTGTAGTTGCAATACTAGGTGATAATGAACAAGGAGAAAATATATAATGAGTCAGTCTAGGGCAGACAACAAGAGAAGCGACCTCTAAACACTCCTCAAGGCTCCCGTGTTGCTCAATTGGAGTTGGGGCGACTACAAGCACACAAGACAACAACAAACCCACAACCAAACCCAACAAAAGAAAAAGGCACCACCTAGTTATGGATGTGAACTAGGATGCAAATAGTATGTAGCCAAACATGCAAAGAGAGAAATGCAAAATTTCCCCACAAACACACACCCAACACAGTCCTTCACACCGTAGAGATTTGGAAGAGAGTAAGGTAGAGAGTACAAATCAGCTTAAACAACTAGATCATGGCCTAAAAGATTAGATGCTTCCAAGCTTAGAAAAATTAGAGAGACAACACAAGGCTTGATCTTATTTCCATTATACCATTGTCTTAAGGTTATGGGAGCCCTTTCACTGTATTACCCTCTTAAAATTAGTCCTAAGCAAACAATTCAACAAGCCCCTTAAAGCCACAAAGCATGAAAGGACACAGATAATCTTGAGGAAAAGTTCACCTTATACAGTCCATTGCACCAACTTGCCGAGTTGATTTTGGAGAGAAGAGACGTAACCGTTGTTGTGCTGCTCCGCTTTCATAATAGGAAAAATATATTGGGGATGCAATTTTACCTTCTTTGAATCCTATATGTATATTGAGTAGTGGCTAAAGCTCAATAACAGGCAAGGTTTGATACTAAATGTATGCCACATGTGGCTTTAAAGGACCATAACCTATGTTTATGATGCTAAAAGTGGGTATGTTTGACGTGATTCAAAATGGAAGTTTATGGACTAGAACTGTGTTAACCCTCACGGCTCACGGACACCCTATTACCTACGACGGACGTTGTAACCTACGGCGAACATTGTATTATTTATTTGGTAGAGTCAGGTACCGGGCTTGTCGGTCCAATAGGAAAAGGGTAACAGTGATCGCCGATGAGAGGCGCACTCTAACTGGAACATTCAAGGGATTAGTTGGCTAAGCATGGGTGCCCAAGTGTGAATGGGGTGAGCTCATATAAAAGTCAACTAAACCTAAAATTCACTCATTCTCTCATTTGTGCAATAGAAGAGTGCTCTTGCTCCATCTCCATCTCCATCTTCTTCTTCTTCACCTCCTTGTGTGTGTGTGTATGTGTGTGTGTGTGAGAGAGAGAGAGAGAGTGTGGGCAATCGAGCATTACGAAGGCACGACGGCGGTGAAGCGGTTGAGCGCAGCGTAGCGGCGTCTCCTTCTTCTTCGCGGCGAGGAATCGTCCACGAAGCAAGCGTAGAGCGGTGAGTGACACACCATCGCCTTCTTTGAGCTTACTAGTTTAGGCTTGTTGTGTGCTTGGAGCCATTTGTGGCTCGCACACGGTGTATCGGCAAGTTCCTTGCATTGACACGTGCGACATACGCGCACATTTTTGGCACCGCTGCCGGGGAATGCCGTGCATTAAACTCGAGTAGCACTCTGTGCTTCTCCATGGTGCAATTTCTATTGTAGAAAAGGTAAGGAAGGAGTGTGTGTGTGTGTTGAGAAGAGGGATTTGGTGTTATACTGTGTGTTTTTTTTGTTAATGGAGTTTTCAAAGGTTCTGTGTTTATTCTCTGTGTATCAAGGTAGTTAGTTTTCTTTGTTAATAGAGATTTCAAAGGTTCTGTGTTTGTTCTCTGTGTATTAAGGTAGTTAGTTTTCTGTGTACAGTAAGTAGGAAGTAGATTAGTGAGAGTTAATAGAGTGTGTTAGTGTGTAAGAGTGGGTATATTAGTTAGAAGTAGGTAGATAGAGTGTGTGTGTGCTCTCGCGCAGGCCGCGGTGACCTTATCCTTTTTTTTTTTTTTAAAAAGTGAAAAAAAAAAGGTAGGACCAGGATTGGGAATATCTCCCAGACCCAAGCCCAGACCCAAGCCCAAGCTCACGCTCAAGCCTAGGCCTCAGTCGCCTTTTAAAAAACGAATTTTAGCTTCACACGTAGCTAAAAATCGATTTTTTGAGGACCAACGGAACGTCAGATGCCCGAAAATTGTGTTGTAAAGCACGCAGCGGCCCTCTAAGTGATACGCTCGTTTCGAGCTATCACACACTTTAGTAAAAAAATCAAACATTAAAAAAAATTCAAAACATCAAAAACAAGAAAAAATCAAGTAGAAAACGGGGTGCAAAACACCCACAAAACAAAGCAAGTAACCTTTGAGGGTACTTGCCGACACTTGTAGGGCACCCAAAGCACATGTATCTACGCTCTGGTTGTGTGCTAGAGTCCGAACAACTAGCTAGTGCTTCGATTTACGGGGGTTCTCACTATCCTTCCACGCTAGGGTCTACGCCCTCGGCGGGGACCCAAGGTAGTGCAACCCAAGACCCAAATATAGCGGCTAGCGACTCTTCCTCTGACTACGATATTATGGAAGAGCATCTTACACAAAGACCCGGGGGAACAAATGAAACCGTACCTAGCTGGGCCCAACAACCTGGAAATAGTGTTTTTAGCCGTTTGATGGAAACTTTTAGTAGAGCTACGCGCTCTGAACCTAGGGCTAGTGAAGTAAACGAAGGGGGTGGGGAAGTAGAATCACCATTCACATCTCCTGTAGACACCACACTCCCTCAAAGTGTCCACGTGGACATTCTACCTACCTCATTTAATGAGGGCCTTACCAAGCTACCACCTTCCAAAGTTGCCTCTAAGGTAGCGGTGACTAAAAGTCAAAACACGGGAAGCAACATTGCATCCACCTCACGGAAACCCTCTAGTACACCATTTTTGGACGGGGTATTTCTCAATGAAAATTGGGAATATGACCTACACAGGAGACTTTGATCGACCTATACATGGGCTACACATACCATGTGGGTTGGTTAGAAGTTGTACAATCCACATCTAGTGCCACTAGTCTAGAGGAACAACAACACATGATTTGCAATGTTATCCATAGGATTATCCAGTCCGAGAGGCAAAATCGAGGAATAAACATACCTTCGACGGGTCCTATGCGATTTTTAGACACGGGCAAAGGGAAAAAACCCACTCTATCACAAATGGAGACTCCCCCAGTGAGTCCCATTGATCCCCCATATGTTGTTTCGCCAGGGGTCTCAATGCAATCTGAGCCCACAAGTGATAGCTTTACTTTTCCAAGTCTAGCTCATCTTTCCCTCGATGACACCATGGCTACCATGCCTACCCCAATGATGGGCATGCCGAGAAACACGCCATGGACTTCATTTGTTAGTAAAGCACCACTACATGGTAGCTCAATGCCTGCAACAGTACCTACAAGTGTGTACCAATCGTATGCACCTATGGGTCATCACACTCATGTAGTCCCTACCCCTCCCATTGTTTCAACTACCTATGCTCCACAACCACAACACCCAATTTCTTATTTCCATGGGACTATACCGACGTCTGCTACGCCTAGGGCCACCCATATGAACTATGGACCACCACATGGCACAACATCGTACCCAACGTGGAACCCAAGGGCTTCCTATGTGCCAAGCCCAATGCCAATACCTACTCCACATGTAGTCTCTGGAGCGCCTTCACCCACGGTGCCTGCTCACTTAGGTGACTTGGCAACATTTTCTCAAGCTATTGGTCGATCTATTGCTGAGAATATGCGTAACACGCCTGATAGAGAGCCTAGAAGTAAGGCAGTACAAATAGCCAAGCTCACACAAAAATTTAGTGGAGACGGGGATGTGAGAAAGCATATCGAAGTGTTTGAACAAATATGCGATTCTCTAGGAGAACACAATGACCTACATAAGAGAAATTCTTTAAGCCTAACCTTAAGTGGAAAGGCTGGGGATTGGTATAGAACCCTAAGGGTGGAAGAAAAAATGATTTACCCTACTCTTAGGAGACTATTCTTAAAAGAATACATACGAGAGGGAGTGCTTTGGGGTGTAGCCTCTCAGCTTCAGAAAGCCCAACGAGAGAAGGGAGAGTCGGTGAGAGACTTTATAAGTCGCTTGAAGCATTTGAATTCTCGTTGTAATCCAAATGAGCACTTCAACAATAACCAATTGCTTGATAGATTCATTAGGAGATTACGACATGAGGATATGTACAATGGCCTAGTCATTAGAGGTATCACCACTTGGGAAGCAGTCACCACCAATGCGATCCAATTGGAGGATAATCTAATGATTCAAGGAGAAAGAGTGTCTGTTGAGACTAAATCTATTAGCTCGCAAGCATCAGGGAATCAACCAATGACCCTAAAGCCTATTGCTAAGGAGCCGAAGATATCTGAGATGACTTTAGCAGATCTCACCAAGGCTATTCAAGAGAGTCTTAGAGACAATCGTTCTCCGCAGAACAATCATAGATATCCAAGAAGGGAGCAGCAATGGTGCTCAGTATGCTATGGATCGCATAGTACCAGTGAATGCCCTACTTTTAGAGTAAAATTCAATGGGAACTGCAATGCATGTGGAAGGTATGGTCATCAAGCTAAGGATTGCATAGTATTTAAGCGCACGATGGCCAATAGACCAACCTTATCATGGATAGACACACCTTGAGTGCCTGCATTGATGTCGGACCCACCTCTTGAACAAATAGCACAACACATGGTCACTAGGGCCCAAAATGTTGTTCAAACAGCACCCTTACCGCCTCCTGTGCTAGGACCGCAACCACCACATCCGAGAATCACTTCTGTGAATCAAGTGGGTTGTGAGTAATTTATTTCTTGTTTGGAAGGCTATGAGGAAGATATAGATCCTAATATGGCCTATGGGATGGATGTGCTTGAAGAAAGTCCACAATACTACATGGAGGACTATTGGGGACAAGTCAAACCTCTATATGAAGTAGCTGCTCTTGCGGCAAGAGGCCAAAATATCAACTACACTTCTAAGAGACCACCTCTTCAATGCTATGAGTGTCGAGGTCCACATCGTGTAGCCGAGTGTCCTATTAGGCTACAAAAGAACACCACACTAATGCAAACCAATCAAGCGAGCACGTCTACAATGCTGATACTCATGTGTAATCGATGTCGCATAGATCATTTGATTGCCCAATGTCCAAATAATCCAAATGCACCGAAGATCACGCCATTAAACTTGATTGAAGTTACCAAGGAGCCATCACCAAGTACACCCATGGTACCAGTAAACGTACTCACACGATCGATGCTCCAAAAACAAAATTATATTCTTGAGGAAAGAGACACGGCATCAATTGCCCAATCTCAGAAAAAGAAGAAAACACGAAGAAAGAGATAGCAAAAAGCAGCGAAGTCAGACCCCAGTTCGAAGACCTACATAGGGACTGGTGACGACCCTGTATATATGAACGACGCTGAAGAAGATTCTGATTTAGGTGAAACCATGGAGACCAAAACAACCACTAACATAGAAACCAACAAGGAAGATCTGCATGAGCCACAATGGCCAAGATCCAAAAAGAAGATAGGAACTTACCCAAACCCTATAGAGGATATTGAGCAAGTCAAGCAATTAAGGAGTTTGGTAGAAGATACCCAAAGGGATCTAGAACCATCACCTAGGAAGATCCAGATTACAGACACCGTGTTCCCTACGCAACAAAAACCTCACCAAGTCCATAGACCCTTGGACATACCTAGTGTCATCCAAGAAGAAAGTGACTTAAAGTCATGGGAAAGTGGGCGTACTCACTCCTTGATGGAAAGAATGTTTAAAGAGGGACTACCTGATCCTATCGAAGAAATGGAGATCCCATCTTCCCCACGTCAAGGGAATCAAGGCCAAAAGGTGCGGTTAAACATTGCAAAATTGATGGATTTCATGTCTTCAGAAGTTAGAACCACCAGCATGTCCAAACTATATAAAGACCCTGAGCTAGTCTCAGCTCTTCGAGCCTTCCTCAATGGAGAACTGAAGTTTGGGCTACCACAATTTGCACAGATGGATGGAGCTGGGGAGATGCCAATAGAGGAGGAATACATAGATCCACAACCCAACCTAGATGAAAACCTTGTTATAGAAATACCTGTTAACAAGTTGGGACAATACTTTGAGGGTGATGAATCCAATGCAACCATACCAATCACTACCAAGGGATTAACTGTGAAGGGAATCCTTGATGGTGGTGTTGGGGTTAGCATTGTGACTAAAAATTGCTGGGAAATTATGGGAAGACGTCACCTTGCGACCACAACCATAGTAGTGAAGATGGCCAATGGGTCTATTGTTAAACCTATTGGGATGCTAGAAGATCTCAAGATCAAGGTCTTTGGACATAAAATAAGGATTACCTTTATTGTTATGGATTTCTCCAAACACACTATGGCATCGAAGATGATCTTAGGACGTCCTTTCATGAAGGAAGAAAAAATGGTGCATGACTGGTCTAAAAACCATGTCTACTTGCAGTTCCAAGATTCTGTCATTTGAGTGGATCTTGTGACAGGTCAATCACATCCTCTACAAAACAAGTTTATAATTGATCATAGATCTGACACCACAGTTCACTCGGCCCCATTGCAGTATTGCTACACGTGTAAAGCGGACACTGATGTTGGGGAAGATTCTTCTTATATGGATGTACTACCTGGGATGACTGAGTCAGACAATGTGGATTGGGTCCACCTAGCAGCAACCATAGACACTTGGGGAAATAGGGGGACGACCTGGGTAACACCTGAGGGGGAAAAAATACCACCACTTGTACCCTTAAACATGCTAGAAGCAATGCATATAGCTTCTGATGATCTACAAGATGAAAGTTTGACTGACATTGAAACCAGTAGCGCCTCACAAGACTATAGCCCACACAATTTGGCGTCAGAATCATGAAGTGACTTTGACTCTGAGGACGAAGAATCTGAGTTAAATCTTAGTGCAAATGTGGGCACAAACCATTCAGGGCCCAGTGGTAACCTAGATGATAATCTATCCAAATGAGCAGAAGACACAAGTAGTGATTCATCTAGTGAGTCTTCACTAGAAATCGATCGTAATCGAGAATTAAACAAGAAGAGTAAGAGATATAAGAGGCGACGATATCGAGCAAATGTGTGTGCTAGAATAAATGAAAAGAAATCTACTGCAGAATGGCTTAATTATATAGGGGCATGTGATGCTCATCAAAAGTTGGTAGATAACTTGGGTGATTACCTTCAAAGCGTTATGTGGTGTAGTCCACAACCCATTGACATCGCACAACTAGAGGCTACAGATAAGCCAAAGTTGAGCCGTACCGTAAGGAGACGACAAAATCAAGAGTTAGCTCAACAACAAAAGGAATCAGAAGTTAAATCACAGTCCATAGAACAACAGGACCCCACAGACTTACACCCTGCACCTGAACATTTCAAATCCTATACCACAGGGGAACGTAAGGTTGTGTATACAAAGGCTCAAAGAAAACCTATTGATGGGAGCAATGGAGTCTATGATGGTCCAGCGATAGTTAAGGAAATAGAGTTAGCAGACCCAGGAGAAGAGTCTAAACCTGTTTTCATTGCCCAAGATCTAACCGAGACTGAGGAGTGTGTACTTAAAGAACTTCTCAAGGAATACAGGGATATATTTGCCTGGACTTATCATGATATGAAAGGTGTTCCAGCTTCCGCGGTGCAACACACAATCCCTATGAATAGCATGGCTAAACCAGTTCAACAACGACCCTACCCAATGAATCCTAAATATGCAAAAATCGTTCAAGAAGAGATTGAAAAGCTTGTGGAATGCGGATTCATAAACCCTATTGAGCACTCAGAATGGGTGTCACCAATAGTGATTGTGCCAAAAAAGAATGGGAAACTCAGAGTGTGCGTGGATCTCAAGAAGGTCAATGCCGCCACTAGGAGGGACCATTACCCCTTGTCATATTCGGAACATGTGCTTGAAAGAGTTGCAGGGAAGGAAGCTTATAGCTTTTTAGATGGGTACTCTGGCTACAATCAAATCACAATTGCGCTGGAGGACCAAGCTAAAACAGCCTTTATAACCGAATTTGGAGTGTTCGCATTCCGTGTTATGGCTTTTGGCTTAACCAATGCCCCGGCTACCTTTCAAAGATTAATAAACACTGCTTTTAGAGAATATTTGAGGGAGTTTTGTGAAGCTTTCTTAGATGACCTTTGTGTTTATTCCTCTTGGAAAGAACATCTATCATGCTTACGAAAAGTGTTTGAGAAGTGTAGATTGTATCGCATCTCCTTAAACCCTTTCAAATGCCAATTTTGGGTTAAACATGGAGTCATTTTAGGGCATATAGTGTCCAAAAATGGGATTTTCACAGATGAGAGCAAAATTAAAGCCATTGCTGAATTGCCACCACCTACAAATTATAAAGCAGTTCAAAGGTTCATGGGCCATGTTGGTTATTACCGACGGTTTATTTGAAACTTTGCCGAGATAGCTCGTCCCTTGTACAAGCTTCTTATTGAGTTCCAACGGACTGCGGAGTGTGACCATGCTTATGAGTCATTGAAAAAGACCTTGACTAGCGCTCCTATTCTACGAGTGCCCGATTGGAATGTAATTTTTCATGTGCATATTGATGCATCGAAATTTGCTATTGGGTGTGTTCTAGCTCAACCAGGAGAACATAAATTGGACTACCCATTAGCTTTGCAAGTCATCAGTTGAATGATGCCGAAAGAAACTACACCACTACAGAGCGAGAAGGTTTAGGTATGATTTATGCAGTGAAGAAATTTTGCTACTACCTTCTGGCCAACAAGTTTGTGTTCTATGTTGATCGTCAAGCCTTGTTGTATCTAGTAAATAAACCTTGTTCCACGGGAAGAATTACACGATGGTTGTTAATTCTCCTTGAGTTTGATTTTACCATTGTGGTGAGACCTGGTAAAAGACATGTCATGGCTGATCATTTGTCTCGCATACCCAATGGTGAAGCCCCTACTGGAGTCGATGATGAATTGCCTGATACTTCTCTATTCCTAGTCGAAACCATACCTGAATGGAGTGAGAAGATTGTGAACTTTCTAGTTAATGGTTTTCCACCCAAAGAGCTTTGTAAAGACAGCTCGAAAACTGTTAAAAGAATGTGAACCTTACTCTCTCATTGCGGGAACTCTCTACAGGCTAGGGAAGGATGATATTCTTAGACGTTGTGCCCGTGAGGATGAGTATTTATACATACTACAAGAAGCCCACATGGGTATAGCCGGAGGACATTTCTCAGGGGAACTAACAGCTAGAAAGGTGTTGCAATCAGGCTATTGGTGTCCAAACTTATTTAAGGATGCATCACTTTTTGCAAAAGGATGTGATGAATGCCAACGTTACAAGATCACACAACAAAAGGATAGGATGCCCTTACATCCGGTTAAAGTGACTCAACCATTTGAAAAATGGGGTTTGGACTTTGTAGGCCCAATTAGTTCGGCAGCTCGTAGCACTCAATCTCAATATATTATTGTTGCCACTGACTATGTGACAAAGTGGGCGGAAGCCAGGGCGACACGTAAGGCCGATGCAAGGTCAACTGCCAAGTTTCTCTTTGAGAACATTGTTACAAGATTTGGTTGTCCCTTTGAGATTGTGAGTGACAATGGTACTCATTTTATAAATGGAGTAATAAAAGAACTCACTACCAACTTTATGATAGCTCACCATAAATCCACACCTTATTATCCACAAGCAAATGGCCAAGCTGAGAGCACCAATAAGACCTTTATCTCTATCTTAACCAAAACGGTGGAAGCTCATTGCACAGATTGGGATTTAAAGCTTACATCAGCTCTATGGGCTTATCGTACTGCGTATAAAGTTGCCATTAACTGCACACCATTCAAGATGGTGTATGGCCAAGAAGCGGTTATGCCATGGGATTTTGTCGTTCCTAGTCTTCGAGTAGCTTCTCAAGAGGGTTGGGATGGTAACCCCTTAGTTGAGCGATTATATATCCTTGAAAGGCTAGATGAAGAGAGACAATTAGCTGTGCAAAATGCACTTGTGGAGAAAGATAGGAGGAAGAAATGGTTTGACCGTCATCTAAAGAACAAAGATATCAATGTTGGTGATAAAGTCCTTATGTATGGAGTGCGTAACGAAAAGAAAAAGTTGAAATATGCAAGAAAAGGACCATATAGAGTATGTGAGATCACCCCACAAGGAACCATTCGTGTGGAGACTCTTGATGGAGTTGAAATCATTGGATTCCTCAATGGGAGCAAATTTAAAAGATACTATGATCCTTTAAGCCAAGAGGAGTTGCGTGCCATCCATACAAAAAAGGAAACCAAGGCACAAATAGAATTGAAGAAGATACAAGCTCAAGCTGAGGCTAAGGAGCGACAACAACGTATAAGACGAAAACAAGAGGCTAACCTTGGAGTCACACATGCATTCCACGTTGAAATCGACGAGGATTGGTTGGACTCTGACACACCTCTACGATACCCTATTGAGCTAAATAGCACCTATGGAAAAGTGCTATATAACGCCTTATTGGACACGGGTGCTAAATATAATCTGCTATCATATGGGGTGTGGTGTCAGTTAGGGAAGCCACCTCTATCTGAGAGTATTATCCAAGTCAAGGGTGTCAACAAGAAAAAAACTGCGATTTTTGGAATCTGACACACTTCCGTCACTTATGACAATGGGGTTGTAGCTCAAGACTTTTTGGTCATGCCTGTTGGAACTATGGAGGGTAATATAAACCTAGGACGCACGTAGATGATAGCCACCAAATGCACTATTGATTGGGGGACAGGGGGTGTCACAACACAGAAACCAAATCTTAGCCCTGCCACGCAAGCCATAGTCCCTGAGATATTGCCTCTTAAGGAAATAAAACCCAAAACATTGCATGTCCAAGAGGTTGAACCATACGTCCCCATAGCCCAACTCTCTAGAGCTTCAACTGATGTAGTTGAAAGAAAACTTGAGACACACAAGAACCATCATAATATAACAAAGAAAACATACAAGTGGGTCCCTAAAGCTTATTTAGTAACCATGGCTGATGCAAAAAAATGAAAGCCTCGTAAGAAACGTCCCCCTCACTCCAAGAAATGTAAAGAAACATTGCGTTGGATTCCTAAACGACTATTGGAAGCCCAAGGATACTATGAAGGAAATGATCAAATGTGGGTGCCCAAACGTAAATTGTACTCTTACCTGTCACCTGGTCCATGTAAACCCAATCCTGTGGCTCCAAAACAAAGTGAAAATCATGGAAAGGAAAAAATCACGAAATGCGACACACCTGCTCCAGAGCTAGTTTGGGTACCAAAGAAAGAACGATTTGTTCAACCTAGCTCGGGAACAGGGAAAGCAAATGAAGCTTCTTGCTCTTCATGTAGTTCCTATACGGAAATAGAAGCTTCGACACAACCTCCACCTACCATTGTACATATCCATACAAGCAAGAAAGAGTTTGCACCTCCCGTTGTAAGTTCACCACCTACAACAATGTTGCAAATAAAATCATGGGAGAGTACCTTACCACCCTTGCAACTAGATGAAACACATAGGGCGATCAAAAACTATTGGTTAAAGCCTTCACCCATAACAACTTGGAACAATTGGTTTTAAAAGGTGACGACATCATTCCAAAAGATATGATCTACCCAAGAAAGGGGGGAGTGTTTGCTGACATCCATCATTCACTTGCTTCCCTCTCAACCTTCCTCCCTGACCTCTCAATCTCCAATCCTAGGGAATGTATATATAAAGCCTTATACTAGTTCTAGCAAACAAACAAAAAAAAGATTTTTTTATAAAAAGAAGTAAAAGAGCAAGAGCGACTAGCAACGAGAGAGCACCCTATCAGATCCTACACATAAGTCTAAATTCACCATGTCACATCAAGCAACACACAAAAACAACTCATGTTTTAAAGACCTAACCAAATCTATCTGTATTCTCAGAGATGGCTAGTTCACCAGAGGCATGCGCTTTTATTTTTGATGAAAGTTACCCTTTTTCTTTTTCTCAAGTGTTTCACATCTGCTACCCTATACTTTCTTGCGAATGGGATTTGGTAGAGAGACTTGCGCGTGAGCAAAATTTTGAGGAGTTAGAATGGCTGATACGTCTATGGATAACTAGTGATCCCTACCCAGTAGCGAATGTTTCTCCGGTGGCTCATGCTTATTCTTTTGCACAGGATGAGTATCCACGCATCGCTAGGTTCTTGATTAACACACTTGCGCAAGAGGATGATGAAGAAGAAATAATAGAGACCGAGGAAGACTATGGCCTCACGGAAAATGATTTCGTTTATCTAGATGATGAGGATAGAGGCCTAGCCTTAGGGTGGCCACCCAGTTTATATAATATCCTCTTTCCTTGATTCTAAAAGGGATGACAGATAGGTAGATTAGGGGTCTGGATTGTGTTTTGAGTTTATTTTCTAGGAGTTTTAATTTTTTCACACTGACATGCCTCCTAGAGGTATAGTGCTTGTTTTTTGGATGTGTTAGGTAGGACTTATATGGATCTCCATCCACATGGCTGAGGACATCTGCTTCGACGAAATGAGCAACTCCATACCTCCAGGTGTACTACTTTCCATGATTCATGTTGGTGGATATGTATAATTGCTAATAATGATTTTTCATGGTTTGTTTGAGTGCAATAGTTATGTTTGTTATCTGCCATTATAGATGTATAAATTTGTCTTTTCTTAAGTTGATGGAACTAGAGTTTAATCTTATGGATGAGCCTTGAGATTAGGAGACTGTGACTTTAGGTTAACTCATTTACTTGACCACTAGGCCTAGCTGATAAAATTATATGAGTATTTGAGACCTTAGGAATGTTTAAGGCATAGAGAAGCTTGCTCACTTAAACAACAAAAACACTAGTGAGAATACAAAGTAAATGGAAGCACAAAACATAAGTGCCACAATTGAAAAATCTAATGCTGGAAGAGAAATCCTGGCTTGATTTGGTACTTCACTCACATGTATTGTCTATGGTACTAGAGCCCTAGAGGTTCCCAGTGTGGGCGATTTTCTTTGAGAAGCAAAAACCCCCGGACATACAAAATAAGCACACACGTCAAATGATTGTGAACCAAAGTAAAAAAGAGAAAAAGAAAAAAATGAATGACATTTAAAAGACTTCCATCGAGCTTACAGTTAACATTTCAAGCTTTTGTTTGCAGTTGTGAGAGCTAGTTAGCTAATCAAAGCTGAGAAGCACAATTAGGGAATCTTGCATTTAGATAATCTTCTTAGCTTAGCTAGTACTAGAGTAGTTGTTTTAACCTTAGTCATAGCTAACTAATTGATAGACTCACCCATAAGCCCAAAACTCTTGATTAATTAATTTACTCAAAGTGTGATTTATTTGTCCTTAACGGCAGCCTAACATTTGCTAAATCTTGCATTTACTCATTTCCACATGTACTTTACATTCCCCTCATGATTTATGGCCATATAATTCCGCTTGCTGAAACAGTGACTTTGCCTTGCAGATTCAAGTCCAGATGCTCTACAACATGGACATAACAAGCTTCAACTCAATAGCTTCCGAGGACGGAATCTACATCAGGAAGGGGGGCATGTTAACCCTCATGGCTCATGGACACCCTATTACCTACGACGGATGTTGTAACCTACGGCGGACATTATTATTTGGTAGAGTCAGCTACCGGGCTTGTCGGTCCAATAGGAAAAGGGTAAGAGTGATCGCCGATGAGAGGCGCACTCTAACTGAAAAATTCAAGGGATTAGTTGGCTAAGCATGGGCGCCCAAGTGTGAATGGGGTGAGCTCATATAAAAGTCAACTAAACCTAAAATTCACTCATTCTCTCATTTGTGCAGTAGAAGAGTGCTCTTGCTCCATCTCCATCTCCATCTTCTTCTTCTTCACCTCCTTGTGTGTGTGTGTGTGTGTGTGTGTGTGAGAGAGAGAGAGAGAGAGAGAGAGAGAGAGAGTGTGGGCAATCGAGCATTACGAAGGCACGACGGCGGTAAAGCGGTTCAACGCGGCGTAACGGCGTGTCCTTCTTTGCGGCGAGGAATCCTCCACGAAGCAAGCGTAGAGCGGTGAGTGACACACCATCGCCTTCTTTGAGCTTACTAGTTTAGGCTTGTTGTGTGCTTGGAGCCATTTGTGGCTCGCACACGGTGTATCGGCAAGTTCCTTGCATTGACACATGCGACATACGCGCACAAACTGTAGTACTCAAGGTGCTCTATGGGCTTGTCTTTACGTCTCGTTGATAGGAGCTATGATGAAGAAGTTATGCCAGTTTGAAAGTTGGGATTGATTGTAGATCTGTACTCAATTGGTCAGTTGCATGTCAGGGTTGAGGGACGAAGAGAATGCATGGGCATGAAGTTCTCATCTTGTGGAGCACGTCGATCTTTTCAAATTGGCAATCGGAGCTATGGTTGCCAAGATATAGCAATTTAGGTTTCACTAGGGGCAGATTTCATACCAATTTGGTCGCCTTAAAGAGTGTGCCAAATGGGAGTTTTTTTATTATCGACCAGGTTTTAGAATGCGGTGCACTTAATAGAGCAATAAGCGGTCAAGGAGCATCTCGATTGGAATGCCATCTCATGCAGTGCATCGAAAGCGGGGTATGCTGGCAGAATTATGCTCAGTGGTATGGTGGTCGACACGTAAGCCTAATGTGACAGTCATTGGTGCTTTGGTCCGGATGTATGACAAATGTGTTGTGTTTGGTGATGTTTTGCTGATGTTTTGGTTTGTAATTAATCAAAATGTGGAACCCTCACAAAGGCATAAGTTCTTGAAGAGCTTCCCATCCGAAATGTCACCACTCAAAATGTGTTGAGTGCAGAATACGCCTAGCAATGATTTAGTTGATATGTATGCCGAATGTGATGCACTTTAGAGAGCACAATAAGTGCTTGAGTGGATTTTTTGGAACGTCGTCTCTTGCGGTACATTCAAGATAGCTATGGCATGGAAGCTTTGAGCTGATTTTACAGAATGCGAAGGGAAGGCCTTTCTCCAACTACATTCACCTATGCTTGCTAATACCTCCCATAAGGGGCTTGGATAAGGTGGCCACCCATGCAATGGCTGCCCAAGTCCGTCAAAGCAAAGTATGGCTGCTCAATTAAAAGGGGTAATGCAAATTTGAATGGGGAAAAAAATAGAGAGGAAGGGATGGCCAGGAGTGCGAGCAGCAAGCATAGGTGCACGGGAGGACGAAGAAGTTCATGACAAGTTGCGTGCAGCTTGAACGAGCTCAACCAAGAAGAGAAAGGTGATCAGATTCCCTTGGTTCCCCTTTTCAACACTGCTTTTGATGAACTTTTCCATGCTCCTCCAAAGCTGGATGCCACATCATTGATTTGCGTCCCATAGCAACGACGGTGACATCGTTGCTTAGGGAAGAGGGGATCATTTAAAAGTGGATTTTTTTCAAAGTGAGAGGAGGGGAAATAAGGTGGGTAGCAGAGAAAGACAAGGGTGTAGAGGAGGAGTGAAGGGATCTCTTGAAGGAGAAGAAGAGGAACAAGAAGGACCTCGGGGAAAGTCAGAGGAGGCAAGCAAAGAGAGGAGTTGACTCTCTCTCTCTCTCTCTCTCTCTCTTAGGTAAGCAGGGGAAAAGTAAGCCCATGGTTCTTTTTAGATAAGAAAGAAGGGGAATGGACAAGGAATAAAAGAAGGAATCTGAGGGAGATCTCTCTCTCGCCCTAAGTCTTAACAAAGAAGCAAGCAAGCAAAGGAGCTCAGGGAAGAGGAACTCGACTCTTTCTCACTCTCTCTCTCTCTCTCTCTCAATATTGGTGAGAGAGAATAAGGGACAGAGGAATCTCCAAGGAGAAGGAAAGCAAGTAAAAGGGGAGAACAAGAGTCAATTTGAAGTGGAAGCTAGATGAAGTGAAAAGTGGGTGAGGAAACATGAGAAGAAGAAGATGCAACCAAGGTAAATTTGGCTCTCTTGGGCAAGTTTCTTGAGAGGATCAAGCTCTCACAAGCTCGGGATTTCATAGCAGTTTTGCTAATGGTCAACATTTGTAATTGAATCCCACTTTGGCTAACTAATAGCAGTTTAAGTTATTATGGATGCAGCAAGGAAGGTATTAGTGCTACAAGGACATCACGCAGGGAATTTTGCCCATGTATTTTCTTCCTCTAATAGTAGGCATATTAAAGTAGTTAAGCTTCAAGGTGTAACCAAGGTTGATTTAGCAGTGCTGGTAACGACAACTTTTGTAATCAAATTCCCCTTTGGGTTAACCATTAGCAACTTGAGGCTTTCAATGTGTAAATTTTAAGTCATTTAAGTGTTATTCAAGTTGTTTTCTTGGTGTAGTGCATCTAGTCTCTTTTTTTTGCCACAGGGAGCAGCTTTGTGCTGAGCTTACTGACCTCGCAAACCTATTATTCCCGAAATCTTTCGTGAACCCGACCCGAATTTGAGTCGGGGTGGGAAATTTTTGCAGAGAAAGATGACTACACCGCAAGAGGCGGCGATGTAGTAGATGATGCAACAATTTATTGCGCCTACATGAAGCAGTAGCAGAGTGCACAACAACGATTTTATTTTCATGCGCGGATACGAAAAGCTCGACAAGTAGTAACAAAGAAATTGCAGTGGTTTGAAGGTCGACATGTTTCAAATGAGCAATCCACGGAGGATAATGGGTTTGATGATCATGAAGTAGTTGAAGGTTTTCACTTGATTATCGTGCCAGAGATTAGGGCTCCAATTGGGGAGATATAGGCTGCACAAGGAGCAAACTGTGAGAATTTTAAAAAAGCATTATGGAAGGAGTATTTCCTTGAAGATTCTCAGAGGGTAACTAAGCAAAGTTTTATGAAGTGGATCCAAAATAAAAACAAGGACTTATCTGCACGAGAACTGCTACGAGAATTTGAAAAAAAAATTGAGCAGCTATCTATAGGAGAACATCAGCCATTGAAACCATAACGGGTAGAGTTATTTGTCCAAGCTGTTGACCCACGTCTTCAAAAGAGCTTGGTGCAGCTACTTGAGGATTCAACAGGTGAATTGGGCTTAACATCTGATTGGAAGCTGGTTTTTGAAGCACTCAACATGATTTTAAAGTGGAAGATGAGAGTGGATAACCTAATTGTGGTCAATACCATGGAGACAACAAATGAGGAAATTAAGGAGAAGTCATCCTCTGGGGAAAAAAAATTTAGAAGAGTCCTCTGGGAAAAAAAAAAAAGAAGAGCCAATTCTTGATCAAAGGCATACAAGAATTAATTCTAAATTTGAAAGCAATTAAGCTCGAAGGGGTAAGCACCAAGGGTTTCACTTCAGAGCCCATGCAACGACCTCCACGCAAGGATTGGGATGACCACTACATGTGGTGTGGTAGTAAAGACCATGAATGCAAAGACTGTGACTATTTTGATGAAGCTTACAAGGAAAATGTAGTCTTTTGGAAAGACAAGAAGATTCATCTCAAAGCTACAGGTGAGCCGCTCTGCTTGAATTTTGGAAGGGGTGGTATGAATAAATTAGTGGAGGAAATACAACATAATGTTGCTTTAATAGAAGCAGCTACATACGGGTTGCAGGTATACAATAATGCATATGATGAAGGTGCAAGAACTAAAGGTCATTTGTGGCCTTATGCATTAAAAACTGCGGAAGTAGGCAAGGTGACTCATGGCAAATTATGCCAAGTTGGGAATTGCATTCGAGAAACTATAGGATGAGTTGACCCAATAGATTCACTTTGAGTATATGCATTTATTGCCAAGTCTCACGCTAATGAATCCATAGTAGAAGAGAAGCACAAAAGAGATGAAGATATTGCAAGAACATCAAAAAGAGAAACTAGATCTAGTAGTAAGCAAGATGAGGGGCATCTTCCCAAACCTGCTCCCGAAGTGGTAAAGTGAAGAGGCATCAAAATATAAGAAGCAAGATAAGCCCAAGGGACCTTCCTATAAGTTGAAATCTAACATTGAGTTGGCTACAAATCTAAAGAAGGTTTTTGAAGAGCACATTCTCAATAGCAAGGTGGAGCTCACATTTGGTGACATCTTGGGAATTTCCAAGCGTGAGTTTCATGAGGAAGTTATAGACATTATCAAGAGAAAACGCCAAATACCAAGTGAGAAGGAACCTGATGCAATTAAAAGCCAAATGATCCATCACATTGAGTCAATTTTGGATGCTTATGAAGAGACATTTGAATATGAAAAGTCAAAGGAAGTGATGGTTTCAAATCCAATTATATCTAAGGTAAGGCATGTTCATTTTAATGATGATGGAGATGTGAAAAATGTACCCAGGAGTCACTTTTCTAGGACTCATTGGGCCAGAGCAACAATAGAAACCATTGTGAAGCTTGGGGACATTAAAGATCTAGTTTAGCACTTGTGGACCATGGGTTAGAAATCAATCTTATGGAAAAGAGCTTGCATCAAAAAGGGAAACGGCCTATTGATGTTGATCACGGTTGGTATATTTGAGCTGCCAATATGCTTCCAGGGGATTTTTATGGTGCATGTGCAAATGTTAAGGTAATTATTGGGGATGTTTGTGATGCACAAAAGGTTTTTATACAGGAGCATTCTTCTTATCCACTCATATTGGGATAACCCTACATAACGGTTGTGCAAATGGAAACAAAGGTGCTAGATGATGGCTTGGCCTATGCAAGGTTGGGTGAACCAGTTGAAGTCCAAGTAGAGATAAAATATAAATCTGCTGCAAAGAAGGTGAGGCCAGTGGCTACACCTTTGCCAGAAGGAAGTGATGGAGTAATGGAGAAAAATTCTTGCTAGCCTACACGGAGAGATCAAAAGAAAATTTGGCATAAGTTCATTGAAGAGACATTGAAGAAACTGAAGATTGGAGAGGAGGATTTCCTTACTGAAGAGGAGATCAAATGCTTTCGAGAGATTCTTGGAAATCATGGTAATGCCTTTTCTTTTGAGCGTGATGAGATTTGGTGTGATCCAAATGTTGTTTCTTCTATGGTTATACTTATTGTTCCTCATATTCCATGGAGTTTATGCCCTATTACAATACCAAAGCTCACATGATGAAGCTCGTTGATTTGTTACATGAGAAGATAAGGATGGGCATTTTGGAACCATCATGCACACCATACTCTAATCGATGGTTCATTGTTTTGAAGAAGAATCCTTAAGGTTCATTTGGGATATGCAACCAGTCAAATTGTGGACAAGTTTGCTGAAGCTTTTGCAGGAAAATCTATCTACTCTATGGGTGCTATTTACTCAGGATATAATTAGTTTCAGCTTGCTTTGGAGAGCAGGGATCATACTACAATGCGTACACCTCTCGGATTGGTAAGGATGTGCACTCTACCACAAGGTGCTACGAACTCTGTAGCCCACATGATGAATGGCATGAATAAGTTGCTAAGGGATTTTATTCCTCATATTACTATGCCTTTCATTGATGATTTGCCAATCAAGGGGTGTGAATAAGGGTTCAAAGATGAGGTAAAAGATGAGAGGGGGTGCTGACAGTTTGTTGCCCAACATATTGCTGATTGTGATGCCGTTTTATATGGGCTTGAAGAAAACTTGACACTTTCAGAGCCAAAATAAATTTTTGGTGCTAAAGAGGTTTTAATTGTGGGACATATGTGGTTGACCGGCTAAAGTTGAAGCTATACAAAAGATGAAATAAATATGCACATCGCTCACTGAGGTTTGGAGGTTTTTGGGTGCATGTGTATTTTATCGTATTTGGTTGCTACACTTTGCTCATGTTGCAGAGGCGATTTATAAATAGCTAAGGAAGGGTGAAAGGTTTGTATGGGAAAACGCTCATACGATGGCCACATCAAAAAATTGAAAATGATTCTTCCCAAGGCTCCTACCTTGAGAAAGGTTGATTATAAGTTTGGAAGGCCAGTGATCTTAACCATTGTATTGGGTGGGCTAGTCACAGGTATGCAGTCCAGTTTGGAACAAAAGTGCTTAATGCTCGTCAAAGAGGTTACCCACAGGTAAAGAGAGAACTTTGGGGTGTTTCTACTGCCCTGAGGTCTGACAAAGAATATTTCATAGGTGCTTTAGTTCTGGTGGAGACAGATTTTTTACCATTGATAGGGATGATTGGAAACTTCACTACTCCGGACATTGCAATGTTGCAATGGATAGTCTTTATTAAACTTCTCTTAACCCTGAGTTTTGTCACATTGCAGTAGGCAGAGATAACCCTATGGAAAATATGTTGTCAAGGGCTAGATATGAAGATGAAGAGGAGTGTCATGCCATGGGCATACCCAGGGGGGTCACGGACCTGGGCCAAGGGGCCAACTGCTAGTGTGGACTGGGGATTCAGGCCAAGGGCTATGTATGGGAGGCTGGGTAGTGAGTCTTGGAAGGCAGTTCCTTGGGCTTCATGCTGGTATTAGAGCTAAAAATAGCCCAAGGTAGGCATGGTCCTCTCATTCTCTTGCATGTGCATGCAAAGGGGCATGGAGCTTCTCTCTTGCCAGGCGGGGAAGAAGTCGAGCAGGACGAAGGGGGAAATCCCATGTGCAGAGCCTCTTGAGGCGAGGGGAGGTGGGTCGTTGACCAACTCCAAACACCGCACTGGTGGGCTTGAGAGGTGCAAGAGGACAAGAGGAGGAGTTCTTGACACAATCTCTCACATCGGGGAGCATCCTACTACGCATGTTGTCTCTCTCTTGCCCCCTCAACTGCCTGTTGTGCCATAGCCGTGCTGTGGGTGTTTCTTTTTCACACCAAGGTGCCTAAAAGCCCTTGTCCTTAGGGAAAATTGAAAAAGATAGAGCATACTTCCCCCCTTAGGGCAAGTGCCCACGGCTAAAGCGGTCCGCTCTTGTTGATAGTGAAAATAATGACAACCTTGGCCAAAGTCCATCGGGGCCGGAAAATCCATTGGAAAGTCACCGAATTGCTGCAGAAACTTCCGAGGTTTCAAAAAAAAAAGAAGTTCTTGACTAGAGATGGTTGTAGTTCTTCATTCATTTCAACTAATTGCAAAGTGTTTTAAGCTCGACCTCTTGACGACGGTTCAGGATTGGCATGGACAATCGAGTAGACAAGTTCCGCACCAAACGTGAAGGGATGACCTTACCTAAAAATCACGTAACTAGCATGGATAATTAGCGGTCATTTTTTATATCAAGAGGACAGATACAACAGGTTGGCATCAAATCTTTTTATCTATAGGTATTCTTCTCTTTCTTCCTAGCACTTCACAATCGCCATGGATTTGGATATCAACATGACTTTTGACTTTGAGCGCAATACGCCCGATCCTCCCAGTGATGGCTTGCAGTCGGATACTCTCGCGGAGGGTACCCGTGAAGCTACGAGAGGAAAAATGGCGCTTATGAATCGCTTGATATTCAATAATTTGGAGCACTTCAAGAACGTATGCCGGTTATGGAAACGAATTTTGCATTTCAATGAAAATGTCAGTAAATTATCCACTTTAATGATACAGTTTATGCAATAAACTGTATGATAGGCCAAGGGACCTGTTGACACACACATGCATGAGCACGTAGCCGATCAGGGGTAGGGCCCTCCTAGTTATGAACAAGGTCCATCTTCGGATTCTCTGCACTCTCTCACTGCAAAGGAGGTGAACGAGTTGTTGAAAAATACAAAGACACCAACATTTAAGGGAGAGGACCAAGAGCGCAATAAGGATGCAATGAATATCTTTCTCAGCAAGTGGGACAAAATTCACCCCTTACGCCGTACTTTGGATGTAGTCAGGGCGCTGCAGACAAGTCTAACTCTGGAAGGCAAGGCCTATAAACGATGGATGTCTCTCAAGGAGAAGAATATCATACCACAGAGTTGAATAGCTTTTGAGGCTATGTTTAGAAAATAGTTCCGGCCAATGAATGAGGAAGATAGAAATTGGACGCTTGGGACACGGGCTCCATGCGCCAACACCCATCATTGCTTAAATATATCTTGCACTATCGGGATTTCATCCTCAAGTTGGAAGCTTTAGACACCTTTCAACAAGTATGTGGGTTTATCCATGGTCTAACGCCAAAGCTTAAGAAGCACGTCAAGACTCAAGACCCTAAACACTTGAGGAGGCCACAATGAAATCTCACATTCATGATGATCCAGATGAGAAGAAATGACATAGTACTCATGTGCCTACTAATACACATAGTAACACACGCACACAACATGGGCACAATAAAAGGAAATTTATAGTAGCCAACTCTGAAGCAGCTAAAAAACCCAAGGGGACACAAGGGCATCTCTCTCCTGTGGAATTTGAGAAGGCTAAAAAAGAGAAGTTATGTTTTAAATGCTTGGGAAGTGGCCATGGCACAAAGGATTGTCCCAAGGGGAAATCTGCTACTCAAGGCAATGAGAAAGTAGTGCACACAGTGTAGCTGCTGCCTCTTGAGTCTTCCTCACGTTTCTCTGAGGTGGAGGTAACACACACCGAGGTGGAGCATGAATGACGTATCACAACTTCCATGTGGCAACAGACCTTCGGTCTCCACATGAGTTAGTACGTATGCACGGATCTCTTCAAGGGAACAAGGTGGGTATCTTGGTAGATGATGGTGCTACTCACAATTTCATTAACTACGGATTAGTGAGAAGACTCAAATTGCCCCAAACTCCGAGTTCCCACCACTACAAGGTAGCAATGATGAACGACTATGATACCAAAGTATGGGATAGTCAAGTTGTATCGTTGAAAATTCAAGTCTATTCCACATCCTTGTATTTCCAGGTTATGAATATGGAGCGGGTAGATGTGGTACTTGGTAGAGAGTGGTTTCATAGCCTAGGACCATCACTGAAATGTAGCTATGAGCACAACAGTCTGATGTTTGAATCCCATGGCCCACATGTGTTGTTGTTAGAAGAGAAGGATGTGCCTTCCTCACCACTGATATGTATAGCAGAGCTTATGAAGCTCACTTATGATAATGAAATTGAAGAAGTTTTCTTGTGTTAATCACTGTGTCATTTTCTTTCAAATGTTGAATCTGTTAAAATTTCCTCAATGCCGCTTGCTTCTCTCTTTTCTCTTCTAGCAATGGCTACTTGTCTCTCTTCTCAACAAGCAAAGTTTGCTAGTCAGCTAAAAGATTTATTGATGGAATTTCAAGATGTTTTTCCTAATGATTTACCATCAAGATTACCGCTGACACGATGTGTGTAACATGGCATAGACGTGGTTGTAGGCAATATACCACCCTACAAAATGAGTCATTCTAAGGATGCTAAGCTGGAACGTTAGCTTGCTGACCATCGTAGCAGAGGTTTTATTCAATTGAGTTCGTTACCATGGGCTTCTCTTATCCCATTGGTGAAGAAAAAGGATGGTAGTATGTGCATGTGCATGGACTACCGTGGATTAAACGCGGTCACTGTTAAGAACAAGTATCCATTACCATGAGTGGATGAGTTGTTCGACAAGCTTACTCATGCTTGTATTTTTACAAAGATCGACTTGCGGTCAGGCTATTACCAAGTACGTATTCAACTTGCTGATATACCCAAAATTGTATTCTGAACAAGGTTTGGGCATTACGAGTTTTTTCTTATTCCTTTTGGGTTAACCAATGCGCTTGCTACTTTCATGACACTCATGGATAGAGTCTAGAGACCATACTTGAGAAAGTTTGTTATCGTTTTTCTTGATGGAATTCTCGTATATAGTGCTTTTGAGGAAGATCACTTGCAACATCTGAGGTAGGTGTTTGAATTGCTATGAGAAAATAACTTATATGCCAAAGAATCAAAGTGTGATTTTCTCAAGGAGGAAATTCACAATCTAGGGCATGTTATCTCAGCCAATGGGCTGCACATGGATCAATCCAAAGTGGATACCATTTGGCGGTGGCCTTCTCCTAAAAATTTGGAAGAGTTATAGATTTTCTAAGGATTTGTAGGTTTTTATCACCGGTTTGTTAAAGACTATGCTCATATTGTTGTTCCAATGATGGACCAGCTAAAGGGCAAACCCGGGGAGGTCACCTAATAAAAATGTAACCTATCACATGAGTTCAATAGAAGGGTATTTAAAGTTATTGAAACTTAAAAAATATATACACAAAAGGGTATTATTTTTTCAAATTTGGAAAAAACTTATAGATTTTAAAAGAAAAGGGTACATTATATTCTTAACAAAATTCACAGATAAGGGTTTTTACAAACATATCTTGAACGCACGTGATAGGGTAGTTTTACACATAGTGAACCCCCCGAGAGGGGAAAGGAAAAACTTTTCAGTGGGGTGCCACTCAACAACAAAGTTTTGATATGCTCAAGGATGCATTAGCTACAGCTTCTATTTCTAGCTATTGTGGATCCTTCGAAGACATTTGTATTGGAAGCGGACTGCTCCAATAACCATGCTATTGGAGCAGTCCTTCTACAAGAAGGGAGGCCAATTGTAGTTGAAACCAAGAAGCTTGATTAAGTGCAATAGAAGTATTCTGCTTATGAACGCAAACTCTATGCAATAGTGTCTGCCTTAAAGACATGGCGGCATTCTTTGTATGGAGCTCAGTTTGAGATTGTGTTTGACCACAAAAGCACAAAATGGTTTACACAACAAATAGACTTTAAGGGTCGAAAGGCCAGATGGGTTGAGATTCTTCAAGAGTATGATGCAAAGCTCCGGTATCGTAAAGGATGATATAATGTGATGGCTGATGTTCTTAGTCATATGCCTGAGATCAATTCTCTTGTGTTCACAGAAATGTGTAGTGTGTTTTTGGATTCTTTGAAGGGAAAATATGAGCATGATGACGCATACTCCAAAGTGTGGAGCCATGTGAAAATGAGAGATCCTTCTCACTCCAATGTTGGTAGTGTGTCATTAACCTCCACACATAGTTCTCCTCAGTCGAGTGATGAGCTACAGAGATGGAATAATTTTTCCATCAATAATGGGTACCTACTCCACAAGGGGATACCTACGGACATGGACATTCAGCGCCAAACTCTCTATGGATGTCATGACAGTCTAAGTGCAGGGCACCGGAGCATTAAAAAGACTTATGCTCTTGTAAGACGATAATTTTACTGGCCAGGTTTACATGGCTTTGTTCAAGACTATGTCTTGCATTGCCAAAAATGTCAAGTTAGCAAAGCAGAGCGCCTGAAGGTAGGAGGACTCTTACATCCTTTGGATATTCCCAATGGTAAATGGGAAAGTATCTCTATGAATGTTATTGTGGGTTTACCAACCTTTGTACGAGGTCATGACTCGATATGGGTGGTCGTAGATCGGTTGACTAAACTATGCAAGTTTATTCCAATCAAGTAGACCATAAAGACTCCAGAATTAGCTAAGTTATTTGTGGACAATCTGTACAAGTTGTATGGATTGCCAAGTAACATTGTGAGTGATCGTGATCCCAAGTTTAACATTCATTTTTGGAGGGTTTTGTTTAAACCATTGGGTACACAACTCAACCTCAATACAACAAATCATCCAAGAACGGATGAAACTGAATGAGTTAACCAAGTGCTCAGGGATATGCTACGAGCATACATTAGTAAGAAACAAACAGATTGAGAAGAGTATCTCCCTCTTCTTGAGTTTGCTTACAACAGTGCTAAGCATGTCAAGATGATTGGGTTTAGTCCTTTCATGCTCGTGTATGGTTTTCAACCTAGGTCACCCGTGATGGTGGGGTTGGCAACCAAAAAACTCCAGCAGGTTAAGGATTTTCTCCAAGACCATATGGATATGCTGAAACTCGCTTGTCAAAATGTCCAATAAGCGCAGGATCAATATAAGAAGTACGCTCATGAGAAACGTCATCAAGTTACCTTTGGGGAAGGGGAAGAGGTATTTTTTCACGTACCAAAGCATTCAAAAAGTCTGAAGACTGGGCCAACACCTAAGTTATCTCCAAGATAGTGTGGGCCTTTCAAAATACTCAAGCGAGTTGGTGATCGTGCTTACAAACTCTCGTTATCAACACACTCTCGTGTCCATCTGGTATTTCATGTAAACGGTTTACATAAACGTTTGCCTGGGGACAACAAAATCATTGACCAATAAATCTTGGTCAATTTTGTTGAATCTCCTACCCGGCCATACGAACCTAAGTAAATTTGCGACTATCATGATTTATGTACCCGTTAGTGCAGCCAAAGTTGGTCGACCATGGAAGATGGCACGGGAAGATATGTGCAGGCTAGCAGAAGCATGGCAAAGGGCTAGAGCAGTTGTAAAGATCATGTGAAGATAGGTAGCAGCGGATATGTATGGATGATGCGGTTTATAGGCCAAGAAAGGCTCCAAATGGGTCTAATTTGGGGAGCACATAAAGGAAGTGCAAGGTATAGTCTTTGGGCTTAGAGATGTAGAGCTTGAAGTGCTTAAGGAGCAAGTCTAGACAGCTCATCAAACCGAGCTACGGAGCCCAAAATATTGGAGTTTAAAGATGCCCTGCATTTCAGATCCTTGCCGTATAGGGCAGCTGGGGATAGGTAGGCCAAGTGGATGTCAATGTATAGGCACGTAGTGCTCAATTTATGGAGCATTCCCACCTTTTCAGATTGCATATCAAAGTTACAAATTGCTGGATATAGCCAGTTGAAGTTTTACCGGGGGTAGGGTTGGTGCCCACCTGACCGCATGGGAAGCCGTACCATCTGGTATTTTTTGGGCCTTGACAAAGTTTGAGAAGGTGCTATGCTGTGTATGGAGCTAGTAGGAGTTGACTACTCATCAAACGGAGCCCAGAGCGGGAAGTTATTGAAGTCGGAAGGTTGGGTGCAGTTGCTCGGAGTTGATTGCAGATGATAGTTCATGTTTTTGCGGCCTCGGTTCGGGGTCTTGGAGAATCCCGAAATGCGGCAAGATCCGGGGATATTTGAGTCAGCAGAGTGAACTTTTGGTTGGGCTTTGCAGCTTGGCAATCCGACATGGGAGTAGTACAAGGGAGCATGAGGAAGGAGGTCCAAAAAAGGTTTGGGTGGAGTTTTTTGTCATCAAATGGAGTTTTTTTGGGGCTTAAGGGGGCATATGGCCTGGGACTGCCATGTGGCGGTAGAAAAACCCACATTTAGTGGTGTAAGGATAACCCAAACGGCATAAGGGCCAAAGCATGAAGGCATTTGGGGTGTAGATGAGGCGAGTGGGAGCTCCTTGCGTAAGGCTATGCTTGCCCGCCCGTTGGGCGCTGCACAATGGCGCGGGTGGCTGTCCCATGCGTTTTTGGCGGCAAGGGGCGGTGCAAGTTGCACGCGCTCGCATGTGGGAAGCCGGTGGCATTGAGGTGACGTGTAGAGCTGACATGGCAAGTGCCCAAAAGGGCCAGCTCTCATGGGACAAAAACTTTTGAAGGCAAGCTTCCCCCCCACTAGTGATATCGCTAGTGCTCGCGGAGCGACGGCTCCTGCGACAAACAACAGTAAAGCTGAGAGACAAGGAGAGCCCAAGGCCATCCAAGGGGTGTGTCACACAGAAGTGGAGGCAAAGAAGAGAGAGAGAGAGAGAGAGAGAGAGAGAGAGAGAGAGAGAGAGAGAGAGAGAGAGAGAGAGAGAGAGAGAGAGAATTCAAAAGGGCCAAAGCCGCCAAAGGGCAAGCTCAAGCCAGGACGACCGGTTGTTAGCAACTGGACACACCCAACGGAAGATGATTGCCCGGCAGGATATAAATTTCCTTTGTAATTATTCCTTAATTGAAAAGAAACCGTCATTTCACCTTTGTAAATAGTGGGGCTTGCAGAAGCTTCTAAATTGTATCCCATTTTTGACATTTAGACTTAGTAAATGGTTATATTGGAACATTAGGGTTTGAGATTGTAAGGTATTTATACCACTTTTGACCTTAATGTATAGGACCTTTGTCATTTTTATAAGTTTTGTCTGTGTGAGTTGAGCGTACTCTGCGTACGAGAGAGAGTGAGAGTTTTATCTTGACGCTACACACGCACTAGTGGTCGGAATCGAGTGCAGAGAAGTGCAGCGTTGTCGTGCTGTGACATGTACATAGTGGGAACACATGCTACAAGAGTTATCTTGTAACTTTTTAGATACATAATTATATTTCCTATAATGTACATATACATATGTAAGTATAAAAATAAGCTTTCTATCTCATCTTATTATCTCAAGGGTAATGTATTCTTACTTTACCATCAAAAAATACTATGGGAAAAGTGTCAATAGCTCCACCTCTTTAACTTGGGGCAAAAAGCATTGATTCTTTCTTTCTACCATCTCATTATTATCTCACACCCTATCTAGATCCTATATCTAGAGTAATTTCCAATCTATATATATTCTATGTATTTTTCATATTTTTCTTATATTTCTTTTTAAATAGCTACTAGGAGGGAATCAAATCCTAGTGGGACACTAGGTGGCATGATTTCAAAGATACACTTATTTTAATGCATTATTGCAAGCATGATTACAAAACTTTGTCAAGGAGCAATGTCATGCTTTCATATGGCATGAGGTGTCCTTTGGAATCAAATGAAAGTCTAGGCTAAGGGGACCACATGAAGACTTTTGTTGTAGAAATGGACCCTATTTTGATGAATTTTTTACACAAGGTTACAATCCGAATTGGAAAATGATTTTAAAATGAAAATCGTAGCTAATGAGCTGAAGTTTCTGCCCATATTTTTATTTTTTTATTTGGAGCTATGGTTGAGGAGATATGATCAAAATACTGGACCCCAGTCTGCCCACATCATGCAAGGACAGCTCATTTCCAACTTTTCCAATTCATGTTCACACTGGCTCCTCTCTTCTTGTGTAAACCCTTGGGGGTTCCCTTCACCTATAAAAGGGGACCTCTTCTTCCTTGGAAGGAACTCAAGTATTCAAGCCATTGATGAGAGGAATTCTTGAGGGAGTGAGTAGTAATGCCTAATTGTACTTAGCCCCATTAACATAAGCCCAAGCCTACACTTTCTCCTAGAGGAAAACTAGCCATTCTTGTACGCCATCCTTGGAGGATCAACTCTAATCAAAGAAGGTGTTGTACTTGGAGTATCAATCAACGTTGAATTCTCCCCTCTTCTTCTCTCTCCCATCAATAATGGTGCCGAAGGGTTTCAAGTAAGATGTGCTCTACATTGATGTTTTCTTGATTTCTTGTTGTTTTCATTTTCATCTCTAATCCAACATATATATCTGTATCTAATCTCATCTCCTTAACCAAACCTATATCTCTCATTCTTAGTAATTCATCCTCTCTAGGTTCTCTTTGCTACATGTACATCTCTCCCCACAGTATCCTTATTGCCTACGGGCAAGAATAGGGCTTGGGAGGGAAACTTCTCATCTCTTCACTTCTCTCATATCTACATTTCTCACATACTATCCTAGATGAATAACCCACACGATGATCATTTCTATCGCTTTCACTCTGTACGATCTATTAGAATTAACGTATGGATTAGCCGTAAAATACACTTTCAACAACGTATAGTGTTTCTCTTCGGCCCTGAAAGGCTCAATGAAATACTTCTATCACCGGATCCCATCATACTACCTCTCATAGACTATAATTTTTCTTTTGATGTAAGCGTAGTTATCTTGCTATGAACCAAGAGGATTTGTACACACAATTAATCCCACTCACTAGACAAAATATCTATATTATGGTAAGCACAAAACTACAATTCCAAAGAACAATTCGTAGCCTATTTGGTCAGCCAAGATTGAATGCCATTAAACTCATCCATTAACCCTTTCATATTACCCATGTGATCGATATGACCATAGCCTTGATGTTTCTCATCTTCGTATTGTTTTGACATTCTCTTTTGCGTTCTTTCTTTGTGTGTGTGAGTGCAAGAGAGAAAGAGTGAGTCTTCTTTGATTGCACTTCTTTCCAAACCCTAGTCTATCATGGCATCTATGGTTTAACTCCTTCATATAGATTTGTTGAGTTCTCTCACAAACTCTCACAGCCATAAGCCGGTGCTTTCCTGGCAAGACCGCAAATTTCTCGACCTATTTTTGGTGAACCCGACGCGAATCTGCTAGGGTGAGAGTTTGTGGGTAACCATGGGTGATTTGTGAGCAACAGGGGTATGCATTTTGACCCAGCAACAATGCAAATGTTTCAAGCATTTGCAATGTTCATGCAACAATAACATGCTACTGAAAGAAGGGAGATTTCAGCAACGAAGGCCATACAAGCGGTCGTCAACAGAATGGATCAGTTCAATGGCAAAGATGTAACCAAGTACTTACGCGAGTATGTGAAGGAGATGGAGCTGCATCGCGTGTCAGAAGGTGAGATGATTCAAAGCTTTGAGCTAGTTGTTGCTCCAGAAATTAGGGAGCATGTTAGGGCAATTAAAGATGGGCATGGGAGAAATTGGGAAGAACTCAAAGTAGCTTTAAAGGAGGAATATTTCATGGAGGACTCTGAGAGAGTGACCAAAAGGACATTCTTAGAATGGGTAGTCAAACCAAAGCAAGGACTATCAATAACAGAGCTACTTAGGGAATTTGAGCGGCGCTATGCACAACTCACTAGGACAGAAAGGGCCACACTAGATGCAGAGAAGACAGATCTTTTCTTACAAGCTGCAGGTAAAGAGTTTCAAGAAAATTTGGAGCTTCTTCTTGAAGATAAAGATGCTGAGCAAGGACTAAAGACCGACTGGAATGAGGTTGAAGGTGTTGTCTCACTGCTTGCCAAACGACAAAGAAGAAGGGACAAGATGGTAGTAAACACTACAAGTCCTTCTACCTCAACTTCTGACAAAATGGTAAAGACTACTTTTATCGCTCCTAATTTTGATGAGTCCATGCTAGATGAGCTTGTGAAGGGAATGCGTGACTTGAAGGTGAAGTTTGCAAAGCTTGAAGAAAAAGGCCAACCATTAGGGCCACTTCCTAGGCAAAGACAACAACCCACAGAAGGGTTTGTTAATAGATGTATTTGGTGTGATAGTACAAACCATGTAAGAAGGGATTGTGATGATTTTAGTGATGCTTTGTCAAAAGATGTTGTCTTTTTTAAGGATGGTAAAATCCACTTAAGAGAGACAGGTCTACCCTTGAGAACTAACTTTGGGAAGGGGGGAATGCAAACCTTAGTTGAAGATATGGCAACCAAGCATGCCACCTCTTCAGTTGAGGCAGCTACTTATGGAGTAAAAATTGAACATTTTTGTGATGAAGAAGTGAGTGACCATCATGGTCAAATTTGGCCAAATGTCATGCAATTAGCTAAAAAGGGAAAGCTTACAAAAGAGATTCTACATGAAGCAGGTGATTGCATACATCTAGAAACAGGATGGAATGATCCAGTGGACTCATTGTCAGTGCATGCCTACATTACAAAATGCCAACAAAATGAGGCAATTGTAGAAGAGAAGCGCAGACGTGAGAATGCTGATGAAGGACCATCAAAAAGTGCTTCTAGAAGTGGGGGAAGAAGCGACTCAATGCCTTCTCAAACACCCTCAACACAAGGAGCATCTCCACCTGAAGTACTCATAGAGGAGTCTACAACAGGAAAGAAGAAAGAGCCAACGAAAGGTAAGACAAAAGGCCCAACTTATAAACTACAATCTGATATTGAGGTTGCTACAGATTTAAAGAAAGTCTTGGAGGAAAGGATCTTGAATAGCAAGATTGAGTTTACTATGGGAGAAGTTCTTGGCATTGCAAAGCGTGAATTCCATGAGGAGATCATTGACATCATCAAGAGAAAGAGGCAAACCCTTGCTGAAGTTTCTCGTCCAAAAGTTGAAGGGGAAACCTCAAAGACACAAGGGATGCAACTGCAAAATAAGGAGAATGATGGAGCTATGGTAGGATGCTACCAATCTAGTGGGAGAGTGAAGCAAGTGTATTTCTCAAATGATGATGAAGAAGTTGAAGATATTCCTAGGAGTTACTATTCACGAAGTCATTGGGAAAGGGCTACTACAGAAACTTTGGTCAAGGTAGGTGATCTTGAAGAGCCATTTGTTGCCTTGATTGACCATGGTTCAGAAATAAACATAATGTCAAAGAGTCTCTACAACAAGTGCAAATGGCCGATGGACACAGATCATGGCTGGATGGTAAAAGTGGCAAACAATTCATCCGGTGAATTGTATGCAGCATGTCCAGGGGTGAAGGTAACAATAGGTGATGTAAAGATTGACCAAAACTTCTTTGTATAGGATACATCTTCATATCATCTCGTCCTTGGACAGCCCTACATTGTGGGAGTTCGAATGGAAACAAAGGTAATGGACGATGGTTCAGCATATGCTAGGATACGTAGCAAAGATGGTAAACGTGCTGTCCAATTTCTCACAGTTTGTGTAAACCATGAAAGAAATCGTGACAACCTCAGAGAACATCCTCTACCAAAGGTGAGCAAAGAGTTTCATGATCATAGAGAAATGATGGGTTTTGGCCAAGTACCATTGTAAAGCGGGATTGCAGTGGTACAGAAAGAAAAAGGGTCTCGCCTGATCCAAAAATAGGTGAAGCATTTTCAACGAGCTCCTTGGTAACAAAGAATGGATCAGTATGTTTTACAAAACTTGAAGATTTGAAGAGATGTGAGAAGCAATATGTGCATAATGTACAAATAGGCATGAAAAAGAGTGGGTTGCTAGAGCCTACTGAAAATGTTTTGGGTTTGTGTGAACAAGTTTCTTTTGTAGATACTATGGGTGAGCTTGATGCTATAATGAGGTCTAGTTTGCATCTTGAAAATGAAGTTGTGGAAGTTTGCTCTATGGAAATGTATCAAGTAATAGAAGCCTTTAAAGAAAGCCAAACAGTAGGCCCAGAAGTCCATGTTGAAACTAAATACAAGAGTGTAGCAAAGAAGGTGAAACCAGTAGCTTCACCCTTACCACCCAACAACAGGGAAAAGATTGAACAGGCTTCTTTACAACCAAGTTTGCAGAATCCTAAAAAGATCGGGCATACCTTCACAAAGGAGTCCATTAGCACCAATCATTGAGGAGGGTAGTGATACTGACACTTCATCAGATAAGTCCTTCTTCATGATCGATAGTCAACAGCCAGGAGGTTTCTCCGGCGAAGGACCAATGCTAGGAGAAAGTACCTCCCAAAACCCTTTGAACAATGCCAAGTTCACTATAATCTTCTTAGAAGGAACAAACTCTAGGGGAGCCCTAGTTTATTCTGACTATCGGGGACGCAAGTGTATTTGTATAGAAGAAAGACCTTCTCAGAGACTGGAGATAATTCGAGTCTATGATGATGGTGGAGATAGATTCCGAGATGAAAAGGGGAACCACTATCTGATAGTTAGTAACCCTGAGGATTACAAAAGATATGGATATAATGTGGCAAAAGGAAAAATGGTCTCAGAGGCTCAAGATCCGCCTCCAAAAATTGATCGACCTAGAGCTTTTTTTATGTATGATAAAAAAACAACCACGGTCTCTACCTATAAGGAGAATGTGGGAATTTACAAGCATAAGAGCGAGGGAGTAGTCTCTTATTTTTGATGCAAAGAACCCTACCCAAATGAATTAAGCAAAGACAAGGTTCTTTACTTATTCTCTTATGAAATTGCTATGGGGAAGGATATCATTTTTGTTGATAGGTACGGGCGAGAATACAAACGTATTCTCCCAGAGGAGGTAGAAAAGGCAACAGTTCCAGAAACATCAACATGTGCCCCCGAAGAAATACCAAGGTCCACCTATACCCCTAGCAAGTCGGCAAATCCATTTTCAGAAGAGTACGATGCAACATCACATTCTAACCGACAACAGACGTTCAACTACCAGAACCAACAAGCCACCCCACCATCATTGCAGGCATGGCTTCAACAAAGTGCCACATTAGAACAAGACCGAAATAGAGATGGTTATCCAACCGCACGAGGGCTAAGAGATTTACAAGAACCACCACTCTATTCACAGTATCAAGGCGAGAGTAAGCCAAAATCTCAAGAGTCGGCCCAGCCTGGAAGACAACCCGTAGAACGAGTTCGAAGAGATGAACCATCTCTTGCAAGAACCATCAAAAATTATGGCTTAGGGGCACCTTTGAGAGAGGAACCCTCCCACTACCAAAGGCCAGAGGAGGTATATTGAGTAGGACGAGGAGAACCAATGATGAGATTTGTAGACCATCATAGAATTAGACCTTCTCAGGTGCAAAAATGGGTAAACAAGAAATACACGAGAAACAGAGATCCTAGGGATCATGTAGCAACCTTTGTGCGTTTCATTAGAGCTGAAGAAGTGTTGGACTTCCCTACTCAATTTGCAGGGTTTGTACTTACCCTAGAAGAGGATGCCGCTACTTGGTTTGACTCTGTGGAGCGTAGAGACTTTGAGTCTATGGAGGAGGTGTTTGACGAGTTTATTGAGGAATTATCACAAAGGGGGATAGCTCATAATACAATCCCACAAATCCATAAATTCAAACAGAAAGAAGGGGAATCTGTGCAAAAAACAGTCCTACGACTAAAAAGATACGTGAAGTTCTACCATGTGGAAGAACTGCCAACTCAGTCCAGACTTATGCTTATATTTATTCAAGGACTAAGGAACGCAGATCTCCAGAAGGACTTACATATGAAGAGGAGCACAACGTTAAATGAGTTAACTAAGGAGGCTCTTTACCTTGTAGACAATTGTGCGGTCTACAAGGAGGGTGAATTCAAGGATCTTGATGACGATTCATCCTCACAACAAAGTGGAAGCAAGTCCGCTAAGATAGCACCGAAAGGAGAAGTAGCTATAAGCCGGGAGCAGCTTGTGGAGGAAGTGCTAAAAAAAATTAATATGTATGCCAAGCCTCAAGCTAAACAGCCGAAGTGGTGTGCTATTGAACAAAAATGGACAAACCATGTGATGAAGGAATGTTATTATAACAAGGGATATGTGAGAGAGCGACCATATGCTCCCCAAGTTCAGGTAGAATCTCCTCAACTTCCACCGATGCCTAGGTATCAAGCAGGCAACCTACCAGGACGTGTAGGTGTAGAAAGACCACATCGAGTATTGGGGCAACAACCACCCCTACTAGGATTACGACTGGTTGGCATAAGATACACACCAACGGTAAACAACCAAAAGAGAAGTCTTTGGTACCTATGCATGCATATTACGAATATTCCAATGGATATGCTAAAAATCCTGTCTATTATCCACCAGAAGAACCCACAACGCCAGAACCTTGGAGCATGATTGGAAGTACAGGAACACCAACAGGTGCACAGGCAGCAGGAGAGGGAAGATACAGCTTGGATGAACGAACACTGTTGTTCATAGACAAAGGAGGCATGGGCGGACAGAGGCATGCGTACCAACAAAGAGGATCTCCAGGAGCACCTCAATAGCCTAAGGGACCCTGCTACAAGTGTGGTGGAGACCATTGGCTAAGATATTGTCCTCATGATGAAATCATTAGAGTCAACACATATTGCACCGAGTGTAGAATTACTCACTTGATTCCTGATTGCCCTAAGAACCCGAGCAAAGGAGCAAAAACTACTTTGAACATGCTGAAAGCAGTGGAGGGCCAGAAAATGAGACAGTAATACCTATTCAGGCAGTGACACGAGCACAAGCTCAACGAATGACAAACGAACCCATAGTTGAAGAGCGAAAGACCGATGCCCAAAGTGCAGAAATGAAAAATCAGAGAAGCACCTGGAAAGCTAAAAAAGCGCGTATGAAAGCCAGGAGAGAACGAGAGCAAACGGCTCTATCCGAGGAGTTAAAACACACAAAGGATAGATTAGAGTGGTTAGAGGATCTAACTAGTTTAAGCTCACACACTGCAGCAACAAAAGGGCCCAAGGAAATAGTAGAATCCAAAAGTGCAAGATCAAGAGGATCAGTGCTGGTAGAAAAAGTAAATGAGCAATTAGACGCACTTTTAAAAGCTTACGAAGCCATACTAAAAAACAATCAAACCCAAGAGCAAAAATGGATGACTTATCCATATGCAAAAATAGAAAAACAGAGGTTGAAAATGTATCGAAAGATGATTGAAATAGCCCAATCCTTGATAGAAAGCTTGGAAAACCTGCAAGTTGGCACAAGGTACCATCTCCAACCCCTATCAAACCAACTCTAGAGAAACAAGTAGGCACGAAGGAGAGACTCACGGATGCCTCTAAGTCTAAAAGAGAACCTATCATAGTGCCAAATACAACAGATGAGACAATTGATGGTTTCCAGCCTAGAACATTGGTAGAAATGGGTAAAGATGGTAACAGTCTAGATGACCTATAGAAGCAAATCCGGGAAACAAATGAAGCTAACAGGGTGAGCCACCAAATAAATAGCATGAGAAAGGAGGAAAATGAGATCTTACCTCCCATTGAAGAATTTGAGGCAAGATCACAAATGAACTTTGATAGGCATTCACAAGGGGGAGACCAGGGTTCAATTAGTTTGGGGAACAGCCAACCAAACTCGCTAAAAACTCTACCCTCTTACCTAGGGGAGTATGAAGCTAAATATGAGGTGAGAGCAATCCTATCTCAAAGACTTTCTTCCAACAGATTGATGGACTCACAAGGGTTGATTGAGTTATTGTCCACCCCTGTGGCATGCACAATCACGTTAGCCGAACCCCTGAGGTTAGGACAAAACATGTGGACCACCATAGGCAAATGCTTAGAAAAATTTGAAGTAAAAGACCCTACCTCGAAGCTTCAAGAAGGGATCAGATAATTGGACAAGCCTCAACTAAACACTAGGCCAGTACCTTTAAAAAAGGTTGAAGAATATTGCGAGGGAGAAGATGGAAATACCACACTACCAGTAGAATTTCAAGGAGTAGTTTCCAAAGCTATTCTTGACAGTGGAGCGGGAGTCGCTATTGCCACCAAAGAAATATGAAAAAAATGGGAAAAACCGGCTTTGAGAGCTATCAGAATGAAATTACAACTGGCAGATGGGTTCATGGAAAAGCCTCTAGGACTTTTAGAAAAAGTAATTGTCACCTCTTGCGAAATCGAGTATGAGCATACATTTGCAATAGTTGATTTCGACAAAAAGAACAATTACGAGATTATCTTGGGAAGACCATTCATGATACAATTAAAGATGGTCCAGGATTGGGGTTATGACCACATATACCTCAGACATGGGGAGACTACAACCAAAATATACCTAAAAGACCATAGTTACAAGGATGTGAGCCAGACACCACTAGAAGAGTTTGATTCAGCTACATTGGCAGGGTCCAAACTCCCAGCATGGTTAGGGCAGAAAAAGGAGCTATGGATGTGCGGAGCTTCACATTGTGGGAGCTTAAAAAGAGAGGAATGCATCTTAGAAAGAGCTATTGAGGACAAAGATTACATTCCGGAACCTTTTCCCAAAGATGCATTAGAACGTGATGCCCAGGATAAAAGATAAAACTCACTATCTAATGCTTGTCAAGGCAGAGGATTGTGTAAAAGACCAAATATCAGGAAGATTCTCAAGAGTTCGAAGGGAAAGGACACGCGAGGAAATAAAACAAGCATGGGAGACTAAAACAGAAACAAAATCAAGAAAATCTCAACAATCAAAACAGAAAAAAACAAAAGACCGAGTATGGACCAAAATGGAGTGGAAAAAGAAAATACCAAGAACTAAAACGGTCGTTACGAGAGGTATGGACTACTGAGGGAGAAAGTGATGGTAAGGAGGATTCAGAAAAAGGAAACATGAATGTACCATCCCACTATCAAAAATTCCCCATCCAAGACAGAAAAAACATAATGACACCACCAATAAGGGAAAGAATAAACCAGGAATCTTACGATGTGCCGAAAAATGCAAAACGGATAGACCTCCCTGCGCCAGGCAAAGAGCCTCAACCTGCCTATATAGCAACTAATTTAGAGCCTGAAGAAGAAGAACTGCTAACACAACTTCTCAAGAAGTATAAAGATGTGTTTTCATTGTCCTACAAAGACCTCAAAGGAGTTGATCCATCGATATGCCAACATACAATTCCTTTGAAATCAGATGCCAAAACTAGCAAACAGCGTCCTTACACATATAATGACACATTCGCTACACGAATCAAAGAGGAGATTGACAAGCTGATGGGATGCTGAATTCATCTATGAAATTGAGCATACAGATTGGGTGTCACCCATTGTGGTTGTCCCCAAAAAGAACGGAAAGCTGCGTGTGTGTGTGAACCTCAAAAAAGTGAACGCAACCACAATAAGGGATAATTATCCTTACCGATCACAGAACATGTGCTTGAGAAGGTGGCTGGAAAACGGGCTTATTCCTTTCTAGATGGGTTTTCAGGGTATAACCAATTGGAAATTGCAATAAAGGATCAACACAAAACAACATTTGCCACAAAGTGGGGAATATATGCGTATAGAGTTATGTCATTTGGCCTAACCAATGCCCCAGCTACCTTCCAAATGTTAATGACTCATGCGTTCAAAGAATACCTGAGAATATTCTTAGAAATATATATGGATGATCTCTGTGTCCACTCTCTTATACAAGAAGAACATATTGACCATTTACAAAAGATATTTGAGAAGTGCAAAACATATTGAATCTGTCTCAACCCGAAAAAGTGCATTTTTATGGTTAGGCAAGGCCACGTCTTAGGACATATTGTCTCAAGAAATGCCATAACCACTGACCTAGACAAAATTAGAGTCATAGTAGACTTTCCCAGGCCTACTAATGCCAAACAAATACAATCCTTCATGGGACACTGCGGATATTATCGAAGATTCATATATATGTATGCAGCCATTGCACAACCTCTGTATCGCTTATTAGTCAGTTTTGACTGGACTGAGGAATGTGAAACTTCATTCAAAAGCTTAAGGAAAACCTTGTATCAACACCTGTACTTAAAGCATCAGATTGGGAAAAGATATTTCATGTTCACATTGATGCATCTGTATATGTAATTGGGAGTATTCTGGCTCAATCTCGAGACAGAACAATGGATTTCCCGGTTTGTTATGCGAGCCGACAGCTAATAGTGCAGAAAAGAACTACACCACCACTGAAAGAGAGGGATTATGAATGATTTATGTTGTAAAGAAATCTCGGCATTACTTGCTTGTAAACAAATTTGTGTTCTTCACAGATCATCAAGCTCTTTTGTATCTAGTAAATAAACCATGCAATACTTGGAGAATTGTACGCTGGTTTATTGTTTGACTTCATAGTGGTAGTAGAAAAGGTTAAAACTCATCTATGGGCGGATCATCTTTCAAGGCTACAAAACAGGGAAGCTCCTGAAAGAGTAGACGATGACATACCTGATGCTTATCTTTTCAATATTGAAATGATACCCAAATGGTTTCAGGAAATTGTTAACATTCTTTCCTTTGGAGGTAGATTTGATAATAAGGAAGACAGATCCAAACAACAAACATTTCGACAAACAAAAAACTTTTAGTTCATTGCAGGACTACTGTACCATCTAGGCTCGGACCAAATTCTACGATTATGTATAAATCCAGAGGAATTCGAGTATTATCTTGAAGAAGCACACATCCAGGATTGTGCATTTCATTGTTCAATAATGAAAACACACCAAATATTGAAACACTTAGGAGTTTATTGGCCAACTATGTATGCTGACACACATGCTTATGTTAACAATTGTACTATATGTAGTGTCAAACGACCGGTGGATCACGCGACATTGTTTCAAGTAAGCATTGCACCTGCATGGAGTCAATATATCATTGATTTCTTAGCAACAAGGACATTTCCTGAAAACATAACAAAAGCGTCAAAAAGGGGCTATAGAGTTGGAGGCTCGAGACTTTAATTTAATTGAAAATCAACTCTACAAGAGAGGAAAGGATAATCAACTTAGAACCTGTGCAAGTGAAAGTGAATACCTGCTGATTCTAGAACACGCACATAGAGGAATACGTGGAGGCCATTTTTCAGGCGATAAGACGGAAAAAATTGTCTTAACCGCAGGAATATGGTGGCCTACATTACACATGTATGGATGCCGAGGAGTTTGTAAAGCGTTGTGACGCATGTCAGCGCACTAAGGTGCCGATAAAGAGAGATGAGATGCCACTACGGCCAATGATGGGAGCACGTGAATTTGCAAAATGGGACATTGATTTTGTGGGGCCTATTTCACCCCTTGCATATCGCACCCATACCCAATATATCATTGTGGCTACGGACTATCTCACAAAATGGGCGGAAGCCAAAGCAACACAAAAAGCAGACGCAAGAATCGCTGCACAATTTTTGTATGAGAATGTCTTTGTACAATACGGATTACCTATAGAAATTGTCAGTGATCAAGGAACATATTTTCTTAATGAAGTCATTGAATATCTGCTAGAGGAATCCATGGTCATACATAGAAAATCTGCTCCATATCATCCACAGGAAAATGGACAAGATGAGGCCACAAATAAAACACTATGCACTGTTTTGACTAAAATTGTGTCAGAGTCAAGGACGGACTGGGATCAACAACTACACTCAACACTATGGGCATATATGGTAGCTTACAAAACATCAATCAAAACAACACCGTACAACATGGTGTTTGGTCTAAACGCTATATTACCCATAGAGTTTTTAGTTCCAACTCTACAAGTAGCGAAACGCTTAGAATGGACAGGGCATGAGCTCTCTTCAAGAATAGATGATCTTGAAAAGCTAGATGAACTTCAACTGAGAGCTGTAGCTTCGATATATGCTAAAAAGAGAAGACAAAAAGAGTTTTTTGACAAGCATGTGCGTACGAAAGAGTTCAAAACAGGTGATTATGTGCTTGTTTATACTTTGAAGCAACATGCCAAAAAACTTAAACAGCGAGGGATGGGACCCTTTGTGATTAGTGACTTAACACAAAGTGGAGCTGTCAAACTTGCTACATTGGCAAGAGAAGAAATGCCAAATTGGATTAGTGGGTGTCGGTTAAAAAAGTATCATTTATCACTAACACTGGATATGTTTCAACAAATCCATCAAGAAAAACAACAGATGGAGGAGAAACAGAGGGTACGAGAAGAAGCACAAGCAGAAGCAAAAGGACACATTGCAAAAAGAAGGCTTCTATGACAATAACAACAAAGTGGATCACCATTGCGAATAAATGCTATTTGATTATCGAATTTTGGTGAAGACACGTGGAACCAATAATTGCAGTCCAAGTGGGTAGCAATCAAGTTGAATCAACAGCATTGCTTGATTCCGGTGCTCAAGCAAATCTGATCTCTTACAAATTATATAAACAGCTCAAGCCCGAAGATCAACTACATCCTACTCAACAAGTGCTGGAAAGTAGTACATCACATTCGCTAGGAACATTGGGTTGGACGATATTGCATGCACAAATATATCAATATATTTACCCCCACAAGTTTTACGTGGTTGAGGATGCGAGCACACTACACCCCATGTTGTTGGGACAACCTTGGCAGAAAGAGTATAATGTGCAGATAGATTGGAATTCGGATATAGTCAAACTTCAGCATGCACAAGAACAACAGGTGGTAGCCTTTGCTCAGAAAATCCGGAGGAACCAGATGATAGCACCACCATCACTGGATAAAGAACAAAAAGGATGGGTGCCAATAAAGCACAACACGATACACATGGAGAACAACCAGGGAAATGCCAACCATGTTCACTACAAAAATAAGACAACACAGACCACAGTGCATAGATCAAGGTTAGGAACACGCCAAAAACAAGTATGGGTACGGAAGGATAGAGGTGACCTGGCATGAAGTCAGCAGAAGAACATAGTTAAACCAACAACCACGGGAATAAAAAAGATATGGATTCCAAAGAGAATGCTCAGTAACCACTTAAATGCGACTCCCATTTGGATCCCAAAATCAAAGCAACAGGAACTCCCTTTAGTACAAGCAACACCAGCAGACAGACACACACTACATATGAAATCGGCAAACCGATCTATGTGGGTGCGGATCAGCAGAACAACAATGACGACCACGGAGAGGCAATAAACCTACAAAAGCCTCCAAAACAAAGCTACAAATGGCAAGCAAAAGAGAAAAAGACTACGGCCAATTCACCCACGACAATTCTCTCCACGGAGACAACCACGGCCATATCGACAGTAGCGGCAACCCAATCAACTTTTGCAAAGAAGATGATCAAAAAGAGAGCTGTAGAGGTACAACTATTACTTGCAGAGAAAATCCGCCAACCAAATCAACAACAAACAGAAAACCTCGACGTTGAATGCCAATAAGCATCTTGCTTATTCCCTCCTCTTGCAGAGCATTGATTTTTTCATGCATTGACTGAGTATGCATCAAATAGGGACACCTTACAAGGCCGCGCATTAGCACAATTTTTTACCCATGCACTGCACATACCCCGAGACGATACCTTGTCGTCCGGGAGGACTCCGACTAGGAGGGGGGGAGGCATTCTCAATGCGGACCTAATGAAGGTGAAAAGAGCAAAAGAGGGCATGTTTTTCGACTATTTTGAAGGGTTTTCGTTTGATTGCAAAATTTGCTGGACTAACCTAAGTACATATGCCCTTATATAGCACGAATCTACAAGTACATGGGGCCAAACGCCAAATTAGGCCCCTAGGTGTATGTATATATGTAAAAATAGCCATTTTCGTGCAAAATATTGGTAAAACGGAGAAATCCGGCCATAAAAATTGCATGTGAGTGTACATAGTGTTTTGCGGTGATGTTTTTGAGTTATTGTGATTTTTGAGGATTTTCTGGGTTTATTTTGCTATTTTCTTTTGAGTTCTACTAATTATCGACAGAAAAACTTCAAAAATATAAAAGACAAGTGAAATACGGTGGTAATGAAAAACAAAAAATATGGGGATAATCAGTGACTATAGGACAACCTATGGTACAATGGGGGTGCAATTATGTGAATGGAGCGGAAGGCGTGTTTTGGCCAGATTTTGACCGAAACGTCAAATTTCTTGAAAACTGGGCAAACAGAGTCCAAATCAAGAAATTTTCGAGCCTAAACTGCATCTCTTAAGAAGTTGGGAGCACATGTCAAATTCATAGAAAGTGGTTCGGGGACCCCCATTATAAGATTTTCACTTCACTTAGAGCTCATTTCTACTATTTCCTTCTTGAGAGAGAGCTCTTGCCACCTAGAACGAACCGGACTTCCTTCTACGACGCGCACGACCACCCGACAGGCTCCAGATATGAGAGGTAGGCTCAACACCTTAAGCTTTTCGCGTATGTTTGATGTTTTGTCACGAAAACTAGTGTAGGGTTCACACGGGGAACGGGCAGTAGAGACCTACAGGTAGAGGTGGCCACCTAACGGCTAACCCAAATGCAATAAGGCTTCATAGGGGGTTTACCCTAGCATAGGAGACCACTCTCGAATGCACAAAGGCGGCAAAAAACCATTGGAAAAAACCCTAACTTCTAGAGCCCTGCAAGAGGCCACCAAGTGGTAAATCGGTGGAAAGTCGCCCAAATGCTACCAAAACTCATGGGTAGGAGCATTGCGACATGCTCTACAAGGCTATATAGCCCACATGGCCATAAGGCAACTCGAGGCGGAACTAAGCTTCAGAAACAGCATCAGACACACAAAGCGTCAACTGGCTCTTACGCCCAAACTGGATGTCCGTTTGCCACCAAAATTCACGAGCGGCTTTCCTAGACCATCAACAACCAAGTCCTATGGTGGTAGACCACCACAAGCCATCGACGACATGTAAACGCAGCGACAGGTGCTTCCAGAGCGACAAATTGCCAAACGGAGCTCCGATGAAGCCAAAGCCAACAAAAACCATATGGCGAGGATCCCCAAGGAACCATGAAGCTATGGAGACTAACATCAAGAAATTTCATCGCCGAAAAGCACTCCAAGAGTCAGAAAATGACTCAGAGGCTCTAAAAGCCAAACAAGGAGTTTCTATCTATCTTTTTGAAATAAGGCTTAAAGGGACTTAGGGGGGCTCAGGGCATATACTAGTAGCACTTCTCATAAAAAATTCATTAGGAGACATCCTACGCATAGGATGTCTCAAGGCCATGTTTGGACACCAAACTCAATATCTCACCTCATACACAGCTTCTACATAACTTATACATGCTAGCCATCAAGTTTCATCACATTTGGACAAGAGTTGACCTCATATGCATCAAAAAACGGAAAGTGAGAGCATAGAGGCAATAATGGGTCATAGACCTACCAAAAATAGTCCAAATCACATGAAACTTGCATAATATACTCATTAGCACATTGCCAAGCTAACTGTGGGGTCAGATATGAAACTTATATTAATGAAATTGACATTCTACGCGTAGGATGTCTAAATGACCTATTTGACCTCCAGCTTGTGTTTTTGAGTTCCACATATCTTTATAACATCTTCACAAGCTCATGTATCAAATTTCAAGCCAGGCCTATCACATTTGGCCCCAAAAACCTCAAAGATGCACTTTTATGAGCCTAAAAACACTACACATGCTCCTAACAACACCAATGCTTATCCAAATCAAAATCTAAGAGCAGGGACATGTTTTACATGCTAAGGGCTACCCAGAGAACCAAAATCAAGTCATTCTGAGAAAGTAGACATCCTACGCGTAGCATGTCTCCAGTGTCATATTGACCCTCTGTGCAAGAATTGACTTCATGGGAGTCTTTTACATGGTATAAGAAGCCTTTATATCAAATTTCAACCCAACTGAATATCATTTGCCATCTATATAGGACATCCTACCCAATTTGTGAGCCAAAAGCCTAAATATACTCGAAATTGTACTTTTTGATGTCCAAACCAAATTCCAAGTACATAGCATGTTGCATAAGGTCCACAAGCCTGTCAAGTTTCATCAACATCAAAGAAGGTAGACATCCTACGCGTAGGATGTCAACATGCTTATTTTTTAGCCAAAAATCTACTGTGGGCACATGCATGGTTTCCCTAGTCCCTTTTGAGTTCTTATTTCAATTTTCAAATCATTTGGGTAGTCTCAACTCAGTTTATCAGCTATTCTGTAAAAAACGCTAACTTTGGACTACTGAGTGCAACAGGATCCATGGAAGCCACAAAGTCACCTGCAAAGAAGAAGAGGATGACTATCAAGGACTACTTAGAAGAAGTGTAGCCTTTTGTTATCCCAGAGGGAACCCTGAAGCCCACAAGCACTTGGATTCAAGATGACCTACTAGAAACCAATGATCTAAGAATCTACCAAAGAGTATTTAAAGATCCGGAGGGAAATGTAGTGGAGCTATCCATGATCCCTCAAGAGCTCAATGAATTTGTCACGAGCAAGATGGGGGACTACTTGGAGAAACTTGATTTCCACAATTACTTTGAAGCCTTGCCAACAGGGATTGATGTTAAAAGAGTGTGGGAATTTGTCACCACAATCAAAGAGGATGGCATAGCCAGAGTTACAGATCTGCAAGGCAAGCCTAATACAATGATTGTCATCACAGAGAAGGTGGTCGCAGCAGCACTTGAACTCTTTAACAAAGTAGACAGTGTGACTAAGAGGCGAGATGACATTAAGGTCTACTCAGAAAAGAAAAATAACTATACATTTGAGAATATTGCAAACCCGAAGGTGGCCATAATGAGCCAACTATACAATCAGTACTTCCACATGTGTACCAAGCGGCCACAGAAATATAGGATGCCACCTAGAGCTATTGCCACCACTTTCACATGGGCGATGCAGAAGAGCAAACCGAAGGAGATAAACTATGTCGCTTACATTCACGACAACCTTGTGAAGATGGGGACCGAAAATCCCACTTATATTGTGCCTGGTGAGTTGATAACCAAAGTCATCTATGGAGCATTGCATGCCAAGGGAAATTGGCCTCTACCTCCCTCCCAAAATGATTGGCTCAAGTTGAAGGAAGACAAAGAAGAAGAGCCTCCTAAGGCTCCAAGGGTAGCCACAAGGTTGAAGTGCCATTTAGCGACAGTGCTAGAAGAGTCGCCAGAGCCCAAGAATGGAAAGAAAGAAACTCTACAGGTGCCAATAAAGGAAACAAATTCACAGAAAGCAGCAAGGGTAGAAAGAGTAACGGAAAGTTTCAGAGCTGAGAGAGCGCTAAAAGGGGATCTGAGCGAGTTATGGAAGCCATCACTTGAGGCTATGTCTGGATCATCTCAAAGGACTCAAAGGGATCGGTTTGAAGATTATATAGGGAATTTCGAGATCTTAGATGCTACAGCAAAGAATATCCCAAATATACCTTTTATCGAAGAAGAGGTTGATGATGTGAGACGGCAACTGCTAGAAGAGCAGGAAGGCCAAGAAAAAGAGAGGAAAACAAAGGCGGATCGGGATTTCAAGAAGAAGCAACCAACTCCACCATCAAGCCGAGAATCCAACCCTCCACCATCACCACCTCCTCTTAGTCCTCCTCAAAACCGACAAAAAGAGGAGATGAACAAATCTGATGGGCAACAAGACTCCAAGGAAGAGAAGAACAAAGAGGAAGAGCAGAAGGCAGAAGTTGAACCAAAAGATGAGAAGCCAAATCCAGAAGAAAAAAACTATAGAATATTTCTTGATCTCCTAGCTGTTGGATACTCTCGAGAAGAGACAGCTAATGCAGCTTTTGAGTTTTCGAGCACTAAACCCAAAGAATATATGCTGAGCCCTCGGTTAGTGGAGTTGAAGGAAATGGCCACAGATACAGTGGATTTACAGCCACAAGCCAATGATTGGGATGAAGTGATGCAAAGACTCACTGGGCTTAGAGCAAGGTCTATAGCCACTGAGAGTGAAATTGATCATCTCAAAGAAAATGTAGTTAAAATCAAAGCCGAGGTGGACTCGCTGCAAAAGCAAGACCAAGAGAGCACACAGAAGCAAGCCAAGCTGCAAGCCGATCTCGACGCGGCACTAAAAAGATTCCAAGAGATGGAAAGACAGAGTCAGACAGCAGACCAAAAGCTGCAAAGAGCAGAGGAGGAGTACAAGAAAATCATCAAATCACTGACAGATGCGGAGAGAGAAAGGGACAACTTGACACTCCACCTTGCTGATGAGTCCAAAGAAGTGAAAACTTTGAGGAATGCTAAGAAAAAAGCTGAGCTAGAACATGAGGCAAGCCAGGACAAAGTTATAGAGCTAAAAGATCAAATGAAAGTGAAAGATCAGACCATCCAGAGGCTAAGAGCATCTCCGGCCAGAGTCAAAGCTGCTACCTCAACTAGCACTGCTTCAGAGAAGGATATCTATGAAGAACAAATGAAGGAAATCCAAAAGGAGTTGACACTAGAGAAGAGACAAAGATTGATGCTGGCCGAGGGCTCCCTAGTGATGCAAATCCGTCTAGAAGATGAGAAAAAGGCCATGAAAGATGAGCTAGCAGCCTTGAAAAAGAAGATGGAAGAGGATCTAAAGAGGATGCAAACAGAAAATGAAGACACCAAGAGGAAGCTAGAAGAGGCTGAAAAAGCCAATGCGAATTGAACGACCTCTTAGTGAACATGGGGGATCAAGCTGAACAAGAAAAGAAAGCATATCAGAAGCAGATTGATGAGCTGAAAGGCCAACAACAGAATGAAGAGCCACACTTGAGCACAGGGCCAGTAGCAATGGAAGCAATTGACATAGACAATGTGTCAGATCCAGTGGACACAACAATGCAAGAGGACATCCTTGTGGGACCATCCCAAGAGCCCCGGGATCTGACACAAGAAGAAGAAGAAAATCTACAAAAGGCAATAGAAGCGGCAATAAAAGATACGGCCAAAGAAGCAATGGAGTGGGACCAGAGGGTATTCAAGTCTATGACCATTCAGAAGTTAGATGCAAATGTCGTTCGACATGAATGGATACAACCTTCTCTCCCATATCCTCTTCTCAACTATGAAGTTGCTACAATAAACAAGCGGATTAAAGAGGAGCCAATAGTGCCACTATATAAAGAAGATAGATCTCCAAACCAGTAGGTGTTAAGCTTATTGTGGACTCTCAACCAAAATGGAGAAAGGCATGGCTGACTAAATACCCACAGTATTTAGGTCATCTGGTAGAGGTGCCTAAAAGAATCAGAGACAACCTTAGCTTTTGCCCTCTACCAAGGATGCGGACCTAGAAAGAATAAGAATTGTTGAAGAAAAGCCACCCCACGTGGCTCAACTACCCAAAGTTTCCACACTTGAAGGCCGGTAAGAGAATGAGTGAGCAATATATGGTGAAAACCCTAACGGGCGCCATTAAATTGTTCACTGGCTTGCCTGACCTCTCTAGCATCATGCTCAGGAAAATCTGTAAAACCCTTCTGGCAGTTTTAGAGATCTTTAAACCTGGACATGCAACAGACAGCATATTCTTCTTCCAACACACATAGAGATGTGCATATGAACTGTCTGCTCAGCCTTCCCATGAGGTGATACATGCCCTCTACTAGCGAATAATGTTTTTGCCCTCATATCATCTCCAGGCCTTTGAAGAAGCCTTCTACACCAATTTCTTCACCATCGATACAGAAATATTCGGCCCTACATTACTGGCCCAGCATGCACGGTATGAGTCTCTTCTGAAGATACGCGAAAGCCTCCATTGAAGAAGTAGCTCTACTGCCATGTCGGGGACGACATGATCTAGGAGGGGGGAGTGTTAGCGGCTGGACACACCCAACGGAGGATGATTGCCTGGTGAGAGATTAATTTCCTTTGTAATTATTTATTAATTGAGAAGAAACCGTCATTTGCCCTTTGTAAATAGTGGGGCTTGCAGAAGCTTCCAAATTGTATCCCGTTTTTGACATTTAGACTTAGTAAATGGTTAAATTGGAACATTATGGTTTGAGATCGTAAGGTATTATACCACTTTTGACCTTAATGCAGAGGACCTATCCTTTTTTATAAGTTTTTGTCTATGTGAGTTGAGCGTACTCTGTGTACGAGAGAGAGTGAGAGTTTTATCTTGATGCTACGCGCGCAGTGGTGGTTAGAATTGAGTGCGGAGAAGTGCAGCGTGTTTCCCCCCAAAGAGCTATGCACCAACACCTACATTGTAGGTGTAGGGCCCAACTTTGCGAGCTCAATCCACGAGCTATATCTTGTGATTCCGTGAGCATACGTTATCCGTTTTTACGTTTCAGCATATCCACGCGGTCGCAATGAGTAGAGCTACACATTAGGCACTTTAGTTTTCAGGAACGTCGACCTGTAAATTTCGACCAGACATCCTACGTGATTTTGCACCGGGTGTTTAGGGTTGGAGTTTTGGTTCTTGGACATTAGGGAGAGCAACCTATTGGTGTTAATAGGATTTCCCTCAAGTTCCGTAGCGTTTCGAGAACGTTTGATGTGTATTTGGCTCTTGAAAGCGTTGTAGGAAATCTCCTCTTGTGTACTCTTGAAGGTTGTAGCTTAGACATTGGGTAGAGACCTCTGTAGGAAGTAGTCAATAGTTGGTCGAGCGTAGGTTGACACCCTATGCTTGCTTCCACGCGCCTGCGGGTCAAGCTTCGTCCTTAGCTGACAAATCTTGTTAGGTGAGTTCTCGCTGTGCTGATGTCCGTCACGGCGTATCCGCTAACAGCGGTCAAGTCGGACGGACAAAGTGATGTGTGCACCATGCAGGAGTTTCCAAAATTGAAGTGAACCAAATGTATGCAATGCAAGGAGGATTCTAAATGGAGTTCAAAGTGGATTGTACGAGCTTGAGAGTTCCCTCTTTTTCTTTTTTTTAGCCTTAGCCAAGCCCTATAAAGGGGGATAGAAGTGAATTTTTAAGGGCTATTTTGCCAAAGAGATTTTTTGAAGACCGACAAGCCTGTCTATTGGAAGCTTGCCATTGGAGCTGCAGAATTGGTTGTACTATCTCCATATGCAATACCAATAAGCCTTTGCCCCACTTTCTCATGTTGCTTCTCCCCATCCCACTCCTTTTCTCTCGCTGTTTGTGTACTTGTCGATGCTTGTGGAGGTGTATGCCTGCAACGTGAAGTGTGTTATAAAGAGAGAAAAATTGGTGTGTTGTATGAACTGGGAAGGGTGAGTTGAGTTGTATAGGTGCATTCGTGTTGAGTGGTGTTTCTGTAGACCAGGATATTGTTATTATGTGTGCAAAGGTGGGTCTATTAGTGCAAATTACCCAATTTGAAGGTGTTATTTGAGAGGTTAGTGGTGTTGTGAATACCTTGAGCTGAAGGGAGGCTTTGTATTGTGTATCCAAATGTGTTCCTCGTTCCCCGTCTCCATCTTCTAGTGCCCCCACTGAGGAGCAATTGATTGCTTGTCGGTTTTGATCAAAGGAAGTTGTTTCCATCAAGGAGAGATGGCAGTGTGCAGTTATGGACCAGGTTTTACCGGCGAAGAAAATCCTAAAGAGAGGATGGCCGACTTTGAGTTGCTATGCTATCACTGCATATGCCAAATGAAGATAGCAAGATGCAAATGATTCCGTAGTTTATGCGGGGAAGATTGAAGACATGGTTCTATGCCCTGGAAGGGGAGCCAAGACTTATGTGGCTGGTGTTGCGGACCCGTTTTCTGCATGATTTTTGTAAAGAGGTGTCCCCTATCGATCTGGACACAAAATTGAAGAATTTGAAGCAAGATATGAACCAAGAGTTTGGTGTTTTCCTCAGTCGCTTTGAAGAATGCTGGAGGGACTTTGCAATTGCCATGAAACTCACTAATGGCAGTGAGTACTTTAAATTGGAAAAATTTATGGCTTGCTTGCATCCCAAAGTTCGTGAAAAAGTGGATTTGGAGGGCCCGAAGAATTACAACGGAGTGGTTTCTATTGCACGGGCAAAGAGCCGGAAAATTAAATATAAGATTGAGCAAGGTCTGTTGGGATACGAGGCGATGGTTCCCAATCCTACCTCAAGTCCGAGGGAAGAAGTTCAAGTGGAGAATCAGCCTAATCAAGGGGTAGCAATCATTCCTCAACAATGAGTACGTATAGTTCAAGATTTATCTGAGCAAATGCAAGAGTTGATTTTAAGTGTTATGGACAGAGGCCATGCAAGCACAAGAAGAGGTAGAGCTAGGCAATTGCCTGGCAGGTGTTATAATTGCAGAGAGGAGGGCAACTATTCTACAGATTTTCCTCACCCGCCGAGAGAAAGGGGAAGTATGTATCCTCTGTTTGGTCAAGTCAGGGGTCAGGCGTAGTTTAATGGTCAAAGGGAGCAGCAAGCAGTTCAAAACCAAGTACAAGCATCTCCATCAGGTAATGATGAAGTGCAAAGGGTTAATATTATTGGTATTGACAGGCAAGAGGTTGATATTATGGCTAAAAAAAGAGCAAGAGGCGAAAGAGAGACCGAGACAGAACGTGAAACTAGAGCAAGGAAGGGTAAAGAGAAGGTGAACAAAGGTTGAGAGCAATCAGAGCCAAGCAAGAGAAGACGAAGTCGGAGAATTACACAAAAGGACTTTTGGTTGGGGCGCGGTAATCCTGAATACAATCTGGTAAGAGATGTTCAAAATAAGAACGCTAACATCACTTTTGGGCATCTACTTGCATTAAACCCTAAATTAAGGAGGCAGTGGTCAACCAGTGTTAGTACGTGGCTTCCCCAAGTAGGAGGAGATGTACATGCGGTACAAAATCTAGCGGGGTGGGGAGTCCGCCGACCGATGTGCTTCCAGTCGTGGAAGTTTTGCTCGAAAAGAAGAAGCATGTGCAAGCATTTATTGATGGTGGTGCCCAAGTTTGTGTGATTATAGAGTCTGCTATGAGGGATATTGGTATTAATGTTGCCGTGAGGTCCAATGTGAAAATGAGGATGGCCAACCATGCCAAAGCTCGGTGCTTAGGAGTGGCACAGGATGTGAAGGTGAAGGTCATGGGAATTGAATGCTTAATTGATTTTTTTGTCATGAAAGCAGGTGAAAATGCTTATCCAATTATATTGGGGAGTCCATGATTGTTTGGCAATTGGGGCCAAGAAAGATTGGGAGAAGGGGGTATTTACCTTGCCGGATCGAGAGAATGGAGGTTAGATCGTGCTGGACCTGAAGACCAGGGAGAGCCCCTTTCATCCAACAGTCGGGAGTGATAGCAAGGATTCTAGCACCATTTACAAATATGAAACCGAGTTGACTTATGATGAAGGGTCCACTAGTGTAGAAGAGGAAGAGAGTGATAAAGACTTATTGAAGCTGGATATAGATTTTTTTGGGGTCACTATAGCTTCCACTAGTGCGAGTAAAGGTATGCAAGCTTCCGTCTGTAGTCTGAAGGGTAAAGAGGTGGGAGATATGCTAGGTACAGATTTAACCAAGCAGCAGAAGGAAGGCTATATGGACCTATGTGCATCCTATCCTAACTTATTTGTGATGGAGTATAAATATTTGAGAGGAGCTAAAGGAGTGGAGCATCGGATCCTACTTAAAGATGGATACAGAACAAAAGCACAGAAGCTAAGGAGGTTGGGGGATATTCAAAAGGAGATTCTATGGAAAGAGATCAACAAATTGCTCGAGGTAGGAATTATCTATCCAGTGAAAGAGTCTGAGTGGGTTTCTCCAATTGTCATTACTCCAAAGAAGAACAGGAAGTGGCGGGTATGTGTAGACTATAAGCCCCTGAATGCTGCAACCAAGCGGAATCACTACCCCTTGCCATTTTAGGACAAGATTCTAAACTAGGTTTCCGGACACGAGCACTATTCTATCATGGATGGTTTTTCTGGGTATTTTCAGATTGCTATTTCTTTGGAGGATCAACTGAAGACTACCTTCATCTCTCCATGGGGGTGCTTTTCCTACCACAGGATGCCTTTTGAACTGGTGAATGCGTATGCTACATTTCAAGACTTGATGAACAAAGTGTTCGGGCCATACTTGGATAAGTTCATTAGAGTTTTTATGGATATTGGTTGTTATAGTTCCAGGATGGAACACTTGTCCAAGATGAAGTTGTGCTTTCAAAGGCTAGATGAATAAGGAGAGCAGTTGAACCCAAAGAAGTGAAAATTGGCACAACCAAGGGCTTAGCTGGTGGGTCATGTGGTATCACAGAATGGAATAGAAGCAGATCCACAGAAAGTGAAGGCATTGGTTCTCATGGATCCTCCCACCAGTGCGATAGGGTTGATATCTTTGGTGCATAGGTTAAAGTATTTGTCACGTTTCTTTTGGATGTTGTCGTCGTATGTTTATCCTCTTCAGAAAAAGGCTCAGCAGGTGCACGAATTTCGATGGGATGATGAAGCTCAAGAAGTATTTGACAAAGTGAAAGGTATTCTATGTCAACTACCTACGATATGCCCTCCCAACCAAGAGGATGACTTCTATACTGCTATGACAGTGGGTACGGTAGCCATTGGAGTATTATTGTTAGAGAAGGTGGGGAGAAGTTATAAGCCTATTTACTTCGAGAGCAAGGTAATCAATCTGGGAGAGACTACTTATACGAAAGCGGAACAGTGGGTGATGCCTTTAGTCCTTGCCTGCAAAAATTTCAAAGTGTATTTTATTGTTCGTAAATTTTATGTGTTGACGGCTAACAATCTTTTGCCTAAAGTGGTGCTACATTTGAAGCCAGGGAAGTGAATCATGAAGTGGGTGATAGAGCTCCAAGAGTTTGAGTTTGAGTTTGAGTTCAGATCATACGAGTCGGTCTCATTTGGCGGATATCCTAGTCAACAAAGAGGTCGAGTTACCAATTTATCCCAAGGGTAGTGCGAGAAGAGAACAAAGAGGAGCCACACTTGAAAGGGTCCTTCACTATGTGGTTTGATGGTGCTTACAGAAGGGTAACACAAAAAGCTGGTGCAGGTGTAGTCATTCAAGATCCACACGGCACAATCATTTTTCCCAAAGCTTACGACTTGGAAGAGGTGCATACCAACAATGAGGTGGAGCATCTTACTTTACATTTGGGTCTAAAGCAGTGTATTGAATTTGGAATATCAAGGTTAGTAGTGAAAGGTGATACTTTGTTGGTTATCAAGCAGCTTTTGGGCCAATGACTAGGTAAAGAGGGATTCTCTCAAGAATTGGTTTTTCTCTATACAGAATCTGTTGAATTTTTTGAAGAGGTGCAGTTCAAACATGTTAGAACGGAACAGAACCAGGAAGGAGATCGGTTGGCTAGGAGTTGTGTTGAAACTCATGTGTCGAGTACGTATGTGGCACTGACTACTTATGCAAGTAGGGAAGACATTGATGATTTCTTGAGCACAGGTTGATGTTCAAAAGGGCTTTCCAAGCTACAAAAGAGGAAAAGTTTTCAAAGAGCTCAAAGGCTCACTTTGGTAGGTGAAGATCTTATGATACACTGTTGAGATAGAGTGCTGCGTCAAATCCTTTACAAGGAGGAGATTGGTATGGTATTGGAGCAGTGCCATGAAGAGAGCCGACATCAAGGTAAGGATCAAGTCTTGTTTTATATTTTAAGAAGTGGGTTTTCGTGACCTTCTATTGTGCGAGATGTGCACTATTGGTGCAAGATCTGCCATCAGTGCCAAGTAATGGGTGAAAGACAACTGGTAACCGAGAAGCAAGGGGCTATATTAGCATAGGATGCTTTTGAAAAGTGGGGTTTGGATGCTATTGGTCCTTTGCCCAAGTCAGTCAGTTGTAAAAAGTATATTGTGTTGAGGCTAAAGCGGTAAAAGAGGTAAATGCTCATAATGTTTCCGGTTTGCTTTCATATGCTGCCGTTTTGGAGTACCTTGGATGCTTATATTTGATCAAGGACAAGGATTTAGAATTAAATAGGTGTGTGCACTAGTGGAAAAGTTGGGTATTCAACATCAATTTCATCTCCATACCATCCGCACTGCAATGGTTTGGTGGAAAGTGACAATGGACAGATAATCTGGATGCTTACTAAGTACATCTACGATCAGGTTGAAGAGTGGGAATCTAACCTTGACAAATTTTTGTGGGCTTACATGACTTCGTACAAGGTGGCTACCAACTTTACTCCTTATGAGTTGATCTATGGCAAGGAAGCAGTATTGCCTGTGCATGTGCACTTAGGGGTGCTCAAAGATTTGTGGCGGATTGATAAAGCTCATCAACATGTTTTGCAGGATAAGATTACGAGTCTCAAAACTTTGAAGATGGATCGTGAGGCGGCAACGGATTTCTATGTAAAGCAGCGAGAGAAAAGAGTGGCAAAGTTCAGCAAGTATTTGCTAGAAAAGCTGATTGAAAAGGGTGATCTAGTGATGAAGTACGAGAGCTATCTCGACTTCACCTTTCAGAAAGAATTCAAAAAGAAGTGGAAAGGGTCTTAAAAGTCCATCAAGCTTTTCCCAATGGTACCTATGCATTGATGAGGATGGATGGTCGCTTTCTCGCGAACAAGGTCAATGGTGTGCATCCCAAGCTCTATTTCGAGAGGTAGTTCATGCCAACAGTGCACCAGGTTCTGATAAAGGTGGTTGGGAAACCAGCCTACGCATGCTTCTCATATTCTAGGAATAAAACTATGTACATAAAGTTGAGTTTTTTTTGGGTTTTCTCATGGTGTGCTCAGTGTTTGCAGTTTGTAGTGGCATAAAGCTCTTTTTTGGTTGAGCATGAATGCTCAAGTAGGGGGTGAGCAATGATGGTGCAGCCAAAGTTGGTCGACCATGGAAGATGGCACAGGTAGATATGTGCAGGCTAGCAGAAGCATGGCAAAAGGCTAGAGCAGTTACTATAAGGATCATGGGCAGATAGGTAGCAGCGGATATGTATGGCTGATGTGGTTTATAGGCAAAGAAAGGGTCCAAAGGGGTCTAATTTGGGGAGTAGATGAAGAAAGTGCAAGGTTTAGTCTTTGGGCCTAGAGATGTAGAGCTTGAAGTGCTAACGGAACAAGTCCAGATGGCTCATCAAACCGAGCTACAGAGACCAAGATATTGGAGTTTGAAGGTGCGGTGCATTGCAAATCTTGCCGGATAGGGCAGTTGGGGACACGTAGGCCAAAGTGGATGTCAATGTATAGGCATGTAGTTCTCAATTTATGGAGCATTCCCGTCTTTTTGATTGCAGATTAGAGTTACGGATTGCTGGATATAGCATGTTGAAGTTTTGTCGGGGGCCGGGTTGGTGCCCACTTGACCGCATGGAGAGCCGTACCATCTGGTATTTTTTGGGCCTCGACAGATT